>NC_064216.1:7076192-7700841 GCF_023101765.2 Spodoptera frugiperda
TCGTTATAGCGTTCCTGACGGACTGTGGCTTCGGCTTTGGCGTCGGTTTAGCTGTGTTTGGCGGACTTTTCTCTAAGAACGGACTGTTTTCAGGAAGACCAAAGTTCTTTGGCAAGTATTGCTCCAAGTCTGTACCTAGAAACCAAGGAAACACACGTATAGAAGGACCCTGGGTATGATGAACCCACCAAGTTGTATAACATGCCCAAATCAATACCATTAGTAATTAAAAGCATGCCAGATAACGTTTCAATTCGCGTAGACGTGATAAGTTTGTTACTAGTTAAAGTGAATTATAAAACCCATTATGCAATTCAATTACATTGAACAAACCGTGCTCATGTCATTGAGATAAATCGTACTGAGATAAACACACACACACACACATACTCAGTGTAACTACTTCAAACCACACAGACAGATAAACAAACAAGAGTGCAACTAATAGAATTCACTGGACACATTTCTCTAATAAGGAAAACAAACATTTTAATCACCAGATGTTGTGTGTCAAGCCGTGGCAGACATCCCATGCATTTCTAAATACTTAATTAGACAACCATGGTGCTTAGTATAATGACGACGGTTACTTTAGAGGGCGGAGTTGCTAAACGTAGAGGCAACGTGTACAAACAAATATGCAAATAGAGACCTCGTTAGAGTGGGACGTCATATTGTCACACAAACACAATATAAACATTTACATAAATATTTTTAACGGGTTAAGGGACACCGCGGTCAATCGTTTATCTTATTCAATAATTGCATATTATAATTACTGTGTGGGTCTTTGACAATGAGCCAGCCAAACCATCATTCATGAGAATTAATTATGTCATTGTGATAAACGAGACATTTTGGAAGTTAATTCTTGTTTTTAAGATAGAACGTGACTGTATGATCTCACGTATTTGAAATTACAGCATTAATGTAGTTATGTTATGGTTGTTCTCATCTTAGCTGTAAGTAGGTACATTTATATGCCGTTGCACTGGTTGTAGACAGATACAAAAACATAGTGTTTTTGTTTGTACCTGTACGCAAAGTATTACAAGTCACGACCATTTATAATGCAGTAGGACGTGTGTGGCTGTGTTAGTAAAACGTTCACATACAATGGTAAGGAGTCACAGTTAAATATGAATGCCAGGGAATATGTAAACCGTTCACCCACTCACCGGAATTAGCACCGTTCGCCGCGATCAGCCCTTTTTACCCACAACAACAAAGGAAACGTCAATATACATAAATAAATCATGCTAATATCAAAACAATATTATAATATAAACTACTTACTAATACTACTAATATAAAATAAAAAAAACTACCTAGATCAAAGAACAGAACAAAATCAAAAAAACTAACATGAATGTTGGGGTCATGCAGTCTCCCATTTTTAGGTACAAGTTAAAACGCAAGACTGTAGTCAAGAAATCAAAAGAAAAATGAGTTAGTAAACCCACAACCTTCCTTGATTTATTATTAACAAAATGAAGAAGGCTAATAAAGAAACTTCATTCAAAAAACAAACTAACCCAATGAGATTAAAAACCGGCAAAAAATGTTATCATCCTTTGTAATATCATTTAGGTCAGAAGATATAATTAAAGCAAGACTTTTTTATTAATTCCCGATTGCCTATCTGCAATGTTGTTTACCATATTGAACTCCCAAATAGGTATATATCAACTTTGTTTTCAATCACTACATAATATACATTTGAAAATAAATCAACTGCTGATACATTGAAGGTTAGGAAAGGAATCAGTTGAGGAAAATATCGAATTTTCTAAAATCCTATCCTAATCAGTTTTGTGCAACCCGAGCCAGAATTAAATTAAATTATAGATTAAACTTGAGCAATACACACCTTCACGTCTCTGTCTGGAAGAATCAAATGTTTTCCTTTTCTTCACCGTCATCTTTTCACATATTTTAACGTGTTTTGCCAAAGATTGTGGCACGAAGGTTCTTCCGCAAACTGCGCATGGCAGAAGGGGAAGAGGAGCTGTAGGTTCTGGGGCAACTGGAGCTATGGGGTGCGTTGGCACTGGTGGCGAGGGTGGCGGCCCTGCCCGGCTTGGCGGTGGAGTCCTCAAGATGGGCCGGAACGAATCATCATTGCCTGGAACCGGGGAAGCCGCCCCCACCGGCTCAGGCGAAGGTGAACGTGAAGACTTCAAAGGTTGTTCTTGTTGTCGCTTGCCTGGGAAGAGATAAATAAATATAATTAAAACATGGGTTAATCGGAAGTAAGCAGGAAGTATTCGGTATTTAGAAAACTATAGGTTGAGAGAATATTCGTATTAAGTAGAATAGTAGCCAGCTTCATGATCTATTTTAGGTGGACCCGCGTTCTTCGCTCAAAATTTGGAAAGCAGGACGGTTAACGTAAATCAGTGTTCAAATTGGGATTTCGACAATCCCAAAAAGGGGAGAGCGGATCAATAAATTTAAGTTTATTTTGATTACCACTTTTGGAAAAAAGGCTGCAAATCTAATCGAATATAAACCTAACTTTGGACTGAAAGTAATAAAAAGAAACCTATTGGTATACCAACAAATAAATAGTAGGTACACCGCCCACAAGTCGTGAAGGTCATTGATCTCTAATGATGCAGCAAAAAGTCACAAGGGGTCTCAGGTCTTTGTCGTTAGTGCTTTAAACGAGGATGAAGCACGTAGCTAAGTACTAACAAACGAGAGACAAGATTAGTCCCTTCCTTAATAGCTATAAACGGCAGTGTGGAACAGTGTACACTAAAATAACTATTTTAGGTCTATGACATCATCGGGATCAGAAATAAACCGTCGATGTGTCAGCAACACTACAAACAGTAGGCCGTATTTTGCAGCTGCCATCGATGACATCTGCAGTAATAGGTAGTTTTTAACTTAAATCATCAGTGAGATTCCACAACAAAAATAGATATTGCAAAAGGTCATATGAAATCACCAGTGCATAATACACGAGTAACTAATTTATATGTCATTATAGCAATAATTCAAAGCTTTCACATAAATGACAAGTTTGCAGCGCTTAAAGGGCTAATGATGGGCAGTCCATAAGTATCTTATGTGAGGTAAGTATCCGGTATTACTTTGGTGACTTAGATGGTTCTTCATTTTTGTGTTTGGTAATAATGTTTGCGGACATCAACATACCGATTAAATTATTTACATACGAGTAATCACCGCAAAAAATCTTCAACAATTGAGTAAAAATAACTCAAACAAGACATGCTTGGTAAATAAAGGTGGCATTGATTTTAAAAAAGGAGTCGTATGGATCAGACTAGATACCTAGACTACTCTGAATTTGGCGTTAAGATTTCAATCACATCCAACGCGAATCCAATCCTTAGCACGCTTCGCCCATAACAAATCGCAATACAAAAATATTCCTCACAAAACATTCACATTGGTAGGTTCGTGACATAAGCCGTGGGTACAATTTCAAGGTTACACCAAATATTCCTCGACAGAACCCGGCAAACGAAACTCATGTAGTGGTACATATTTGAAAATTTAATACCGAAAAATGCCTTCATTCATCGTCAACTTCATGCAAGGGCGAATAGCAAGTAAACATGACGCAAGCCAGCCACAACCTCTATATTGATTAGTTAAATTACTACCTAGGTCACGCAATCATAAGCTAAATAAAAATGTTCCCAACTTGTGATCCGACGACAATTTAGGAGCAATATTGTGGTTCGATCGTGCAGTAGAGAGTATCAAAAGCGCGCATTACTTCACAAAGGCACAGTTAAAAGCCGTGTAGGCGATAATGAAGAGGGGGACACTTGACCTCAAACAAAGAGATAAAGGATAGGATGACGCGATTTCATTCGAACATTTTATCGTTAATAATAATCCTTTGCTAACACAAATACTAGCATACCTACTAAGTCTTAACCACATAGCTAAGTCTCAAGGAGTTGCCGTGTTCAAGTTCACTCCATCTGTTAATTAATTCTACTACGTGGATGTTAAACGGCCGCTTCCTTTCGTAATCATATTCGTATACGATTAATATTCCGGTTTCATTGATACGTCAACCGGTATAGTAAGCTTTTATACAATGTGATAGGCGTGGGACTTCTAACCCGTTAAGGCTGAGTACTACATCTAATTTTATCGACAAAAAAATAATATGGGGGTTGAACCCCTAATTGAAAATATAGGAAAATAGTGATTTTTTCGGTAAGAATAATTCACAAATTATTTTTTCTCACCAAAACATTATCAAACATATGAAAAAAGTAATGAATTAGTTAGCCAAGGTTATTAGCTACCGTTTGTCGTCTTTTTTTTGTTTCTACGACGCATACAACCTTTGATATCAAAAAAGTAAAAAAAATATTAAAATGGCCATAATTTTTAGGGGGAGGGGATGCGACCCCTTCGACCCAGGACTTTTGTCGTTAAAATTAGATGTAGTATTCAGCCTTAACGGGTTAGAAGTCTCGCCCCTATCACATTGTATAATCCATAGAGGACACATCGGTTACAATACAAACCGGAGGAACCGGGCCATTGATTTAAATACTTGATATACCGACTGTCGGCTGCTAATTACGCGTTTTATCATCAGCTGATCAACTTACAGGCAATTCATATCCACACTTATGTACAGTAAAAGTAATAAGCTAGTCACGTGGGAAGTGGGACCTACAACCTACAATGCCTGTCGGTGTCGGCAAATGATTATAAATTACGTTTCAATTCTCTGGAATTGTAATTGGATTGCTGGAATTGTATACACGAGTACTTACTCTGCATTTAGCTTGCATTAATAATGCATAATGTTTGTCTCGTACATTAGTACTGAAAACAAACCGGTTAAGTAGTATCAAATAAACAAATCTCAATCTAACCGTGTTAATACAAACAAAAGGTGCATTTTATGTGCAATAAATCATAAATACCATCGATAAGGCAGCGGGTTGTGCGCGGCCGGGTGGCTGAACTCGCAGCAGCGCAGGCGCATCCCGTTCGAGGGCATTCAAGTAGCACGCATGACTCGACTACTAATTGACTTTAGTCGGTCTCGGTAAAACAGTTCTCTAGTTTAAAATAGGAACATCTCGATAGTTTAGGAAGAACCGGATGACTGCAGCCCGCGGGCGGTTACTTATCTTTCGTTTTTGAACTATTGGAAGGCAGTAAGAGATCAACATAGATGATAAAACGAGTTCTTATCTTTGAAATATGTTATTTGTGGTTTCAATAGCTTAGCAAAAGTGAATGTAAGCACTGTAGATATAAGGGTAATAAATGAATAGTTGCAGTTAACTGCAGGTGTAATCCAAACTCATCAAAATAAAACACCTAAGTATCTAATTGTAAGTCTACGTAGGCACTAGGCAGTCAATACACAAACAGACAGACTTCACTAAGACACAATACCAAGGTCAAGCTCAATAGCAAATTATAAAAAATGGTTACTTAAAATTCTAAATGTGTCGCAGGTTTTCACCAATTTTAACCTTTCCGAGAAGATGTTGGCTGTTCCCAATATTAAAGAGCGTAAATCCTATATGCGGTACGCGGTACGTCGCTCACGCGTGCCATGAACACAAATTGATACAGGTTTTATTTAACACTGAGGCTGTTAACAAGGAGACCGTTGTCTGGCCGGCACCGCACCGTACACATTCGTACTACATCAAAGGATTCTGTTCAAGTAATGAGCGGAAAGCAACTAACGAACTTCGATTAAGAATGCGGCACTCTATTTGCGGCTGTAAATAAAATACTTTTAGATGGAAGTAACCGCATGGAAAACTAGGCTAAGATAAATCAGTAAACAACGCCAGTTATCTACACAACATTTCCTAAAATAGACTTAATTATACATAAGTATAATGTGTGTAATGTGACGCTAATCTGCCATATCTTGTACGGCAAATATAATTGCAAGTGTGACGCGACGCACGCCGACCTGAATACCTTCCACTATCGCAGTTCTGAAGGAACCAGATCACATAAACTATGTTTGAATTTGAATTAAGTTGCTTACAACCCTAAATACATTTTTATGTAACTTGGTTGGTTAATGAGCCCATAATAGAATTTATTAGTAAGCGGGGTTCTGTGTTGGCTCGTGGAAAGTAACCATCCAAGAATTGTATCAGATTTGAGTTCACTTGATATATTAAACACCAATTAAGGGCCCGACGCGGTCTATAAGTTCCATTTATTGGAGGGTAGGACACAGGTACCGAACGTGTTGAATGAGGGTTAGGGTGACATGTACTCGGCGGTGCCTGGCACAGAATTTGAAGCATGAAACCCGGAGGTGCTTATATGGGAGGGTCATCGTCTTAGTAAAAACTTGAGTTTTCTCAAGTTCACCGTTAAGCCATGTACGTGAGATATAAGCGCCCCAGGAATAGATCCGGATTGTCTGCCCACTAAAAATAGAACGTTGGATAACGATTAATTACTTTACAGTGAATATGGACACTAGGTTCGAAGTAACGTTGTTTGAAGTACGAATAACTCGTCATATTTTTGATTCTTGGTTATACGAAAATTAGCTAAAAAATTGATATTTTCCTTTGATCCCAACTCCAAGCTCATTATACTTAAGCCCTTGAGTTTGCACGTGATCATTTCGGTAGTGGTGTGTGTTATTAATATTCAGTTGGACCAACAAACCGGATAACGTTCAACAGAATAATATAGTTATAACCATCTTACGAATTACCACGACGAATAAGACGTGACCGCATACGTAACTTATTATGAAAAATGAAAAGTGTTTAACAAACATTATGAAATGTCAGTAAGAGACAAAGAAGAATTAGATAATGTTATAATTTTCATTAGAAAAGAAAGCGTGTCTACGCTCTGAACTTTAATTACGGAGCACAAATCGCGTGAAGAATGCAATAAAGCACGAAATTACTTCCTATCTGAGCAAACATTGCGGTCGAAGATTACTTACATGGAGGAATGGACTTCTTACCATTATTGTTCCGATCAAAATTATCATGTCACGGCGCGATCATTTGCACCGAGCCAGTCCACACTTTGGAAACTGTGGTATGCGCAGACAATCGATGATTAATGGCAGTTAAGAGAATGCATTTGTGCGTACACAAAAATCGGTATAGAAAGCGAAATATAGACTTTGCAGATTTTACAGTCATGCAATAAAATACAGGAGAAATCAGAGCTATTATAGTTTTGTAATGCTGAACAGATGTGAATAGTAGTCCAGTTTGATAGGTTCCCATACACCATTGTTCATCAATTTGCGTTGACTCACGAACTTGCTTGACATGGGAACGAAAGTGACCGCTGTTATATGAACCGACGCGGCTTTAGAGCATATCAGACACTTTCATACGGAAGGTTATATTGTAGTCGTGAGAATTAACGTATGCAAACAACTTGATGTACGGAGCGAGATAACGTGTGAGTCTGACGTTTGACTGCACGGTTGGCGCGGTGGCTGGGCAACTGGCTGCCGCGCAACGGGTAGCGGGTTCGATTCCCGCACGGAGCAACTCTTTGTGTGATCCACAAATTGTTGTTTCGGGTCTGGGTGTCATGTGTATGTGAACTTGTATGTTTGTAAACGCACCCACGACACAGGAGAAAATCCTAGTGTGGGGCAACGTTTTTATTTTTAAAAGAAAAAAAAAAAAAAAAAAAGTCTGTGTGTTTACTCTGTTTGTTCACACCTCTTACGTAAATAAAGGTCAAGTAAGTTTGAGACGTGACGCTTTGACGCTGATCTCCTAAAGTGGAACATGGAACATGGAGCACGGGCCCAAAATTTATTTGTAGACCTCATGTCAGACGTGTTGGGTCAGCCTTTGAAAACTTATGTGCGCGCTGTGGGTACCTAATCGAATGAATTTACAATTTGTAAAACCTAACTAAAGGTGAAAATGGCAAAAGAGTTTTTAATCTGCACATCACGTACACTGAAAGATTTATAACATTATGCGTTTGCCATTTACCTACTTCTAAGACTTAAAATACATTCATTTGGATAAAACCACTTTTTTTCTAGTTAATCTCGAATTTTAGAAGGATTCCAAGTATCACTTAGGTACTCTCTAGTATTTTTTTTATGGAATAAGGTGCAAACGAGAAGATGGGTCACCTGATGGTAAGCGATCAGCGCTGCCAATGGACACATTTAGTATGAATTTAGAAATTAAATCGTAATTCAAAACTTAGGAAGATCTTGATAGCAACTTTGAAAAATTTTAAGTTTAGATCAACGACAATTACACGAAAAACGTAACCCAGTTAGTCCAGTAAGTAGTACAAAGTACAATAACAAATTAAGAGCAATCAGTGAAAGTATAATTAATGAATGATACTTGTAAGTCATTGCATCAATAAACAAATAGAAATCTGGTCTATCTTCACGCTGACTGGCGCCGTTGCGTTTGCTACGATTCCGTATCATAAAACGCTGATGAAAACTAATATCGTGATCTCAAATTACTTGACGGAATAATTCCAACCGATATCTTCGCGTCTCGCTGCAAATATTATGTTCCGAATTAAGATTTCACAATTGGATTTTATTGAACTACCAATATGCTGGAGCTGAGTCATTTGGGCACTCAACCGTATAGTCTAATGAAGACACTTGAATTTTATGTATAGTTAAATTGCAAGCTTCAAATGCAGATTATTTTACTTAGTTGCAAGACTCAGTATTTGCTCGTCAGAAAATTACCATAGACAACCTGCAAGGTCAGCCTGAGTCTAAGTATGAAATATTATGTTTCTAGAGTTAAAAGACAATAAGCTGACGTAGTGCTGACTGACATTTAACCTGTTGGCTAGTAGATGATAAAAACAATAATCATTAAAACTGGGACCAGTTATTTGTGAGACAATATCACTTATACTACCAATGGTAATCTTAAAAACAATCAACGAATTTCAGCTCAACATCTTATTGAAAACTTATCAAAGTAATTAAGAAAATTATCTGGTTTCCTGGCATGTGTGAAACATGCATTCAGACAATTCTAGAGATATGGGAGCTAGATTGTATCACACTATTTGTCGAGGAAAATGCTTACTGAAAGTCCCACGACAGATAACCTATGCGAGTTAAAACAATGGACAAACCGAACCGCTTTTACTAAATAACTTATTTTATTCTACGTACAATTAACTTGAGCAGATAGCAGACATTGTGGAATGATTAATGAAGTGACGGAAACTAAAATCAATAAGCAATTCATTACAAAAACAAAAGGAAGGCCTTCAAAATTGTTCCGTAAATAGCGATTTAAAAGTATATAATAAAATCTGTCCACAACAACCTGTTGCTAAAAGACAAAGTAAATAAAACAATTTGGGCGCAAATATAGCAAGGAATTGACAACTTACTTTTTTTGCGACGAATCCTGAAACCGCAAAGCATGTTGAATAAAATTTAAACCGTTTTTATTCACACAAACTGTGTTACACTGCGAACATTATCTTGTACACTGAACTTAAAACACACAGCAAGCAGTAGGTTTCAGCATTCGCAGTCACCACGTGCTTATCACTAAGTATTGTATTGTGCCTAGACCAATAGTACCTATTCTTTTAAGTACATGTGTTCACTCACTGGCTGTGTTCAAGGTTCTGATGTTATTTTGACCGGATAAGTTATTTTAATTTGTTTTTATCAACTCCGTTTTATATTGCGGTTACAGAAATATTTAACTATAAAAACTTGTTTCAATAAATTAATCTGCCAATGTTTTTGTTAATGATCAACTGAAGTGACGTAAATAAGAATTGTATTTTATTCCGTGGGTAGTTTCTGAATAAAATGACAGATAACTAGCTAAAAATATTTGAATCGGCCACTCTCTGGTAGATTTGAACAAGTACTTATGTCATCTAATAAAAGCTTTTAAATTTCTCAAGTGAAGTATCTTGAAAGGGCAAAGTTGAGGCTGTGAACGACCGTTATAATATTATTAAATGCACCGCCCATCTTTCACCCCACGGCGCCTGCGCCGGCGGGAGATATTACGAGGCTTTTCATAATACCATCGGCTCGTTTGTTGTTAAAAATCAAAGAGCAAGCAGCTGTACATCGCAAACAGGGTCACACTGAATGCAATAAAAAACAGTGACAGTTGCCCCAGCTGCGTACTTACTTGCGCAAAGAAATCTGACATTCTGAACGTTATTTTCAACGCCCAGAGAAAACTTCGGAACATCAAACAGAATGTTAAGAGAACACACCTAATTAGAAATTAAAAACAGCCATATAAAATGCAATAATTGATACAATCGAACGAATGAATATTTATGTATGAAATAATTACGGTTGTTGAACGTTATTGTCTTGGTAATGTGCAATTGACTCTGAAGTTAAAAACAACTGTATAAGTACGTACTTTTTCACTGGCATTTGTTTCACTTAACAATTAAGTATTTTTATGACAGTTGAATGCCTGTTATAACAAGGGCAATTGTGGCAAGAATGGTTTAAAAACAAGTAAAAAATTACCTTTCTTCGAGCCGAATATAGATTTGAGTTTAGAGATGGTCCTCTTCTTCATTTTCAGTGAATACTTGTTACAGCATTACACCAATTCCAAGCACAAGTGTTGTAGACATCGGTTTACAACAGACAGAAATACATTCGACACTCGTCCTAAAGTTTTTCAGACGATCTCAACTTTTTGCTCCTTTTGCCGCTCTTATTTCCGTGCTACGAAAATAGTCCCAACGCAACACTTGCACCGCGCCGCAGACGCATCACTCATACGTATATTACGTTTTAACACGAAACTCTTCACTTAATTACTTTTTCTACTCCCCAACACAAAAGCTTTCCGTAGAAAAAAACACTAACACAATCTCATGGTACTTTTACACCGCCAATTTTAGTCAACAAACACACTGATAGCCGTTTTTGCTTATCTATCGTAACTAGTTATCACGTACTATCAATATACAAACCCACGTCGGTGATAACGTGTGAAATAATATAAATAAAACGTTAATTACGAGCACGACTTTATGGCTGAGGTTCCACAGTACTACTGAAGCAATAATATCTTCTCGTACTCAAGTACTCAATAATAATAATCAGCGACACGTTTAAATTCTTAAAGAAACACTACAGGGTGTTGCACAATCCGCTGACCGCTCACGAGTAGTACCGATACCGACACCCGAACTAGATAAACTTTTCAGGCAGGAACCATCACTGTGACGCCTATTCTTGGTCGTGCTACGAACGCAACTAAACACGCAGCGGCGCACGCGCACCACACGAGAATAATAGAGAGCTTGACCGGTATACGCTACACTGGCACAAAAATTGTCAAACTTCTAGTCCCCTTCCGCTTACAGAATCCCATTTCCGTCGGAATTCAATCAACCGGAGAAATGTATGAACTCGTTAGCAATATTTGGATATACCGGCGGCGCAGTGGTGACAACACCGGAGGCAACGCATCCGCCGACTACTTTTTAAAAATGGAATTTAACGAATGGCACTTTCGGGAAGAGCGACGATTCAAATCTGGATAATGGGCTCGGACTACGTATAAATCACCAAGGGGTGCGAACGGAATAAATGTATGTACGGTCGGGCACGGGGAAAAAGGACAAAAGAAGCAAAAAAATAAAGGAATTTAAAGCTCACAGAAAAAATACTACGGTAGTACGATTCGTGTGAATAGTGAGCATTGCACATGCATTATATTTTAATAAAATTATTGCAATAGTTAATTCTATACAATTATAAGCTTTATTTCATTGGAATAATGAACATAATATGGTGTAGAAAGATACTTTTCGTCTAAGAAGCCCGGTCCATAATTACGACCACTTTAGATGCGCGGTCGTTAACGGAAACATAATGCATCCTCTTTGAACCGTCAACTAAATTAGTCCTGTTGAAAATTGCTTCCTTAATTTCGGTGGATAACGAATTTAAATGATTAAAGTAGAGACAACTTTTAACTAGACTAGATATTCGTGCAAACTTTAGTTCGCCTTTTGCTATTGTTCAGAGAGTGCATTGACCCTACACTGAACAGTATATCGTGAGCACATCGAAGCTTTTGTAATTAGCAGCATCGGAGAACATTCACTACATACTATCATCTGACTCCTGACTACCATTTCGCAAAACAAACATGGTTGTTTACGCCTTGAAATACGCTAATTTGTAAACGAATCAATACATAGTTGTGACATTATTGGCACTTGGCATATTCAGTTTGTTTAGGTTTACTTCATCCGACCGCCAGCGATGGGGAGTGGCACTTACGAAATTAATGTTGTTCACACTTTGAAACAATTTGCAAACCACATTCGACATGATACTCAAGTGGATAACAATGAAATGTGTTGAGAACGTGGAGAATCAGTTTACTGCGTGTTTTTTTACATAAGAGCAATATTGTTATTTAGGTACGGTTACGAAAATATTGTGAATTTCCTTTGGATGTAGTAATAGTGTACTAAAAGATATGAGTACACATTACATACATAAAAGGCTATGGGTTATTTTACCTCGACGTAAAAAGGGACTGTTATAGGTAAGGGTCGAGGCAACCCGAGCATTAATTAGGCCGAAGAAGGTGTCTAATCAAAGGGATATATTCTATTCCCTAATGTTATAATCTGTTGGAGAGTTACCTACTATTATGAAAAGTTAAAAACAAGTTGAAATATAACATATCATACGATACGAAGCCAGTTGGCTACAGAAGGAATGATAATAAGTTAGTGTATCATGCTTGGTGGACCACGGAACAGGTCAACCACGCTAGGCTTGACGAGAGAAAAGGAGGGAGAGAGTTTAATAAATTCATTGCCGATTTCTGTGAGCATGATGCTCCAACAATCGCACGCAATGGTGCGCGTCCAACCGCTGTCTCACACTTGGTTGCGCATCCTAACATACCTACATACACATTTTTGGAAGCTTTCAGTAAAAGTAAAAGGTAGCTAATCGTTTACATGCAAAAATTAAAGATTAGAAAGCTAGATACGAGTTCCTAAATACACCAGACGGCAATTAATACCTAGTTTTATAACTGAATGCGCATCAAATGTTTGCGTGATTTACGGATGTAAATTACTATTCTTTTCATGTATAAATCAACCATTAAAAAGTTCACTCCGACCCGAACCGACCGCAGTCTGCAACCATGTGAAGCAAATGAATTTGATATGTAACACAAGCCGAGATCAGATCAAGTTTGGGGACATAGCGGTAACATGTCACGTTGAATATGGACAGTAGACGTCGGAAGTATTATAGACATTATTTGTCAGTCTAAACACGACACTTGGAGACAAAACATATAGAGCCAATAAAAACGATTACAGTGATGATTATATTATCCTTATGAATTGACAAAAATAACGACACAAAACATGGAAAAGCCAGATCAGATACTTAAGACGATAATAAGGAAAAGCGTTGGAATAAACATACACTAACAATTCCGTGCAGTTTTAGCGTTTACGCAATCATACTACAAACTACAACACAAAGGCTAAGCGAAACAAGTGCCCAAATGGTCCTTTCAGTTGATTCACATGCCCGAAACGAGAACTCGAAACACGAGCAGTCCTCACTAAACCAGTTCATAGTCCTTTATTGTCACTTGATACTCAAAACAAGGAAACTGCGGTTACTGGCTCACAAGCTACACGTAGCTTTTAAATCCAAGCAAATAAAACAATAGGTCCGTTTTATAACGATACTAAAACTAATTGACTCTCGTAACAAGCCGTTACACAACCAGTTAAAAATACAACAGACGGATTGACAAGGATCACTGCGAAAGTAGCAACAGGATTAAATATAGCTGACTCCATTAACTTATTTTAGCCGACTCCATTCTTAGAAATCGCTAAGTTTACTCACGATAGCAATAGTGTCGCTTCAATGCTGCATGTCACAAGGAAAATAGGCGTCACGTCTTATCTTTGCATCTCGGTTTAACTATCGTAGGTGTTAAGTGATTGTATAACTTGTCGTGCGCATAAAATATTGGCCCTATTCATGTACCTACCATGGAGAATGAGCGGACAGTTTACACAATGTAAATGATTTGTAAATGTGATATGATATGGCAATATACTAATAAACTTATAGCTATTTTACATACGTCAAGGTTAATGTTAGCATAGATTCAAATACTTTACAAGGAACTTGAGTAAACCGTGCCGTATCGATGAATGAAGGATTAGATATGGAATTGAATGAAATAGTACAATGTAAGTAAACATAATAAGCGCTCAAGATGAAGGACAGACCAAAGTAAACATGAATGATGTCGTAACAGAATTAATTTACTCAAACGTAGTCAATGCAACAGGTGTCCGAAATCAATGGATACGTGTGTGGGCCGAAGCTGGTGTTTTTATATTGAAATCAGGCAATATGTATTGGAATGTTATGTTGACTGTCACTCTCATGTTAAGGTACTGATAGAAACAACGAACTGTCGTCAAGTCGACAAGTTGTCTGACAAATACAAATAGAAACCGTTCAGTTTATGCTTTCGAGCACAGATGACTCGCAGCCATGCCGATAATGGTGTAAACGTGATTCCTATTTGCAAAGTGACAAGCTGCAGTGTGTCTATTGCAATAAATTTTCGATTAGAGATCGAAAAATGGCGAGCAGAGATTATTTATTCGAGTTTGAAATGTCACTTAAATAAAGACGTTAAGATGAATCGTAGGTAGACTGCTAGTCTCTGAGTAATGTTAGCAATATGTTGATTTTGATGTCATTGTGTGTCCTTCCCACACGAGGTTTTTATGGAATTCGAAATCAAAAGTCGCTAAACATAACAGTGTTCGATTAAAACATAGAAACATAGTTTGAATAGTTGAAATACATACATAAACCAGATTGTTTACTATTTTGATTGATGGATGGTAGCATTAACTGTATCAATTTAACTTCAAAGTAACGCATGAAAGTATCGGCAGATGATGCAAAACTCAATTTCATCATCGATGATACTATGCCGTGGTTATAGGTACGTAAATAAAATAATATGAACGACAGAAATATATTATCTAATAAAGTTTTAGGGCTTTCCAAAGTGAAGTGAATCATACATTAGAGGTAATAATGTATTAAGTAGTAAATAAAAGCATGGAAAATACTCAACCTTGAGTTGATATAACATGAAGTGCTTATAAAAATAACAGCACATTAAAGAATGAGAATGGAGGCGGCACATGGAAGAGAATGTCGGTCAAACGAAGGGAATACATGATTGATGATGCTAATTTCCTATTGATCGACATCGGCATGCTTTTATTTGCGTAAGTATACCGCAAATTTCTTTTCAGAGGCTTATATTGAGGCAGGCAAGGGCAAGAAAGTAGAACCCTTGATCGAGTATAAAGGGCTTTAGAAATAAAGAACATACCACAATACAAGCAAATTAGAAGCTATTAGGCTCAATAAAATGTATATGAGCTTTACATTTTATTCAATCAAGGGGTTGTTCGACAGGGAATTCCCATTTTATTGTATCTAATACTTAGAAAGGAAACACTATAATTAAACAACACTTGATAACAACTATTGCGATGTCATTGCACTGTATATTAGCAGAATGATGCGAGAATTTTTCAATTACCAGCAATCATATCGGAGAATGGACTCAATAGCTTCAGTTTAAATGCAAATGATTCCCATCTGCACTGAGATGGCGAAATTGGTCCAATAAATATCAATAGACCCGAGGTTGCAGAGTCAATCTTCAGCACACATGCAAAACACATGTGTTTTGTGTCAACAGACAAATCATAAACACATTACAATCTTCTAAAACGCCTTTTGATATCCATGAATGAAGTAATTTATAGCCACTAAAACGTGTATCACGAATTCATGACCTTCGATGCATTAAAGAACGATGACCAGTACAAAAAACTCGGATCGACTCCACCTTCGAGTGGGCGAGCGCCAACGGAGCCTACGTATTAAAATATTTGTTGATCGCGCGTGTCGTGAGTCTTTTTGGCTTATAACAGATTAGGTTGTTAGTGACAATATGATCTCATACAATAAGCCACACAGTATGAATTCAGACATTAAGCTGAATGTAACACTTTCACCAATGATTAATGAATTTCGTTCTATTGTTGATACACTTTAACAAAACTATGACTAGCAGGAATCTCTTTTGAATACGCATTACAATATTTACGCAACCCACACAATCATGCTTGGCCAGTTAGCTAAACACTTTGATAGAGATCTACACCGTCTTTAATTTGACAGAAGTAGGAAATAGTTGCTGGATGTAGCAGCATAAAAGAGCTTGAAATAAGAAAGCAAATTGAAAGTTGTTTCGATTCTAACAAAGACATACCTAGATGATATTTGTGAGATTATGAAAAATAAATGCGGCAAATGTTTTATTGATCAGCGATAAAAAAAAGTATTGATTGGAACGGTGTTATTCATAGCAGCACCGTTTGCCAATAATGAAGATAACAAATCTTCTCCAAATGATTTTTGAAATTGCTGTTAAATTGTTTTCTCGTTCTCCGGAACAGATTTTTTGTAACATGTTGTAACTAAATGTCCAATAAGGAACGATGGTGTTCCAGTACGAAAGTAATTAATGAAAGAGAATGCAGTGTAAGCCAAAAAAGGCACAAAGTAGGTTACTTGTTGTAGAAATGCGATCCTTGCGAAGTGGGTATGCTGTAACTATGAATATTTTAGAGCTTTGAGTAAGGAAAATGTGTTAAGAAAACGTACAGCTGCATAACGCCAATAAATTATGATGTTAAACGTAGAATGGTAATATACCGTAAAGCTCTTACTAATTAACAGTAATAGAGAAATAAAATGAACATAGACGAACGTGGTTACCTAATTGCAATAAATTAAAGACAAAAAACGTTGATGCACCATTCAGCCCAAATTATTCACATTAAGGCAATACCTGAAATGATTAACGTTGGTCTACGTAACATTATTTCGACAATTTGCACTAAGATTATGAATTTAAATAATCTTAATTTCACAAAGATGACAATACGAAAATTGTGATATTAATAGAAATAATAAATGAGTAGATAATCCGTGAAATTATTAGGAATTGAAATGTCGAAATTATTTGAATTAATATTCGGTTCTCATAAGAATTTCAAGCGTTGCGAAAAGGTAAAAATAATTTGTTTAGGTATGATTAGACCGGTTTTTGTAACAGGACGATGGCATCAAAATGTGTATAGCTCGATAAATAATAATAATAGAGGAATTCCAATGATAATAATAGTGTTTACAGCAACATGGTGCGTCTTTGTAGCCGGTAATATGCGGGCGCGAATTAATTTGTCTAGCAATTCCACTTTTGTAGCGGTAGCGGCTCGATATTCTATGGAATGCGAGTTAACCACGTATAAAGTTTGGTTTTGCTTAGCTGATTTTAATTATATTTTATAGTGAAGATGTTTTTAGGTCTAGGTGTTTGCTTGACCGTGAAGGTATTTAACTCTTTTAATGTGCTTTACTTCTTCTATCCTCATTTTTCTTTTTATATCTTCCATAGTACATCTTATCACTTTGTATCCTCTTCAGGAAACTCGCATATGTTTCAAAAGTTGTAATTATTAGTCCTTTCACTCCTTCGTTCCTCTTTTCGTTCTAGGGTTGCTAACATTTGTAACTTACGTAAAATAACGCAATCATTGTGCCATTATTAAACCATTATTTTTATACAGTTCGCACACGCGATCTACATCCGTGCTTTGCAATTATGACTGGCCACAATTAACCGACGTTTTACCATAGCCATAGGTTCCATATTATACGAGTTAACATCTACTTCATTCGCCTTAAGTCCTTCATTTTATAATGCACATAATTAATTTTCTGACACATCAGTTCCGTTAAAATTCACTGAGGCTAGTCATTAAAAGGCACTGCAGTAGAGGAAAATATAATCATTGATTCTTTATGCTTCCAGACAAAGAAATACTCATTGGTCTCTCATGAGTAACTATGATAAATAAGAATAGAGACAAGCTGGCTATTCCGTTCACAAAGAGCTTTCCACCAATTGAGTTCAAAGGGAAGGGGTTCATGTTCAAATGGAAATGTGTCAAAAACTGTAAAAAGAGAAGAGTTAGGAACGAGCAAATTGTGTACATAATAGGGAATTGCTAACGGCTTGTAAGCAGGGTTGGAAAAAAAACATGTTTTTTTTATAAAGAAAAAAACATCATGTTTTAATTGAAAAACAAAAAAAAACATGTTTTTTATTAATTCTTCACTGCTGTTTTAATTGACTTGTTTTAAACATGTTTTAATCTTGTTTTAAACACGTAAATATGTATAAAATGAATAAAAAAGCTGGAATTTCTATAAAGTTCCGCCAAAGCGGGTCTTTCTTCCGCCCTGTTATCATATTTTTTTCCCAAATACAGCACACATACACGCACTGTAATAGTTAATTAATAACGCCGAACAAAATTACGTAAAAAAAAGCATATATACGGTCGAATTGAGAAACCTCCTCCTTTTTTTGAAGTCGGTTGAAAAAATACGTGTCCACCAAAAGCGAACCGGGAAATCCCCGCGTTTTATGAACATTCATTCACCGCATTACCGCTTGTCAGTCAGGGGAATCCCATCTAGTAATATCCATGTTGCCAACTCTTTAGTAAAAAAATATACCATTAGGTTTTTAATTTCTTGAGTGTAAAAGTATAAAGAGATTTTTTTTATGTGTTTTCAACATGTTTAAAACAAATTAGTTTTAATCATGTTTTAAACATGATACATACTTTTGTAGTGTTTTAATCAGTGTTTTAAACGTGTGTTTAAAACAAATGTTTTAAACATTGCCAACCCTGCTTGTAAGCAGGGCACAAGCCACAACAATGGCGCCTGGCTAATTATTCGAAATTCGATGCAAAACTTGAATGCTACAAACCTCACGTAACATTCCACTTTTAGACCGGTATCAGTAATAAGTGGCTATTTAGAAATTGCTATCGGAAGCTTAATTGTTTCCTTCAACGAGTCAACGCAAAAGCTAGAAGTTGGACCGCTGCGAATAGCCAAAAGCGTGCTTCTTTTTCTGTACCAAAGTATAAAGTAGCCAGATGATTATCCAAACAAAAAAGATAAGTAGTCATTACGACAAAATACATACAAATACTTATTGCGCAGTCACGTAATTTAATATAGTAACCGAGATAGCAACGGAAATTGGAATTGGAACCTATTCCGTGTGACATTTGAGAAGCAAAAAATAACTAATACGTTTAAAATTATATGTTCACATGTCTATTTAGTTATTCGATTACTTGTGTAGTTGTGTACCTACCAGACTGAAATCCTAGACTTTTCAAAGTAGAACATTAGCTGTTAGCTGACCACAAGAATAACATGAGAAGCCGTTCTTATTCACAATTCGAAATTGTTATTAGAGTTCAGATTCATTTTAGAATATTAAGTCCAATCTTTTTTTAAATGAGTGGTTGTGGATTTGTCCAGGGTTAAGAAAGTCTGAAGAGTAGGTCACTCTATAAGGGAAGGTGTTTAAATTTAAACAGCCGTTAATGCTTTACGGCAGTTGCGGTTAATAAAAATGATGAAATAGGTCTAGGTTCTATAAAAGCTTCGGAGAAGACGGTAACATAGTGGTGGTGTACTAACAGACGTCGCACCATGGGGGCTCCGGAACAGGTCTAATAGAGGACCCGGTGTCCTTTACAGGTGCTGAGGGTGGCCACCGTGGTGGTTTTAGTGAGGTAAAAATCCCAAACTTCCTAGTCTTTCAAACCCAGAAAGCTAGGTGCCTTTCGAATGCCTCCCCCGCCATCGAAAAAAAAAAGGTTAGGTATAGAAGCTCTCCTTCGAGCGGTGCTTCGACAGTCTCTGTGAACTAGCCCAAAGATCAAGAGTGGTTAACATAAACAGGTATTTATTTTATAAGTTTATGCAACTATTCAACATTCACGTGTTTTGGTTTTATCTCACGAGAACTTGCGGCGCTCAACATAGTATAAAATTAAAAGCTCACATCTATCAAATTAATTAAGAAACGAAAAAAAACTCGTATCCGAGCGATAAAACAAGTTGATTGTACGAGCTTAATTAGAGATGTCTAAGTGCGATCGGTATTGTACACATGACGTAATGTGGCCTATTGCGCGCTATTGCATATTTGCTGTCCATAGAAACCGTGAGCGATAAAACATAGACTAGCCATATTTGTTTTGTTCACCTTATACTGTGAGAGAACAATGTAGGTTTATTCCACGGTGCTTAGTACAAGTGTGACTCTACGCAATTTGTCGTCATGTTGTGGTATGCTGAGTCTGTCAATTGCTATTCTTAACTATTCTAAAAGTTTACGTAATTGAGACCAATTTAAACGATGGATATACCCAATTGTTACTGAATTTACGAGTACCTATTTAATGGATATTGGGAAAGGTTGGAAAGGAAGATGGGTGGAGTTGCTCTAGAACTTCGAAACAGGATCCCATTCTAATGTCTACAAGAACTAAAGATTAAGAACCTTCTCTTTGTTACAGTGTCTATTGTTTATTTATTGCACCTTCACGAATCCCGACTAGACTTTCGCCGCTTTGTTATAAAATGAAAGTTTCAGATATTTTAATTTTGCACGACATTAAAAATATTAATAAAGCTACGATTCCATAAAGATTTCAGCTGCATGTAGAACTACAGTTCTTAGAATAAGTATAAGCGGAAATTTAACAAAATGTACGTAAAAAATGGCAACATAATTTGTCGAGTCCCTTTTTTTATACCGTTTTGTGGATTTATAGATAATTGCGTCGAAACACATGAATGCCGTGTATCGTCATTAATCTCTGAGGTTCTCGTGGCAGCAAGGTGAACATGATTCGCGAAGTAGGAGCTGCGAAACGCGACCCGAAGTTCGTCTTCTAGATAATACTCGTTACTCAATGAATGGCTATTTTATTATACTTTGTTCACTTTTATTATAAGGAAAACCTCATTTTTGTTCAACACAGAAATCAGAAGTTAACTTATGAGGAGAGCTGTTAGAATGTAGCAACCACGTTATATAAAATACTTTTGCACTAGATATCTATCATATCCATGCTTATTACGATTAGAGTTACATGAAAATATTATATTATCGTATAGATACACAGCCGCACCTATCTAAACCACAAGCTGAAGGTCTGTATAATGGCAAAACATGATTCTTGATGAATATTTATTCCATTGGCGCAGTGGGTGGTGTACTTTTATAAAATATTTTTAAGGAGTACCGGACTAATTTACTTATATGAAAAGTATAAAGTTACATTGGCTATTCATCATTTTACGACATAAAATATTAGAAATAATACTCCGTTTTGGAATGTAGGCAGCGTCAAGTCATCACAAAATCAGAATTTTGTAAAAGGACCTTCGCTGAGAACCTGTTTTTGTTTTTACACATTTTTAAATAATCGCGCTAACATTGCACTACGGAGGGATTTGTGAAAATCGGATATCAATTAAATTATATTTTATAAAACTCACCTTCGTAAATCTCCATGTCGATTCCGGCCAAAAAAAATGAAAAGTTTCTAAAATAAATCGTTTCTATGACGACGCATGACAGCAAAACTCTATTTGGATTCCTATTGGTTTCTGTCAAAACTTCAATGTCAAACACGGGAAGGCAAATGTCAAACACGAACCATAAACAAATAATTCCAATAGTAGTGTTCTTGGCTTTTTGAAGAGAGTAATTACGTGGAACAATAATCCAATAAGAAAACTTTAATTTAATGATAGGTACTTGAAGTATTGAAATGTCTCTCTCTTTTGTATTTTGTTATTTTAATAACCAGTTTCATTAATGTTATTCTTACTATATTTACTACACGTACTGAAAAATCAAAAACAATAACAGAGTATTATAAAAACAGCGTTTTATCTCTATATATTTTAATAGCAAATTGAAAATCAGAGCTTATGTATGTTTTGCTATTAAATGAGAGTCAAAAAGAACATAAATGTAAGATAACATATTTTTTAGTAATCCCCTATGCAGTAAACTAAACGTAAAAAATAAAAAGCGGTACGTCACGTCACTACTTAGCAAAGAAAAAAATTGGAAACGTTGACGTGCGTATGGTCATCACTCTGTATTTCTCTAGAACTTGTGTTTTTCGTTTTAAATCTAGGAATTTGATTTTTTAAATAGTTGATAATAACATCTGCTACCAATATCCACAATGGGTTTGACAATCTCAAGTGTTTTTACTAAGCTTTTCGGCAAAAAACAAATGCGTATCCTTATGGGTAAGTGACATGACAGCTCATCGGTCTTAGATTGCGTAGAATTTCTATACATTTTTATGACATCGTCATTATTTTCTTGTATCGATAATTTCTTGATAGTTTAATGCATGAGTTACTGTTGCAGTTGGACTAGATGCCGCTGGAAAAACAACTATACTATATAAACTTAAGTTGGGAGAGATTGTGACCACAATACCGACGATCGGTTTCAACGTGGAAACAGTGGAATACAAAAACATTAGTTTTACTGTATGGGACGTCGGCGGTCAGGACAAGATCAGGCCACTGTGGCGTCACTATTACCAGAACACACAGGGATTAATCTTCGTCGTGGATTCAAGCGACACAAAGAGAATAGCAGAAGCCGAAAATGAGCTGGCTAATATGGTAAGCATAGACTAGGAGTTGTTGTTATCAATCTCTAGGTATTCATAAAAAATAACTAGTTTATCCTGTTCTATGCCATTGAATTTTTTAATATGCTGTTAGTTGCAGTGTTAGTACTTATAGATCTCTATTGTTAAATTGGTATGCATTAATTATAGAAACATGACAAATTTCTTATTAGAATCAGTGTTAACTTTTTTATAACACCAATATTTGTGTAAAAGAACTTCTGAGTTATTTAAAAAAAAATACATATTTATATTGATAATTTTTCTTCACAGCTAAAAGAAGATGAATTAAGAGATGCCGTGATCCTTGTGTTTGCCAACAAACAGGATATGCCCAACGCTATGACTGCAGCTGAACTTACTAATGCTCTCAACCTAAACAATTTGAGAAATCGCCGTGTAAGTATAACTTCCATACATTCATTCTCAATTGCATTTTGATGATAAGAGTCAGTTGAAAATGGTATTTCTTTTTCCACAGTGGTACATTCAAGCCACATGTGCAACACAAGGACAGGGGCTGTATGAAGGTCTAGACTGGCTCTCCAATGAGCTAGCAAAGAAGTGAGAACCATTTTGGCAAACGGTCACTGGGAACAGACTACAAACATTCCCGTAATGACTGACAACTTTCAAACAATGTGATCGTTGTTCATTCTACAAATACCTAAAAGACTATGAAAATTTTATGTAATTATACAAGTAATGTCTTTTTACTACTACTAGGCTGATGGCTCTTTTCACAATGTTTTGCCGAAGCTGTTAATTTATAATTTAGCTAGATATATATAAATGATATTGTGAAAATGGCCCCATATAGTTATTTAATGGTCCATATAATCATTCAAAGTTTAATTTCATCAGTTTCCTATTACGTCTGTAGTGTAGATTTCACATAAATTTTATGTTTGTTATATCAAAGTATTAATGCGAGTATATTGATTATATTCTCACAATGTTGATATGTAATGAAATGATGCAATAATAGTAGTATTTGTAATGTTTGTAATAATTCCACTCTTGTCTATACTAAAATAAGAGTTGTTCTGTCTATAAGTAGAAACTTACTACTTACTAGTGAAATAAAGTGAAATAGTTTGAATATTTCAACATAGCTTGCACAACTACCAAGTGTCACTGACAATAATGAACCATTTACTTTGGAGGATCCAGCAGAGCATGTAAACATAAATTATTATTCTATATTAACTTTAGATGTATTTATCATAACTTTAAAGAAAATCTTTTAGTGAATAAGTTTATTAATACAAGTTTTGTATTTGTGAAATATGTGTGCACTGAATAATATAACAGATACTAACATCTTAATGTGATCCATCTTGATTTATGAAGGTTAAATATTACAATACATATTATGTAAATAATGTAAGATGAATCGGCCAAAAATATTATAATGTCCTGTGTCATGTCATGTTGTATGCTTTAACATTATAATTTATGCTTTGCAAGTTTTGTTAAAGTATATTACTATAGTGGCAAATAAAGGTTAGGTGTAAATAAAATTGTCTTCTCATTTTCTGTTAACATTTTATACCTCCCAATATAATTTTAAAAGTACTTACAAAGTACTCATGTACTTTGTTATCAACTTGCTTTTTCCACTATCCACAGCAAATTAAAAATGTTTTCTTGTAAAATAAAACCTACAACGGTCTTTATCAGTCCATTATACAGATAAACATATAAATGTGTAAGTAATTAACAGTGTTCTCGAATATTCGTGATAACCGTTATTCGTGACTCCAAACTGCTTTTCTTTTTTCAACAAAACTCTTGATACCTTCTTGCCCGTCGTTTGAGTTAATATTTTGCACCATGATATCCTCTCCTAGCTTATAAGCGTCCATCAAACTTAAGTCAATTTGTTTGTAAAAGAATTCTTTGCCAAGGGCGATAACGCTTCGGCTCTTGTGTTTGATTTTCTCAATAATTTTGTTAACTTCGTCATCTAGTTGGCTTGCTGGAACTACCTTCGTGACGAGTCCACTTTCGTAAGCTTCTTGAGCAGTTATAGGTTCACCTGAAACATTTGACACGTCAATGCTATGTCAGTTTCTACTCGTTATCGTGGAGTCTTAATTCTTGTGCATAAATGTTGTTGTTATGTACAGGCGTGAAATGTCACTGATAAGGATGTGAGATTTCTTTAGTTCATTTCTATAGTCAACTATAAAAGTAATTGGAGAAGGTATAAAAAATAATACTTGGTACCTGTAAAGAGCATGTACGTAGCCCTAGATTTAGGTACACATCGTCCTACAGCTATCCCAGGCGTTGAGCAAAATATGCCAAAGTTAGCTCTGAAATTATTGAATAGTTATAAAAATATTTTAAACCTTAGGTGTTAGTTATAAGGTTTATATTATAATCAGTTGTTTACCCAGGTGTGGAGAATTTACTGGTGTCAGAACATACAATCATGTCGCAGGTGGCGACCAATTGGCAGCCTGCTGCCGTAGCGAAGCCATTTACCTAGCAAAATGTTGAATGAAAATGAATTGTTATTGATACTATGGAAAGATTAAAGATACCAATCACCAGTGATTTTAGGTAGGTATGTATGTTGATGTGTAACAAAGAACATTCAAGCAAAACTATTATATTTTTCTGATGATTTAACATGAGTCAATGGGCACGCAAGACAACAGGTATACAAATACATAGGTTCTATGTAAATAGTAATTATGTATATTAGAGAAAAACAGAATGGCAAATAATTATCTACACAGGCATTTTATTTTACGTGGGTACGACGATGGATCGTGGATAATTTAATAGAAAATAATCTACCTGTATGAATGTTGTTATTGTAAAAATGGTTATGGGTATGGGGTTACCAGGATCACCGAAAATAAGACTTGTATTAGGTTTTAGTGCTAATGAGCTTTATTAGTACTTAGAGCAAAACACATAGTTATTACAGACAGACACATATGTGAATGGATTAGTATATTATTATAATGTAGTAGTAATACCTTAGCAATTACTGGTACAGGGCTTTGAATTATAGACTTCATCAACTCGCTTGCTTTACTAAATATCAGTTTGTGTTGGTCTACACCTGTGTTGGACTGCTACAAATTGAGAACACCGATTAATCCGTTGTATGTCGGAACGCAAATCTACGCGACACACAATGTGTTTTCTATTGTGTCTCATATATATTCCGAGAGACAAGAGGTTAATTTAATCATTTTAAACATGTACTTATTCTATGTTTATGTATTTAAACCTTTCATAGGTAGGTAGTAGAGATACCTACTTTACCAGACAACTTCCATAATAAATATCGGTTAAATTCTTATTGACAACCTATTTTTATTTCATTTAATTATATGAGATATTTTGCAACTACACAAAATTTTCTATTAATACAAGGGAGATTAAAGAGTTAGGTACTTTTTCACGAACTTACCAATTCTTTCAAATTATGACCAGCAGAAAACACATTCCCTTTAGCACTTAAAACTATGGCCCTCAACGATTTGTCATCCTTGTTCAAATTAATAGCTTCAATAAGATTATTCATCATTTCCAGAGACAGCGAGTTTCTACACAAAATGTAACATATATCATAAAATGCTTACATGGCTATTATTATCTTGAAATTACGATTAAAAGTACATTATTTATTATTCATAAATACAAACTTGGTTTTCTCATGGTTAAGAGTAATTTCTCGTGTGCCATTACTTTCATTTGTGACTAGATACTGGTTATGTAGACCACGGCAGTATACATATAGCGGTCTTATATACCTATTCTGAAAG
Source organism: Spodoptera frugiperda (assembly GCF_023101765.2). Classification (NCBI taxonomy): domain Eukaryota; kingdom Metazoa; phylum Arthropoda; class Insecta; order Lepidoptera; family Noctuidae; genus Spodoptera; species Spodoptera frugiperda. The sequence goes on from NC_064216.1 coordinate 7,102,688, forward strand.
ATAAAATATGGTCAATATTTTAGACATTCAATGTATATTATTGGGTAAATATTGTACCTACTTTTTAAATACTACTATTCTAATGCACTACATTTATTTCATTTATGTACTAAGTATATTTGATAACAATGGCGTAACAATTAAGATGATTAAACGAGCAAACGGCCTTTGACTGAAAACGCGCACGATATTATGAGCTCCAGTTGGTGCTCGAAACGAGTAGAGACCTTTCTCGAATTAGTATCAGTATTCAGCTTAGATAAACCAGTAGTCAGCTCATCTAAATAAACATGAGAGAACTGTTAGGAGAAAATTTAGTCAAGCAATCATAACAGGAATGCAAAGTGCATTAAGTTTATTCAAATTTAGTATTGGGCTCTTATCAATATTGTTACGCCATTGTTTAATTAATCAAAATACAAATGCATTCAGTTGTACTCTGAAGTACTTTAAATACTGACTATGACTAGGCAATTAAACAGAGTATTACAATATTGTCGTTGTCCCAGGACGGCCAATAAAGGCAAGCCTAAGATATTAAGAAAATATTAGAGTCTTCTAAAATAAGAATGTCTACAATCCGTAATTAAAAATAAATAATTAAACATCATACACAATAATTTTTCGACTGTTTTTTCAAAGAAAAAATATAAAGGAAAGTTTTAATAAATTATGTTTTGGTATAGATAAGATAGGTACTTAAGTAGGTACCTCTTTAGGAAGGTTAACCTAATGGGTACACAAATCTTAGAGACCAAAAGGAGATAAATAGGTTCTTACAATTAAAGTAGAAATACGATATAAAAACTTAAAACTATCCCTGCTTTTTATCTGAGAAATTCTCATATAAAGGGGTAAGAAATCGAAATAATATATAGCTTACGTTATACATTAAATAGGTAGGTATTTAAATATACCTACGTAAAATACATAGATTTTTGATCAGTGTATAATCAGTCGATAAATTCTGTATAGTAATAAAAAATAGGTATAGTTGTAAAAGTAATTTGACCCACCTGCAGTGGTTTTAACATTTTTCTTCACAATATTACAAAATATCTTAGAATTTAGGTATTTTTTATAAAGATCTAATTTCGGTTCATAACCAAATAAAATTAACTTTTATCAAAATATCAAAACAAGTTGTTATCATTGAGCTGTCAAAATAGGGTTGTTAGACTAAAAAAATCGAAAGAAGTTTTAAAATAAAAAGCGAAGAGTAACAAAAAATCAACTTTGTAATAAATAAAATAAATTAAATCAACGTCGCCAGGGCCTACGTGATTCATATTCGGACCTATCTGATTCCGAATCATTATCCGAAATAAAATCTAAGCATTCGTCCTCCGCTGTGATTAACTCCATGACAGCACTGAAACAAATGACGTTGGTTTAGTTTAGACGCTTCATAATTAACAGAACTGTTTTATTTTTCATAAATGAAACAAGGCATCCACTGTAAAGTTAATTCAAAAATATTATGTTTAAATAATTGGCGTTGCTAATTTAGAAAACCATAACCGATTAAAAACTATAGTTTTTTCAAATATGTTGCCAGGTTAAAACAAAAATATTTGAAAATAATTTTCACAAATCCGTGGGCATATTTTAGATTATACTTATTGATTACTTATCAGATTATTTTAGGAACTTTAATTAATAAATGTGGAGTACTATATGTCAGATAGCCTTCGTTTTAACCTTGACTATGACCTCGTTCGTTCAGGGTCGACCTCGGTGTTGAGGCCACGACTAAATCAAGGTTGCTTACGTTACGTGGCCTCCCTGATATAAATATTCGCAAATATGCATACGTATAGGTGTGTTAGTACGATATAGCGATTAGTACCGAACGAGCAAACGGCGCCAAATTCAATCGTAGTTTTTTAAGTGATGAAAATTGTACTATGTATTGATGTTCTATTTATATTATTTGATTACGATACTTGATATATTTTGTAAAAAACCTTTATTAATATTGTAAAGGGAAAAGTGTGTTTGTTTGTCGCTCTTTCACATGTCGCTTCTATTTGTATCTAGACAAAGTTAAGTGGTTGGAGAATGAAATAAGCAACTTTTTTTTCCTTTAAACATGCGGGTAAACTGAATACACAATTGGCGCGGTGGCTGGGCGACTGGCTGCCGTGCAACGTGTCGCGGGTTCGACAACCGCACGTAACAACTCTTTGTGTGATCCACAGATTGTTGTTCTGGGTCTGGGTATAATGTGAATGTGAAATTGTATGTTTGTAAACGCACCTACAACACAGGCGAAAATTCTAATGGCAGTAAAAAATCTTCAGTAAGAAATAATTCAAATAATAATAATACTCACTCCAGCACTTGATTTTCGAAGACATTTCCACTAGCCGTATTTATGTTTGATTTATTGATCTTAGCTGCCAATACTTGATCCAACAGAGATCGCAGTTCCCATAGGTGATTCAAAGTACTCTTGTTGCAACTTACTTTAATATTGGATATTAAAATGCAGTAGTTTGACGGGTCAGGAGCTAAAATAAACATTTTTATTAGTAAATTGATTTGTGTCATTTAAGTAGATAAAGTTAAAGAAATATTACGGATTTTTATAAGGACATGCTGCGCGCATTTCTCCTCTCACACCTCTGGCTGCGATAATTGCTTGCTTTCCATCAGGCAGATCCTAAACTCGTTTGAGGTAGGTCACAAAAGGTAAAATATAAATTAGATACTGTCAAGCATTACTGCTTGAAGTTTTATTTATTTTTTATGGTTTTATTTATTGGTGGTATTCATATGGGTTAATCGCGTAAGCAAACCCATCACAATATCACCTTACCCTCAGTTATCGCCAACTCTCCAAAGAACAGGAAAGGCAATGTGTAGATTAGGGTTACATCAAACAGAAATAGGTCTGAAGATCGTTGCTTAAGCCAGTAGACCAGCCAATTGGCTCCAGGGGTATCACAAACCGGGGCTAGGGGAAACCCACGGCCTGGTGGGTAGCTCTTGAAGGCCATTACACTGCTTGGGTGCAGACTCACTGACCCATCTTCTGGTGTCCTCACCTTTAGACGAGGGTCGAGGAAACGTTTGCGGGGGTTGATATTCTTCCACCTAAAATGTATTGTTGTTAGGTGCTAATGTTTCTGTAGCCTTAATAGTAAGAATCTCATTTTTAATTGGTATATCATTATAAATGCGATAGAGATTTTTATTAGAGAGGAGCAAGTTCTGATCTAATTAACGAGGCTATTGGATAATTATTGTAATGACTTACTTCACAGTCGCAATATTAGGATACAGAGAGGCCGCCACAATCGCTTTGAAGAGGCTCAGATTATCCAGGTTGCGGTTTTCCCAAGGAGACCTGATATCAGCACTTCGGAGGAAGCCCATCTGCTTCAAATTATCCGCAAACTGCCTCTTCATATCCGACAATAGTTCTAAAGTGTGGCAAGATAAGAAGTACTCGTATGCGAAGTTGCGCTTCTCTTGGTAGGTGCGGCAATGCTCGAATTGCATGACTGCTTCCGATATTGCCACGTGATCACTCGGCTCGCCCAGGGCTAGGGTGCGTTTCGCTTCATCTACTTCCTTTTCTTTGCCTTGAATATTACATAGAATTAAACTGCCAGTTTTAATAATTATGAGAAATGGATTGAAGAATCACAATTAAATCTAACTACTCAATAAACTTGAATAGTAAGTAGTCAGATTCTTTAATTGAAGTTTTGATGGATCAACTAGACTTTTGGTCACCTTTAGTCATATTCTGAAAGAACTACAAGTCAAAAGCAATGCTGAAGACTTTCATTTTATTAAGATTTTTAGAAGCCTCAACTGGATCTTTCTATTCCAACCTACGAAAGTCTTAAGCTACCTTGAAGGTTCTAACTCACCAATAACGAGTTGGAAGGGGTCCTTAAATCCCCACACTGCGGCGACAGAGGCCGCACGGTTGAGACATCCGAACAAAGTGCCCAGTAGCAACAGCTTACCAGCAGCTGGGTGCACGGGCAGGCGAGCTAAGTGCCACCCAAGTGGGGTCAACTTTTCATCGCTGTCTAAAGCACCGATTCTGGTAAAAAATTGGATTGTATTACGATGCAGCCATAAATAAAAAGGGGTGATGAAAAACTGTCTTACTGTCTTTTTTACTTCTTTAAATTTTGATCATTACTTCTTTTTCTGCCCTTATCTTAACAAAAATGACTTGCCTAATCTCTCCTATTAAACATCAGCACGTCATAAGAACATCATTATACTTCTTTGAGGCAAAAATTGAGTTTGATATCATTGTACACTTAATCTACTCAGTTTTGGACATCGTCTTTCTTTCTTTTTATCTATCTGACCATTCGTACTATACCTACAAATATTGAGTGTACTTACTGAGACAAACGTTTAACAGCTCGTTCCACAGTGGTTTCAGCGGGAGGAGACGGCATCTTGCTCAAAGCGAGGGCTGCCTTTCCTAGACGTAGCTTCTTTATAGCTAGAACGGGCTCCAATAAGGAGTTCCGTTGTATTTCTGGCAGAAGACGTTCCGCCAGCTGACTGGCTCGGTGTGACGTCACCAAGTGGTAACATATGCCTGGCTGACAGCGACCAGCTCGGCCACGTCTGTAAGGCAAAATAAACTCTAATATATTTGTATTAAGATATTTTTTAAACTGTTTTATGTCACTGAAAATTTAAAGAAAGCAGCTTATCAGTTAGTGCCTAGGTCACAGTTTTAAGACAAACCCAGTTAAGAATTTAGCTCTTTGTATATTACTTACCGCTGTCGCAGATTAGCTTGCGCCACCCACTCTGTACGCAGAGTGGCTATATTATCCTCAATATTCAGTCCACTATACTTAATCTTACCGCAGTCAATCACATATACAATATCATCTATAGTTATAGACGTCTCAGCAATGTTTGTGGCCAGTATTATCTTCCTTACATGGTCTGGGGGTCTTTGGAATATCTTGTGTTGTTCCAAAGACGGCAATTTTGAATGTAAAGGGTATATGTCATAGCGGGACTTTGGAAAATGATTACTAGTTTCTATCATCCTCAGAAGATTCGTTATGTCACCGATGCCTGGCAGGAAAATCAGTACCGCGCCAGGTTCTCCCTTACATATGTATAATAACAGTTCATAAATTATATTTATGTTCAAGTCTTCAATTCTTGAGTCTTTGAGCACATTGTACACTTCTCGGGGAAGCTGTTTCTTGATTGATTCAAGCCATGGAGCTATAACAAAGGTAGAATGCGTGAATTTGTAGGAAATACTGACTAATGATCATTTATATTCAAACTTTATACAGCCAGAAAACTAATCTACCCTAACCCAGAGAAAATTCATTACTAGATTTTCGACTTTAAGAACAAGCAGTAGAGTGAAAAATCCATTGATAAAAAATAAATAGAATATTCTTAGGCATGCAGCATCATATTTGGAATCTAACCAATTTCGGCTTTATATTGTATGTCCTTCTGCATTTCTTCTTCTTGCCGCTTCCATTTCTGTCTTTGGCCTTTGTGGGCCGGTCGGGTGCCTTGGTCAAACGATGGGATGTACCTCGTCATTTGCAGGATATCCTCTAAATAAACATCCTTTACAGGGTAGGCCAGGCCTTCAATGTGCATCATGGGGCAGTCGTCAAAATAAGACCTCAGTCTATCAGCATCTATTGTCGCACTCATTAAAATTAGTTTGAGATCTTTTCGCTGTTTGAGCACCTGGAAAATTAGTATTTATTTTAAGACCTACTATATTCGGATCTACTATAAAATACGACCGTACCTACATTTTATGGTTTAAAGAAAACTTTGAGCAGGTTTCAAAGTATCAAGACGATTCAATAAAAATCTAAATTAATGAGGTTTTTATACAAGCAAATTAAAAATTAATACACAATTTCAAATATTGTATAGTTAGTTACCTGTTTCAACATTAACATGGATATGTCAATATCGCAGTCTCTCTCGTGTACCTCATCTAGTATCACATGACTATAGTTAGTCAAACCCTGGTTAATTTCCAGTTCAGCGAGTAAAACTCCAGTCGTACAAAATTTTATACTACCGCGTGGTCGTTGATCCACACTAAAAATAGCAGAATACATAAGAATATAATAATTTTCGCACAAAACATAAAAGGTCCCAAGTGCGAACCCTGGGGTACACCAATCTATATGTATGTAAATTTTGGATTAAATCTTACGGGAATTACAATAAATCTGTCTGTGATAAATTTCGATAAAGTAACAGATAATCATCGCAAGCTTAAGAAGAATCATAAATCTTAATAAGAACATTAAAAAATTTGTTCTCTATTCTAGAAGTATCACAGTTCATTCTTTTAAAACAACATCTTGTTTTAGGAACTAAATGTCTGTAGATTACTATAGATGTGTAGATAAAGTAAATTATACGTACACTTCTAATCTGACAGCATATCCTATAGATGTCCCCAATTTCTCTGACCTCTCGTCAGCAACTCTCATCGCCAAGGATGAAGCGGCTATACGCCGCGGTTGAGTGACTAAAATATGAACATTAGCACCTTTTTTATTGACAATTGCGTCATCTAAAATTATTTGTGGAATCTGAAAACAAAAATTACTATTAGATAATAATTCAAAAACAGTCTCATTTCTTATAATACTTATAGTGGGAATAACTGCGCACGATGCTCATGATGAGTCCCTCTGTGTTTCGAAAATAGTAGAGCTTTTCTCTATTATTATATGTGAATTAACCATGATTTTTAGTTTAAAGTCTCATTTGGCCAGTTTCGAAACTCATTAAAGGTTCCCGATTTTGCGCAAATGAGTTGACGCCAATAAGGCTTTAGATCTTTTTCAAAGTCGGTGAATATAAAGTTACCTGTGTAGATTTTCCACATCCAGTCTCACCACTAATAACAACCACTTGATTATTATGAAATATTTCTAGCAGTTCCTTTGCTTTCTTATATGTTGGTAACATCTCTCGGAATTTTTTCATTTTTATATAATTATTTGATTTTATCATTTTATTATAGTCTTCATAGAATGACTCATTTAAGGCTTGAATTGTAGGGTTATTCATGGCTATAATGACTCCATCACTTAATGATTTTTCAAGTTTTTCTTCAAAAGTACCCGTAATTATGTCTTCATAGCCATATTTATAATCACCAGCGCCTCTTAGAGGGCCTGGTGGTCTTTCATCTGATGAAAGACTGGGCTTTGCTTTTTCAGGATCTGTATTCAAATCTTCTTCACCTGATGATCCTACTTTTACTTCTTTTGCTTTCAATTCTTTTACATCTTCAACCTGCATTTTACAGTCCCACGAGGTGCTTGGAGCATCCAATGACTGATCAGAATATCTAACATTTTGGTGCGCAGGATAATTATGTTTTCTTTCATAATGGTGCTCACATTTATCATCTTTTTGTATTGTAACAAATTTTATGCGTTTTGGTGGTGGCACATGTATATTATGTTCTTTGGCAATCTTTTTAATAGATTGTATGTTTTTCTGCAGGCTTGTTAGTACTGCGGGTGGTACTGATAGATTGATCTACAATAATAATTATAATTTAATGTAATTCTTGTTATAGTTTTCTTGCTTTTATTAAATATATGGAGATTAATTTAGAATGGAATTTGAAGAAATTGTCTGAATTTGATTTCTTAATATTGCATGTTCAAATAGCATATAAATTCTTATTATTATAAGGTGAGGTCAGGTATCTTAGACAAAAGCTATCTGGTCAAGTCGCAAATGCAATTTATAGCCGAGCATAAGGTTTTGAAGATTTGATCCACATATTGCTAGGCTTAGTTTGATTAGGTTTATCGATTTCGGAACCCTCAGTGTTAAAGAACAAGTTCAGAATACATTAAATTTTGCCCATACATTCGCTCCGCTCCCTATTACAAGGGACAAATAACACAACTAGTAAAAAGTATGTGACATGTCTTAAAAATACTTGTGTATATCTTTCTAGAACTATAATTTAAGATATGGTTCAAAGACGGGATTCAATTATTTAAAATTTTGGAAGGGTGTCAATCTTGGTGAAGAAATTCTAAAAGAAAGCTTATTTACCATAAAATCTAGATCCATATTTTTATTTTTACTTCTCTGCAGATCTCTATAATAAAGGCCGATGTCTTTGCCGCGCAAACCATGAGGTCTGCCCCCACGATTATTATTTTTATACGACGCTCTATTCCAATTACTACGCCGCGACATCGTGCGCGTTGATACTATTGTTTCTATTCGATCAAATAAACATGTTTCATATAAAAAACAAACAAAAATACAAAATTAATTAAACAAATAATATTTTGGGGAACAAAGCGCAAGCAAGCCTTTTGAAAAAATATTATGTTGTAGTTTTTAAGCTATTGCTCACAATCGATACACAATAAATATGAAAAATTACATACCTTTGATTTACAACTAAATATTGTCGGCAAAATTATTGTATGTATACCGCTAATGGCAAATGGCAGGCTGTGTAAGTGTCAATTTATCTGTCAATCAATGGATGAAAGATATCAAAATCAATAATGTTTGACATTTTTGACATTAACTTCCGTAACTTCCTCTTGAAGTCATTTGATAATCAATTTATATTGATAACAAGTAATAATAACTAATTGTATTGATCATGCAGTTTTATTGGAACTCAATACTTATATTACTTGGGCAACTTAATACTTATAAAAGTATGTTAACGTGAAAATATTTATAAAAATATGATTTTATGCAAGAGTGAATGAATGGATAAAATTTACACACTGCATGTAACAAACTGGGTCTGAAACGAAGTAAATATCATAAGATTTCTAAGATGCAAAAGTAAACACAGCTGATTTAGCTACGTTTACAATGAACGCAGTTACTCAACGGGAAAATAAACTGACAGTTAAATTGTCGTGTTGTTTCTTTCATATCAAAGTCAATGTCATAGAATAACATCAAGAACTAGTCGTGTCGCGTTCTACTTCAATATTTATTTCAAAAAGTGGCAGTATACAAGGATCATTATCTTCCAGAATAAAACTGCTGTTCACATGGAATATGTAGCTGAAAGAAAGAGAGAAGAAATGGACATGAATGAAACAATAACTGAAACTATTCAAGAGTGACAGTTGTTATTCAGTCGAAACAACAATAGGTTGCATTCAGTCCATTCAATAAATCAGCAGGAAAGCAATAAAATAACAGTATGTCCAGTGTTTGAATTCATTATTTATGAATTAAAAAATATACTGTATAACAACGTACTGCGTTAAAATGATGCTGCATAAAAACGTAAGTAGAAAACACCTACATTTTAATCTTGAGAAGTTACAATTCTAATTGGGTGAATGTATAAATACATGTATGTGTATTATTAAAATTTATTTATTTAAATTCGTTGATTTCAGGGTTACTGGTCGCTGCTATGTCGGGGACGTAAGAAAAAAATAGTGGTTCTCACAGTGATTTTGGTACTTTTGTTAAATTGTTTCTTTTACGTTAGTTTAGAGCTCTATAATACTATTAGGAGAAAACAAAAAGAACCATGGTACAACAGGTGAGTCGAAAATTATTATTATTCTACAGAAAATACTATTCTATTTGAAAAGGCACATAACATACCTGTGCCTCTGACTCCTCTGGTGTTGCAGAGCAGTGTTGATTGCTTACCATCAGGTGATCAGTCTGATCATTTGCCTCTTAATCCCTAAAAAGTAAATATATAAAATAATATTCCTTTATAAATATAAAAGTTTCTATTTATGATTGTTGTGTGAATAAAATTAAAGGCTTTCTTTTTATTGCAGTTTGCATTTTGATAAAAACTCCTATGTGGACGAAAGTGGAATGCGAGTTATAGTTGGACATTATGTAGGAGGTACAAATGGTGGCAATTTATCTGAAGGTAACAAAATTTTTAATATCTTATTTGTTATTATTTTGTTTTGTGAATACTAATAAAAAAAAAAGAAGACTTCTGACAGCTGTGTTCCTATCTTAAAAAGTAGCCTATGTGGTATTCCAGACTATAATCTACCCCTGTTCCAGATTTCATCACAATCCCTTTAGCCATTTTGATATGAGTTGAGTAACAAACATACCCACAAACTCACACATTTTCACATTTATAATACTAGTACCTAATTTATTTACTTAACTAAGTCCTAGAATAAATTAGTAAGAAAATAAAAAAGGTAATATAAAAAACTTAAAAAACCCGACTGCATTTCTTTATAATACTAGCAAACTCGGCGAACTCCGTTTCGCCACCAATGATTTTCCCTGTTTTCCTGCTTTTTTCTTGATTTTTTCCTGAATTTTCTTTTCTATAAACCTCACGGAGCCCGAGACCTTTCCAACGAATGCTAAACCGTGCAAATCGGTTCGTGCATTCTGGAGTTATAGCGTCAGGAAGGAAAACCCGACTTATTTTTATATAATAGATGAAAATGAAAAAACCCTAAAACAAGAAAGTCATCATAAATTGAAGCAGTCGGGACCTACGTAGGTACAATTTATTCTTAATTTCCAAATGCAGGGTTTTAAGTGAATGTCAAAAAGTTGGTTTGGCTCCAACTCCAAATTACAATTTAAAATTATGCGGTTGACGGGGCCTGTCAATTATAGATGTTTGGTAAAGATCAGTGAATTACACACTAGGGTTGAAAAGCTTACATAATAAATTAGAAGGTTCTGTTAATCATTAATATCTATTTTGAAAATTAATATCTAATTTAAAATTGGTAAATTCAAACCAGTAAGGTTTGAATTAATTAGAGCAATCAATGGGTATCTATAGAATTATTAACTGGCTTGAAACAGACAATATTATTAAATAGAATAGTATTTAAAAATAAAACTTATAACGTACGACTGCACAGTTGGCGTGGTGACTGGGCAACTAGCGGTTTCGATTCCCGCACGGAGCAACTCGCACGGAGCAATTCCCGCACGGAGCAATTCCCGCACGGAGCAATTCCCGCACGGAGCAATTCCCGCACGGAGCAATTCCCGCACGACGCAATTCCCGCACGGCGCAATTCCCGCACAGTGCAATTCCCGCACGGCGCAATTCCCGCACGGAGAAATTCCCGCACGGAACAATTCCCGCACGGCGCTGTTCCCGCACGGAGTTATTCCCGCACGGCGCTGTTCCCGCACGGAGTTATTCCCGCACGGAACAATTCCCGCACGGAGTTATTCCCGCACGGAGAAATTCCCGCACGGAGTAATTCCCGCACGGAGAAATTCCCGCACGGAGTTATTCCCGCACGGAGTTATTCCCGCACGGAGTTATTCCCGCACGGCGCTGTTCCCGCACGGAGTTATTCCCGCACGGAGAAATTCCCGCACGGTGTAATTCCCGCACAATTACCGCACGGAACAATTCCCGCACGGAACAAATCTCGCACGGAGTAATTCCCGCACGGAGAAATCCCGCACGAAGATATTCCCGCACGGAGTTATTCCATTCCCGCACGGAGTTATTCCCGCACGGAGAAATTCTCGCACAGTGCAATTCCCGCACGGTGCAATTCCCGCACGGATCCGAAACCCGACTGCTTCAATTTTACGATGACTTTCTTGTTTTAGGCTTATTTCATTTTCATATTATAAATAAAGAAACGCAGTCGGGTTTTAATTTTTTTATAATTGAATGGAATGATTCTTCTTTACTAAGTCAGGTTCTTTAAGGCAGATTGGCGATTGCAGACTAATGGTTTGTTCTTAAATCTTGTTTACCCAACAACACATATTTTTTAAATTAAGCCTGTTTTTAATAAATTATTTAATTTAGCATATTAAACTTTGCAAAATCTGAAAAGCATAGCAAGCCTAACTGCCAGACCACTACACCAGTATAAAACCAAATCAATAAAAAAAGTTACCAAGTTTTTAAATGAATAAAAAAATGCAATAATAGAATAACCTTGCACCCTTGCAAAATCTGATGTGTGATCTATTTATAATTCTAACACGGTGCTAATTCACAATGAAACTGTGAAACCTTGAATGTCCATGAGATACAAATCTTCACACTCATGTTGTTAATTCAACAGGAAATTGTAACAACCTAGTTTAGTAATAGTTACTGAGAATCGTGATTTTATAGTATTGGTATTGAATTTTTTTAAATGACTAACAGACCTTTTTTATCTATCACACTAATATTATAAATGTGAAAGTTTTTTTGTTTGGATGTTTGTGCGTCAATTACGCTGTAACTACTGAATGGATTTTGATGAAATTTAGTATACAGACAAGGTATAAGCTGACTTGCATGGTAGGATACTTTTATCCCATGGGAACGCTGGTGAAGCCATTCGCAGAAGCTATTTCTTACATAAATATAAAATGAAGTTCCTTAAAAGTTACTGAATGGATTTTGATGTGGCTTATTGAGGCAGACAATTTTTCTGTGTAATATTTTCTTTAAGGAAAGTGTCAATTCGTTAGGATGAATTTACAGTATAATGTCTTTAAATAAATTTCATGATAACACTTAAAGAATTTAAATGAACAACATGTACCGAAATGGAGATTTGTTTTTATTTCTTTTACTACGACGCTGTAGTACAAAATATACAATCATGTTTGATTAATTTTGAATCAATTTTATTAGATATGCACAATTAATTTTTATGATTTAATTAAAATTAACTTCTCTTGCATTTCGTCACGGCAATTGCTCTTTAATCTGATAACTAAGAAGTATAAGCGGAATGTCTAAAAAATCACTTTCCTTTAACAATTTTTGCCATGCATTAAACAAATATGGTATTGCAATTTTAAATGTCTAGGTATTCAGTATTTTAATTGCCACGTCTGTAAAACTGGAAAATATTATATGCATGTTATGTTTTTACGCAAAGACTACTGAACTGCAATTTGTTGAAACTTGGCATAGCGGACGATTATATGTAGTCTAGAATAATGCGTAGACCGTTTTTATCCGGGTAATGCGGGAAAAGCTGCTAGTAGAAGGTCATGCTTAACACCAACACTGATTGGACTCTCATAAAACGACTGCACGGTTGGCGCAGTGGCTAGGCAACCAGCTGCCACGTAATGTGTAGCGGGTTCGATTCCTGCACGGGACAACTTTTTATGTGATCCACAATTAGTTGTTTCGGGTCTGGGTGTCATGTATATGTGAACTTGTATGTTTGTAAACACACTCACGACACAGGAGAAAATCCTAGTGTAGGGCAAAGTTTAAAAAAAAATGGTTGCTACAGAATGCGCATAAAGCAGAGGGCTGTTATCTGTAGTACTTTGACTCCCTTAAACCAACCCGAGAATGATTTCTTAGGCATAAGGCAGAGAGTTCCTATCTACAGAGCTTAAACTACTTAAGTAAAATAATCCGTAAAACATGTTACTTTTCAGAAGTAATACATAAAAATAATTATGCGCCCGTACCGGGGGCTGGCGAATGGGGTCGACCAGTACAGTTGTCACAGCGCGAGCTCATCACTGCCCGGGAAATGTACTCCCTACACTCGTACAACATACTCGTCAGTGACAAAATATCTATCAATAGAAGTCTACCAGATATGCGGAGTGATAAGTGAGTACTATTTCTTATCTATTTTTTTATGAGTGATTGGGCAAACGAGGAAACGGATCACATAATGAAAGCAATCAGCACCATCCATGGACACCAGCAACACTAGAGGAGATAAGAGCGCGTTGCCTGGCTAAGGGTTTAGGGGGAAAGGGGATTGGCTGTTCTGTAATCTCACTCACACGACGAAATATCGCGAAAGCAGAAGCATGATCCTCCCACATGAGAATTCTTGTCGGATTCCAATTCTATTTCTTTGATTCCTGGATTAAGTCACGTATTATCATGACTGGTTTTTCGATATTCTCAGTTATAGTACTGCGTTTCTAATTACTTAACGAACGACCGTCATTGATGTTCGTATGACAACCGGGACCGAACGCTTTAACGTGGCGTGTCGATATGAATGAGTAGTGTATAAGGCATTTGTGATTTTGTGTGACCAGTTTATTGTTTTGTAAAAGTACTTCAGTCTCTTTTGTGCCTTAAATTCGCAAAGGGAAGTGGAAAATACTGATTTATTTGGTTGTGGGATCCAAGACAGTTATTCATGTCCCTGGGACGCACCGGACTTCAGTGTTCCGGTGTTTTCATGGTTGTATCTATTGTAGATCCTGGCATACAGAAGTTGCAGCGGTTTTGGGAGCCTGTGGCGGACTTCAGCGTCTTACTCACACGGCGGAATACAACGTAGTCGTTGTTTCACGCTGTTTTTTATGACCGTGCTAAAATTTCTGTCAATCATAAAACATGTTACGTTTAAAACAAGTAAAATTTTTTTACTAATTCTGTGTATTGGTTGCACTTAAAAATTTTCTAGTTCTTATTGCAGTAACCTTACACAAAACTTCATTATTGAGTGATTTATGCAAGGTTGTCTATAACGCACCGAAACTATCGTTGTAATTAACGAGGATGCAAAGATAAGGAGATTGTTTGCTGTTCGTAGATCCAAGTGAGATAGAAATAAATGCTATTTGGTAAGTATTCTGTTAATAGCAGATACAGAAGTTGAATGTTAGTGACAAAAAATGGTCCTAAAAGAAGTCCTATAGGTACACCTATGTCTTAGAAGAATATCTCTTTGTTTTCTTCCTTATGTCTTTGCCGCAATTTGATGTTATAATTTAATAAAGTTACTGCAGTATAAGACGTCCGCCACAAGGTGGACAAAACTACTTGATGAAGGTCACAGGGTCCCGTTGGTTACAGTATGCTTCTTTGGGCTGATCTGAAAGCCATTAGATGTGGCCATGTTTATAGACCTCTTGTTAATGGCATTATGACTATGATAAAAGTCAGTACTCTGTATTATTATTATTTATTTTTAACCGTGGTCGTCGTGGTCACTGCAGGGGAACGACCTCCCTACCTACCACTCCTTCAGAATAATTGAAATAAATGCTTTACCTTTAACTCTTTCAGATGTAAAGAAGTGCAGTTTGACCTGGACAACCTGCCTACAGCGACGGTGATCATCGTGTTCCACAATGAAGCGTGGTCTACTCTCATGCGGACCGTCATGTCGGTGCTGATACGGTCACCTGCTCAACTATTGCAACAAGTAGGTATTATAATGAATCTCTTTTTCTCCCTAAATCTAGGGATAATAATATAAACTATTATTTCGCTTAAATTATCCCTATTAATAGTGAAATAAAATTTAAAGTGAAACAAGCCGTGTGGTGTCAGCAGTTTTCACAGTTTCCTCAACTTAAGGTGCCAACTACAAATTTACAAATGCCGTACTTAGCGCTATAAAAAGCATTGGACCTGACTGACTGCCTGCTTGATTCGGACAACACCTTAAATGTACAGCTAAAGCCGGGCTTTGTCTTCCTTTGGGTGTCGTATAAGTCGACGAAACTAAGAAGTAGTTAGTGCCATTACAGATTTCACGATATCCTCAACAAGCACAATAACCATTTAAAAACGTTTATTACAGATAATTCTAGTGGACGATGCGAGCGATAGGAAATATCTTTTCGAGGAGTTGGACGAAGCTGTGGCGAAGTTGGACAAAGTGAAGATATTACGGAACCCAGAGAGGAAAGGGTTGGTAGGGGCGCGGCTGATGGGAGCGAGGCAGGCTACTGGAGACGTACTTGTCTTCCTTGATGCGCACTGTGAGGTGAGACAAGACTACTATACTATATTAATTATAGTTGGCTAAATATTTTTATGTATATTCTAAAACTCCGATCAGCCACCGAGAGACGCTCTTAAACAGCTGGTTGGATCCAGACCCTATGAATTCTCTGTGATTTAACTGCGATCCTCAAACCGCTTGCTAAGATTGGGGATAGATTTAATATGATTCCCAATTTTAGCCATAAGGACCATGAATAAGCCGTGGCCGTGTTTTCGTGTTTGAGAAAAAATATTGGTATCTGAATCTGACATTTTAAATTCTTAATCCTATTAGCATAACATAACAAAATCCAAATTTGTTATTCCAGGTCACAATAGGATGGCTGGAACCATTGCTAGACCGCGCAGGGAGCGACGACGTCTTCATATGTCCTCATATAGACCTGTTGTCTGAAGACACCTTATCATACGTGAAGAGTATAGACGCTCATTGGGGAGCATTCAGCTGGAGACTGCACTTCCGATGGCTAGTACCTAGCGGCGAAGTGCTTAAAAAGAAGTCAGAAAACCCTTCAAAGCCGTATCCCACCCCAGCTATGGCTGGCGGTCTTTTTGCAGTAAGGAAAAGTCTTTTCTGGCGTCTCGGAGGTTATGACGAAGGTATGGTCATTTGGGGAGCAGAAAACTTAGAACTATCTTGGCGAGCCTGGCAGTGTGGAGCCAGGGTAGAAATAACATCGTGCTCTCGTGTTGGACACATATTCAGAAGACATAGTCCCTACAAATACCCTGGAGGAGTAACAAAAGTCCTCTATGCAAACTTAGCTCGAGCTGCCGTAGTCTGGATGGACGAGTGGGCAGATTTCTACTTCAAATTCAACCCAGAAGTAGCTTCATACCGCGACCAACAATCAGTCGCAAATAGAATAGAACTGAGAAAGAATTTAAGTTGCAAATCCTTTGGGTGGTACCTAAACAATGTTTGGCCTCAACACTTTTTCCCGACCGATGAAAGATGGTTCGGGAGGATAAAGAATGATAAAGGAGCTTGTATAGGGGTTACTATTGGGACAGTTGGGTTGGGAATACCAGCGGTTGGGATAGATTGTAGCAAACAAGCTGAGTTTGAAAGCTTAGTCGTTTTCACTCCTGAAGGTAAGTTAATGGTGGACGAAGGGTTGTGCCTACAGCAAGGGAACGGGCGAGCTCTTTGGAAGAGTTGCTCTGACAGCAGTAAACAGATTTGGGAGCAGAAAGGTCCGAGATTAAAAACTCAGGATGGCCAGTGTCTCACATTAGTGGTGACCAAAAACATGCACGGTATCGGTGACCCCTTAACATCAAAGCGATGTCTCACAGACGATAAACAAATATGGCATTTTGAACGCGTGCCTTGGCGTTAATGTTGTGATAAAACTAGGTAGTACAAATTAGTTAAACGTTAAGCAATAATTTACAAAATTTAGCAACAGATTAAGGTTTTAAGGTCGCAAATCCTAGTACGTATTCCAAAATAAGATTTTAGTAAGTACTTAATATGATTTGAGTCTGATTTGGGATCTTATGAGTTAGATCGTTGTACAATACTGTGTTTAGTGCAGGCATTTAGTAACATAGCACATGTGATTTGTTTAATTAATTTTTATAAAATTAATTTACTAGTTTGTAGGCGACATGGTGACCATAAGTTGTGATTTTTGACATTATTAGGGTCGGTTCACATCTGACGTAAAATACGTCGAGCGTATCATCGATGGTACTGACGTATCATCGGTTGAGTGTGAACGGTCAATTGTGTTTCTATACATTTGTCTGTTCTGGCGTTACGCGACGTATGTTCCGTCAGATATGAACTGACTCTTAACATTATTTTTTACATTTACAGTTTTAAGTTACTATAAAATAGTTTTGAAAGAAAATGACGCACGGAGTTGCTTTATTATAACATTCCACCATATTTTTTTACTATACATACAACATTTTAACCTACTTAATTTTTATATTATTATTTTTTATTTATTTGACTGCTATACACTGTCTTCCTTTTGTGAATACCTATGCTTTATATAATTGTAAAATCGATCTTAATTACTAGATTTTAAGGATGTTATTTATATCGAAATTTTACAGATCTGATTTTATTTGTAATTTCTAGTTGTATTTTTGATCTCTCAAAATCTGAAAATAGACATCAGTAAGTTTCCGTACTTATTCCTTGCATTTAAGTTTTTTAGTACTTCATGCACATGAGTATGTACATTAGGTGGGCTTAATGCCGTAGGCATTCTCTACCAGCAAACTATTATTTTAGTTTTTCTAATATAATTTTAGTTATCATGGAAAAAAGATCTTTATTGTTATTGACAGTTAGGGCTATATTTCACCGGTACACCGTTAAATTCAATTCTGGGCGATTCTTTTTCACAGTCCTGAATGTTTTTATAGTCCTTTACGCCAAAATAGTCGCATCTGCGCAGGCGTATGTAATTTTATTTTTATTAGGTTTTGAATTTATCGCTTTTGACGTCCTATTTTAACTTTTATTTTTCGACTCATATAAATATTTCTTCTAGTCTTATGCTTTTATTATTAAATTAGAAATTTCCTATATATTTTGTTAAAATTTATAACTAATTATGTTAGTTAGTATTTATATTTTGCCAATTTCTTTTATTTAGATTTCGGTTTAATGAAAAAAAAAAATCATTCCATTCAAATAAGATTATTGCGTGTTACGAAGGTTTCAATCAATAAAAAATTAACATCGTGGCACTGTTATAAGCTGCGGATGAATCATGATTGTTCTTTTGTATAAAAACAGATTAAAATATAAACTTAGACAGCGTTGTCTGAAACCGGGGACGATCCTTCTATTTTTACGAGTTTGTTTAACGTTTAATGAGATAGAAATGAGACCACGTTTGGCATTTGGCACCCTTACTTTGGCATTCAGTACCGCATTCGACGCTCTGATTGGTTAGATCATTCGCACCGACCAATCAGAACGCTCTCGATTCGATTTCTTTAAACGTACATAGCAAACTGGTACTAAGGGCACTTGTACTGACTGGCCGGTTCCTTTGAACCAATCAAAGTGCCGAACGCGCTCCCGTTTCGATTTCGTTCAACGTAAAACGAACTTGTACTAAGCCCACAGAAAGGGTTTTTAAAGGACCCTTTAAAAAGTATTACTAAAAAAAATATAGAATAAGTAAACCCACTGCCTCCCTCCTTTAAGGAATTACACTTACGTATACAATGTAATTGTCCATATTATTATGTATTAAGCTAGCACCGTCGGATGTAAGTCATCAGTGAAATAGGCTTTGGGTCCTCCATATCAAGTCTCAAATATACCTTGTGATGTTTATCATACATAGTTAAATAAGAGCTTTTTAAGTCTGTAAAGTACTTGGCTATTTTTCAACAATATGGTGCTTTTGTAAAATATACTGAAAGGTTAAAAATATTTACTATCTACACTTGGGAGCAAAGAAACGGAGCCACTACCCTTTTTTATTTCATTTAAAAGCACACTTTATAACTTTAAAAAAATATTCGTTTAAAATATTCAAAAATAATCTCATTTTAAAGATAATTAAATTGCATTTCATACGACATACATCTTTTTAATTTCTTGAAGAAGAAATACTAGTGGCTTCGTTTCTTTGCTTCCAAGTGTATAACCGTATTATTCATAAAAAGTAAACCTGTACTAAGTATCTGTTTAAATTCTTAATGCGTCTAAAAATCGTAGTATTTCGGCAATACCCGACTATTTTCAAACTAGATAAGGGCCCATAAATAATTTGAAACTAGTCGATCTATTCCCAAATATATAGATGGTGGAAATATTTGATTTCAGACTACAAATTTATTACTTTTTATGAATGAAATGGTGACCATACAAAAACGAGACACATCATCACAAATAAAAATTAAAACAACGTTATTTCAAATGTTTTAATTTGTACAAAAATGTTTTCGATTTACAAAAAAATACTAAGTATTACAATTATTATTACTAATATAAAATGTACAATAAAATTAAATGTATAAAAATAAAATTATTTGAGAATTCTATGTCATTAAATTAACTGTTTACTAAGATTTGTTTTATTGTGTTCACCTAAGGACAAAGTAGAGTAGTGTTGTTGCTATTGTTGCTTGCAAAGATATAGTGGTGTGTGTTGCTGAGTTGCAGTCGTTGCCGTTGCAGATGAAGCAGCGAGCATCACTATGGCCTCGTGCTCTCTCCACAGCGAGCAGACCGAGACAGACTGAGTCAACTTGTGCACGGGGTACACACCCTCGAAGAGTATCCACTGTATTGCCAACTGTAAAAAATAATATTATGTCCATATAGTAACCTTGGCACAAAAAATATTGTGGAGGACACATTCATGTTTTTTGGGTTGAAAACAATCGAAATCGGGTCACAAAATACTGTCGTGATTTTGTTTTATAGATTTTTAACCTAATGCTGTTGCAAATCGGAGCTGCGCAGTACCGGGCTACGGCTACGGGTTTACCGGGGCTCCGGTTCGAAAAGCAAGAGTAGGAACGAGGTGGTTTTTAGTCAGTAAGAGTCTAACTATTCTGTGGTCTAAAGGTGCTCCCACACAGCAGTTATATAACGTTATACAACAATGTGTAACAATATAACATTTGCAATAGCGTGTAACATACTCTACAATTAGTGTTATAATTTGTTTAAACACAAATGCTAAATCAGCCTCTAACGTTATATAACTGCTGTGTTGGGAGCACCTTACCACTCCTCTCACCTCGCCCATGGCGAGAGTAGATATAGGGTGATTATCCCCCTTAAAAAATGCTCTTCCAATAAAGTTGAAAACATGTAAAAGGCATTTCTGATCTCTAATAATCTTTATCGAGACCTTTAGGGTAGGCTTCGCTATTTTATTTTACTTTTTGGAATTAACATTTTAGTAATAATTTTCCCAACAGAATTCTTAACCTAACCAAATTAATTGTTTATTTTAATAGATATAACTGAAGAACTTACATGTCTTATCATCAGGCGTAGCGACCATCTTCAAACACCGGTACTCGATAGGGATTCTAGAGTCTGTACTGGGCGGTGGATGCCCATAGTTATGCACCCATGTAGCTGACACCCAGTTGGCAGGCTGGCACTCCACTCGGTTACCTGGTGCTACTGTCTGCCCTGGGTAGCAACCCAGACACCGCTGGTAGAAACAGGTTTCTGGTAGCACTGTAATGTTTAAAGTAAGTGGTTAGGACTCAGATGTTTGTATGTTGAGAAAAGTTGTCATGGATTGCTAATCCACGGATCGTGGTCGCAGATTGACAGAAATTGGGTATATTTAATTATGTGTTATTGTTTTTTAATCTATAAGGATTTAGATTCTTAATAGGCAATGTTCTGGATTAAAAAAAAACTAATTTTAAATTTGGAGGGTCGAAATAATTATTGTCTTTAATTTTTTGTAAGATATTTAATTTAATTAATTTAATTTCTGTAAGATTTTTTAACAGTTTGCTAGTTTGACGTAGTTGCGAGTGTACCTACGCTCTGAATTTTTTGACAATTAAAACGTTCATAATATCTAATTTTATGTCTCAGTGAAATCACTGGTAATTTCCTTCTTCGTGATTGCAAGTTTAGTGACGTGTGTCTTCCTAAAATCGTTCAGATCCGGCGAAAAGAAAAATAGTGTATCGACAAGACGGTAAATGATAATCTAAATACATAAATTAGTAAGTCAACGCGAGATTATTAGCTGTATAAACTGTTATCCTACTTAATGCGGCCTGCAAATAAGGTTCTGATTGTGACGGACAGTCGAACACGTGAATTTGTCTCAGGGTGACTTGCGGATAAAAGACTCAAGTTACCATATCTATTGATCAAAGATCGGAAGATTTTTATATTCTCATACGTAGGTACATATTTACCGCAGTGCTGAGGTGAATATCTTATCTATCTATCTTAGTGGGTGTTGCACCCAGTTTGTTAACAAAATAAACATAATGTAAAATAACATGTGCATAAGAATACATATATTCTTTGCAACAAATAAAATCATCAATTATTTTTTTATGGCGGTGGAAATCTTCACAGACTTCATTTGGAAGTTGCCTCCCTGGTTTTAGCCGGTAAAAGTGTTCCACCGCACTCGGCAGGCCCCGACGCCTCGACCCACCGCTTTGTCTACTTAACCATCGAGGTTGAGATTCATTCCTTTTTAATAAATTTCAGGCACCATTTTGGTCTATACGTAATATATAGGTTTTTTTACCTTCGGAACTTCGGAAACTTAATTTCATTAACGTATTTTATTTTCTGGCGACATTTTTGTTTAAATCGAAACCGTTATGGATTGTCAACGGTCTTATTGACCACATCGATAAACCTTAACTGTTTGCGATGACGGGCCGTTGTTATCCAAGTAGAATGATATTTAACTAGGTGCCATTTTATTTGATTGGGTGGACATTTTATTAAAATTATACGTATAAATTCTTTTCAACAGTTAAATGGTCAATATCTTTTGTCCAGGAAAGGAACCCTGCTAGGAGTTTGATTGAGACCTTTAGTATAAAATTTGACCTTTTTCACACTTTATTTGTGAGTGGATTTAATCAATATTCCTTTGTTTATTTTCTCTGTTTTCATTGCTCAGTGGGCTATTTTTAACTTTTGCCTACCTATATAGGTATATTTTGGAGTCAGGTGAGCGTGATATTTTTTATGCAAATTAGGTGCAATACAATCAAAATTCATGCTTGTTTACTTTTTTCATAAAAATAATGTAGTCTTTATGCAAAACAGTTTTCTTCACGAGTCATCAAGATTTTTTGTTCAATTACCTACAAATAATAACAATCTGATTTCTCTTGCTTGGGTGACATTTACTAACAAAGATCTGAAGAGACTTTTTATTATTTTAAGGTTTGTAGGTAGGTAACTTAATTTATGTTTGGGAGTAGGTTGATAGCTTTGGTTGATAGTACTTTTTTTGGGTATAAATAAGCAAAAGAATAGCAAATAATGTTAAAGGGATATAACAAAAAATATTTTTTTTTTGCAGTCACATTTTCTGACCGACCGAAACAGCTGAGAAGAGATCGATAATCAAATACGGTGAATAGCACGGGAAATGCATTATTCACCCTTGACATATGAAGTAGCTACAACGCTACTAGCGATCTAAAGACGAGAAATTAATGATTGAAGGCTTCCCTGCATTATCTGCACAGTGCACGTCCGTGTCAAATCCGATTGTTGTGTAGCGGAACGGTGCATCGTACAGAGGGCCTAGTGCGAGTTTGTTTTATGAATAACAAGATCGAAACGTTACCGCGTT
Organism: Spodoptera frugiperda; assembly: GCF_023101765.2. NCBI lineage: Eukaryota > Metazoa > Arthropoda > Insecta > Lepidoptera > Noctuidae > Spodoptera > Spodoptera frugiperda. The sequence continues at coordinate 7,125,704 of NC_064216.1, forward strand.
TAGTCCTCTGATTGGTTGGTTCATTGGAGCAGGCCAATCAGAGCGTCGAACGCGGTAACGTTTCAGTCACGTTATACGTAAAACAAACTCGTACTAAGCCCTCAGAATCTAGCTGACCGGCCCCGCCATTACGACTCCCTGGTCTAAGAGTAATGCCACTCCTCATGGCAGTTTACGTTTGTTTTAACCGCCGCAATCATATGTCATTTTCTCGCGTTTCGCGCTATTTTGCCGGCCGTCCATCGCTCGCGATCCGTTCGGCGCGTACGCTCCGTAATTATTGAAAGCAGAGAATCCACTCTCGACGGACTCCACGTCAAGGCATGCCGCACGAATGATTATTTCGCCGCCATTTAGTTTCGCTCTTTAAATTATAATAGCTGATATTAAAGATAATGTTATCACACTTAATGAGTTCAGTGATTGTGTAACGCTGGTAGGTATCGTATTGTTATTTTTTGTACTCGATATAAATAGACTGATATCTTTCGATTTATCTAGAAGTTTGCTTATGGATTTAGCGAACAATGATACTCTAATTTCAGATGGTAATGGAAATGTAAGTCATCGGAAATAAATAGCTACGCTCAGTGGTGTAGCGTGTCTTGCTGAGGCCCCAAATAAAAAAAAAAAATGTTGGGGCCCTTTTTTAGTTTTTGATGGGGAAAATCATCCTACGAATTTTCTCACCCTGTCTCTCAGGCCTCAAAGAGAGGACATAACGATACTACAATAGCGAGCCCATGTTTGTGGGCCCTTATGATGACGATAATTTCATGTTGTCAACTTTTAAATGAATGTTTTACGCGGAAAATAATGGGCATTTGACATTATTTGGACTTTACAAATTTCTGAAATGAAGTAAAAAATTGGGCAGTCTTAACTATCCTACGGTTACGGGGCCCCCGTATAATTGATACGGCAGATACAGCGCTAGCTACGCCCCTAGCTACTCTATAAAACACAAAACTATATTCACAAGCCTTTTATTCATTTGAAAGAAATTCTAAGAAACGGTACCTAGTCTGCCTACTATAAAGCGATGGTGCGTAAGATCGCACTGTGATCGCCGTATCTTGTCGTTAGCCTGGCGCCCGAGAAAGTGCTTGATAGGCGTCTGACATAATTGTGCACAGCTAGTGGCGTTCCGTGTCTTTATTGTAATTCTATATGGTGCTAGGCCCATTACGTAGGTGCCTACCTAGGTAGATACTCTTTCTGTGGACCAGTTTTTGCTATTAAAACTGCAGATGTCTTTAGTTTGGTAGGTCTTTACAAATTTCAATTGTGAGGCCTCTATATAGGTAGGTACGAGTACCTACACAGTACCTATCTATCTATGTCAACAATTTGTCATTTTGTAAAGAGGTATAGGATAACAATTTCGTTGAAGTTGTTGGAAGTTGAGAGGCTATTTCCTTTGAGGAAATACAACACAGATATCGAAGAACACAAATAGTATTACGTTCTTTACTTAAGTACTTACCTAGAAACTATAATGAATAAGGTTTTCCAGTTAACAACGTATTATATCCACATGCTTCTTAAAGAGAACTAAGTATTTATAAAGAAAATTCAGTAGCTAAGGAAGTTTTATAAAATATCACGTACCGAAATCACACAAAGTTAGTCAAACTTGCAAGTCACTGATCAATACACAAACATATTTTCCTCTTTAAGGACATCACTTGAAGGAATCCACTAGACATTGCTAGACGACACGCCATTCCTATATTCGCTATCTTCACTTATCTAAGTCACAACACAGCACTGACCCAAATTCATAACTAGCGATCATCAACATAAAATCCTCTACCCACGCGCTCCATGGCGACATTACTAGACGCATTGACAATGTAAATACTATTGTCAACAGAATAAATAAATATTTATCCGGAGGCAAGATGAGTCGGTACTCGGCAAGCCATTGTGTACGCGCGGGCGCGAGCGAGAATTTAAAACCTCATGATGTAACGAGCAACGAGGCACATTGTTTTATTTATACACGATTGGATGTCAACTTGTACACACAATAGGTTAACAAATCATTACAATTTGTTTGTCTAAACACATTTTGTAGGTAGCTTACCATTAGGAATGAGTCCAGCAACGCTAAGAATAAACACAAACATCGCAGTGCACTGGAACATAATTTCTAATTATAAATGTAGTCCGTTACAACGTCCACTACTGCCGCAGTTTTTATCACACTAATCTCGCGAGGAATCGGCTTTATCTTTAAACGTGTGCCGTTATCATTGCGTTGTAAATTATAGTGTCGTTCCCAGTGGAAAACAAGGATTTATCATAGTTAATATAACGTTGAATTTTTCTGCAAACTGTATGAGACTCGCACGTAGGTATCAGTGACGAAAATAAATTTATATCTGTGAGCGAGCTCCGAATATTCTCGTCATGTCGTGCCTGAAGATGAGACGGAATAAACGTGCCGTGAACCGTTATTTGTAACCTGTACTTCATGTAGGTACGCACGTTATAATACTATGGGATTACTCGCTCATCTCAATCACTGTTATTCAACAAAAAATAGAATAACAATTCTATTTTCGGCGGCATAAAGTAAGAAAAAAACAACAGCTTAAAATCGGAATTAATCTCTAGTCTGACAACTTTCGGCCATCAATCGCTTTGTGCATAAAACGTTACTGTATTCATACTGTACTAAAATAGGAACAAAAATTAATAGATCTGTCAAAGAAATAGAAATTAAAATAAGTTAACATTTCATTTTAATAAAGATTTTTCGAAAAGGCAAATTAGATTAATGAGAGCACGTCTGCAAAGATGAGTAGGCGATGATATACCGATCAATTAGACGGCACTCCTGCGCAAATATATACTAATCCGGATTAAAATGGCGGTTTCGCTATTAAAATTACATATTCATGCAATATTTCAATTAGAACATTTTCATTATTAATGTGCAGGTTAATTGATACTGATTTTATTATTAAACTAGATTAGGAGCGACCTGTCGAGACGATTAATACCTTTACACTAATTTCGTATTTATATTTGTCAGCATCGTCTGGTATTTTCGATAACAGCGTGCAAAATGCCAAATAAAAATTATACTACTGTTCAAGGCTCAAAATCAAATCTTTTTTCGTCAATATTATCTGTCTTCAGAGGAGCAATGTCAGATACATGAACTGCCATTTCAGCTTTGTTATAGATCTCCTGTCACTTCACAACCAAATAGGGCTGACCATAAACCAAATACAACGAAATAATATCGGCAATAAAAACAAAATCGACCTTAATTTGAATACGGATAAGGTTGATGATAGTGCTGTGTGAGATTTTGGTAGTGTGCACAATGGCCCAGATCATGGTTGCGCCGGCGACAGTTTGGAGGTGACAGACGCGCCATGCGCCATCTCGCGGCGTGTTGGTATGTGCGAGTCTCGGATGAGTCTGATAGATATCAATATCCCGAGGGCTTAGGCTTGGTGTGACAGAAATGGTGCTCCCGTTAAAATGGTTGCATTCAATTAGATCGATGAATTGGATTGGTATTCTAAAAATGTGTGAAGTATGTTTACAGACACGCATGACAATGGAGAAATTCTCAATGTGCCTAAAATTCTCTGTCCATAATGGAGTAATAACCATTAGTCCAACGATTCATCTCTCTCTTTCACTTACATAAATATATGTTGCAGCATCTGTTACATATTTACAAGATGTGAACATATTAGGCTCTGAATTTAGTATTCATCATTGTACTGAAGACTAGTTTCGACATACGTGAAGGTATTATTCGAGACGTGTGGGTAGGCTTCAAAATGATGATAAGCATTTTCTGTCGCCTAGTTATCCAAAAATATATCTTCTTGATTCATATCATGTGCAATAAAAGTATCTCATACTGGGATATCTTTTTCAATTCTAAGTTTAAAGAGGGTTTGTGTAACTGCTGGTTTCTCGTGACAGGTGATTTAAATATATATTTTTTATTTCTGAAGACGTAGGCATGCTGTTTAAGACTTCACTAGTTTGTCTTTATTCCAGTGCCTTTGCCAGTTGAGTCCAAAGTGAGGTCCATAAGTTTAACCAAAAGCACCAAGACAACTATTACAAGTTGTGTGTTTTCATTGATGGATTAAACATAGGGATACAAAAAACAGTCAACGAAATAGTAAATTCCTCTAAGTTTAACGGCCTCCCAAATTCAATTCTACTTATCTCTGTTCACCCCGTTAATTATTTCGCCGACGCCGATGTTCTTCGTGTTAGTTTTTCTCAAGATTTATTATTTAATTTACTATACCTATTAATTTAATTTATTAAACGTGAAACATTGTAAAACCACTCTTCGTGAGACTTTCGAGCTACCAGAAATTCATCAAACGACTGCAATAGACAACACAATCAATATTGAAATCTAAAATATTCTCCTCATCAATAGAGCAAGCATGGATGTTAACCGATTTATTTTGGTGACCATATAAGTAGACACCTGTTCATCTAATCGGAGCTTCTGATGCTATCAACCCGTACAGTCCCATATAACAAGGCGTCTTATCAATTTATGATCTTCAATTCCCAAAGTGTTTCTGATCGTTATAATTTAAAAGCGGCGTACCTTTCACTCAAGGGGACCAATTAATTCTTGCTCGATACATTAAGCGTTCAATAAATTCTCAAAAAACTCCGCGTTTACCGATAAGAGGAACGAGTTCGGGACCTCTTCTTTAGATTAAAAAGGTTTTATTTATCTTGGACAATTTGTTAATGCCACTCTTCATGCCTTCCGGTAGCCGTGTAATTGAATCTTCTGGTTTTTGAAGATTTATTGCAGCCATTTGATTGAGCTACCGTCCTTTGATTAGCGGCACTATTTGAATCTTCGCCGCCATCATTTCTGTTTCCTTTTTTATTTATGTTATTACGTACATTTTTCAAATGTGTTTTCTCTCTTGCGTGCCATTTGTAAAATGAGGTGTTACTTTTTTTTTGAAATAATTTATGTAAGCTCATTAAAATTTTGCGAACGGTTTCTCTTAACGTTTTCTTACTTTATTTTAGTTTTTCTTACGTACAATTATATGCTTCATTGGATGCAGATAATGATAGTGTTATACGCACAAAAGTGATATAAGACCGTGTTATTGAATTTTTATTTTTGTTCATGCACGCTTAATAGCTTCTAAAGAAGTTTTTAAGTGACCCGCTGCGGAGGCTTATGTAAACAATTTTCTATAGAACCTTTTACGGTTGTCACTTTGGCGGTGTTGCAATATGAAAGGTATATCTCGAGAATAATGCAGCGGCATCTCTTTGTCCGGAGAGAAATGACGGGGGTTGATAGAAAGTAAGTGCTATCTACATATTGGACGAAATTATTAAGATTAGAGGAGGTGATGATGGAATGCGAAATGTCCGTCGGCGACACAGTGACCCGTAGTGTGCTGCGCCCGATACGATCGGCAGAAGGACGAGGCGGCAGCGACGATCGCGTGAGATACTCCCGCGCACGTCCGCGCTGCCCTCACGATCCTGCGCCGTTATTTTAATTTATCTTTTCTTTACCCTTGTTCTCTTTCGAAATGTTTTCTTTCTTCTATATTTTTCGCAGATAAACATTATAGTTTCTGCCATCTGTACCTCCATGTTATCACGACATCGTCAGGTCGTTATAATATGGTATATCGTTTGCCGCGCCATGCTAAATGATTTTAGCAGTTATGTAAATCAGAGCTTGTTAGTTGTAAGAAATTCTGTAAACGAATGGTCGTTAGAAAATATTTCTTAACTGATATCTAGTTCCTGTATTATATCTATTGGATTTGTCGGTTGAAAAGTACCTAGTATGCTAAGTAGTGCCGGCATCAGAGAGGCATAAATAATGAAATTGATGGCTATCTCATTGTTCACACCAGAAGGCGTTTTGTTCGCGCCTCGCCCTGCCAAAATCTCGCCATGAATTCTCGGTACACTATAATGAACTAAATCAACCAGTGGAATAATGGCGGCCGCTTTCCGCAGCTCATAAACTATACTGATCGGCTGTGCGCTTGCGATTACAATATTTTCTCTCGGACAAGCCTTAACGATACTTTAAACGGTGCTTCGTCCAATTTTCGCGCCTCCATTTCTTATTTGCGCGCTCCCCGAATTCAATTTAAGACACATCGATTTTTGTGTGGTATATTTTAAAAATTTTAAATTATGATAATGACGAGCACACCATAGGCGGTCCGGTGATAATTTCTTAAAAATTACACAAACATCGAGAATGATCGGTTCTGTATGATCGTATAATTGGCGTTGTAAATTTTTTTTTGACTGGTGATGACGATCCGATAGCCGCTACTAAAAATTCTCATTTAAAAAGAAATCAACTCGTTTTTGTACTCGAGTAATTTAATTAAATTAAACTTTTATTAAAATCGATTTGAAACCTGTACGGTCTACCTACAGTTAGGTGTGTACATTCCAAATTCAATTTAAAACTGTTTTTATTGACTTCGATTACCTATTAAATTATTATTTTGATAAGTGTTAAAATAAGTGTTAAGTCTTTAATGTAAGTAAATCAGCGTAACGGACACTGTATCGGCAGTGGTGTAACAGACCCTGAAAATTGTTTCATGTTAATAAGTTTTATTTACATTCTAATATTAAATACTGTGTTTTTAAACACAATGGAAGATTATGTCAAATTGTTCGTCAAATAGATTAACCGAAACTTTTGTAATAACTACATTGCAGACGGGGCGACGTCGCGCCTACTCAAGGCTGTAAGGCGTCTGCGCATGCTGCTCATGATGAAGAGTCCTTCTATTTCTCGAAACTAGTAGAGCTTATCTCCATTAATGTACGTGCGTAAACTGGATTTTTAATTAACCGAAACTTAACCAGAGTATGTAAAGAAGGGCTTTAAAAAGCTCCATAAATCACTATCTGAAAAAAGTCAGCACTAGTTCTAATTTTTTTCTTCTACAACTAAAACTGTTAAAAACATTTGAAGTATCGAGACCTATTTCATCTGGTCACGTCTGTCGGTCATCGGGTTGCGTAACTGCGTGTCCGTAATTTCATTGACGAAAAACCTTTCAGTGTTGCCAGTCACGCAAAGCCAGCGATTGCCAGTGTCGACTCAATAAAACATTCGGTAATGTTTTTATTTCACGCCAATTGTATTCAATTAGTCGCAGAGACGAAAACTGAGGCACGGAGAGTCCTGTTGCAATACTAAAATGTTATTTTTTTTATTGAGCTTAGTTGCATAAGTGGGTCATTGATTGTCTTCTGTGTGAATCAAAACAATGTTTGGAACAATTGATGTAGTTTAAGAAGAAGAAGATATGCATTCAAAATAATGCTCCTTAGATGTTTTTTTAGAAAAATCGTATTGTAAGTAATTGTGCTTAATTAGTTGTGAAAAGTTTGTATGTCCAATTTATTTCAGATCACATACCTACTTAATTGCTAATAGAAAACATAGAAAGGCATTACAATACCCACAAAAATATTGAATTTAAAGTTAGTGGTCAAAGTCAAAGCATTTATTTCAATATAAATCCTAATTTAGGCACTTTTGATTAACGTCAAATTGAATTATCAGTCAGTCTATCTGTCAGTGAAGTTAGCTCGATTGTTCCAAAGTGTAGCTTTGAATGGAGAAGAACGAGCAAGAAACTCCATCGTTACTCTTTTTAACAATGTTGTTAAACAATGGTAGGGGATTGTACACAGTTTAGGAGAAATTTCATTCGCCGATACTTCCGATAATTGGTCGCGAGTATGTTGGTATTAAAATTTTACGCTTTTTTTATATGAACGGGTTCTGTCCATGTGTGGTTAGTCTTTAGGGCATTTTTTGGGGTACTTACATGATATTTTAACTGGTTCATTATTTATTGGAAATTGAGAAAACTATATTTTTCTAGGAAGTAAGTAGTATAATTACATCTATATTACAGCTATAAGTATAATTACAGCTTTTAAAATTGATATTTCCACCTTTATTAGACCCAATGTGACAAAATAATACAATTAGGCACAACAGACATTTTCTTTCCCGTGGAAGATAAACAAAGGAATATTTAATACACCGTTATCTACTATTAGTAAAAACACCGACTAAAACATGTTCCATAGTAATCGATTTACGAAGACAGAACCTTAATTGAACCATTTGATCAACTTGGTAGTAGGTACCTATGAATAAAGGCAAAGTTTAAATCAGTTTCCCATACCTTTATAGCCTCGTGTCCAAACACCATAGATAGACTCACGCAGCACTATATTACTACTTATTTATAGTTTAATTATGGGACAATCATTCGGAAGGTGTTTTACGGTGCACGGTAGCCACCCTTTAAATATCTTTGCTACTAATCTGATTGCAATTTATTGTTAATGTCCTAAGAAACTCGATTCATGGTTTATGAACAATTGCTGGTAGATGTTATGGGTTTTAATTATGGTATTGTTAGGTGTTTAAGGTCTGTCGTGATGGTAGACTAGAACAAAATTGTCGCCATCGTTACCTTTCCCGTGGGTGTCGAGATTTGAGAGAGACTGGGCAGCAAAACTGATATTATATAAAACTGAATCATTACTGCCAGATTATGCCAAACTCTCTTATACAATGTGATAGGGTGAGACTTCACCCGTTAAGGCTGAGTACTACATCTAATTTTATCGACAAAAGTCGGGGGTCGAAGGGTTCGAATGGTCCCCTAAAAGTTATGGCTATTTTAATATGGGTTTTAATTTTTTTATATCAAAGGTTGTATGCGTCGTAGATGGGAAAAAAAAACAACAAACGGTAGCTAATAACCTTGGCTAACTAATTCATTACTTTTTTCATATGTTTGATAATGTTTTGGTGACAAAACGCTCATTTGTGAATAATTTTTACCTGATGTGGCGATTATGTGCAAACTCTTTTATGTAGGCGAATCCCATATTCGAATAGTGGTGTTTGATTAAGTAGACATGTTGTTTATGAAGCTTAAATTAAATACATTTTCTTCTGATAGCTGGTTTCACGCTCCAATGATGGACATATACGTAGACAAGCTTAATGCTTCTGTTAAATAGTTTCAAGCTCCGAAGATTAACTCATCACATCACATCGTATTATACGAAAGCATTATTAAGAACGATAGCGTTTTCTTAAAAATAGATGTATTGGATCTAACAATCGGAGTCGTAATGTAGGTTGCCAAATACTGTTTTAGCTGTTAATCGGTTTTAGATGGCAGGGATGCCATTAATATCCCAGACAAATGTCTATCGTTTTAGACATCAATTCACATCAAGAAACCATAGAAAGATAAAATTGTAATTTATGAGATAAATAAATACCGTGTGGTGTAAACAAGCAAAGCGATTGGTTGGTCCATTTATGTATAAGTATAAAGTCAAATGTCAATATATGTATATTCATTTGTAGGTATAGTGTCCATGTGACTATCACGTCGTAAACTATAAAATACCTATGTATCAATTAATTACGTTCCGCCACATAAAACTTCAATAACTATTTTATGATCACATTCACTAAGAATTATAATAAATATAAATAAATAATATTATATCCATAGAGGTCTTGATCTAGGTACTACTCACGGTAATAGTCGTTCGGGACCACTATAATAATCGAATTGTGCTTAAAACACGATAGAGGGTGATTCTAATTTTAATCACCTAATTATTTTGGATTATATTTACATATAGCCAAAAATAATAACTTTGAACCAAAATCGTTGGCCTAAAGTCGATTTTTGATAGAACCTCCATGTAATTAATGTCAAAAATCTTTGCTAATCCACAGATTTCGGAGAGATAGGTTATTATTGTCGGCCGTTAATAAATAAATTGCTGAATGAATGAAAGAGAAGTCAGAAAGACGAAGAAACGACTTCTACAAACACACATTTACATACAAAAATGACCTACGTGACACAAAACTTCACCGCAATTTCATATCGAGGGTTGAAATATGTGTCAATAATGGAAACAACCAAAAACCTTGCATCAACGAAATTGTATGAAAAGGTCATGGTAAGTGGGTCGGTGTGGGACGGCAGTCGGATCACGTACATGTTCATTGTAAAACACTAATACAAATAATAGAGGAATGATTGCACTTGTCCAAAATGGGGCCCAATCATCGGCGCGGACGTGTCCACCGCGATTGAAGTGTCAAGGATGCTAGAAATTGGGTGGTTGCTGCACTGGCTATGTCTAATGTTTCAAACAAATAACTCGGTTGATTAAGGACTGTATTGATGCTGTTATTGGATTGTTAATGACTTTTCTATTTGCGGTTTTGGATATAACCTTCAAACCTTTAAGAACGTTGGTACTGCTTTTTAAAAGGCTGGCTACACAATTTTTTTTTTAACTTTAATGGGTCGACGTTTGGCCTCTATCTCGCTTGATGATAAGTGATGATGCGGCCTACGATGGAGAACGTTTGCTCATAAGCAACCTATTCACTCGGGCTTTGAAGACACCTAGACTATACCCATCAGGAAACACAGACTCCGGCAAGGAGTTCCACTCCCTAGTAGTTCGCACATTGTATAACTCTTTTGGTGTTATAGATATCTATAGGCTGTCTACATTCGCTGCTGATCGCTTACAATTAGTCAGTTCATCAATCTGCATAATTGCCCTTATCTCATATACATAAAAATGCTTATTGTGCAAAAAAAGTTGCTTAACATACCTATTGCTTAATCGTTCAGCTTGAAGTGGGTGAATTATTATTCAAATTAACACCAAAATAAAAGGATTAGTTTTTATAAGAACAAAGTGTTTGTCAAATATGGTTTTTGCCATGACCATAAAAGGTAGGTATCGTGAGTTAATCTGCTATTAAATTTTGGAGCGACAGTTATCCTCCGCCCGAGATTGTAAACGGAACTACCTTCAAGGATGGTTTCATTAACAAAAAAAGAATGCAACTAATTTAAAATTTAATTTAGCATGTGCATTTAATCAGTTACGATGCAGAAATGGGTTAGGGCGGGCGTCTATCACACAGTTACCGACATTTTATATTATTTTATGATTTGGTTAGTATGTAGTTTAGTATAGTATCAAATTGTACTCTATTTTTAATGATTTCATTTATAAAAATACAAAAGTCAATCACAAAATTGAAGGTGAACCAATTTCATAAACAAATATTTGCGATCATTCATCGCATGCTGAATAAAGAAACAGCTGATAGAGTATCAAATGGATCGCTTGTATGCAATGTCGATTGTTCGTCAAACAAAGCTTTATTTACTGTTTATTGTTACATAACGGTGTGAAGGCAGCCGGTTCTGAATGCACCTTGAAAAGTAAAATGTTCCAATAAGAAATTGCAAGTTGTAATGAGATAGCGAAACAATTGAAAGAAGTTATTCGACATTTTATTTATTGTATTGCAATTAAAATATTTTCATAAGTCATAAGATGCACGATTTTAATTTGTTGTGCATATTATTATGTTTTTTTTGTTGAATGCATTTGTTTGTTGAAAGGTCGCCTGTTATAGATTTTCGTGTTGGACATATTCTAATTTGAATGCGAATAATAATTGTGTTGCTTATGATTTGGACATGCCTACATATCTTATTACTAACTTTTAATCTTGCATCTTATTTTAGACTAGCTGATGCTAGCAATTTCGCTTGATTTTGGATGTTTTTACTAATAGAATTAGTGGTTACTCCTTAGTACATCAGTTACCTCCATGGGCAGATAGCTGAAGTACTAAAGATTAACTACTAGAAGGAGGACCGATTTTGACGAGACTTTTCAAAAAAAGTCCCGTCAATATCGGTTCAGCCATTTCAGAGATTAGCCAGAACAGACAGATAGATAGACAAAAAATCTAATTACTATTATTTTGGTGTACAAACAAACAATACAGTGTCTTATTTATTAGTCTAGATTCGAAGAACATATTTTTTTCAAATTCTTTTCTTTTTAATGGATATGAAAAGGTCATGAAAATAATATGGTTTATACAGTTACCATTACTTACTGGACTAAATTATTGTTTGTAATTCTAAAACAAGAGATTCAACCTTATGTAATGACATCAAGATTGGGATCGGCTTGTCTCGGCAAATATTGATGTTTTAAATTACAATATGATGATGTTGCATTTTATATTTAATTTATTTTTGCAAAGCCTCCTTGGTCAGTGGTTAAAGGTAGCACTGGCGAACAAGAAGTCAGGCTTTGAATCTTAAGTCAAGCAAAGTATTACCTAATTTGATTTCCGTTTTCGGAAAATTGTCATTCACTCCAAGGAAATTGCAATCGTATCGTACTTTGTAAGTAATAAGTTCATCCTTTACATATTCATTTTTTTATAGTATAAACCGGTAAACAAGCATACGGATCACCTTATGGTAAGCAATGCTGCCGGCCATAGTGTATGGACACCCGAACACAACGAAACACCAGAAGCGTTGTTTCACGTCGGTTTTCACTGAGGTCGTGCTGGCCCAGCAGTGTCGAAGCATGGTTCACCCACACTTATTATACTCACCTTTTTATTTCTACATTATTGATATATCGTTATAACAACAACATATAACATGTAATATACAACAACAATGTAGGAATAAAAAGGTGTGGTATTACATTGGCATTTGAAACCTAAATTTTTATCATTCAACAAAACAATTTAACCTACACAGGTATTTCGGTCATTGTTATCGAAAATATTGATAAATTAAAAGATAAAATCGATTAGCTAAGACAGATGGTGAACAATAAATAACATTGTAACGTATTAAATAATATCGATTAATTTTGACCGTGTAAAAGTGCCGCATTTTGCCTGAAGATATTCGGGAATTTAACTGGGTGATTTACAACTTTATAACCATTCATGTCTTTATTCTGCCGAAGGGTAGACAGAGGTAACGGAACGGCAACACAACACATTAAGTACCTCATCATTGTTAATAGATGGCCAGTCTATTGTCACACATGGGTTGAGAATTTTAAATAAAGATGTCATTTATTGAATGATTCGAAAATTGAAAATCGAATATTTCGAGAATCGAGTTCGACAGCAATCGCTTCTTTGCAATGAAATAATATTCTTAAAATGTCGTGGATGCCCAGAGGTTTAACCCGCTTCTCATGCATGAGGATGCGGCTTCGAAACCTACCAACGGCAGAGTACCAAAGTGTATTTTTCCGAGGTAATTGTACTTAATATTTTTTAGATACCACTGACTAACTGTGAAGGAAAATATCGTAAGGAAACCTGGGCTTATAATTTCTGATTATAAGTTTGAAATCGTCAATCCGCATTGAGCAAGCGTGGTGATTAATGCTCAAACCTTCTCTGTGCGAGAAGAGACCTTTGGTCAGCAGTAGGCACTTATAGGCTGTTGATATGTAATGTGTGTGTTACAGATTTCTGCAATAGGTTTTTTAAAATAAAATAATACTGACGCAAAATTTCATTAAGATTGTATGCCGTATTTCACCTGAGCGAAACGCGACCATGCAAATATGTACAACTGTTATTTTATACTTATTTCAAGCAGAAAGTAAGTGCTATCACGGTACATACAGCACATAAAGTTACCTGAAAAATTTAATAGATTTTCAACTCTACCGCAAAATAATAAGGTTGAAAGTATGTAAAAGATATTGGACATTTTGGTGTATCTTGATGTGCTGCCGGTACATAAATGTTATACAGTTTAATTAGTATTTCTGTTGACATATGTCGCTTCCCGTATTTGCTTCGCCGCGGGAAGCCAGAAAATGATGATGGAATTCGATATTGCTGTACTTTTTTTTGTACCGCAAAATGACCTCCAATGAAATGGTATGAAGAGGCTCATTTGAATTAATAAGGATGTTTTTGATGCTAACTGCCTCATTGATTGTAAATAAGTACGGTCGTCGAGTATGAGGTTTCAGTTTTCAGCAACTCGATCCTTCAGTCGGCGAAGTGATTTCGATTTTTTCTTGTTGCAGCTCAGAGGGTTTGAAATAGTATCCATCGTTTAAAGCAGTTTAAGTAATATACTAAGATTGTTGTCCATCATAGACTGCATTATCACTTATGAGTCGAGATACTTAGTGGCCAAAGCTGCGCGTCAACCCTGCAAATAAAATAAAAATTACTAAACATAGCAAAATTTTATACATTATATTCTATTGATATGTAATTAGGTTTTGTTTGAAAGATTTTAAGTTGCATTATGGTGTGACTGACAGCCAGTCTGTTATTTTTATTTTCATACGACGATGTCAAATTGCCCTTTATCGCGTTAATCGTCACATGCTTTTAGGTCCATTTATCATTGTGTGGTCATCCGAGCGCCACGCATCGATCAATTTGGGGATTTCGATTGGTTTCACCGTATTTAATAATAATCAATAACGAAGTAAAATTGTTTTAAATCTTTTATATCGCAATCATGTAGGTACTATATTTGTTGAAAATTGATTATATTAATTATTATTACCCTTAGAGAGTAACACATGAAAATTGGTAATCCATTTATCCATAATTTTGTCGACCGTGCCAATTACGTATTAATATTAGTTCCAATAACAGCTTATATCATTATAATTAGTATAGAAAATATCCAAATTGTTATATAACTGATCGAAGTAAGAACCCTATTCACAAGTTAAAACAACGTAATCCAACAAAATAGGTACGAGCTAAGTGAAAGTGAATTGGTCTAGAGTCTAGGTCAAAATCCAGAGCGAGTTCCTGAACTTTGACTTTAAAGTTATTTACTCGACTTAACGACATGTTTGTCGGACCCTTGAGACTCGCTGATACCGTCTTTCATTGGTCGAAAAATAAAAGTTGTTTCTTTAATTAACGGTAACTCGAAGACAGGTCCTCCCACCAAGTTGCTTCATTTCTTCGTACCTACAACTGCTTGACTTATTATGTTAATTGCGAAATAACCCTTGAATATGTTGTATTCCGACGCCTGGTCACTTAACGCTAATAACCGTTGTTAACATAGCTTAATTTTAGGCAATAATGATCCTACACCAGTCATTAAAGCTAGAACAAAATAGTAATCTATTTTTAACAGTACCCAGCCACGAACTGTTACGGCCAAACGTTATTATTATGACCATTAGCCAATATTTGAATTATTCAAAACTTAACAACAGGCGGGCGTACGAAAGGGCACGAATATGGCGGTGCTCGATATACCAAAGAGAATAAAGGAGTTGTCGGTTATCTACGGAATTCGCGACGCAGGCGCAGTGAGTCACGGCGGCTGAGCCGGCCACACCTGACGATGCCAGACCCTGTCGAATTCCAAGTTTCATTTACCAAATACCCTTTAATTGACAGTTTACTGCCTATGCCTTTGTTCGCTGCGCTTCCATGCATCTCCGAAGTTGTGTTGTGTCATAATCTGAAATGGATTTCACCGTAAGCGTATTTCTCCGCGATTTAAAGTCAAAAGTCAAGACGTTCTGATATTAATGCCTTTCAAAGAAGCGTAATGGAGTCTTTTGCCGAGTGACTATTAAAATTATTTCAGTTGACTATTACGCCTTAACGTATAAGGCGTAATAGTTTCTACACAAGTGTGGCTCCTGGAAATATACGTGACTTCGATTTTAAAAGTATTACTTATACTTAGTGCAGGTACATGAAAATATCTACTTACGTCAGAAAATTCATTTCTCTGTTTATTATATTACAAGTACCTACGTACTATTATATTATATCCAAACGCCTACCATTTCTGTTATTAGTACTTGTGTTAGCTACCCTAATAGTAGGTGCAGCTCAGCACAAGGTTCTAATAACATTTATTTATTACATTTAACGTACCTACAACAATTACAGGTAACAGTCGTAAAGTAAATACTTAGCAATAAGGAACTAAGTGTACCTATTATAAATCTATTTGCATAAAAACATAACAGCCCAGGTGGAACACATTAGAAGAATTCTGATAAAAAGTTGTAGGTGAGCATTTTTGCGTTTAGTAGATGGCGCTTGGGTAGAAAAAGAGCCTGTTCATTGATATTAACATTACTAGTAAGTAATAGTTTATTTTGTTGTTTTCTTTCAATTGAATATGGAATTTCTATTCAGTAAAATCGAGGAACTTTTTCCTTTGTGAACACTATTTCCGAGTATTCAATTCAACATAGAATGTCTTCCAACATCACTCACAAACAACAAAGCAAAAACAGTTACCAATTCTGCGGATGCGAGATTTCATATCAAATTCTGTCTCGGATGAAAACCATAACTTTCAACCATTAGACTCCTAACAAATGTTATTGTATACGTGATAGAAAGAAAGGTAACATCCAACTATATCAATCAAAATTTCACTCTCCTCTTGTTCACCACGAAATGAGTTTTGTGGTCAAACAATTGATTCCATCGAACATCGTACGGTGGTCGACGATTCTTAATTTCACACTGATTTTATTCAACCGACAGTTTTGTCGTATTTTTATTAGGACGTGGGTATTGCTACTACGTATACACGCGTTATTCAAGTTACGCTAAATTGATAGTAATTCTTAATGTTTCTCGTTTTTGCTTCGTTCCAGATGAATTTGCAAAGATCGCTTCATTTGCTTTGTGGACATAACGTGCGCGCGTGCGCTTGTCAACGTCGCAGTCTCTAAGTCGGTGATTCAGTAAGAGCATGCAGTATAAAATCGAGTTGGGTATAGGAACTTTGTACGTCTTTAGGAAATTCGTCAAGAAGAGGGAAGATGAATAATTTTTATTTTAATATTATCCGTCTTGTAGATTATTTTATAACATTAGTCACCCATATTTTTTTTTCTTATGGAAACAAATATTTTCAAAGATATATATTTGAAAGATCACGTGACGTCACTTCTAGGTACATTTCATACGTAGAAATTACGTATTTGATCTCACCCCTAAACTTTGACTAGTTATGTCTCAGTATTGTTATGATATGACAAAAAAAATACGTGTCTAAATTTTTTCATTACCTGACTGACGGCCTAAATAATTTTTAATTTTCATACCCCATCATCATCACGTTATCACAAAAGTGTCGTAGGTTGTTTGATTAATAGTTTAGTATTTACTTTTTATTCGTTTGACGATGGTAATTCAGATATAACAAAAAATTAAAATTGCCCGACTCTTATTGAAGAATAGAAGCAATCCCAATCTAGTTATTTTCGTGTAGGACCAATGCAATTCTATTTGTAATCAATTAAGTCAAATGTTTTCGATTAGCGTGTCCACACGCTTGCATTACGTTAACTTACTTTAGAAAACGTATTCAATGAGCAATCGAGTCAATTCGAAATGTAATCGATAGGTCCGAATCAAAATAGATTGTATAATCTGTGGCTTGCGTGTAAATATGTCGTTACAATTGAAATTGAGAAATGGTTAATGGCGGATACTTCAAGACAGAACGTTTAATAACCAAGTCATAACATGGTAGCACGCTCTTTATACCTACGACAGATGAATTACTGTTGTATACGTATAATTTAAAGCAATCCCAATTTCAATCAAAATTATTGAAAATTGGGGAAGCCAATAACATTTTCAAGACCACTGAATCCAACCCAAAACATGTAGCTAATCAGATGCGTGTGTCACTAAAAGATCAAAAATACGAAGGTACTATCAAGGATATTTTTTCGTTTTGTCAAGCGAATTGAGTCCGTAAGTACAGTCATAAATTCAACGAAATAATAAACAATATGATTTCTCCGTAAAGGGTAAATTGGCATAATGATGACGTTGATGTTTTAAATGAAGACCTTCTGTGAATTTATTTTGGGTTTCGCAGTTTGAATGAAGAAACCTGAGCCCTGTGGATGCTGTAGATAGATAATACAAATAAATAAAACGGCAATGTGAGTAAAGATTGTATCACGTAGGGGCTCGCAGCTTGCAAACCGTCTGGACTGACCACAGACTTGAGAAATAGAGAAATTGTTTGTGATTTTTTTACGCAATGTATAGTTTAGAAGCCTTATTGTTATTTATTCAGTAAATGCAGTTAATATTTATGGAAAATCGGAACTAAAACTTCCAACAAGTATTAATTAACGCTCAATTAATATGCGATTTATGCAACTAGCTAGATATCACAGTCATAACTCTAAAGGAATGATGAAGTTGTATAATTTCTTACGTTTCCTATTCACCGGAAAAAGGGAATAAATTATTTTATTGCCTGCCACACATTCTTGTCATATCTACCCGTTTCTTCAGACTCGCTCGTGTAAAATCAGATAAACAAGATATCGATCAATCCATCAGGCGATTTTATTAACGCCATAAATTTTCGAAATTATTTCTCTCAGGTGAAAATCGAGGGCCATCGCAATTGGCCTGTAATGTTGCAACTAAAGTAAATTATAGTTGGTTGGAACGCTAAGTATAGAGGATCAAATTGCCGCATCTCTGCTTATGCCCGAAATTGCGAGCTGTATAATTTGGGTCACATTTTAGGCCGGTCCGAGGATGGTGTGCTCTGAAACCGCAATGAGTTAACAAAAATTAAGTAACTGTACATTATTTTGAGGTTATTTCTCTCTGTGTGTTTTATCCTGCATACGATTTACAACGTAATTGATAAATTATATCCAATTGTGAGAATTTTATAATTGTGCAAACATACAATCTTTTGTTGGTAGTCCTATAATTTCGTTTTTATTGCGAAAGTTGAAAGCGAAGTTTATTTGCATATCAAAACTCCAGTCAATTTGTGAGCTCATCGATCATCAAAAAAGACAGTTTGTCAAAAATCTAGACATTGCGACATTGGAGGCGATTGTTCGGTAAATTCATACTACATTGTAGGTTTTTGGCTTACGTAAGGATGTTGGTTGTCGTTGATTATGGGTCGTTCGTGAGCGAGCTTGCAGCGATCCCGCTGCGTGCGACATGCCCCTCACTGAATCTCATTGGAATCTAGGGAGCCTTCATAAAGTATCGTAGTCGAAGATACCAGTTCCAATACTCAATACATCGCAGGGACCCCAGTCTTCAATAAATACCAATCAAAGGGAACCACAAATGTACAGCGAACTTTTGAAATTCCGTTTTTTGCTAGTGGGTGACCGATTCTGGTGGTCTTGTATTCTAATTTTAGATGCAATCGACTCTCGATTTCTGCGGTTGCTTCAGTTTATGTCGTCCCAGTTCTAAGTACGTTCGTTTTTGTGTTTATGGTGATTGTTTGACTATAGCAGTAGGCAAATCTTTTTTTTATTAGCCAAGCTGACGTTTTTCACTGTCTTCTGTCTGTTGATTTAGAGAACATACGTAATACATAACCCCTTTAGGTACCACCAAAACCCAAAACCAACAAACGCCTATGATGAAACCCAACTCAAAAGCTAAGCACTAAATTACAACACTGCCAATTTCCATAGATAACCAACTAGGCAAATATAGGACACCTGAACTACTTTAGCACTATCACTAAGTCACATAGCGGTATATCTATACATCTGGACTAGTTGTAAAGTTGAGCTTTTAGTAGCCGAGCCGACAAACCTGGCCAGATGACCTATGATATATTTAACGCGGGTAGGGGCAGGGCGTGGCGACGCGTGCGCAACTAGGCTCTGTTAGCGGGGAGAGGGGCGCGGGGCGGGGTACTGAAGGGACAGTACGATTAGGCTGCGGTGTGAGGCATGAGCTTCGGCTTTTGAATTAGAATTTAAGTTAAATTAGTTTTAAAAAACTAGTGTTGATAAAAATTCGTTGTTAATAAGACAGTTAAAGAACAATTCACCTTAAGCCGGGTCCAGACGAGTGTAACGTGTAATGTAATCCACCGTGTAATGTAACACGAATTCTACGTGTGGACGGCAGTACGAGCATTACATGTAACGCTCGCGCGGCGCTCGGGGTTGATCCATCGGCTGTCGGTTTTTCGCGCGAACACAAAGACGCAACTGAGTGGAAACAGCTTTTGAAATATTTTCGCGTTCACAATTCGCTTTGAGTTCGTGTGCCGTCCACACTGTTGATGTTAAATTACACGTAATCTTACATTACACGTTACACTCGTCTGGACCCGGCTTTAAGGGACAACGAAGAAGAATATAAAAACTCATTTAGTAATTTAAAAAAATTACGTGTTACTTTGTAACCTGTACATAATATTACTGTACCTGTACAAAATAGAAGATTCAATAATTTAGATTACTTAATGTACTGTGCTTAACAAAAACTCTGTGAAAGTGCGATAAAGAAAAAAAGCTTTGATGTTTTCCTCTGTTCTTTTCTGCCACAAACATGACTAAATGTTTCTAAAGCAAAAACTCCCTACCTCACGTGTTTGCAATAACCACTAGCAAACTCATCCTAAAACTAAAAACCCCAACAATACCTTGCAAAACTAATAACCGCTTTATCCCATACCTTGTCCTACATGACAGGAAGAGTGGTGTCGGGCCGGTCCGTCGTGCAGGCATCGCGGCGGCTATTGATAAATCATCGGCAGCCACGCGCGCCCCCGGCGAGCTGCGCAACCGTAATACACGCCGCACTCCTCAACGACACGATGCCAGCCTGCTTAGGAACTACTTCTGCTTATGTACTTTGGCCATCTCCTAAAGTACGTTAGTTTAAGGACTCTAGGGGATGTCCTAAGTAATTATTGTAAATTGAAATACTCTTTAGGACATACGGGGCAAATATTAGGAAAGATTTGGCTTGGTTTTCAAACTGAATATGACTGTTTTTATGATCGAGTTATAAGGATAAAAAACATTCTATGATACGCAACGTCACGCCTTTATCCCCGAAGGAGTAAGCAGAGGTGCACATTACGGTACGTAATACCGCTATACAATGTACACCCACTTTTCACCATTTGTGTTTTAAGTCCCATGTAATAGGGGGTGAGCTTATTGCCATATACTGGGCATAATTCCAGACACCGTGCTTATTATTTTATGACATAAGTGAAATACAAGTTTTGGGTAAGATGTTCATTGAATGCTGCTCATCTAAAGATTCTAGATAGAATTTTGAGACTTGATTTTTTGTGTAGTGCAACTTAGTCCTTCTACCTTTTTGAGCAGTTCGATCGAACGAAACTGAGGACTAGTGTTTCCCGGTCTCATTAAGGACTAAACCAATGAACTAAATCATATCTTATTAATTTAGTTCTTCTTACGTAATAGAAAGCAACCCAGAATTAATTAAGAACTAAAACGAATTAACTTGTAGAATAATTAAAACAAATCACAGTGTTAATGTTTCTAATTAATTACTCCCATTACTTACCCACGTAAGTATCGGATAATTTAGAAATGCCAGCGGGAGCATCTCTCCTTGGTATCTCCGGGGAGTGCTGCGTAGGCGCATGACAGTTGGCATGTCTTAATTAACCCATTGTACGGGTTATTAGCCATGTTCTGCGTAATTACTGCTTTAATCGAAGTCAAGTAAAGTTCAAAAGGTAAATTCTAAGATAATGTATTTAACGTTAGTAAACGTTTTAAATGTATTTAGGTATTAAGGTTGGAATGGACCGCCTTTTGGCTTTAGGGTATTTAATAGTGATGGATATTTTGAGCTTATGGGTTTTATTAATTGAAACCAGGATGTAAATTAGGCAGTACGCCTCATTGGATGAGTGGTCGCGATTGCGAATCTTCTCGGGTTCGATTCCCGGGTCCGGCAAAGTATTGCTAAGCTTTATTTCTAAGTAGTAGCAAGGAGTCTGGAATTCTGCCCAGAATATGGCAAGAGGCTCACCTCCTATTACATGAAACTTATAACACAAATGGTGGAAAGTGGGTGTACATTGTACAGTGGCATTACGTGCCGTAATGTGCACTTCTGCCTATACCTTTGGGGATAAAAGGCGTGACGTTACGATGTTACGACTTCTAAGTACCTCACCTTTCTGGAAATAAAGTTAGGTATGTTACATTTACGAAGATAGTACGAAGACAAATAAGTTATTTTTTTTGTTTCACATAAGTTATAGATACAGATTTTGATGTTGTCTTCACATAGATCGTAATCCTGGTGTTATGATAATAGTGTGGTAAGCAGATCCGCAATAAGAACAATATAATTTTATACATATAATATTTTATTTTAACTAACAGTCAAGTCGTGACGAGTTAGCTCTGATTAAATATGTAATTATTTAACCCAGTGTTCCATACAATTGTCTAATATTGTTAGGTTTATTTAAATTAACTTTATTGTTTTATGATTTGTGATTATTATCTCAACTAGTACATAATATATAAAAGACAAGTATGAATCGTGTGTTTAAGAACCTCGTTCGCAAGGAGGTAGCCTGAGGTGCAATTGTTTGAAGTCTTTAGTAATGAGTCATTACATTTTTTTACAAGTCGTAGTTTAAGGCTTTCTTTTGTGATACTTTGGTTTCTAATTTTAGATTTGATATTACATTATGGAGGTTTTTTTGGGGGGTGGGGATCATCCAAAGACTTCTCCCGCCTAGGCGAGGGAGTGTCACACTTTTGCTGACTAAAAGCCACCCCGTTCTACTCCTGTTCTTCGAACCGACTCGGTCTCGCTTCACCCTAGGCGGATGCAGCTGATTTCCACCCCCAAAAAAGGTTCTATCTTTACACCTCAATATACGATGAATTTACTCTTTAGAATACATTCATCAACATTTCCAGTCCATTACAAAACACCTTCATTATTAATCTACAACACCAAATCAAACTAACACATTACAAAGCACAACAGGTTCCTAATAACTAATAATAGGCCTTAAACCGGCCTATGGGACCACCAGGGCAAGCCAATAAAGCCTTCGGCCTTCAGGACACCTAGATTGTCCAACTCTTTCTACGACTGTGGAATGGTCATAAAAAGAAGCATATCGACGGGCGATACCATCGCTTAGTGAGTTACCGGTTGGCACTACCATTATTTGCAAGGGATCGTATTGTGGACTTACTAATACTGGATATGCCTGATCATTAGGCTCTAAGACTTTCAAGAAGTTATTTCTTAACGTTGTTGTAATTTCCAATCCAGTGTTATTTTAGTCTTGTTACATGGTGCTCTTTTTTGTAACTGAAAAGGAATTAAAATGAACTTTGTAGGTACTGCTTAATTACCTGTGCAATGTCAGTCAGATTGATTCGTTTAAAACTGCACAGTCAGCTTACAAAGCAGAACTGACCCAGCAGGAAGTCAAGGGCTAACAAAGTCTGCATTGAAATCTGCACAGTTCACATCAAGCTATGATAACCAGCATAAGTTGACCGTTGAATGTGGGGAAAGTTGATACAAGGCGAGATCATTAAGAACTGGTTTTGTGTAGCTCGATGTGTTAAGTTATACAATGCCATTCAGGGTAACGATGACTCATATTGTGTTACAGAGTCCCGTTTTAAAAGGAGGCCCAATTCGGAACACCTTTAAGGCACAATGCCATATCTAGGTACGTAGATAGTACATCTTTCTGAGCCATTATTCTGTGGCTTCGGAGACTAATGGGCCATCTTGGCAATAACTCAGGGTTGGCTCATTGTCCACGCTCGCACTCTCGCACTATCTATAACGTAGGACAAATTTATTAATGTTCGACATTGTAACGGTTCTTATTAATCTAATACTATATCTAATTTGATGTAGGATTTGTAGGAAGGTTTCGGTATCATTTGTGCATCTTTGTTTATGTGGTTGTGGGTTTGTAAATACATCCGAGCAATCCTCTTTCAACCGGCCCATCTGGAAGTCATTGAAGGAGGCGAATGTTCAGCAGTGGACGTCTTGTGGCTGTTATGATGATGATGAAATCTCGCACACAACAACAAAGCAAATCCTTTTGTGAAAACATGATTTCCACAATGTTTTTGAAGTATTAATGTGTGGATTGTCTCGTTGGTCGGGTGGTCGCAAGTGTAACTGCCGGGCAAGAGGTATCAGGTTCGATTCCTGGGTCATGCAAAGTATTGCTGGGCTTTTCGAAAATTGCTCAGTAGTAGCATGGAATCTGGAATTGTGTATGTCATGTATATGGCAATAGGCTCATTCCCTATTACATGGGTCTTATAACATAAATGGTGAAATGTGCACGTCTACCTACCACTTCGAACGTGACGATAGAAGAATTTTAAGTGTGAAGAAATCTAGAAAACATATTCATTGATTCTAAGGCGGTACAAAGTTCGCAAGTCAACCTAGCCTTTACAATACCAATTAAATTAAACGCTGTTTACACAATACCTGTTACAGATCTATTTTTATATGCAATTTATCATTTTAAGGCCATTGGTCCGCCAGCTTGGACCACTGCTAACAAATTGATTCGTTCATCAGACTTCAATTAATTGATTAATTACTATTTAATATGTCAACTGCACAATATAATCAATCATTGTGTGTGTTCGTTTCATTATTTTAAATTGTTATGTCTCGTTTTAAACACTTCCGTATACCTACGTTTGATTGGTGTTTAGATTTGATGGGTTTTTCTTATCCTGTTAGCTAATTTTAATCTGCAGGAAGAATTTTTATGACATATAATGGAGCTATTTTTTTATGTCAATCAACTATTTTAGTGTCGCTTTAATGTATGTCGTTGAAACAGTTTGTGAAAATCGCAATTAAATGCTCGACTTATATTAAAATACTAGCTTTTGCCCGCGACTTCGTTCGCGTGGAATAGTGACTTCCGGCAAATTTTTGGTTTTAACCACATAGTTCCCGATCTCGCGGGATCTCTTCAAAAATGAGATGTGGAAGATATTCCAGGGAACTCTTCAAAAATCAACATAATGAGCTCTGCGTTTGAATTTAATAGATGTATACTCACTTAGGGCATTGAAAAAATAGTTTAATAACGGACTTAAACTAACTTAAAACTAAAGAAAGCTACGAATTACGAATTTATAACAATTAAAAAAGAAACTATATTACAACCTATCCTCTATGCTATAATAACCAAGCTTAAACTAAATAATTTAAAAGAAACGACTTAAATCTAATCTAATTAATTTATAAATTAGACTTACAATTTTATTAAAAAAACTAACTATAGTAACTACTAATAATCGATATCAAACTAAACCTACGTTAAATAGTTTAACCAAAAAACCAGGAAAACCCAACAAATAAACTTATTAATTGACAAATACAACGAAACCAATTTAGAATATACGAAACAGCAGGACCACTACAGACAAATAATCATACGACTGATAATACACTTTTTCTACGATAGTATCGAAGCGCTCGGCCGATACCCAACCAAATGAATGTAACGAAACCATAGCGCGATCTATTTCGATCCCAACGCCATCTATCGAGGATAAAGACAACTTGGATTATTTATTTATACACCGTTCGGGCATTTTCTTTGTACTAAAAGTTTAATTATATTGATATTATTTTTTTCATACCTTTTTACTATTTATTTACTTTTTTCGATGAATTAAAACAATAACATGAACCGAAGTTGTGTAACGATCGACATAGAATTATCTATACTCCGTTAGAGCATTTTCTTTGTACTAAATGTTTTATTATATTGATATTATTTTTTTCATACCTTTTTACTATTTATTTACTTTTTTCGATGAATTAAAACAATAACATGAACCGAAGTCGTGTAACGATCGACATAGAATTATTTATAAATAATTTATTTCTTATTTTTATTTTTTGATTTTTGAAATAAAAATATATCTATGTCCTTTCTAAGGTTCTAAACTATATCTGTACCAAATTTCAACCAAATCCGTCAAATAGTTGCGGAGATTAATGGTATAAGCATAGAATGTTCGACGTGATTCTTTAATTTGACATAACTTTTTTATTTATGAACCGATTGACATGAAACAAACACTAAATGTAAATTTAAGCATCCCACAATATATTCGTGAAAACCGCATCCAACTCGGATCAGCCGTTTCTGAGATTAGCGCGCACAGACGAACAGACAAACAGACAAACAGACAAACAGACAAAAAAAAAGTTAATTACATTTTTGGGTTCGACATCGACATAACAATAACCCCTGCTATTTTTTTTATTTTTATTTTCAATGTACAGACAGCACTTTTCTACGATTTTATTATATGTATAGATGTGTGTCTAACGTTAGGTGGTCGTAAAAATAACCACAATTGAATTGAAGGCTAAGGAAAACTCAAAATTTGAAAACTCAATTGGCGTTCCATTATCTCTGCTTACCCCCATGGGAAACAGGCGTGAGGTTATGTATGTTTGTGTTTATGAAAACTCAAAAAGCTTCTAATTTAAATAGAACAAAGTGACACTCAAACTCACTTTAATACAAGCTGTAAGAAATTTCTACATTACCAGCCAGTTACATCAAAATTTCATTTGAAAATGGAACACACGAGCGAGCAAAAAACGTCAAAGTTGTCAATTAAAAACAAAATGGCGTCCGTTAGATTATATTGTATGTCAGTTAGTCGTTTTAATATCAATCGATGTAACTGTATTTGCATGCTTTAACGAGACTGAAACGAAAAGTTGTTTCTTATTGTCACTTTCTATTTTAATATACGTTGTAGGCATCTGTTATACAACTGTGTGCACCTGGTAATGTATTCGCTAGTTTAATTGTCTCTGATTCGGCGTACAGGTGGTCTTGCCTAAGGCCAATTGGAACAATTTAATGGTAATAAGAGTTAGTCTTTTGTGAAATATTACCAGCCCTTTTGGTTGAATTTAGTAATATGGAATATGCTTTAAGATGTTAAGGATTTGGTGGAACATTCAGAGATGTCTTTGATAGTTGTCTTTAAAGCTCCTACATACTAGTTTTCTCGGAGCTGCGGACTGCTTAGCGGGTTATCAAGACTCCGGCTCAAAAAGTAGGAGTTGGAACATGGTGGTTTTTAGTCAGTAACAGCTTGACACTCCTCTCGCCTCGCCTAAGGCGGGAGAAGTCATTGAAAGATCCTCTTCCTCAAAAAACTACTTTTAACAAAACTTCAAAACAATAACAAGTCTGAACTTAAAAAGTTGTGGTCAAAACTTCGAACCTCTTTTTGTAAAACCGCAGCAATTTGCGTGTTCTGAGGAGCCACCGTCCTTGACGCGGGAAGCCCTAAAATCGTCTACAAGGTGGTCCGAGTCTCTGCTTACACTTAATTACTTTCGATGGCCTTGTGTTACTCGCAGCGAGTTGTCTCCTGATAACTAATGTTAATGTCGCAAGCTTGAATGTTTGTCCGTTAGTGCGATATAATTTGTGGTCCCCACCTCAGCTCGGTAACGTTCCAGTATTGTTTAGATAACTTACAACGACGTTAGTTAAACTAAATAATATTTATCACAAAACATAACTTGAATTGTACGTTTACTTTATTGCACGAACTGTTGAAAGTACAATTATTAAGTGGCGAACAAAACCGTGCGTTTCCATAGTCGTATACATTTCAAGTTATTGGAGTAAGGTTCTCGAGACTTTGTTACATATTTTCCTTCATTTCGAGTAAAGTAATAAATTTTACACCAAATTAGGGAAATACAAAGGACATCGAGTTTTTGTGATACAGTTTCGTGGTCAGATGGAACTGCTTCGTGGAAACGAAACCGGAATTCTTCAGGTCGGCCGTACAAAGAGTGCCGCGGGCTTCAATCAGATCGATGCGTAACTTGAGCAAAATCGAAAGTGCAAGTTGAGGGCCAGTGTTGTACAAAAACGTCGATGAGTAAGCTGCTCACAATGAACCTGGACAATTAACTCAACTAGGAAATAGCCTCAATTTGTCATCATAATATGACAAAAAGTGTTCACGGAGTTTACGTTGCGTGAAATTAGGTACGTTCTTTTTTCACGATGCGAGTTGTGAATGTCGCCTGGTACGCGGCGGCACTGCGCCTGCGACGGTCAAATGTATTGTGTTGATGGTCTTGTTTGAATATTTGTCAATCTGTCCTAGTTATATTCTGTGTTAGATTGGTTTAAAAACGATATCACTTTCAATTCCAATGTACCGATATGTTAATATACTTTTTCAGTAAACGTTTTTTTAACAGCAACAGAGAGCTTTGACTTTTCTGGGGCTTTGTACTCGTAGGCGTAGGTAGTAGAACGCTTCTATTTTTTACCTAGTCTTTTCCCAAATGAGTTTTTTCCCCGGAAATCGGAAACTAACAGTGGAAGGAGGGTAGGGAGGCCTTTGCCCTGCAGTGGGATAATCATGGCTGAAATCTAAATCTAAATCATTTCCCGGAATACTGTTGTATTATAAGTAAAGGAGATTAATTTACAAATAAGAAGTTTTAAAATATTGGCTATCATGTGTGGTCCAGAAAAATATATTTGTGACTTAATCCACATAAATAACGTACCTAAACGTTATGACTAATTAAACTAATTTATTAAACACATGTTTTGAAACATTAACTGTTCAATCTTATGTGTAAAACATTATGTAGGAAAATGCCCAGTAGCTAAATGTTGTTTATTATTTAATTTAAGTCCCAGCCTTCCGTGTAGTACGGCCTTGGGGAGACGGACTGTTAGACAAAAAATGTCGTCATTTGATTACGAAATATAGATTATGCAGATACTACGATGTGAATGAAATCGTTCGATAAATAAGTATTTGTTTTGTATATACCTAATAAGTTGTGTTAACTTTTTTTTTCTATTAAGGATAGTCATCTATGTAGTCACACGTGAGTCGACTACAGACTCAATCTTTTTTGTGCACACCAGGTGCATGGTGAACGCTTATGAGTCCCGATGTGACCTGAAACTCATCGAGCTTTTATCGGATATTTAACATGATTAGACTGTTTATTATCATATAAAACGAATTAATCGACATCTAGTTTCTACGAGACATTTTTTTACTCTTATTTTTATATAACATTGAAAATGATCGTGTTAAATGACAAAGCTCTCACTGTTTAGAGTGACGGGTGGCGCA
Organism: Spodoptera frugiperda; assembly: GCF_023101765.2. Taxonomy (NCBI): domain Eukaryota; kingdom Metazoa; phylum Arthropoda; class Insecta; order Lepidoptera; family Noctuidae; genus Spodoptera; species Spodoptera frugiperda. Next base: position 7,154,606 of record NC_064216.1, read on the forward strand.
AAGACGCGGCAAGGTCGAACGTTCGTCCAAAAATATTCTGTAATGACACTTTTTTTTTTAATCGATTCGTTACAAAACTTGAGAAACAAGCAAAAAGTGTCCGATGTACCTTTTTTATTTATCCTGAAAGTCATACTCATTTGTCATGGATTTAATTCAAAGCTGAAAGGAATTCTGAGAGGGCACGACTGGGGAAGTACATACCTCATTAACTCTTTTTACTGACTGTATACCTTAAGACATTTTTCCTAATGTATATTTTCCTTCCTTTTGCAATTTTGTTTTATTTACTCTCCATTAATGATGAACTCCTACTCGATCTACTTCAATTAACGTACTTACTATTTTAACCAGAAAGAATGAACAAACTGACTTGTATCAGTCAATTTGATATTGAAAGTTATTAAAGATTTCGCATTGAAAATGAAAGGGATATACCGATACCATACAAACTTGCACTCGATTGTTTTATTACATTATATTCACACTGTAATCCGATAAAACCCAACACCCACACGATGGCCTTGCCTGCAATGCATGTATGAAAAAAGTAAGTATTTCATACAACTTGTTACATTTAATTCATGGTTTTATGTATGTGACCGTCAGGATTATTTCATTTGAATATTCAATTCAATGGACTGATCAACCATTTTAGGACATCTGTCAGTTGTATTTAGTCGGATTATTCTGCTGAGACTAATCACCTTGATTTAGATGAAATTTATATTAATAAAATTGATCGCCTCATTGGTCAATTGGTTGCCAATACGACTGCGAAGACCTCCGTTCGTCTGGTTGGATCAACATCAATAGTCTGTCACCGTCCACTGCTGAACTATGACCTTGTTTACATAAAAGGGTTAAGGTTTATAAAAAGACATTGATGACTGGTGTCTATCTAGTACATGTAGTATCAGCTATCTTCAATAAAAGTCCCTTTAAAATCAGTCTAGCTGTTAGCAGTAGCAGGTAGCCAAAACAAATACAGAAACAGACAAACAAAATTTTAAGAATTATACTTGCGCGTGTGCGCAAAATGCTCATGATGAAGAGTCCTTTTGTGATTCGAAACTAGAACAGGTTTTCTCCATTAATGTACGTAAAAACCACAGTTTACACACGAGTAAACCGTGATTTTCAGTTAATTTGGATAAGTATAACTTGTTCCGTGATAACTTATTATCGTAGCTTCTAAATCACTGTATCACGTCATGAATCTTCATTTCATTTGTGAAAATAAATAATAAATAAATCAAGATCACAAAACATCGACATTGAAGAAGTATTGTAATATTTCAGTTTGTGAATTTAATAGGAAGGTACTTGGGCAAGTGAACCTGATATTCTGAAAGTTGATATCGAACTTAACGATAGCACTAATAAAGTATAATGTAATGGCTTGTAAATTATGTTTATTGGTACTTTATACTACATTATAGTTTGTATCAAGACGTGGTTGGGTTTTTGAAGGAGATGCGATATATGTATTGCAACTGATACGAGTATGTAGACCTATTGGTAAAAGAAAGAAAGAACGTCAGTCAGTAAAAAACACCATTTGTGAACATTAATATCTATATTATTTATTTATTGATGTGAGGTTGTTGGCACTACATAATTAACATTAACTTAAAATTAGAAATCGGCAATCTTATTACTAAAGCACAACATTTGAAAGACATCACAGCATGTATTGAATAAAGAACTCCGGAATTAATTTAAGTTTTTATTATTAGTTTATTAATTTAAAAAAGTTCATTTTTACTAGATAACTCGCAAGCCCAATAAGAATTAATAAGAAACACGTGTAAGAGTATACTCAACCGGAATAGTGATGACCCCAAATAAAAAAATACCGACAATCAAAAACACGATTAACGTCAATAAATTCAAATACTCTTTATATTTTGCGAGCAAATTACCTTCTAATTATAATGTGGGAATGTATTCTACAACTTCTACATACATATTATAGTTATTTATTATTAGATTAATATGTCTTCGATCTTATCACATTTAAACTAAGGTGGTTTGGTACCACATCGGCGCGTGCTCAAAGATTTACCACCGCGATATTCATTGAGAGTCTACATTTATCTTCCTTACTTAATTCCCGATTAAATAACATTTAATTGCTTTATTAAGCAAACTATGTAGGTTAAGAGTGCTAGTAAATATTTATTCGGCGTATTCAATTGCAGTTGGGTACTTAGTATTAATGAATTCTTAGTTAATTATTTCCAAGTTGGATGCGTATTTTCTGTTCGTGTTAGAAGTATCGTCTACTGATGTTTAGACTTGTTTCTGATTTGATTTTACCACATAGTTTAATAAGTATAAGTCAGAAATGTGACATGAAACAACATGTGTTTAATTTTATAATATGACTAACTGTTGTCCGCGACTTCGTTCGCGTAGAATAATGACTTCTAACAGAACATGGGATTTTGTTTTTTTTTCTAAAATAAAATGTAGCCTATGTTACTTCTTCGTACATCAGCTATCTACCAATACAATTCCCGTCAAAATCGGTCTAGCCATTTCAGAGAATACCCGGAACAATAAGACAGACAAAAATTTTAAAATTTGTTATTTTAGTATTATCTATCGTATGTATGTATAGGTATGTAGTAAAAGCTATTATTTCAATATAAAGAGACACTCCAATTTTATTATTTATTAATAAAATCCTATAAGGAAAATTTTGAAGACCGACTAACCTATTAAGAGACTAACGTTATTATGTATACCAATACCTATTACGGTACTAAAGAATCAAGTATTCCAACCGATTTGCGAACAAAGCTTTGATTCGATTTTAATTCAACGACTGCACGTACTTCCACGCACGATTGCACAGGACCTTGAAAACTGATCCTGGCCACAAGATGTGACTTGCACAACTCTACTCCGCTATTTCTGACACCAGTTACCAGAAGGCCTAACTCAAGTTTCTTTATTACCTTAACGCATGCGAAACGTTACCGCGCTTAACCCTTTGATTGGTTAGTCAACTTCGCAGCAGCCAATCAGAGCGCCCAACGTCATACACGTGTCGATTGCGTTAATGTAAAACAAAGTCACACTAGGCCTTCTGTCCCCAAAGCCTTTATGATGACTTTACAGCTTTTTTATTATATTTATGGACGTCATAATACAAAACCTTCAATTCTTTGTCCGTTTGCACTTAAATTCGATCGTTCATTTAATTTATTTGGTCAGTTATTGGTATTATTATATGTAGATGTGTGATCTTCTTTCAGTGTTTTGGAGGTGTTAAGATTTCTTTGTGATTATAAAGGTTACAAGGTTTATTGGGTTGATCCATGTTGCAATGTGCAATTTCTTTGAGTTCTAGTACAATCTGATGTACTTAGTTACTCTCTCTGTCTACCTATTAATTGTTTTAGAATGAACCTTTAGTGTAAAGCCCTTATAAAAACTCTTTTTACTATTTCATCGTATCGTAATTTTTTTATGATACTGCTATTATGGACATTCATATACCTAAACTAAGCTGCACAAAGCAAATGCATTTATTCTTTTGTTTCTACTACTTTGTAGCACCGAGGTCGTGTCCACGGTGTACAATGCAACTCCAACATAAAATGGTAACGGCAGGGATCAATGAAATCATTCCACGTCAAAATATTGTTATCTCCAGCTATCGCCATTGATAAATCATAGAGTTTTATTACGACAGTAGCCAATAAACCTATTTGTTCGCAAACAGATTCACATAATCGGTCCCCACTTGACAGATATGGAGCTCTAAATCATAAGATTATTTTCTTTGTAACCCTTCCACATTAGATTACGAACCTTAAGGGTTGAGGAAAAGGGTTGAAGTTAGTTAATTTGTTAGTTGAATATGTGTCTCTTGGCGGTTATTTGGTCGTACCAGCAAGTTTACGAGAGGGTCGATCAGCTTCGCGAATAGATAGTAAATAACAGACGTACAAATAAAATTTTAGATGTTTGTAATACGATACGTAAATTATGGTCCTTGTAAATTGATCTCTGGCCGTGTTACCATTAACTGTAAAACGTCTATCGGAAGTGTGAATTGAAATGGAACATTAAAATGAGTTGTGCACACATAATCTTGTCTTTTTTATTGATATTTTGTTATTTATTGGTATATAATGTCTATAAATAATAATTCTTTTGAAACGTCAAATTGCAGCAAATGAGTTCATGTCAACATGTGTTTGATGGTAAGTCATTGATGTAAGAGGATTTCAGTGATAAAAAATACCAAAAGTAAACCTGTGACTGTTATAATCAATTACTTAATGAATACTCTTCTGTAATTTATGTTAAAACTAACTGATGCGCGCGTCTTCGCTCTCGTGGACTATAATTTTTCTTATATAAAATAAAAGTAGTAGTTACTCCTTAGTTCATCAGCTACCCGCCAATAAAAGTCACGTGAAAATCGGTCCAACCATTTCAGAGATAAGGTGGAACAAACAGACAGACAGATAGACAAAAAAAATTGTGTATGTATCGTATTTATATTCATATGCATGTAGCAAAAAGCGGTTATTTCAATTTTATTCTCTAGTCTAGATTTCTAGCTATTGTCTTTATCTAAATCCCACAAATCTCGTACCGAAATAAACTATCAAAAATATCTTCGAAATCTGCAATTGTGGGTTGTCTGTACAAATGCGCGGGCGCATATGTGTCGTGGAGTCACGACAGTCCTCCGTGACCCGCCAGACAAATCGAGATGAATTGCCTGACTATTCCACTTATGCTACTTATTCAACCTATTTACTTGTACTAGAAGACTTGTTAATGTCCCTTGTGAACGATGGGCTTTCATAATGTTTGGAAATCCGTTTTAACTATTTGGTATCGGATGTTGGAAATGTAAACGTTACATGTGTAGGTATCTACGTAGGGTAGGTATTTATTTGTGTAAGTATCAATGTGATTCAGAAGTGTATTGAATAAACGGTATGAAGATAGTTTGTCCAAATAACTATTGGACAAACAGAACTCATCATTTTTTTTGGTGGGTCTAATTATCCAATAATTCTCCCCTTGGGCGAGGCGTGAGGTAGTGCCTTACAATTTTTGATTAAAAACCACGCCATTCCTACTCCTGCTTTTCGAGCCAGAACCCCGGTTACCCGCTTGGTAGTCAGCAGCTCTAGACCCCACCTTTAGTGTGTGTCGAACCATTGAATACAGTAGAAGCTCCTTATTCGCGCTTCCTTCATTCGCGTTTTCACTATTCGCGGATTGAAAAATTGCGACCCAATTCCCATATTCGCGGTCTAAGATTTCTTTATTCGCGGATCGAATCGAAATATCGGTGCGTAACCTCAAAAAATACATTCGCTATCCTTTGTCAACGCGTCAGTAGAAGGATAAAAAAATAAAATAGAGCTTATTACAGCTACGTCTAGATTAGAGCTTATTATAATATTATTATCATCAGGCAATCTGTATGATCAGAAAGTTCAATTAAACATTTTTTTATCTACTATTTGCTTCTTGATTTCGTCATCTAGGAACGTATCCAATATAACCTCATACAAATTATATTCACGGCTTCTGTATCGTAGCATATTTACGGAACGCATGTCCCGCGAATAAAGAGTTTCTACTGTATTATATTTTTGATAGCTACGAAGTTTAGACAAAAAGATCTTATGCAAAATTATTATTAAAAATACGATATTATCATGTAGATAACCTTTTATTCTCCGAAGAAGAAGCTAATAAAGTGTAGCTAAACATATTGGAATTAATTTATTTTTCGTTACAGTTATGTTAGTTACATGGCACATGTACCAGGAAATGAGCTTATTACCATACTTGCTTAAGTGTAATATAGTATCAACTAATAATTCTGTACCCATTTTTCAACTGTAAAGTTATCGAGCTTTTTTTATGGTACACGAGCAGGCGGATCACTTGATGGTGAGCAAACGCCACCACCCATGGACACTCGAAATACCAGAGGAATGGTGTTTCGGGTGTCCGGCGTTACAAGTGTGTTGCCGGCCTTTTGGGGGTTATGAATTTAAGGCTTGTTAGGGAATCGGGCATTAGGAAGGTAATTGGGCCTTCGGTAACTCCACTCACTCAAGGAAACACAGCGCAAGCGCTGTTTCACTTCGGTTTTGTGTTAGGCCGTGTTAGTGGTGAAGACTGGAATAGACTAGACTAAGAACACTTATGAGTATATCCTCAGTTAATATTTAAAATACACTTATGAACTTTTCTCGTTGCACTACGTACGTAATCGTCCAATAACCAATAAAAAACCATAATTAGTTCACTTCAATTAATTGCACCAAAATCTAATTTACTATTCAATTAATGATATTAAAGACAAATTAGGTTATTAAATTGTTTTTGTTATCATTCTGAATTAATTAATGTGTGTAGGTAATGATTAAATTTAAATTAAGATGCATTAAATGTCAGTCAATGATTTTCTTATTTAAGTACTAGATGTAATTATAATAATGATTATACTAGAGCACTTAAAATATTTGCATTCTTGTGTCTATATTCAAATGCAATTTGCATTAGTACTTACTAGTGCTCGTCAATATTTTATTTTTTTAAAGGTTGTCTTGAAGATTGTATGCAACATCGCCTTATTTGGTCAAGGAAATGCAATTCAGGTTCGTTTTCCGGGTACAAGAAATATTACATTTTATAACTATGTAAAAATTAGTAAGAATTTGGAATACTTCTCAATGTAGGAAAATAGTATTACCTCCTTTACAAAAGAGGCGAAAAATAAAAATTGCAACTATCACACTAATAAAGTTTTGTTTGTTTGCATGTTCAATCATGCTGAAACTACTGAATGAAATTTGATATACAGGCAGAGTATGAGCTGACTTGGGTGATAGGATATAGGATAGATCTTTTATCCTACGCGAACGCTGTCGAAGTTGGTACAGATATAAAGTCACGCATTTTGATCTAAGGTAGGTAGAATTGAGTAGGTTATATATATACAAGGGAGCTCCTATTTTACGATTAAACTTAGATCTATCTTCTATAATTATAAAAATAAATCACTGAATGTGTTGCTAAGCGCAAATCTCGAGAACAGCTGAACCGAATTCGCTAGTTCATTGTTGTTGGGCTTGTTATTGTTATGCGAAGGTTCTTGTCTAAGAAAAAAAAATAACAAAGATGTGCTGAAAAATTCTAAGACGAAACATAGCTTGCAGGTTTGGCTAGTTTTTGATAAAAAAATATCGTTAAGAGGAAATACAAGCTAAATTTTCTACTAATGTTTGTTTATAAGCTTCCTTATACACATGATTGCACTCCGGTACATTCTAATTGCAGCATGTAGCATGTACTACATTTAATTTGTGCACCACACATTTCCTCTTGATGCAGGACGTTATGAATATTATATGTATAATGATTATTATTATATGATATCGTTATATATGTCTTATAATGTAGTTATTACACTTCCCGGCAGTTGTCCTTAGACAATATATATGTATAACAAGACCATTGACGATTCTGACTTATTACACTATAGTACAGTAAAGCTTACTAAATAAACTTGCGGGAAACCCGTAAGGAAAATAGCAATTATTATATTTAACACATCTTTTTTTTGAGGTGTTAAAATCCTTCTCCCGCATTGGGCGAGGCGAGAGGGAGTGTCAGACTCTTACTGACTAAAAACGACCCCATTCTTACTCCTGCTTTTCAAGCCGCAGCCGCGGTAACCCGCTAGGCAGTCCGCAGCTCCGATATTTAATACATCTTATACAGATGGTACATGGACAGTATGATTGTGGATTAACCAAACCAAACATGATTTTTAAGTCCCTCACATATGACACACAGATTCCCATGCCCACTATATCCAAGCCCTTAATTCGACGAGAAAATCCGAGAGTAACCTCAACAGTTTCACCGCAATATCAATCAAAATCAAATCCGATCTTTTAATCCAGTTGACGGGTCGACGTTTTACCTTAATTAAGGATGTCGACGCTCCATACCTGTCCGTTTGAAGGCGAAGTTAATATGACCACTTACTGGCTATATGTTGACCTCCGTCTTGTGAGTGTGTGAATTTCACTCGAGTTCTTGTTTGAGGGGCTTTATATTAAAAGAAGTTACATGTATGTGTTGCTAAGGTAGGATTAACTACGCTTATTCGGTGAATATGTTGAAAAAGTAGTTATTCTGGCATCTCTTGTTGAATGGTACTTATGATAAGACAAGGAAACTGGGAGACGGTGGATGATGTTTCATTGTATGTATGACTGGTCGTTGCTTGCGACTTCGTCTGTTTAGAATAATGACTTCCATAAGATATTGGGGTTTAAGTTACTCCTTAGTACCTTAGCTACCTGGCAATAAAAGACCCGTCAAAATCGGTCCAGTCATTTTACAAAGATTAGCCAGAACAAACAGATAGACAAATAAAAATTAATATTTTTTATTAAATGTAGATGTACATGAAGACAAATGTAGAATTCTAGGCATACATTATGTGCACTTCTGTCTACACTTTCGACGATTCGTAACCGGTGACGTTTAATATCAGGTACATATATTTATCCATAAAAGTAATTTATTCTTATAGTATCAGGCCAACGCTTTATTGTCACATTCTGTGTGATGTATATGACATAAGACGGGCATTTGGACGCAAAATTAATCTGTCTGAAGAATATCTTTGTAAGTTTTGCGTAAGTCAGTATATTTAAAACTATATGTCTTCCTTTAAAATAAGAATATGACTGCAGTTTATTTCTTTTATTGAAGTAATAAGCCTTTTGTTTCTTTTGTAACATACAATGCAAGAGATGCAAAATTATAGCGAGTTGTTGTTAAATTATTTCACAGATGGTGTCCTGTCAAACTGTATGAGATCTTAAATGAGTTCAGTGTATGCGGCATCATGTAAAGAGCAACCTGTCGATGTCGGAGTGACAGCCCCGTGCACGTCAGACTCCATGATTTATGTGAGCCGAGCCACATGGGTCCTGACACCAACATGCAACGAAACATTGAAACACTCCAACCTTTTCATTCTCACACGAAATTAATACGTTAACTCATCGTGTTATCATTAATGATATTTCGCAAAACTTTAAGTGCTCCAAGCGAGAAAAATTCTCGTAATTCGTACAACCTAACGCTTTTAAGAAAAAACTTGAATTCTCCATTACATCGGAGCTAACATCTTTCCCAGGATTCGTGGCATTTTAATAGCAGCGCGTAACGGCGAGAATGGACCAATACCACCCAAACTTCGCATAGTTTCACATGCCGCGCATCACTCGCATCACTGCGCCTGAGCACCCGCGCCGCGTGGGAATGTCCAGTTGTCCACTTCCAACACATTTTGTTTGCCCGAATTATTACTTGGGAGGCCTCAATTAATTATACAACCCGGTGACATTAAGTGCCGCAGATTTTTTCACTTTTACGTAAAATAACGAAACTGTTGAGAATAAAAGCGAGGTAATTTGCTCGGTCGCCTGATAAATTGGAGTAGGGCAATATTTCGGACCTTCGGGGGACGACATCGGTTTTCGACAGAGCGAGAATTATTTCACTTATATAACGAAAGTAGCTCCAGTTTCATACCGACGCAATTACTAGCTGCAACCTGCACTTGTTATCGTGACGAGAGCGGAATAAATCGAAGATTAATTTTCATAAAATTTCGTGAGTTTACGTAAGTTTATGCGGTCAGCTTAACTCGTTATTGTACTTTGGTACCGTGAAGTTAAGTCAACCGTTACGGATTATAATTTATTCAATGACATGATTATTAATAAGTGATGTTTAGATGCGATAAGACGATATTTGTAGGTGTAAGTTATGTCGCAACGTGTCACTTTATTAAGTTTAAGATTTCAAGGGCGATGTGCCGTCAAACTAGTTTGCTCATGTAGTGCACGCCTTACGATTGTAAGACTTCAACTAAGTACATCAACTGATGGAAATTTATACTGACAGATTTACGACATCGATTGCTTTTGAGAAATAAAAATATTTGTGATATTTTTGAGTTGGTGTTCATCAAAATGTATTGCCATTTAGTACAATGGAGTAGTGTTCTTTTTAAGAGCTTTTATTCAGTAATACAAACGAATAGGAACTATGTAACATCGTAGCTTCTTATCCTGCCATGGTCTCATCAGTCAAATTCGATAAACAATTATGGCAAATCACCTGCCCATCAACTCTATACCCGGAAAAATAATCACTCAAACATGAACTCATTAAACTCGAAAAAGGCAAAAAAGAAGGTCTTAATTAAGAGCTCAAAAGTGATTAAAAAATATTATACTCATAAGATAATTGCGGGTATAATACTCGTCCTCTTTGTCTCATCAAAAATGTATTTATAATGAAATAAATCATTTCGCCGGTGAAAAAGTCATGCAATTAAGGACTCTTAGTGGAGGTAGCATGCTTTATATTCATTATGTCAGGTTTCCGAGATGCAAGCCTTTGTCACCGATGTCGGGGAGGCCACGTCATTTGATAAAGTGCATTGTATCGTTTTTTTGCTTGTCGCTTTATATTTTTTTTTGTGCATTGTGCCTTTATTTTGGTTTCAATTAGGTGTTTTATTTAGGTTTTAAATAGTCGTAAATAAGTTACGAGGTCTATGAAATAATATGATTTGTTATAAAAAATAAAAGAACTATTTCGTTATTATAAATTTAGATTCAGAGATACGTACATACGTTATTCGGCTTAGTAATTTTAAAATACTAATTATCTTTAAGATTTGAATTGAAGCATTATTTTATCCGCAAACATCTCCTCAGACAAGATCAACGCGAGTCGGAAAAGAAATAAAATAAATAAGAAAATGTGTACGGCTGACATCGGGCGGCGAGTAGCGCGACACCTTCGCTTACACCTCAAATTACTGCCTCATTTAGTATTCAACTTTTGCCATGATTTACTGTTAATGTTTTAAACAACATTGTCCTGTAATTATATTTAAAGAGTAACCTCAAAATCGACCGTAGCTACAGGCAATTTCCCTTAAACATCCAACTTTAATTTAGTCTCATTACCGCTCGGCAAGAATCGCAGCGATGTATGTCGATTGTCGATACGCTACCGATTCCTACCGACCAGATATCCGACGAACCATCCAATAAATAACCAAAAATACCGCCGCAGATTAAGTGATTATTAAGCACAAAAAGCGTGTAAAAATTACCACAAAAATTGATAAGAATTTCTTTTGTTACTTCAGTGGCCAATAAATTGGTGTTGCATTGCTGGTTAAAAACCCGCATCGAAAGAAGGGCAGAACCTTGGAAGGGTCTGTTAATAAAGGCGCTCGGCGAACGGACTTATTTAAAGTCGCAATAAAAGGAATGCTTTAATGATGCTGACGCCGATATTAATATTGGACGAAGTCGTCCGGCTGGCTCTTCGGTTAAATGTAGTTATAAATTACGTTTTTGGAGCTGCGCATGCGCTGCCCGTCTGCCCTTTCCACTTGTACCGCTGTAGCTGTCAGTTGAACGCGTTCGACTGTTACACTTACTTGTTCATGTGTGTTATATGTCTGCGTAATTATATCAATTACATGTCAAGGCGATTTTAATATGCTTTACATAATGTTGCTGTTGTTTTCCTCTTGTGTATTGACAAGAATCATTTTATACTAACGCTCTTTAGATCCAAAACAAGTGCATTAAGGGCTTTCGAAATGAAAATACCCGACATTTAATTAAAAAGAAATATCCATAATTTGTATGTAAAGTAATCAAAGTCTAAGTCAAATCGTTTATTACAATTAAACCCTAAATAGGTTTATATTTTTGAAACGTCAAGAAATAAATAATAGTCAGTCAGTCTGTCCGTTACTGAATCTAGGTGCTCGTTCAAAAGTGTAGCCTGTAATCTTAATAGTTAATTTTTGGTTCTATTTTTGTGAATATTTTTTAATATAGATCTTCCATTATCCCTACATACACTTACAGTAGATCAATTACACAGGAACTAAAATAAATAAAGCCGTGGTCATAAATAAAGCATTGTGTACAATAAAACATAAAAATGCAGATGCAATTGTAATGGCTTCTATAAATAAGTACTTACATTTCACCGTAAATAATTTACAGAACCCTGAATGCTATAGATATAGTGTAAAAATGTATAAATCAACAATATATTCAGAAGCTTTTATTTCAATCTTAGTAGCTGTGATTTGTGACTTCATTCGTGCGCTTTTTGACGTAGATAGTTATGTTTTTATCCCGGCATTGCCAGGCATCGTAGTCGGGAGAAAAATAGTGGTCTTATATTCCTGAATTTTCCAGACATAAACATCATATTGTAAAAACACAGCTTTCGCATTTGACAAGTATAATTTTCACTAGCCCGGTGGGTTAAGCCCGCCCGCTTCTCATGCATGAGAGTGAGGGTTCGAAACCGACTAACGGCAAGTACCAATGTGACTTTTTCCGAGTTGTATGTACTTTATTTAGACACCATAGACAAATGGGAGAAAACATCGTGAGGAAACCTGGGCTTATCATGTCTAATTATACGTTTGCAATCGCCAACCCGCATTGAGCAATCAAATGTTGATTAATGCTCAAACCTTCTCCGTATGAGAACAGGCATTTAATCAGCAATGGCTACTAATAGGCTGCTGATGTCTATGTGAAGTAAAATTCAAAAGTAAAATCATAGTCCGACTTCTAGTGCGAGATACAAACGAACAAACAAACACTCTTTATTTTGTAGTATAACATAGATAAATAACTTAATATAGCCAGCAACCTCACGTATTGGAAATGTCAAATTAATCACTATAGCATCTCTGCAATAAAGCATATTTTCGAATGATCCTTGAGATTTACGAGTATCTGAGAAATTACTGCCGTAAAATTAAAGGTAACCGTTATTTATGATTATACATTAAATGATAATAATATGTTCCATTACTATAAACTATGGAATCAGAAGATAACAGATGAGTTCATCAAAATTCTTATTGTTCATTTGACTAGTATTGTACTCCCGGTCTTGCGTAGAAAAAATGTGATTTAATTAAAATTGCTTTACTACAACAACGGTTAGATCAAAACGTCTTCTTTAGAATTTAAAACAATATCTAACCTCAAGAACAGTTAGGCTATTCAGTACCCTTAGTACGAGTTTGCTTTACTGATTGGTTGGTTTATTCGAGCCTGCCAATCAGAGAGCCGAACGCGCTCTCGCTTTGATTACTTTAAACGTAAAGCGAATTCGTACTAAGAGTATTGTACCTTTTAATTTGAAAGATGGAAGTGAAGAATATTCCGCCATGTCATTGGTTGTGAGAATAATCTCGACCAATGACGGGTAAGAATGCGATTGAGCTTACTTCGAATGTTTCAATTTAGAATTACAGAATAGTCTAGTAGTTCTATCAATTGAGTTATATTCTTTGTAGATCGATAGTGAGAAAAGAAACAAATATTGTCATCTCATTTAAATTTTCTAGTAAAAATCATAGTTAAAATAACCCAAGCTCTATTCAAGCCCAATCATTTGCACATCTGCCTACAAATAAATAAGTAAACACATGACAAATTAACAGATCAACATACCATTTAAAGTAGATATACATATATTTTTGCTATATAATACTTCTTAGTAGCGCATATCATGCATATGATTAACGTAAATAAAGTACTCGCCAATTTACGATACAGCCATCTTGTTCGGCCGATAAATTGTGCATATTAACATGTACTTAAAATTTTCCGGTGTATTAATGGTTTATTGCTTCATAAGTATCTGTAAACGAGAAAAAGTAAGTTCGAGTCTTGCAATGAGGGTTCCGTAAGCCTTTTTTTAAAGGGGAGAAAATCGTCCAATTAGGTACTTGGGCCCTGGGCGAGGCGAGAGGGAGTGTCACTCGTATTGACTAAAAACCGTCCCGTTCCCTACTCCTGCTTTTTGAACCAGAGACCCAGTAACCCGTAACACAGTCCGTAGCTCTTGCTGGTTGCATAAGGCTACATATACAGTAAAAATATTTAATAAGGATAATATTAAAAACAGTAAAATATAAAATATTGTAAGCTGCCACCTCTAACTCACCTGCCAAGATATTATGATAAACCCTTTTATATACAGGAGTAACCTTAGTTCAGCAGTGGACTGCTATGGGCTATTGTTGATGCTGCCAAGGAGGTGCCACTCCTGTTTCAAGTGTCTTATATCTCTCTCATCTTTCTTTCACTCTTTATTGACTTATTGGCAAGGCATAATTATATTACAACAATTCATTCACCAGAAGTTCATTTCGACGTACTACAATGCCAAAAACTGCATGGAATCCTAAATCTGACGTAGTGATCATCGATTTCTGAAAGTACTTGGGCACTGGAGCAAGTGCCGGTCCGTACTTACTACTTATTATAGGCATAAGAGTCATCCTACATCGCACATAATATGAAAACTTTCCGAGAAAATCATATCGAACATCAATTTTATTGGCCGATGATTATGCTCGAGATTGCAAGTGCTCGAGAAATAATTTAATGTAATTTTTACGAAAATGTCGAATTTAAACTTATCGAGATTAAAACGTGAATAGGCCGGTTGTTATAATGTTGGCAGAGAAAATACGATGTGAGGTTTGAAGATAGTTGATATGCTTTACATTTTCCATTTGTTTTGAAATAAATTTTATCAATTTTACATAAAAGTAAACCTAGTCAGTTCAATACCCTATTGAACTGACTAGGTTATACTATAATATGACTATTTTTTATATTAATCTCCGCCTTGTAGATTGTTTTAAAACATTTTTTTACGGAAACTTATACTTTCAAAGCTATATCGATTTGAAATATCAAAGATATTAATGTATAGCGTGATATCACTTCTAGGTACGTTTTATACGTAGAACTGACGTATTTGCTCTCACTCCTAAACTTTGATTCGTTTTACCTAAGTATCGTTGTGTTATATGACAAAATAAAGATGTCTAATATTTTTTCATTACGAACGGACCATTAATACATTTTTAATTTTTCTACCCCATCATCATCCTTATTGATAAAATAATTATAATTCGAATATAAAGAATGGACAATTTTGTAAAGATTGCTCCTGAGCAATAACCATCAGAACTAACTACTATACAATGATCAAATTCTACGCACAAATAGAATAACTTTAATCTATTTCGGAAATCCGATCAAAATTGTAGTGTACCGCACATAATTACATTAGAACAAATAAATAACAGTGGTTGAGAGGAAGTATAGTTGACCTCATGGTCACATTACTACACCATATCAAATATTACATGAACTTATAGTGTTTCCTGTCATTATGACGTCACTGATGGGCCTCAACGATTGATGTCTTCAATTGGATGGCAATCATAGGGTTGGATTATTGCAATTATTATTGCTAGAGTGATATTGAGGTTATTTTTGTTTGGTTAGCTTAGATTTATTTTTGTTATACAGTTGGGAGCAAAGAAACGGAGCTACTATAGTTTTTTTTTCATTTTAAACAACTATCTATAATTTTAGAACTTAATATTTGTTTTACAAAAACATACTCGCATTTTAAAGGTAATTAAATTGCCTTTCATATATCATACGTTACCAAAAGAATATACTTGTATTAAAAAATATTTAATAAGAAATAAAAAAAGGAAATGTAAGTGGCGCCATTTTTTTGCTACCCCAAGTGTAGATTCTTGTTTGTTTTACTTAAGCTTTGCCGAAAAGTGTGACGTAAAGGTCAGGTAAAATATATTAACTATTTTTATTTATTTATATTTAGTTTCGCAGTGTTTAAATGATTAAGCACAATCTCAAAATTTTTTTTTCTGGGGGGATATCATGGGACTGCCAACTGGTCTGTTAAGTTTAGTAATAAGGGTGCACGGTCCCTTAATTCTTGGACGTTATATAAGAAGCGTTGAAGGCAAATCATCGCTAACTATGTACATACATATGTCATGCGTAAGACACTTAGACAAGAAAGCTTAAAAATCAACGAAAACTGGGTCAACTTACATCTCTGCCTACCTCTTTTGGGGAATAAAAATATATTTTTATAATTTTATCAACTCACGATTGCTAAATAGTTATGATTATTACACTAGGATGACTAACAAGAGCAGTTTGCACTACATTATGCGTACCATGCGTATGCGCAGCTATAGATGTAATGTTGCTACAAGCAGTTTGCATAGTAGTTGCTTCCTTATGTTTATTGTTCATGACAATTACATCATTGGCGGGCTAAAGTCAGGCTTTAAAATTATAACCATAGTGCGTTTGTTAATGTACTTTATCTAGATTATTTTATCTATCTACATCGCGTGTTGCCTTGTTAGTCGAGTGGTTGCAAGGTCTCAGGTTCAATTCTTTGGTCGGGTAAACTGTTAGGGCCTTTGTTGTAATCGGGTATTTGTCAGACCTATGAATCGCATCCGAGATTCTTTGCTTGGTAGTAACTCTTGTGGTTATTCGACCAAAGATGGATTTCGTTATATTATTATGAAGAATGTTATACTTGCAAATTGATTTTAAATGTTATAATTGATAGATGTTCAGTCACCCCTTTCTCAAGCCCAGATTCCCGAAATTCTGAACATCACTTAAATTTCTAACTCCCAAAAGGCCGGTAACGCACTTGTAACGCCTCTGGTATTTCAAGAGTCCATGGGTGGCGGCGATTGCTTATCATCAGGTGATTTCGGCTCGTTTACCAGCTAATTCCATAAAAAAGATATGTAACAATTTTGCCCAACTTGGGTATTTAACCTAGAAACTAGGTGTAACAGTATTACTTACAACCGCTGAACCCATTCGATATCATCTCTTTTCAACTTATCAAAATGCAAATTAGTTTTTCTTATACGTTTTTAAGTGCTTCGAAACACTATTATAATGACGTAACGCTGTCGTTGATAGAAATTTATCATTACTGTTACAAAACGAGCGTAATGTTTTGTAATTAAACTTTCATAACAACGAATTAATTGGAGTTGTGTGAGATTAATTAGAAATTGTCCAACAGATCGTGGGGTGAGGAGATAACATCGGTGTAGTTTATTGTTTTATTGTAATTAATATGGCTATTAATAGTTAGTGGTATGGTCATTGTGGAGTGTCGAAGGTATTGAGTGGACCTTGAGTAGTTTAGTTTGAAGGTAGAGTGGGGAAAATAGAAAAACAGTCGTCATGAGTTTTCGTGCTAGCTCTGTTAATATATTTCTTGATGTCATGTTCATGCAAAATTTATAGAAATCGTATTTTTTGACGTTTCGAAAAAGTATTGAATTTGACTAGTAGGAAACTAGGCTATTCAGATGAATTTTTACTAAGAAGAAAAATAGTATGCCTCAAAATTTTCATGGCACATAAAATTGGGTTCACAACTAACATGACATTTAATTTTCGTATCTCTACTTATTCTTTATCAGGTCATAGTAACATAAGCTGATGAAAATACTGATGACTGTTGATGAAGAGAAAGAAGCACGTAAGATTCATAGCAATTGGCGATCTCTGCCTACACCCATGGGAGATAAGCGTGAGGTTATGTATGTTTGTATGTAGTAAAACAAATGTTATGGGTTATAGACACCGCACCTACATCGTTACACTACAATTCAGTGCATTAAGCATGTTCTAACAATAGACTATAGTACACCTAAAGGGTAGCTAATCTAATCTAGGTACACTAGAAATAGGCTTCATTTTGCAATATTGAGTGGCGGCGGTAATTAGACCCGCGTCCGGATTGTTACAGCATCCTGATTCTAACGCGTAGCCCTCTATAACTGTAAATGACGCATATCTTAATCTTTTGAATACGATTTACATCTTTATTACAACTAATGTAAAGCGCAAATTGCTCTGAATTTGTAACCGCACATTCCGGAGTGACTTCATCTATAGTCCAGCTGTTGCTTGTTAAATGAAAGGGTTGAAGTTAAACTAGAGCATGTGGGGTTTTGTACTCTATGTTGTTAGCAATAGAGGAGATTTTGCATTGTAATTGGGTGTGGTTTTAAGACCTTTTAGTATGAGATTTTGTATGTGGTCCCTAAGAAGTCTGGCTAGTTTCGCAAGGGTCCGCGCTATCGCATCGAATTCATATCATCTAATTATATGGTGCGAGCCGTACGTACACAGAGCACATCAATCTACCCCTAACTACCAAACGATTACAAAAGATTTTCAGCTTTATTCCTAAGACGATAGAGTTGATTATGTTTAGGGTAGCTTGATGAGCTGGTGTCCACAATCAATTTCCCCGTTACGTTCATTGAAGAGTTTTTAATACGCGTAGGTTGGATGAAAGCAAAAGTATTTTGAACTTATTATGTAGGTAGGTACGTGATAACGTGTGAAGTGAGGCATTTTTGGATTTGTAGCTACTTATTACTTGTCATCATATTCATTAAAAACAACCTAATTCTGTGTTAATAAGATTAATTTTAGTTTCAGCCAGTAGTGACACCAGAATAGAATATTTGTCATTATAGAATCCCCACTATTATGTAAAACCTAGGATGTATGGCCACCATTAGAGACTTCACATTTGACTGAGATCGGACAGTAGTGCTCTATTATTAAATCTGAACCTATTAAACTGCGATCTTCAAAGAAACCCTTAGATGTCTTAAGGTATACCATAATCCAGTTGGTAGTGGACTACATATTTTTCCTTTTTAAAAGGTCGGCAACGCACTTGTCACTACTCTGGTGTTGCGGGTGTCCATGGACGGCGCTGATCGCTAACCATCAGGTGATGCATTTACTCAGCGTCGAATTCCATCAAAAAAGAGGTCATTCATCTCAGTCTTCAATTGACTGTACTCTACAATATTTGATTAACTCTATGTAGGGATTGCAATCCGGTATGATTTTCAATCCGGCCGGAATTCACCGGATTGATGCTAATCCGGCCGGATCCGTCCGGATCCGGCCGGATTTTAAAGTTACTTAGGGCCTAGTATTTAGTGGTTTATAGTTTTGATAATAATGTATAAAAATAAAATAAAATACGTATTTATGGAAAATAAAATCACTTTTAATTATATTTTTTGGTATTAATTGTAATTTTTGGTACTATTTGTACTAAATCAAATTATGAAACTATTTTTAATAATAAAGTAATCAGTCTGACTCTCACTTATTGCTGTACCTATTTATGTAAGTATCTGAAAGTACTTAAGTAATAATAATACTATTAAACTCTTATTAATAATCTACACAGTTATATAACAAAACAGTCTTTTAAATTTGTACTTATAAAATCAACAACTTCAGTTCATAATCCTAAGAAACAAAACAAGAAGCATTTATTTTCTACAATGCAAAATTCAAATTCAAATTATTTCTGTGCCTGAAAAAACGATCTAAGAAAACAAATAGTGTTTATTGTACTGTCTCCTAGTCTGCTTGTGATGGCACTACAAATATAACCTGCGGCAGAAAAGGCCCTTTCTGCCTCAACACTGGTTGGCCTAATCGCCATCAAGTAACTGTAGATCAGCGAAATGTGTTTTCCATTTTACTCCTTCTACTTCATACACAGTCATTTCTTTTTTAAGTATTTTCTCATAATCTGTTTCTGTTTTAGCATTAACTTTCCCTCTATATCCTAGATACATAAACATTTCCGTTCTGAATTTAACAAAAAAAAGCAGGTAAATATTCTGACTGAACAAGTAATAAGTTAATAATACACGACTACACAATCGCATTGTGAACTTATATTGAGCTCAGAATTTTATTTCTCTTTCGGTTAGGTATTGAAATCGTGTATTTTTTGCTTTACCGGATCCGCCACCGGATCCG
The DNA here is from genome assembly GCF_023101765.2 of Spodoptera frugiperda. Lineage (NCBI taxonomy): Eukaryota > Metazoa > Arthropoda > Insecta > Lepidoptera > Noctuidae > Spodoptera > Spodoptera frugiperda. The sequence continues at coordinate 7,174,444 of NC_064216.1, forward strand.
GCGCCGACTCACCGGATCCGGTAGGTCCAAAAACACGCCGGATCCGCCGGATTACCGGATCCGCCGGACCGGATTGCAATCCCTAACTCTACGATTCTCTCAATAAATATTTGAGTTAACAAATTCAATCCTAATCCAACACAACAATGTTAACATGCAATCCGATTAAACTTTGATGTCTAACCGAACTAATAAATAAATAATAATATAAGATAAACGCAACGAAATAAATCAACATTCTAAAATAGGTACTAATACTTTGATTAGCATTACAGGATGTCAAGTCACAATCCTAAGCATTAAGTGCTTGTTCACGTTGATAAGCGGCAGCGGGCGCGGTCGCGGGATATCAAACATAAGACACAACATCCCGCTACTTTCATCGCACCTGCGAATTGTACGTGAGCTCTGGTTGTTGTGTTATATGTCTGATATTTACCTAGTGTGCCCGCGCTCGCTCCCGCGCCCGCCAGTCAGCGTACACAAACACTTAATGTTCTCAACATAATAAAGACAAAGTTATTCATAAAAGATTTTCGTATTACATAGATAAGATCTATCGAGGTCACCTGATCTGTAATCTAGGAGCTGGCCTTATATTGATAGATACATTAATTCCTGTTATATCGAACTCAGGTGTTATTACTGACCACGTCTTCTTGTATTTGTAACTATATTAATTTGGTGTACTGAAGTTGCCTTGGTCGGCCATATTGTGACCATTAAAAGAACATATAATCTTTCTTTTTATGTTGGTTTGATAGCCTGAATACTATAGCTTAGCTGTCGCCGAGAGTATGGTTGTGAAGGTTAAGAAAAACTTATTGACGGTGGAAGTTTGACTTTAACCGAAGAAGCTTGATTGGATCAGATCGTTTTGAATGTGAAGAAGTTCAGTAAAATGAAGATTTTTTAGGTGGGAGAATATATCTATCTATCTAATTACTTCTTCCGCCTTGGGCCAGGTGAGAGGGAATGTCACACTCTTACTAACTAAAAACGACCCTGTTCCTACTCTTGTTTATCGAGCTGGAGCCCCGGTAACCCGCTAGGTAGTCCGCAGTTCCGAGTAGAATTAAGATGGGATGTTTAAACGGTAGGAAATCTCTATCTTTCTATCTTGGAATATATTTGTCGCACAGTGCTAAGTATTGTCAAAAAAACGAACAAATCTTTTTATTTTATACGCACAAATGTTGTCAAAGAAGCAACAATTCTTTTTAATTTATACCTCTGTAGAATGAGGACTTCGTGAACAATATCCACAGCTAACTTTATTGTTTTTTTCTGAAGCATAACGAACCATTTTTAAAACACCAAACCTCAACACATGTGACCCATACAAACCTTACTAAGACGGGTTTAAACAAACAATTTCGTTGTAAAACGACCAAACATATCTGTGTCGTATATTTATTTTTTAACGAGCGAATATATTTTATTCTGTGCTCGTTTTACATAATGCTTGTGCCCTTAGGTGATCTTAATGCGTCCGTCTGGTAGGCAGTGAGACGTCACCGCGGAAGAGGGCGACAGTAACGAACTGCGACGCCCGTTTAAGGCGAACACATTATGTTGCCTTTTGACATCATTAAGGCGATTCTCAAGCCGGTCGCAGGACATGTAACGAGTCTCCTTATTGTTTTGGTAAAATAAAACTTCCTTGTAAGCAAAGTCGGCATAATGTGACGTGTGCCTAAGAGTGCCTATTTACCTGTACATGTGAAGAGGAATGTATTGCAGATCGAAGATTATATGGACAATTTGCTGGGCTTTTATGGTGCTACAAAACATGTGTATAAAGTTTTAAAATATAGGAAGCTCAAGTGCAGACTAGAATGATATAAATATCCAGATTTGTGATATCGGGAGTCCTCAATCTAAAAAATAAAAGCATAAGATAGTCTAGATATTATGAAATTACACAATTTGTGGATCACGCAAAGAGTTGCTCCGTGTGGCAGCCAATTGCTCAGTCACCGCGCCAACCATGCTGTCCCTTATATAATCAATATCTTTACAAAAACCTAGAACAAATCTGCCAATATAAACTAGTTTCAAAACCAATACAAATTATAAGTGACTCAGTCCATTTGCCTACTAAGGTGCCGCCATACTTTGAATACTTGTACCATCTTCGCCAATTACAAAATAATTAACTGGCCACGCTACGTTTTTCCACTGAAGAATGTCGTCCAAGGAATCTAAAGTGTCGATGAAAACGGAGTGAAGATAATCTAGAAGTTATTTAGGTTTTAAATACTGGGAAACTACACGTCAATTCCCTATTAGTCATATGACAGGTAAATTAGAGGCAAGTGCTTTAGAAAATTGTTTTTATATAATTTTGTTATTAGATTTGCGAGGTTGGCAAATCGGTGATGCTTGAGAACTATTTTGCGTGAAGTAACTTGTATTTATTTAATAACTCAGTCCTTGTTGGTTTACGCCTACCTCTTTAATTTGGGAGAAATTTCTCCATGGCTGTTATAATTTATTTCTTTCTTTTAACCTAGTAACATTGTATTAACCTAGTACCTAGTTAATGAAAGATTTCGGGGGATGCGGAAAAATGTGTCACCCGCACCCTCGTACCCACGTGTGAGACGGGACTCCGGGGTGGGTCTAAGTCAGTAAGAGTCAGACAGTGACTGTCTGACAGTTTGTCATCCCTAGACAAGGGGGATCCGTGAGAATTTTTCCAAAAAATGAGGACCTTTTTAGGGAAAAACAAAGTTAATCTGAAGAATTATATTGACCCGCTTTTCTCAAAAAGTATGATTAGTCTCTCCTATTCTAGATGTAGGTGAAGCATCTAATATACCATTAATAACCTAATCCTAATATTGACTTTATAGCCCATTATAATGTAGCCATAGACCGTCAGAGACCATTTACTGGTACCATTTAAACAAGATTGATGACATGATAGCCGATTGACAGGGGTAAGGTAATGATGTCTCTGATAGTCAACTAGATGACCCATCCATTATAAATTTACATAGAGCAGGGATTGTGAACCTTTGTCTGAATGAGTTATGTTATGTTTTACGACATACAATATTTTTGACATATTTTTATACTAGTCGCACTCATAAGGGAATTTTTATTTTGTGTAGCCTAAGGCATACTGTCAACGACGCATCAGTTGACGAATGCATGCAACCTATAAATGATGATAAGTGGATTTGAATTAGTTGTGAGTGACGCAACGTTGCCGTTCCATGGACACAGTTTTGATCTTTCTACGCAAGTTGCAAGCCTTCGTCTTTCAATCGTCAATTGACGAAAAGGTGCGCGTGAAGCGCGGTTTACATAGACAATATACCTAAGTATACATCTATTACACAAGAGACATCATAACTGTGTCACTTTACCAAATTTTTGTGATCAGTAAACCTGCCCAAAAATAGTGTTGCGTATTTAATGGGTAGCGTGCCAATGGTTTGCCATCCATGTATAGAGAGTACGTCAATAAGTTGTTTTTATAAAAACTATGCCTCGTTTGCATCCGTCGGTCGAGTGAGAAAGTCTAGTGGTGGTAAGATTTATTATTGTAATTTTCTATGATAATAAGATTGGGTTCATTTCATAATCAAGCGTTGCGAGTTGCGAATTAGTTTGAGTTCGAATCTCTAATTTTCTTTTTCAATGTTTTTTTTATTGGGAACTTTTTAGATGGAACTCAAAAATAGAAGGGATACTGAAGTATATAGCTGGGAATTTTTCGGTTTTTCGAAAATTTCTCAGTAGTAGCAAGGAGTATGGAATTTTGCCCAGTCCAAGTGAGTCTATTGCCATATAGCAATAGACAAAATATGACAATAGACTCACCCAATTACGTGAGATTTATAACACAAATGGTGAAAAGTGGGTGTACGTTGTATAGTGGCATTATGTGCCGTAATGTGCACCTCTGCCTACCCCTTCGGATAAAAGGCGTGACGTTGTGGAAACCGAAGCTTTAAGCTTGGCAATCACTCTTGTGATTAACTAAAAAGATAGTCAATATACTTAACTGTAACATTAATCTACGTAATATTTACGACAGTAAACTCCATAAAGTTTATTAAATAAATACGTCAATGTAAGTAATGGCTCAATTGGAATAGTTCAGCGGTGCTAATTTGAACTATCGACCTCGCGGTTAAAACTTATGACTTCCAAGAAAATGCGCTTGTTGACAGATATATAAATCTGTACGTAGTGACAAGACTAAGTTAATTACGCCCTTTTACTTTTTTTACGTATATGTGTACAGAAAATCTATACAAGAAGATTGTGTGACGATAGCAAAGGTTGAAACCCTCCCCCAAAGATTGGAGACTGAATGTTATTTCTCTCCTTCTCTCCCAAAGGCCGATAAAGCACTTTTAACTTTCTGGTGTTGCGGGAGTCCATAGCCACGTAATCATAGGTGGCGCTGGTTGCTTACCATCACGTGATCCTTCTGTTTAATCCCCTATTTCATGAAAAATACGAACACACTATAATGAAATGAAATTGGATAACTTATTTTATCCGAATATTATAAATTTACACTATCTGGTTTAAGCCGAATTACAAAGAATGCGCGATTGTTGCAGTGGCTGGATAACTAGCTGCCGCGCTACGTGTAGCGAGTACGATTCCCGCACGGAGCAACTCTCTGTGGTCCACAAATTGTTGTTTGGGTTTGCGTGTCATGTGTACTTATACGTGAACTTTTATGTTTGTAAACGACACAGGAGAAAATCCTAGTGTAGGGCAAGGTTTAAAAAACCTAGTAAATGTACTACTCGAAACAACTTGGAACCTGTGCTAAGTAATCATATTAACTCTTAGATTTATGAAGACCTAGTAGTAAGTCGTTAACCAGTTAAAATTTATAAAGGCATCCTAAGCTCTAATGACAATTACCTCAAATTACCCACACATTCCTCGAACGCAGAGGAAATCATAAAATTTGTTCAATATTAGAACTTCAATTACGTTAACTCGGTTTACAATAATCGAATACAAAATCGAATGATAATAAATCGATTGGAACCGATAATTTGTTGGCTTGTTAGTGTTAGTTCCAGTAATTAGAGAAAAGTTTCTGAAAATAAACATGGCCGCCGCCCTACCCATTTAAATGCGCGTGAGTCGTTCTAGTTGTTGACATTTGAAGTTGCGTGGCTACATTAAAGCAAATTAGTGAAGTATTAGTAAATAGAATAGGAAATAATATTTTTTTCGTAAGAATGGTGCATTTTTTTAAATTATCGTGAGAGATACTAAATTAACTAAAAATCATGCTCACAAAGTTCTACTAAACGTCACGACGTACTGACTCAGTAGGCTGCGTATCGTCGCCGCGTCTGCGCATGCTGCTCATGATGAAGAGTCCTTCTGTGACTCGAAACTAGTAGAGCTTTTCTCCACTAATTTACATGAGTAAACCGTGATTTTTAAAAACTTTGGTGCGTTATACCTATTTTCTTAATATTTAAATTTAAATTGTCTTTACTAAACTTAACTTATTTAATACTACCTCAGATTCAGTAAGTCTAAATCGTCTATAAGTTTTACCACATACATTTTTAAATTTGGAACATTCTACCAAACAAAAAAGCAAATGGAAATACTCTTTTAAAAGTAAAACATACTTGTAATAATACTATAATCATAGACGTCCGTCTATTTAAATTTTTTACTTTTAATTTTATGTTCAGTCACACATATGTCATGTCACTTGACATCATGTGGCAACATTTAAAAGTCACCCATATATTATTATGCAAGCAGAAACAGAACAAAAATTACAAAAGTTACTAATTCACTACTTAATTATTAAAGAAAAATAAGAACAACTCACTGTTTGGACTAGCTAATGTTTTGCTCCGGGCTTCGTCTGCATCGATGAGATGATTACGAAAATTGATTGTCCGCTAATGTGAAAGTTAATTACCAGTACATTGGTACATACGGACCAACTTTTTAATTCTTTTGTTTTTTATTGTTACGATTTATAATATTGATTGTTATGTACTTAATGTTATGGTCATTTGAAAGTGGAGGTTTTGACAGTCTGTTTAGAGTTTTATGTCGCTTGCCCTCAATAGTATGGGAGAGCCATGGGTCAGCTCGATCGGAGTGATACCACGTTCTCACAGAAGACCGATGTGAGACAATGCTTGCGTTGTGTTAGTAAGGTTACTGCAGGCCCAATTCCCCCCTACCCAATCTTCCCAATCCCTGATTCCTCAACAACCCTTTAATTCCTAACCCCCAAAAGGCCGGCAACGCGCTTGTAACGCCTCTGGTGTTTCAAGTGTCCAAGGGCGGCAGCGATTCCTTACCATCAGGTGATCCGGCTGCTCGTTTGCCGTCTTATTTCATAAAAAAATTAGAATCTGAAAGAGTGCAAAGCTCTTGTTTTAAAACAATAAGTGTGCAAGAGTAAATTGTAACTCCTCTCGTGTAATTTATTATTAGATCTTGCTACTCATTTCTTCCTATACTCATAAAAAGGTCATTCTCCCATGTACAAATCTGTCCGACGATTCGTCAGATTATTTTAAAGTCACTGCTCTAATTCCACAAAGGTCTAATTATTCCATATAATCCAATTATCACACTTGTTTTATCACTAACATTATTCCAATTTGATTACAAGTACTCTATTGGGAGCCCTTAAAAAACAATTTAGAGCATCGCTATTATCGTTGTTCATAACAAGGCACGTGCCTTCTTGCGTGATACCATTTAAAAACGAAATAAATTCTCAACAAGCTACCAAACGCACTATTAATACAAGTTAATAATTTTCAACTCGACTCGACTCCCACTTACATATTTACTTAACGCAATAATTAGCATACCACGCAAGGCATTAATCATAGTGAAAATAAACAAAACACAATCGAAAGAATTCCATCCTTTTTGCTCTCACAAATGGTTCTACGGTATCATTGCGCTGCGCCATTCAATCTTTGTAACTCATCTGCCTTTGGAAAACTACTTAAGTCTTTATTGTAATCTAAGCGAAAATAAACTTTATCTTGTATAATAAAGGTTGGTTTTTCAACGGTGTGATAATGGAGATGGTACGTTTTATTGCGCAGGGGCAACGCGTGCCTAGCTCGTGCCAATTTGTGAATAGCGCCGGACGCTCCGGGCAGCTTTCTTTCCTTCATTGCTAAACTTGTTAGTTGAATATCACTGCTATGTTAAATAGGGCTCATTTGATCACTTCAACTATCGATATCGATAAACTGTACACGAATATGTTAATAAACAGGTATGGTGTTAGCGAAATATATTCATAACAATGTTTATGAAGTATTATTCGTTGTAAAATTATAATTTACGTCTATCAACGATCATAAGATCGTAACACGGTGAATTGAATGCGTTGCTTATTTGACATACGCATAACTTAATAATTCATACTATTTATTACTTTTATAACTCGGTGCTATTGGTTTTATCTTCGCATGTTTTATTAATATTCAATATAATGTAGATAACTAGTTTCTTTACGCTACTATTGATACATTATAATAATGTAGTCATAAGAATATTAATTATGACCTATTCACCTTTGCGACAGCTTCCCTTATACTTTTTGCACATCGGTAGCTTGAGCGTTAACACTTTTTTAAGCACTAACACACTCTTTAGCTCCATCACCACTCAAACACGACAGCTACTTAACTACTGAAATATCTAATTCACCTCACTTGATGACTTCGTTAATTCACCCCCGAGCGATCACGTCATCGACAGTTCAATCGATAAATCATGGCGCATCACTAGTGTGGTCACGTGACGGCCTGTGCCCGCGGCTTACACCCGTCCCTGCCTACTGCTTGGCTCATTAGAATGATTGATGCCGTGTTTGAAGGCATAAATATGTGCCTATGGAGCGAACAGCATTTCTTCGGTCACGAGCCACGCGTGTACTCACAACTGCAAGTCAAGTTATGCAGAACTAGTATTAATTGACCGTCGAATGTACGGAAAGGTCTTATGAAGTGAGACCATGATAAATTGGTTTTGTATAGCTTGATGATGTGTAGCCGTATGTACAATGCTCTTACGGGTGGTACTAACATTAAGCGCTCATAGATTTTCTTAGAAAATTGTTGTATTTTCTGTATGATTGAAGTTGGAGCTGTTTGGGTGATTGAATTGTTCTACAGTCGTGCATGTTAGGTGTCATGTTAGCAAAAATTGTTGAAGTAAGACCTAAGTGATTGATGAAAATTTTTAAGCTCTTTGCTTCAGATGATAAATCCTGCGAAATACATTAACATTTTAACGTAACACACTGGCTCTATCTATTTCAGCAAAAGCCACAGAACATATTTTATTTGATCCACATATATAGGTATTTTTTTTGACGGGAGAAAATCATCCAATGACTTCTCCCGCCTTGGGTGATGCGAGAGAGAGTGTCAGACTCTTACTGACTAAAAACCACCCCGTCCCTACTCCCGCTTTTCGAGCCGGAGCCCCTGTAAACCCGCTAGTTAGTCCGCAGCTCTGGATGAGATCCACATACCTAGGTACGAGCACTTTTAAAACTAGGCGCAGCGGCTTCTAAAGACTATTTGTCATGGTAAAAACAAAATACCAATATAATCATGCAACTATCAATTCGTTGACGCACCACGCAAACAACGTCAGATATTCATAGAGACACGGAATCAGATTCCTAAGTGTCACGGCTCTAATTAAATTATAGCTCAATTCTAATTACTAACAATTAAATTATCTATAAAAGGCCATTATAGGAAGATAGACTTCTATAGTTTATTACCATTTTTCTCATAAAGATATATCAACCTCCCAATGACTAGAGCTAAACATATTTCATTCATCCTTGTATGGTATATGGAAAAATAGCGGTTGGCAATTAAAAATGATCCGTATTACTGAGTCATTAATGACTTTATTATAATCTTAGGTCGGAAGGAGATTGTTAATTAATGTAATCAATTAGTAGCTTGCAATGGTCGAGGTGATTTCAACATAGAGGTAGATTTTTATTTGAGGAGCGAAAATGATCCAATGACTTCTCCCGCCTTGGGGGAGGCGAGAGGGAGTGTCAGACTCTTACTGACTAAAAACCACCCCGTTTCTACTTCTGCCTTTCGAGCTGGAGCTCCGGTAAACCCGCTAGGTAGTCCGCAGCTCCGGATCAGGCATTAGCGGTAACGGAAAGGTTTTATTTCGTTACATTTTGATTAAAATTGCCTATTTATATGAGAATTGAATTTATGTGCTCTAAATGCTAAAGCTTTAAATAAGTACGTTGAACTGTTAAAAAATTTGCTTTCTGGTTTCACTGGCTGCTTTGAGTACGTCTGTCATAAGAGAAAATTCGGATCAAAATTTTTACATCTCTTTTTGTAATCTACAAAATTGTTGTATCGGGTTTGGGTGTCATGTGTATGTAAACTTGTATGCTTGTAAATGAACCCACGACACAGAAGAAAATCCTATTGTGGGAAAATAAATGATTTCTGAGAGGAAAAAGAAAGTTTGATTAATATAAAAAATCTACATTTCACAAGCAAAACTTCTGGCAGCCACCCAGTCTGTTCTAGAGTGACATCTGTACAAATAATTATAAAAGATAGTCGTGTATGATAACATAATTGAATAAGAGATGTGTGCCGGTCGTGACTCGTCGCCTTTCTTTGAAACAACTCCTGCGCATTCATTTGTTTGTGGGCGCGGTACAAACGTTTATGGAGATATTACCTAATAGCAGTAGCGTGTATGGCTTGTAATGGTTCCATACTGTCTGGGTTCGATGTTGGAATGTGGAGTTATTAGTTCATACGTGTAATATGTTAGAAAGGGTAGGTAGAGGTACTAATAATAGTAGACAATTTTTAAACGAATGTTGTTAGTTGCGTTGCAAATTCTGTGCTGTTTTAAAATTGAAAATGTTAATAATGGTTTGTGAAAACTTGGGACACAATTTAAAACCATGTGGTTGCTACATAGATCAACTGTCATTAATTGTTATGTATGATGAACAACAGAAAAAATATAGGAAAAGATGAATTACAGAGCCTTGGAATTTTTATCTCGCTAAAATCAATCTAGTGGCCGCCGTTAATACAGCATCTATTATATAGGGCGCATTATAGGTACACCTGAACAGTTAACACTATCTTCATAATAAAACAAAGTTTAATTGTCAAATAATATTTAATCATTCTCAAAACTACACCCCATCAATCAAATAAGCAACTCTCACACCGTCAAATCAGCCCATATTATATCAATAAAACCATTTTTTCGACTATAAGCGTTGAGGACAGTCCATATAAAATTGATTCCATATAATATTTATGATACATTTATTACTTCGATATAAATCGCGGAGCAAAAACAGTTATACTCGGCTTACGACATCAAAATCGCAAGTCGTCATATGAATAATACATACATATGATGTATTATCGTGTTGGTTTGTCTAGCCTATGTATTGGTAATGCATTGGGTTCGGTTACAGGTCGCCTGGAGGCTTTAAATTGTTGATGTATTTAGTTTAGATACTAACTTTTGCCTGTGGAATGGCTTAGGTACTAATATAACTGAAAGAAAGGTTTAAATTAATGATAAGCATGATAAAATAAGGATTAGAATGGGCGCTTTAAATCGACTTGAGCGCCATCTGCACAGGTAAAACAAACATACAAAATGGCTTTAATAGTTTTTCTTATATAGGTATTTGTCCGTGGTAAAGAGACATTCTTACGCTTTTAAAAGTAATCTTTGTCATTTCTAGACTTAATTATTCCTACATGAAAACTAACGCCCAGGAGAAGAACAAACACCCTGAATATTACCATAAAGATATTAAGTATGGATTGTTAATAGTTTCTCGCACCAGACAATGTATGAACGAATAAATCTAGTCTATGAAAATGAGGTACAGGATTATTTATTGGTAAATTGTTCCATGACATATAGATTTCTATTTGTAAGACCTAATATCACATTCACAACAATATTAACAAGCATTTGACTGTTGTTGACATGGTTGGCGCGGTGACTGGGCAACTGTCTGCCGTGCAACGTGTAGCGGATTGTTTCGGGTCTAGGAGTCATGAGCATGTGAAATTCTATGTTTATAAAAGCACCAACGACACAGGAGAAAATCCTAATGTGGGGCAACGTTTCTTAAAACAATCTACAACATTGTAGTCTCTATACAAACTATGGAGGGCTTTTATTTACCATCGGAATTTCATTCTCAACCAAAAAAACAATCAGTACAGCAATCGATTTGACAACAAACACATTAATTGTTTCTTACAAAACGTAATACCGATACATTCCTTTGAGTTTTGTAACTAGTTTATTTGTGGCAAATTACTTTCCCATCAGTGGTGCGGGCTACAATGGAGAATAGAAACCAATCGGTGTGGTTGCACAGATCGCTTCTTTTGTAACCGCAAGTCCGTATGAAATCACACTTAGATACTCTGTACTGCTGGTACTGCGTCTATTGAATACACAGGTAGGTCACTCCGGTATTGGAATTTACTTTGATTCAGTATTAGATTGATAAATTGTTTGATAACTGCGTATTTTATTTCAAACATCTAGCTTTTGATATGCTTTCAATGCTGTTTTTGTTTTGTGTAAAGAAGGAAAAGGAAACTTTTATTATTTTAAACCCCCGCTAATGGAAAAATATCGGAGAAGTGCAAATATCAGCCTCATGGTTGACTACATCGCTTTTCTCCGATTTTGTTTAATTGAAGGTCTTATACGGAGTCTTTTGTGAAATTTCCACTTAGGTTGCGATGTACCTAAAGTAACCAAAATAAGAGAGTGGTACATTTAAGTATCATTTGATAGAAGTTAGAAAAGATCTTTTAAAATCATTTGATTAATCAGCGAGTTAGTGACGATTTCAAATCACGAATTTATTCAATGAGTTTCTAGATATTGACTCTTAGCATGAAGTATATGTGAGAACATGACTACACTTCATAACGTCATTACAGATTTATAGATCCGTCTCAATAATATTTTCAGAATTACGTACGCCATTCCGCTTGGTATCGCACGACAAATTATACATACGACTGACATCGAACACGGCCAGTTTAAAATATTGTCTTCTAATAATTCTACTCTGTGACACTTTGAGGGTGCTCCAGTTAAAGGGTCAATGATTTTAATCTGCATACGACTGGTGCTTGATCGTTATTTACTCATAATTGTACTACTATTACTCATTGTATGTACATAGATTTAAATTTCTTCGTTCAGTCTTGAACAGGTGCATATTTAAAATCCATTGGTACCCTTTCAGGGGTTAAAAAGGTTCGAAAAGTTTTGATGATGAAATCGCATTTACAAAAAAACTAACTTGGAAATGTGATTATAGTATACATGTTGGAAAATAGAAAGGGGCGTAGTTTGTACCGTGCGCGTCACGCGATCCCCGTAAACTGAAATATTTAAGGAAAATCCAGTTATGACATCTCCTATTTGTATTCCCTTCTTTGTTACTATATAACGGTGATAATTTAAGCCTGATGCGTCCCTAACGATAGTTTCGTAGAACTAAAAGCCATAAAATTAATAAAATTCCACGCATTCTCTGTCTCCAATCAAACCACAAGTCCTTGATATTCTGACAAGAAATTAACATTGGAATTCAATATTGATCGTCATTTATTTCCCACAAATTCTCACGCAGCGGGGAGTTTCGGTATTGGAATATCAAGACACGCTTTATAATCGTTTATTTATAAGTTCCATGCAAGAATTTATATACTAGATCTAGATTCAGCACATACCTAGTACAGGCAGCGTCTAATAGTTAGGGGACACTTAAAGATTTAAAATAAATAGACGCAAACCAAAACGCCAAAATAAATATAGCATCTTGTTGTCATCAATATAACTAAAGTTGTTCAATACTACGGACAGTCAAAATGAAAAGGGATTGGGAAGAGGGATAATTAAGCCTCCGGGAACCACACTCACACAACGAAATACAACGCAAGCATCGAATTTCTGTGTGGCCGTATTACTCCGGTCGAGCCGGCTCATCCGTGTTGAAGCATGACTCTCCTACACTAACCCTAGGCACCCTAGGTACCCTAACTGTTCCTATTTGACGCTAACTGTACCAATCTATGAGAAGATTTTTTCAAACGTTATTTTACGAGGCACAAGGAATGAATGTAATGTGTAATATTTTAATTGTATTCCCCCAGTCTTGGCAAATATGCAGCCGATATATAGGTATCGAGAATCGAGAGTTTTTATCGCCTCGTATGTATAATCGATAAGTACCTTGAATTAAAATATAGATCTGATCTGTAAATGGTTGCTGGAGTAATTATAAAATATTTCTTTTTTTATAGTATAGTTGTCCTGTTTTATCGGAAGTAACGCCATTGTTTGTAGATGATGCAGTTGGGAACTTTGTAGTTCTTTTTTTTACTGAATACTTCGATAAGTGATGTTTACTTATCGATATTTTACGAGATTACTCTTTTAACTAATTACTCTGGCTATCTCCTTCATGGCAAGATTCGATTGCACTACATCGACATTTATTTATTTTTATTTTTAGCCATGATCGTCCCCTGCTTCCCTTCCACTCGTCTCTTTGTAGAGTTTTCCGTGGCCAATCCTTTTTATAGACATTGACATTGACATAGTAAAAACTACGACCTATGAAGTGGACTGGGACTAATGGATATAGTTGGCTACGATGTATGGATAGTCACAGCCCTGGGATTAACTCTAACGATATTTATATGAGCCTCATAAAATCAAACGGTCAGTGATACACTTACACATTTTGCTATAAAATTTTAACTAACAACATTAACTTAACTTCTAAATCTTCTTTTTAAGTCACGATAAGTCGTGCTTAGATAATTCCATTAAACCCTTTCATTACTGTCACGTCTCAAAATAATTCGATACTTGTAAAAAAACCTCTCGGACCGCATTGGGTGCGTATGCGCACGCCGTTCTCATTTTATTTGCTCCGTTAACAAGTTTTTTGTGCAAAGAAAAACCGTGCTGGTACCTATGTGAGTTTGTTAAGGAGAAAGGGTTTAGTTGTAACAGGGAAATTGCAATTAAATAAAAAAATAACTATTAATACGAATTCATAAAAACATCAACTGGGAAAAGTTATGTTAAGGGACCTAATTTGAAACTGTTTCCTCTTTCTTACATTTAAATTTTAATACTTTTTGGTTGATGGCAACATTAAAAACCAGTGTAGGCTTCACTCATGTGATCAAAGTAAACCAATTAGCCTATTTTACCCTCCAGTCTCTACACTATTTAAAGATACAAACATAGTACCATGAAGGCAATCCGTTAAAGTTGATGGAAGCTAAAAAAGAATTCACTAGATTTTGGTAGTGACCACCAATAAAAAAATTGCAGCTTTTACAATCTACCCGTGTCCCAACCAGCCCCTGTCTCCTCTACTCATCTGTAGCCGAGAAAGTTAACCCACTCGTGCACGACGCAAATGTACATTGATTTCAGTATTCAGTCAGCTGTAATAGTTTTTGGGGAACCGCAATTTGCTAATACGCGTTTTATTTTTTAAGTGCTCAGAGTGGTTTTTGTCTGGTTTCTGGTAAGCTGCGAGCAAAAATAATAATTGAGATTTGAAGTATAGAAATAGAGAAGTCAAGTGATGTCTTTACTGTTGTCTCTTTGGTTAAGTGATCAATAACTAGTTAGTCTGATGGACGCAAAGTCATGTAGCTCTGTAAAACAAAGGTTTTTTTTAGATACGACTATTGGCTAATGATGCATTATAGCATGAATGGGAAATGTGTAGTTACGTAGAAATAATGACTGTCTACGGTCTATAAACTTTTGCAGGACAGCTGTCGTAGTACTCCTATCTATAGATTAAACGTAATTTGACAAAAATACAAACATATTTAGGCTGTACGATCTTAGAAACCATTTAAAGCTGTAACCAAAACTTAAATCAACGTCTCAACAATATTTACCGTACATCTTACACGTCCCAGTAGCCGACAACAATCAGTGAAACCAGTCGCGTAGTAAGAGCCAATGAAAAACTGTATCACCGTAGAAAATCAACTAGCGGGATAGTATAGAGAGTGAAAACAGATCGACCGACGACTGATGACCAGTTTAACTAGACACGTAGACACCAATCAAGTGATTACCTCCCTTTAAATTTTGTATGAGCTTATTTTATTCTGGGGACACGACAGCTCATGTTAACTGGTCACTATTTGTGTTATCATCAGGCCTTTCAATATGTCTATTATTGAGTGTTGGCCTGCCTCGGGCTATGCAAGGGTGTTATTCCATTGGTAGTTGGTGTTGTCATAATTTTGTTTACATTGGAATGTTGTATGAATTATTCATTATTTGCTGTAGACGTTTGTGTAATCATCGTATGTATTTATGTTGTAAAATATGTTCGTTACATGAGTGATGAATTGCATAACGTTAGTTTTTGTCTTTTGCGAAGTGTGAATTAGAATATGAATTTTATTTTAAGTTATTTAGTGCTGTGATCTTTTAAATTAAAACAAATCAGGTAATGGACATTTCTATTTACAGTTTTCTATGAATATCCTTGGATAGAAAGGTAAATGGGAGTTTATAGAAATATCCCCTACTGATCCATTACATTTAAAGGCTGGTAACATACGCATTGATTTCATATCGGTGTATGAGTGCACTGATGAAGAAATGAACGTTGAAACATTAATTAAAATAGACATACACTGAGTGACCTCCCAATTTGGTATAAATCACACGTGCAATTAACCGTACCTCGTGTCTGCGCCCGCACATACGCCACGTCACTTTAGGGTTGCCACTACGTACAAATACGTATACACGCACACGTTTAATAAGTGTAAATACTTTTTTATCGTACAATTCATTCCCTGTCCTATTTAGGTTCGCTGAACACAAATCGCTTCTAACATACTCTGTCTTTTTTCTGTTCACTGGTCGAAGAACTGACTTACTGATCTGGAAACCGTTCGGATATTTGAACAATGTGTAATGAAAAGATGTAACTCTAGTTATAGTAACGACAGATGACCAAGTAACCCAAACCTGGATTATTTTTCATTCCTTCATTTAAATTTGGCATAGTCACTTAAATTAAACGATATAAAAAAAAAGGTACAAAAGAGGTGCGTCTGATTTCTGAGATGTTTCTTTAAATTAGCAACCCTACACGAGTACCCACATCTTCCGTGCACCTCATTATTTCGGCATCTGCTCTTGTTTTGCAAGTCGCAACGGTTTTTTTTTTGCTTCGCCTGTTTGGCCTGAACGCATACTTTAAGTTACTGTGAACGCTCTTAAATTTGCTTTTTTATGTAACCGAGTAATGCTGAATTTGGGGACAGGTTCAAGAAATTGTCACGTTTCGCTTTTGTCAGTCTAGTTAAACGTTAAACTTCCAATTATTATAACGATTGGCTTTACAATTCTTCATCTTAACAATAGACCTATTTTTATTATTCTTTTGTCAGACGAAGCATGACTGCGTCTATTACTTTAATACCAATAATCGGATGAAGAGACCTCATTTTGATCTTTATGTTGTCTAAAGTAATGTTATTGAGGGAGGCCAATGTTAAGCAATGGATTATTTTATAGTTTCAAACTTAGGATTGAAAGCAAATGTATCAGAGCTCTTGTAAATAATGCGAAATTCTTTCCAATTCATTTGTTTGTAGTGCATGGCTATTCATTTATTAGTAGTAAGTACATGTCAAGTCATGTATTGTAAGTACTATAGATGTAGTTTTACATTTATCCCTAATAGTATCGTTGAGTGCAAAAATGGTTCTGAACACCTAAATGAACATATTTGCTTTTTTGCTAAACAGTCCTATGTACTTGTATTTCGAGTTCTAATTCAAATTAAACAGCTTTTTGTGAATGTGTTAACGTTACAGTTTGTTATCTAGCGTGAGTCAACCCGGTGCGGTGTCAACGTCGAGATTTCCGAGCCAAGGCATATCTATTCATTGGAGGCGGCAATCATTTGCGTATAAATCGAGTTGGTTGCGAAAAACTCGTTCACAATTTATGTACACACTTACTTGCGAGATGCAGACTAGTCCATTCCATTAGGCACTTCTTGTAGTCTAAAGACCTATATTTGATTTATTTATAACATAAAATTTGATCTAATATTAATGTTTTATGATGATCGATTTGAAATAATTCCGTAATTCAATTGTAGCGTCTAAAACTATAATTAATTTTAAATCAAACGATTAATTTTATACGTTAATACTGATTTAGATTATTATATTTATTTGTAGTTAACCCATTTTCGTATGAAATTATAATATTTAAACCCGTTTGACATCCAGGTGATGTATTTTAATTTCCTTCAATCAGCTCTGTGAGGAAATTGCGCTTTACGGCGGAATTTAATATTAAACGGAAAATCTTGCTCCTGCGCAGCATTTATAATACGATGGTGACGACTCGGACAGTCGTAGGGACATCTAGATCATGATACTTTGGTTCCGTATGTAAATAACCTTATTATGTAGAATACATAGAATTTTTATGGGGATAAGTCGGTAAATTAGCAGACGTATCATCTGGTGGTAAGCAATCGGCACCGCTGAAACACCAGAGACATAACAAATGCGTTGCCGGCCTTTTTGGGGTTTAGGAATTTGAGGATTGTTAGGGATTTGGGATTAGAGAGATTGAGGAGGAACCAAACACAATGCAAGACGAATAACCTTGTAATATTTATAAATCTAAAGTTAAAGATTTGTTCTTTTACTAGAGTAGATGCATCTATTTTTCAGTTGAATACAAAAGACTTCACCCAACGAGACACTCTATTAAAACAATGATTAACAAAAAATAAACGTTGCTAAAACATAAATGCGCTCTGATTTCTTAAAGTTGGAAGGTACCCTACAACACAACCGGTTAACAGCATAACTACTACGTGTATGTAGTGTATAATTTAAGTAATACAGGACGACATTATGCACAATAGTGTCGACGCTTATCGTCCCAGCTACCGTGCAATTATATTATCGATCCTCACTTCACTTAATATCAATACATTAAGCGAACTATAAGTTTCTTGATTTGTGATTAAAATGATGCATACCACCGACCATCGCCGAAAAGATCTCATAATGGAAATTGTTTAAATTTATTTTTGTAATTACAGGGCTCGCCGCTTGGGGGCAAGCGTACTTAATTTGTTTATTACGATTTATGAATATAAAATCATTTAAACTGCCGTTGTTATCACGTAATTTGAAAGTGTTGGCTACTATCGTTTAAGTGTATAATTATTGTTGGTACTTATTTTGAGTAATGGTTCATACTCATCAAACTTACGCCTACTCGAGTACAGAATTAATAGATACCAATTAGAAAATAATCCGTTAAAAGTTATCAATCAACTGAAATATTATTTAGCTGCGAATATTTCCATTTGAAATAACTATACAATTCCATATAGTGGACATTTATGTTATTTATTATTGGAAAGCTTTTTAACAAAGTTATTTTCGTTTATTTATAGTCTCAATGCTACATTTATCTGTCTCGCCCGATGTGATTAATAAAAAATCAATTAAGTAAAACTCCAAAACAAAAAGTGTTGCAAATATATTTCGGTTACCATGACAAATTACCGTTTATCAACTAGCCACCTTTAGGCTTTGTTGCCACAGGTTGTAATAAAATATAAAACGACTTATTGTAATTTAAGACTGCCTCGTTGGTCGAGTGGTCGTGGGTTCGATTCCCGGGTCAGGCAAAATATTACCGGGCTTTTTTCGGTTTTTCGAAAATTTCTCAGTAGTAGCATGGAGTCTGGAATTGTGCTCAGTATATGGCAATAGGCTCACCCCCTATTACATGGGAATGGGTATTATAACACAAATGGTGAAAAGTGGGTGTACATTGTATAGCGGCATTACGTCCTGTAATGTGCACCTCTGCCTATCCCTTCGGGGATAAAAGGCGTGACGTTGTAATTTAATAAAATGGGAAATTATCTACAATTGTCCATATCATCCACATCTAAAAATACCATCACTTTACTTTACCTAGCTTTGTACCTTCGAAAATCTCTAACTTTCCTTTTAAACTTAATCCGTATTAAGTTAGTCTAAATCGGGTACATCATTAAGTCGCAGCGACGTAACCCGACCGGTCATTACCGTGTCTGCCCTGACTATGATATCGATAAGCAAGTTTGTCTGTTTATTAGTGTACGGCCATTCGATTCTGTACCCCTAGTATGAGATTGCTTTACGTTTAAAGCAATCGAAATTAGAACGTGTTCAGCGCTCTGATTGGTTATTTTATTCGAGCCGGCCAATCAAAGTGCCGAACGCGCTCTCGTTTCGATTACTTTAAACGTAACGCAAACTCATACTAAGGGTACTGTAATTAATTTATCTCGTCCTCATCAAAATATCTCCCGAGGCATGAGGTCCCGAGTTCCAAGCCAAAGTAGAGCTTGATTCCTTAACTGGTGTTGAGTTATATGGAGATCTGACCAGGAAATGTGTGAGGTTGCATGCGTCATTAAACATTTGAAGATGGTGTTGATGAATTTGATGGTGTTAAAGATGGTGTTGGTGTTGATGAATTAGAAAAAATCAAGCATACTTTTATAGCTTAAGCCTGTATACTAATAAACTGTAACTACTTCACATTATGCAATTACCTTTTGAAAAAACGTACAATAATGTTAACTACTTAAAACTAATTCATTAGCCATCCATCTTCTCACAATTTGAAAATCATATTTGGTTTTTCTGTGTACATTATTAGGTTATATTCAAAGATTCATTTGACTCCTTATGAAGACTGTGATTCTCTATTATTTTAGTGGAACGTTAGTTACTTGATTTTCTATACTTCATTTAAATGTATTGTTCTCGTACAAAAATATTTGAACTTTTTTTTATCTTAACACAGTTAATTGGGTCTGTAGTTTAAATGTTCATATCAGTCAGAGGGCCGGCTTGC
This sequence comes from Spodoptera frugiperda, assembly GCF_023101765.2. Classification (NCBI taxonomy): domain Eukaryota; kingdom Metazoa; phylum Arthropoda; class Insecta; order Lepidoptera; family Noctuidae; genus Spodoptera; species Spodoptera frugiperda. The sequence goes on from NC_064216.1 coordinate 7,194,469, forward strand.
ACAACATATTACGATCGCATGTCTCGAAGGTGTAAATGCTAAGTACAGGGTATTTTCTTACCAACAGACGTTTAAATGGATGGCTGTATAGTTTTTGGAGCAAAATTTAAGTCGAGCAATCTGATTTCGCTTTGGGTTACATAAAATAATTGGAGTTCCTGTTTCTTGTGGAGGATTTAACTGTAACAGGTTGTGTGGTTACTGTAGCAAGTTGGTGTTGGTACTTGTGAGTGTATATATAAGTATACTGAAGGCGTGGTCATTTATAGAGTTTTATAGAAATAGGAAAAACAGATTTCCTTTAACTTTACCTTTTAACACCTTTACTTATTAATTGTAATTCATGTATCATATTTTGATGGAGAAACAAATTATGGTATCGCAACAGTACATCGTATTTTAATCCATATAGAATAAGCATTTTATTTAAATTGAGCTCTTCAATTACACTTGGGACCATAGTGTCCAAAGCCTCTAAGTTGCGGGTGTCCATAGGCGGTGCTGATCGCTTACCATCAGATGACTCGTCTGCTCGTTAGCTCCTTATTCCATCAAAAAACTCACGCATTCCAATATAATTATGAATATGCTAACAAGTCAATCTAATTATAATTATGTGTTATAAAATTAATATATTCAAGAATAAGCCTTGCAGATTCGAGCCACAAGATTCTAATAAGATGACAAACTGTCCCGGCGTAAGAGAAACGTCTCTTGTGCAATGTAATTTTTTGTGACAATTTTAGAGTGGGTGGTTTAGGCCTGTTTCGTCAGATGACCTTGCTTTCCGTTAATTAGCTATCCACGTCGGTGGCTCGGTGATGGATCGGTCACCTGCATTTACAAAGACGCACAATAACTAGATACGACGATTATGCAAACGACATTGAACGTCGAACGATCGACATTGCCATTTTTGGTGGTTGATTTTTTTCTTATTAAATGGGCACCTGTGTGATTATGTATGTATTTTTGGAACGGAAATTATTCTTATGTTGATAGTTATACTTTAGTTTGTATTAATAGAAGTGATGACTGTGAAGATGAATCAAGACCTACTTATATTTTTTTTTAAATATGATCAAAGAAATGATAATAAAGAAACTAATCTAAAGTAATACATAAGCTTGCATGTTTTTTTACCGATGCCTATGATAGTCATCAGAAGTTTGTCGTTGACACCAATAACGGAAGAGATTTTATACAACAAATCGTACTGATACAACATTCTAGGTGATACAAAAAAGGTTGTAACAAAAGTAATTAAACGCAGACGCAGACTACAGACAAGAACGAAACTAAAATTGATTGTCACAAATGGTCAACAAACTTAATTTAGTTCAAGTTCACAATTGAAAGTACTTTCAAGTAGTCTACATTTACATGCATTACGATAAAGCCTTTTTGGGAGAATTACAGGTTAATATAATTGGGGTTCTTTACCCTAATAGCAGATTTACGAAAGAAATTTACAAGGCAGATATGAATGCGGCCGTCGATAGAGGGCGCTCTAAACGGCTCTCGCATGATAGCTAGACACGACAGTTGTTTTTTTAAAGACAACGTTTAAGTCTACATAACAACAGATAGTAAAAACTGAATAAAATTAATGAAATAAAACGTTTTTTCTGGTTTTATTGATACTTAATAGTGCGGGACTATTAACTGTGAATCCAATTCACACTTGGCTGGGTGTTTTATTTTATCAATTTGACTGTTATAAATGACATTTTGTTAAGTAATTTGCATTTAGTTACTGATCGTTTTAACCATGTTGCCAATCTCGGTATGCTCTTAAAAATCACGTAATGAAAAACTGGTTAATTTTAATTTTGTCTTCTTATCATAATGGTTTTATTTATCATTGGTTTATAATTATTAGGTGAAATTTTTACTGTTGACTAGCTGGCCCGGCAAACTTTGTACTGTCGGCAAACTTTGTACTGTCTAATAACAAATAATTCAAGATAAAATTTGGCAAATCGGTCCAGCTGTTCTTGAGTTTTAGCGAGACTAACGAACAGCAATTGATTTATATAAAACATACTAATAGAGTATGTCATGGATGTACACAAAACTGGTTTATCTAAAAAGACGTATGAAACATATTTTTTCACTTTTTTGAGTCTCAATTTTATTGAACATATATAGTGTGTCAACAAATCTATTCACAATTCTTATTAAGTCATTATTTCAATATCAGGTCATAATAGTAAAAACAACAATAATCCAAGTTGTTGACTTGCTATAGGCCAATAAGAATTCATAAACGTTTTATGACTAAAGTGAAAATTGTCTCGCATTGAGCTAAAGTATATCAAATGGGGCTCCTAGATATTGAGAGTGGACATCGTAAACACTAGTTTATTATGATATCAAGAATAAAACCAAAGAGGGGCTTGGTCCTTTATTTCTAAGGTGCTTGTCATTTGATATTTTAGTAGTGAGTGACCCAATTACCTCAGACATACTCTTTATATTACTGATCATTATTTATTATGATTATGAGATGCAAATTGCATCGCAGTTACCATAACGTCGGTCGTATTCTCTACACCTCTCCAACAACAGTTTTATGAGCTAACGTTTGCCTGTTAAACATGCAAGTGCCTGAAGGCTTCATATTAAATTAAATGTGATTGATCAAAACTTAATAGACAGTACTTAAAGAAAATATGAGGCAGTCAACACATTTCCTAACGCGAACAATAATTGCTTTCTCAATTTGCATCGAGTAGTAAACGAAAATAATTAACAAAAACGGTAACGAAACCAACCGCAAAAGTGGGTAGGTAAAGCTATCGGTAGTTTTTCAATAAGCAATAAATAATGCAACGCAACGGTGGCAGGCGCACGCGCCGCTAACAAGGCGCCCGCGCCGTGCGCCGTGCCATCGTTGTGCAACCTGCCCCACCCTGCGCAGGCGCGCGGACACTGAGCGCAACTCATAAGCGAATAGCGATATGCTAATTGTCTGTTACTAACAAAACCTTCGCCTTGTATTTGATACCAATTTTTGTGAATGGAAAGATCAGTCCATATTTTAATGTTAATCAGATCTATTAAAATAATTATTCATGTATTATGTAGTACTTTTATGTCGTCTAGGGTAGGTTACACATTAATATATTCAAATGAATGAACCTGTCTCGAGGAACATATTTGAATGCTGAAGAAGTAGTGTATGAATGGAAATCTCATTTAGAAGATTAATTTTAAAATATTAACCAGTAATAATTTTCTGATTACGTTCCATTGCTGTTAATATAGTACGCTTCATCATTTTCTAATAGTTTATGAAGAATAGAGATTCCTTACTTAAAATAATTTTTAAACCTTTTGCATGATGACCGAAAATAAAATCCATTCATCATCATCATCATTATCATCAGCCGAGAGACGCCCACTGCTGAACAAAGGCCTAACCCAAAATCCATTCAATTTCGGATAATTACCGACTTCCGTTGTCTCTTGCAACTTGGACCAGCTCCTTAGTGATACCGTTCTTGTCCGACTCCCGTGCCCACAATATGCTATAGCGGCTACTTCGTCCACTTTCTGTATCTATTAGATCACTACGTCACATACCATATATAAAACTTAGCTAAACTTTTGCTATCAGTAGACTGATTAAAAAAACGATGGATTAGACTTATGTCCTCCAAACACGAGGTACCTTTCTAATGCTGCCGTATTTCGATATCGACAGACGAAAACAAGATTCCACATATAGATAACGTCTTATTCATTAAGCTGGTAATTATTTTGGTTCAGGTGATTGTAGGCAACGGTCTTTGTTGGAGGCAATGAAGTAATTCGATCGGAATTTTGGCAACGAACTACACTTTATCTTCTGTGTAAATATACTGAAGTTATTACATAATAAAAACGTTTATGCACATTAACTGGTACGTGTGTACTTGTACGTGGCGTTTAGTAGTTCTGATTAGATCAATTTTAATAGTTGGCCAACATGGCGGTCTAGATGGTGTTGGGCGGTTTCGTTTGTCGCAAATTAATGGCAATAAAGCATAATCATATCGTAAACGGCGTTCGTGAGGCTGCGCCGGCGCAGCTAGCCTCCGGGCGCCCTTCGATTCCAAGATGGCGCTCGAGTTTAATCGTATTTGCTGCTTTTTGCATAGTTTTTATGACAAATGGCTTTTTGTGTACAGTTTTTTGTTTTGTTGGACCCAGAAGCGTTTAGTCTATTGTGATAGGCCGTTTAATTCACTTCTAGAGTTCCTAGTTTGCGCCAATTTTTTTAGCATGACCTTCTATGTCGTGGGAGTTTAGTCAACCAGGAATTTGTGCTGTGATTGTGATATTCATCTCTGAATTACGTCTGTTTAGCTTTTGTTTGTTTTTAATCAGATCAGTAACGATTGTGTTTTTATGGATGCTTTTTTCGTATAGTCACAGGATCAGATTTGTTACTGAAATCCGTGTTATACACCACATTGATGATCTTCTTTTTATATACGTATCATTATGTTTTTTGGCGGGTTACTACTGATTTTTTCATACAGTTTTCACAAATAGACTGGGTGAAAAATCTAGTTCTTTATGAGAATATTAGATTTTATCAAACCTGAACACATATTATGTAAAAGCAGTGGTATATTTGTGAATGAAATAAAAATACAGGAGTAAAATATTTATTGTTATTTATTCATTTTGACAAGGTATTCGGTGACCTTTGAACGACTAATAGGTATCAAAAGTATAAAACAATAAGGTAATAATCTCTATTAATTATACATTCTAGTGATAAGTTAAATAGCATCTCTTATGTGATTCAAACAAGATTTGGTACGAGTACTACGAAAACATTCATACTGTAGGTAACGTTGGCTTGGGAGAACAGAGACCAAAGTTGAAGGAAAATCGACCATAAAATCCTTTACTATTTTTGTAGGTAAGCTTTAGAAAATTAAAATTTCAATAAGGTTGAAATTAACTTTAATTCTACAGTTTTATTTGTTATTGACTTATGATATGCAATCGAGATTCAACCTTAAAATAGTAAGACTTTATGTTCGAGTTTTCCATTTTCCTGATGACTGATAACTGTTCTGCGAAACTTTTTATTGGACAGTAAGGCAAAATATAGGACTTTTATTTCTTAAAAAATAGGCAAGATTTAGGAGGTTTCCTATCGTTTCGCTTTGCATTTTCTGTCATAGGAAGTTTGGTACAAATAATGTCATATACATCAACTGCCGGAATATGTCCACTGCTGGACAAATAAGGTATTGGAAATTAATTAATGGAATAGAATAAAGTGTCATGCATTGACTCATTATCACAGAGTTATTCAATTTAGTATTTTAAGTTTACAACATAAATATTTTGTTGCATATTTTTTTGTGTATAAAATTTTTAATGCATGACATTATGTTTTAGATTTGAACTGAGATGGATGGTCGTTGACAAGATTGTGGTTGGATGTGGGATTTGGTTTTGGGATAAAGGGATATAGTATCTATGTATGTCTATATGTAAATAATATATCAAGTCTACACTCGCAACAATCATAGAGATCTATCTATACTTACAGGAACGTTCAGATTAGTTCTTTGAGAGATTCATTTAACTGATACAAATATTTTCTCATTTATTGCTGTCCAGTAATAAATTAAATCACAGATTTGTAATTACATTAATTTAGTCATAATTTTGGAATACGTACAATGTTTAAAACAATTCTGGAGTAATCTCTAATAAATGTATAATTTCTAATTAAAAAATCTCAATAAAATTGATAATAAAAATATCTAATTTGCGTAATATTTTGAAACTTAACAAGTAAGGCAGGTTTACCACACGGGACTGCAACCCGTGGCAGGCGCCCAAAACGACAATAATTTACGCAACATTCAGTATACATTATATACATATATAATTTCGAAAGTAAGATAATTTTTTAAAACAACTTTTCTAACATTTCGTAAAAAATATTTAATAATATCTTCAATAAGCAACAAGTTATATTTTTATTGGTAACCGGCGTTTCCTCTCAGACTAATAATACTAATTATTTTACATCGAATAAAGCGAAATTTACAAAAAAAAAAATAGTACAAAGAAACTACTTACATCCGTACAGTACATCGATATAGCGTAACCTATTATAGCGAACACTCTCTGAACACTTAACATTAATTTTCTATTTATGTCTTTACGACGAGGAATACATACACACTACATATTTCGTATAACTATCGGTAGAGAAAATTCGGTACGCATCCTAGCTACATACACTACAATAGCTTAATATTTACATTAAGTACACGAGATTCAATATCACTTTATTTATAATACATATCCTAATAGCCGACTTGGTGGCAAGTACATTTACTTTCACTCGTTTGCGCCAATTCAATGTGCTAACGCGGTAACAATAATGGGTATTTACAGAATTGAAGATGCGTGATCATTACGATTGCATTGTTTGCTTAGTGATACAATTACTCGAGGCTTGACGTTCTGAAACATTTTCAATGTTTGCTTTGCATTTCCATATTGCCATTGCTCATTAAACAGATTTGTAACTAAAGTTGGCGCTTATCATTTACTATTTGTTCAATTAATTCACACTCAATAAAGTTTATTAAAATACACAAGAGTCATTTGGATGCATCGACCAGATATTGTAACTGTGAAAGTGGTCAGCTCGTGTCACTATCAGGTGTGGTCGGCGGGGCTCGCGGTGGCGGCGGCGGCGCGTCGACCCGGCGCCACGCGGCCCATGAACGATCTGATCTCCTCGAAGTACGTCTCATCCGGAGACCGCCGGCGACCATCATCCCCGTTCTCCGCCTCGTGCTTCTTGAGATGCCTATCGAGATTGGTTTGTTGACCAAAGCAACGGTCGCAGTGACGACACCGGAACGGTCTTTCTTTGTTATGAATATTCCTCACATGTCGCTGCAAATTCGATGATATCGAAAACGAGCGCTCGCAATATTTACAGCGGTAGGGTTGCTCTCCCGTGTGCGTTCTTAAATGTCGAGTTAGATTAGCGCTGCGAGGAAATGCTTTCCCACAGTAGGAGCACGTATATCTGTCCCTTGCTCTAGGAGCTCCAGGATTTTGAGGCACTGGTGGAGCTCGAGGGGCTCCAGGGGCTAGTAGCGTAGCGGCTGCTGCAGGTAGGAAGGGATAGCGGCCGAATGAAGCCGGTAGAGCTAGCGGCAGTCGTCGACAGAACTGTAGCAGCGCTGGGTGCGCGGGGTGAGCTGGGTGTGTGGGGTGAGTGGGGTGTGGCGGCGGCGAGGGTGTGATCAAGTTGCAGTTCTCGTCTTCGAGACGAGGTGGGCGTTTGTGCGTGACGCGCAGGTCGAGGGGCTCGTCGGCGCGGGGGCTGCTCAGCGGGCTGGGGTGGCGGTCGAGCGGGGATGCCGGTGGGGACGCGAGGCGGCGCGGCGCCGCGTGCTTTTCGCGCATGGCGGCCGCCGCGCACGCGCTCATCGGGCTCGTGCGCCACCGACCTGGAACAATGAAACGAAAAACATGTTAGCCTTCACTCATATGACTTTATGATCTATTATTTGCAATAGAGATACCAAATCAAATTTATTGATAGCAGTATGTACGCTAGAACTAATCATAATAATGATAGACCTGTCCCGGATCTGCCTCGCCGCCACAATAACGTCATGGTGAGGCAATCTGAACACAACAACTGATCACATTTTATTGATCAACTTTGCCCCTATCAGCAATATCCTCCAAGCACCGGTATGCTAAAACTTGTATAAATATTGCGAAATGACGCGCTGCGGTGCGGCGGGGGTGGCCGGCTGATCGATGTCGGCTCCTACGCTCGCCTTCGACTCACGCCCACTTACTTGCGACATCGGTAACTAGAGCACTTGCTACCGAAACCACCAAGTTTTTTGTTAATTATTAATACGCCTTTATAAAGCCAATATATTGCGTTCGAACCAGTTGCTTATGGAAGAGTTGCGAATGCGATCGGCTGGCTAGAATCAGAATTGACATCCACGTAACAAGCTGCTCCACATGTTCAAGAAGTCTTGGGCATGCGCAAGTAAGCGATGAGTGAAATAATTTATGCTTGTTACCGAACCTTGCCCCAGATGTGTCCGTCTAGTTTTTGCCCAATCTTGTGTATTCTCAACAATGGCTCTCACTTCGTGTAAAAGTGAAATCGAAGGCACGAAATGACATGAAAGATACGAGTAAACGTTATTAAAGTGCTTTCCTTTCGCCATTTCATGCTTCTACCCACGTCGTGTTATAACAGATAGTGTTATAACAAAAATATTATCCGCCGATAATCGTGCAATAATAAATTGGACAACTTCATTGAAGATAGATCGGCGCGCGCCATCACCCACGTACGTCACGCGCATTGTTGGCGTGCGCCGGCGTCGATACATTTACATGTTAAACTACATTATGTTGTCATTACTCGGTACCGTGATCTATAATCGTTGTTGTCTCAATGCCGCTTGGTTTTCGGTACTCTTTGTTTTATAAGGCGATGTGCGCTGTAGCCGAACTCCGCAGCCGGTCAACTCCGTTCACAAGTAGACCGCGGTGACACTGATAGAGTGGTCCGATAGAGGCTCGGCTATCTGGCTAACTCGCAGCTTACTATTATAGATCGTGCTGCCCGAAACAATGTTAACTTATCTATGTAAAGACGGAGTACTGTACTGGGTACATTCCGTTGCTGTAGGGTTAAGCTAATGCAATTTTATCGTGCCATTAACATAAAAAGTAAAAGCAAAACATCCTAATAGTGCTGCTACAAATTTGTTCGCTCACGCCTATACCCGACACGGGCTAATTTGCGCCAAAAGGAGCCGACATAAATCCTTTGAACAAGGGTCGGGCACAGACGTCAGGGAGGCCATATATGGCGCGGTCGTGAGCCCTCGGTTCCATACTTATGATTTGTGGCGCAGGCGCAGACGTGCCCCTTTTATGCAAGGATTAGGAGAATAATTATGTTATGCAGACAATCAATATTAATCGATGGGCGAGAGCTGCGGATGTGGAACCATTTGCATTGAAAGAGAAAGGCAATTAACTGAGGTCAGTATCTATACTGTTAAAGATTTTTGTATTGTTTCAAGTGTTAGAAGCTCTTCTCGTACGTTTTAGAGTGAGCTACGAAAGCTTTTATTAAGATTCTAAGACACATAATATAATTAACTTCACATCCTGTTTCAGTTAGATGAGATATATTACTAAATACAGTAATTATCGAGTTTAAAATAATAAAAGTCTAAGTTAGACGCAGGAAACATGAGAGAGCTTTTGCTGAAAGCTGTGTTCGGAAGCCGTAACTTGTGTTGCTGATGTTAGTGGTCCGGCTAAGCACAGTTGCACGTTTCGTAAGTAGCGTTTATAGCAGTTTAGCGCGCGCATCTCCGCTCAGTCACGACCCACTAATTACTGGTAATTAACGATGTTCGGGCGCGGCGTGACGCGCGCGCCGGTGGGCGGGGCCAGCGTCGTTATGTATGTTAATGTAAATAGCGTGGCCAATGAGAAACATCATGCCGCGCCGACGCTGTGATATATTAGCATTTGAATCGCTTATTCGTTCCGTCGACTCGTGCGCACACCGGCTGACCACTTTTGTGACTTTGTGTTATTCCATGCGTTTCGTAGTTCGTCCCACCTCGTTTCTTATGCAAAACAATAATAAATTACCGCGATTCGTTTTACTGTGCTCTGTGTATTTGGAATTCCGAACGTCGACGATAAACTATAGTAGCGATAAATTGCTTTATACAGTCCATGTAATGTAGGTATCATGTTAGAGGCGAGGTGTGAATGGGAATGAGATGTCGACTCTGTACTTGTACCTATCTAGAATTTGGTTTGAATTCCATTTTGAATCGAATCGAAATTATTAAATAACTTTACCTAACTACCTAAACGTTTATATTTACTAAAATATTGTATAATTCGCAATTTAATCTGACTTATTAGCTAAACATATTAATGTTAATATTTTATCGATAAATTATTATAATTTATTGCGCATAATGAGGCGTGATACGAGCCACGCAGTTCGATCAATCACGGCGATTAATTTAGTATGTATGTACAATGTATGTGTACATAGCACTATGTAGTTAGGTACAATAGTGTTTACTGAGTGAGCAGCCAATGGTAGTAGTCTCGCATGGCCGCCTGTCCGTAACACACGATGCTACGTTCATTCGTGACGCCTCGTTAACTTTACCTACAACGAACAATATGAACATAAACATTGACGTATTCTAAAGCACAATTTATGTAACCACTTGACAGGTATATGAACAGCTTATCTCTATTAACATTCAATTTTACTTTTACACGCTTCACTGAAGTGATTTAGAATGCAATGAAAGTTTTAGCACATAATAAATATCCTTTCATTTTCGATCAACTTTGACACGTCAACACACGACAAATACCTTTATTTCAAAACAGCGATTCAGAGAATATTTCAAGAGAATATTGTCAAAAAAAGCGTGAGTCGTTCAACAATGGGTCTAGAGCGGAGATTGCTCCACCGCCATTGCTACCGCGTATCGATAGAATGATTAATAAAAAAGTTGACGGCTTCCATAGGTCGCAACACTGCGTAGTCACGAAGCCGGTCCTTCGCAATGTTGCGATGAAATAAGTAATAAATCGCTGACTATCGTCTTGCAAAAAAGAGGGAAAAATATTCGTGCGACTGCAATAGATGAAGTAAGCAATTTGTTAATAAATATTAGTAAACCTGCACTTGTATGTCTCGCTGCACAAACATGAGCGTAAAGTCAAGATTTTTTAGCTCAACTTGAGCTGCAAGCTAGCTAAATAAAGATAAGGTCTTGTTCATTACTGATACTGTAGATAAAAATATTGTTAATGGGTGCATTGGCAACATATTTACTAAAATTAGTAGTAGAAATCACATAAGTCATGTAGTCAATGGTCGACATTCCGTATGATATTCTCATACGATCGCGGTCGCAGCAGATTCACACGCACCGCCCGCTTTTTTAGACGGCATCGTATCGACAACCACGATCTTTGATTTATTTCACATCACTATTTTAGGAAACGCGTCGCGCCGATCGCCTTATGGCGAGATATGAAATTGCTCTGCGATGTATGTACTTAGAATCAGTAGTAAACGCCCGCTGCTCAGATGGATCGATTATGTCCGCGGACGTATCATGTCGCGTATTATGCGGTCGATCGTTGCAAAACCCAGGCTTCAGTACTAAATCCTCCTGTTAAACGCACATTACTTACACTATATTAGGTCATGCAATTTAAAGCTTCTTCATTGAATATTATCTTTTAGATGACAACTAGTTTGTTGCCTGTGCGAATTTATTTAGCATTAATGTCTCTTAACTAGACGCTGTCTTCGATACGCCATTTATTAAGATCGTGATGGAACGCAGTCGTAAATATTGGTGTCTTTCTTTAGCATATTCAATGATAGCTATAGTTTATTGACAAAGGCCATAACGTGACCTGTGCGTGACATGGTAATGTGTTCGTGGGCACACAGACGCAAGCCTCATGTTACACTATATCGCGTTATTGTAATCGCGAGCCAATAAACTGCGCGAATGGACTCGCAATTCCGAAATTAAGTATTCAACACAGCCACCGATGTTCGAGTTGCCACGCGAAATAATTATCTAATCTATTATCGAATTGCATTTATGGACCAATCACAGCGGAATGTAACGTATTTTAGAGTGGGCATTTAATACACCTAGCGGGCCGATTCTGGCCAATGGCGGATTGATTTACCACGCATGCGCACTTATGACGATAATGTTGTTTATAAAAGTTGCGATTGCATGTGGGAACCGGGGCGGCGGTGCGACGCGCGCCGTGGGAACTGCCGGAAATCGGGACTTTTTTTCTCTGTCAGCCTGCACCTTACCTACATACAACTTATTTAGTGGCGATTAGTTATGTGAGCGGCGTCCGCAATTAAATATATTGACGCCGTTTCTGCGAAGTATCAGTAGATAACGATGACGGACCTTTTTCGTGGCATCCTGACGACTGCACCATTAAGGTGCGCTCCAAATTTCAATATCATTTTTAGTTAATTTAATGAGAGTTTTATCAGAGTAATTATTGAGGAATTGAGTCATATATTTTGCGTCGACATGAGATCCTCGGTGACCATTTTTTACTGGTTAATTACTAGAATTATTTAACTTAATGTCAGTCTTACAAGTTGTATAAAGTGTCTCGCAGTCTTGTATATTTGCATGCGTCACTCAAACGCTGTTCGGCCCAACTAATAACTGAGTGTTGCGAAATATTTTGGTCTGAAACTATTTGAGACATATCCGCAGTGTGGTAAAAAAGATTAACATCTACGAAATTAATTTTGGTGAATCATTCTCGTTCGCAATACTCGTACCAACGCGATAATTATTTGTAAATGTAAAAGGAGAAGTTGTCCGGATTTTTTGCTTCAGTTTTGTTTGATATTGATTTTATTTACACTGAACATAAACTTTAATATCACAGGTTGAGTTCGTAGGAAATCCATTTTTTTTTGCAAGTTACGCTATGAGTCTCATTTCTATTAATATTGCGGTAAGTCTAATTATCATTATACACTAGTTCTGATTTTGAACTCTATGCTCTTATAGAAGTTATTCGAAAGTGCAATAACCCAAAAATATTTCATGACCAAACATCACCAGAATCACATTTACTATATACACGGCTTTACTTAAGCAAATCTTCAAAATGTATTTATAATCAAGATGACACTGAAACCAGTACTATTACATTATATGGTTGGAACTATGTAGTCTGATGTAATTGGTATGCATCGGTAGCCGAAGCCGAGTAATTAAACACGTCTCGATAAATATATGCGCACGCGCCGAATTGCAACATTTAGTTTAACGCCAAGAAAACTAGTTGCATTACACAATGATCTTCGAAGCCAGTGATTGAATTAGACGAATAAGATGTATTTATTTGAATACAGTTATGGTGTGGAAAATGTTGGAATGGCATATTTTCAAATATCGATATAAGTTGTTAGATTGTCACATCACTAGAGGTTGCTAGCGACGATTAGTCTTGTAGGTCATATCCTGATTTTAGGTTATTTTGTAACAAATTCATCTCTTAAAGTAGTTTTATCTCTGGCTTACCTCCCCTCAAAACTCGTTCAGAATAAATTGTCCAAAATTCACCATTTATATAGAAACAAGCAAAGGTTGCAACACTCAAACGAACCTAGAATAATGTATTAACATTACGTATTCAGCGTATAATCTCAACGAAATTCTATAGAGGGACGCGCACCGATAACAGAACTGCTGTCTTATAATTTATCGGTCGCCATTAGATCGTACTTTGTATCCAGCCTGCATTTCATTTGCATTCGAATTTGCGGTGACATGGCCAGTATTAAAATGATGTATCGAGGTTTGATTACATTCTGCCGTACCATAGAGAAGCGCACCTCTAGCACATAAACTGTTACGCATAGACAACTCCTAACTCTTCTTTGACACTAATGACAGATATTTACGTTTATGACAAGGGTAAACTGATTATTTTGTGTCATTTAGCTATGCTAATGTCGTATTAAAGTTTAGGAATGGAAATTCAATATTAAATGCGAGGATAAAAACATAAAGTATTATAGTACTTATTGTAAGCTGGTCTGCAATTAAGACAGGTTTCAAATCAATATAGAATTTAAATTCTTATTATTTTAATGTTCAATTGAATGTAATTGAATTCGGTAGCAAATATGTATATTTTACTCTTTATTGGTACTAATCAACGATTTTTATGGCCATTAAATTCAATTTGTGTAAATAAATCTGGAATAGAATTCATTGAATATTCATTTAATTGCTTCATTATTATTTTAAAAGTGCACTAACGAAGCTAAATGTGATCGACTCGAACTAAATCATAATGATTAATAACTTAATTTGTGCTATATTTTGATTGAACGACTATTAATGTGTTGAACATGAAAAATTACACGACGATTATTAAAAAAAATAATAAGAATAAGACTTCGTTAGGATAAAATACCTAAAATTTGTTAAAGAATTTACTGAGTTTCTTATATAAAGAGCTTAAAATTATGTGTAATGTCATTTAAAATTAGTGGCAAAATACATAAAATTTTCAAAAACTACTCCAAAATACACTCAACTTGGTAAACATGCGCTCTATTGCCATAGCCAATGTTCTATTTAATCGAAAGCCGACCGATTCTAATTTACTAACGACAAGTCGTACGAAAACCGATACCCAAGCTACAACGCATACCGATGCCATAATATCGTTGACTGGTGAAATCCTTTGCGGGATTTATACAAACCGATATCGACTAGAAATATCAATTTCCCTGTTTATGTCACATCAGTTACCTACATATAGGCGAGCATTAGTCCGTTAGTAAAAAAGTTGAGTAATTTTTTAGTAGCAGATTCGTTAATCGTTTTTTTATGATCATGGCAGAATAAGCCAGACGTGTAGAATATAGAGAATGTGAGTTTGTTTTGGAACAAAAATTTTAAATGAACAGATTCATTACGAATGTCAAAGAATTAAATATTATGCGAATTGTCCCCAGTATTCAATTCCTACGTAACCTAATACACCAAAACCCATCAAATTTGAAAATCCAATAAAACTGAAATAGTTTAACGTTGTTCGACAAAATGTCGTTCAGTTTAGTCGATTCGTGTAAACGTCGTTTCGCCAACGCATTCCTAGTTCGTAGGTGGTCACGCCTTTATCACAGTTACAATACCACTAGAGGGGCCCATTGCACTTTATTAGACTTCCCCTTAGTAAATATCAGAGCCGAGACTGGCTGATATTTCTATACCGAGTAACATTGGAACAAGAGATTTGTTGTAACTAAAATATTACGGGTAAATTGTTTTGTTTGAGAAGATGCAAACTGCTACGCGCCATTTTTAATCTGTATAGTTTATGGTCGCAAACTAATTTTTTTTTTTAATTAATTGTGACCAACCTGTATGGACATATGTAAATACTTCACTGGCTGGTTGAAAAGATATTCTAAATTTGAAATTTGACAGATTTTTTTTTTATCTTTATTCGTTTTTTTTTGTGCTGAAATTTTGTTTTACTTATACTAGTACCTAGTCGATTTATGCATTAAAGTTACTCTAATTCAATATTAAATTTATGCAACAGTTTTATAATTTGATGTGTCGGTAACATAACGATTATGTGATTAAGTAACATGATCATTATTTTAATTTACATGTAGCCAGTTACCATGTTTACATTACATTTGATGTTCTATAATTATATCTGTGAAATCGTCTATGTGTAAATTTTATTGGTTATACTACGAACTCATTTGTGAGACTTCAACATAATCGTTTGTTTTTATTCTTGTTTCATTATTAACTGTAATTCTTTGAACCTTTAATCGTAATGCAATGCCTTTGCGTAAAGATTATGGTAAACCCTCTTATTTAGAGGAAACCTTGGTATACATCAGGAAGTTTCCTGGTGTATATGAATGAATTGAATTGTCACGAAAATGTCACGAAATGAATTAATATCAATTATTGTATAGGATTAGACACGTCATCAACATTATCATCCACTACTGAGTATAGGCCTTTCCATTATTAAGCCATACTCCTCAGTCTTGTACATCGTTCTAGGTATCGTAGGTCTACAGTTCTAGGTACTATACCTATATAATAGAAAAAATAAATAAAACCAAAATCACTGTTACAGTTAAGTTCATCGCAACTTTGTCAAGCAATTTGTATGTGTACACAGATTATTATGAACAGTTATTTGTGTGTGTGTGTGTGTGTGTAGTATGTACGCAATAAACTCCCGAGTGATTTTATAAGTGAAGCAAGAAAATTAACGCCTACTATAATTACACGGCCGATCGGTGAAAGTGAAACACTGATGTCGCTTCTGATCAGGGCTAGCACAAGGAGTTATTAATAGATACAAAAAGATCTCAATATATTATGTAGAAAAATGTAGATACTGAATGAGTTTTGTTGGTTATTGATGATGGCAAAGTAAGGTTGATACGATTTTTAAAGCTTAATGGTTGAATTTATCGTGAATGCTACCTCAAATATCCCTCACACCACCAGATGGGGCCTAGTAGGTCTGATGCCCGACCTGTAGCTGTGGATTACCTAGTGAGTTACTGGGGCCCAATAATTTGAGTAGGAACGGGGTGGTTCATAGTAAGTAAAAGTCTGACACTCCCTCTCGCCTCACACGAAATATGTCATTGGATTATTATTTGCGTGGAGATTATAACAAATATGACCAAGAAGTCAATCATCATCAATAGGTTATGAATATAACTGCTTTAATTAAATTGGTAAAAATGTGTGAAAAACTAACGTGGCAACCCTATGTAAGATACAGTATGATGTTTTGTCGTTTTTATTTATATAAAAGTTGAGCTTAGATTGATATTTCATAAAGAATGTCAGCCTGTTTGACGGCTACCACTTTTTAATACTGAAGCGCACACTAAATATGTGTACAGTCCCTGCCAAAGAGTTTACTACAGTTTTTAGTAAAATTATAAAGTTACAAGCCCAAAAGATCGAGAAAAATATTTAAGTGATAATGAACCTACGTATGTGGTCTATAGAATTGTATTTCAATTAATAAATCCCAAATAATTGTAGGCATGTAACAAAATTATATCTGAAGTTAATAATTAAATCGAAAGATGAACTGTTCCCCTCTTAATTGGAATGGAAGGCAGCCATAAATCTTAACATTAATGAACGGAGAAATATATAGAGTGGTTAATTTGAAATATTGTTTTATTCACCAATAAAACTTGGAATAAAATAATTTTCTAATTTTATTAAACCGTTATATTATATGCAAGAAGATATAGGTACTTATGCTGTAAAGTGCCGGCTCTATAAATATTGGTGTTATCTCCATCATATTAGCTTATTAGATTTCACTTTGACAGATCATAAACTCGCAGTTTTATAGCTCAATTAATATTACTTAGTATGTAAGTATAGAATGTTGCTGTAAAGATGGTAATGTCACTAGTAAAGGAGAGACTGGCCTATTAAGTTTTAATTATGTTACTAAAGCGAACCCATTTGTTAAACTAGAAAGTTTAGCATTTTGACGGCGTTAAGGGTAAGTACTGTTTCGAAAGCTGTTTGCACTTAGTACAACTCTCAACTTAGGAATTTGTGTAACTGCAACTTTATATATTATTGCTAAACCTACCCTGGTTGGTTGTTTTCAACCCACAGTAATAAAAATATCACATGTTTACTAACAAACTTTTCAGTTTCCACGTTTAAAATCATCAATGTTGGTTATAAAGCCGCAAGCTTAAAGTGGAACTGATCTGGTCACGTCTGCCACATGTCAGACGATTGGTGGGCAAACCGTTCAATGTCCACAGACGTCGCAGCAGGCCCAAAAGAAGATGACGGAACAAAATCGACATCTATGACAAGGGTTGGCCATAAAAAGCTTTAAACAGAGAGGAATAGAAGGAGGGTAGAGAGGCATTTGCCCTGCAGTGGGACGATCAGGGCTAAAAACATTAGCTTTCAGGTGAGACCCAGGTATTTTATGCCATTTTCAATAGATCTATTGAAAATAATTTCACACACTGATCGTTTAAAGATACAAGTAACAAAATGATCTTCTTTCAATGAAGACTTTCGTACTTGACAGTACACATTAATATCAATCGCGGAGCACAACTTTTTATCGAATCAACGCAACCACATCCATTTAGGGTTCGCACTGACGTCCACTTAAAAATTATATCATATTAAATCAACTAACGAAGCGGCGATCACTGCATTCTTTCTTATAATGTGTCCACTATTAATACCTATATTTTCTATTTTAAAATTCTGTCTGTTTGTCTGTGTTTACGTTCGTCACGTTTAGCCTTAGATATCATTGTTAAATAAATAACTATCCTTTGATTATTAAGCCATGGTAACGACGCAATAAGTAATCGAAACGCTCAGATTGGATGATTTATTTGAGCCGGCCAAACAGAGCGCCGAACGCGCTCTTGTTTCGATTGCTTTAAACATAAACTCAAATAAAGGGTACTTTACCTATATGATACATTTTGAAAGAAACTGAATACAAATTAACATCAAGTAACTATAGTTCCTGCATCGTTGACTAATGAATTTTTACTAATTAATGAAATTACTGGTTACAATTCAAAGAACAAAAGAAGAATTCCTAAACTACCTACAAATTCTACACAAACGAAGTCATGAGCTAAGAATAATCTAAATAAATAGGTGATATAGGCATATTGGCCTTCCATATGTTCCACTTATAACATCTATGTTATGTTAATAAAGCAGTTAGCATTGTTGTTGAGGATCCAGTGCTGTGCTGACCCTGCTTTATATTGCCAGTGTCTTACGCATGTGTGTAGGTACATGACGTAATCCTTACTTTATCACACTTTTGTTTGTAAAGGTATTTAAATCTGGATCGAATCTTTAGGTCAGTTAGGTTGAATTTTTATTGCAATGCGATTGTAGGATGAAAATGTGAGTCCTATTTCAGCGACGTAAAGGTAAGCGTCCACAGGCCCGCATCGTACGCAATGGATTTTAGTTTGTCTTGTATAGAAACTCATACAACTGCGTCCACTGATCCGCATCGTACGGACCGCATCATCGGCAATGCCTACATGCGATACGTACCGATGACGTCATACGGAATGCGTACGATGCGTGCGATGCGTACGATGCAGGCCTGTGGACGCTTACCTTAAGGTGGACAGTCTCATTTTATTTTTGTCACTCATTAGCTATTGTCAAATTGTTATAAGTGCATTGCCTTAAGTTAGTTACCTAACTCACTCACACGGTGAACAGTATTTTGTAAACTATGACTTTATTGTAATTGAATCATCGATAGCGTTAAATTCTATGGATTAAAATAAGCTTTATTAAGACAAGATTGCGATAATAATCTGAAATATACAAAAACAGTAATGTTTATTGTATTGCCAAAAATTAACAACTTAATCAGCCGGTCCACTCCTTTGATGATCTTTATTGCATGTGCCAAATGATGTTTATTTATACGATTATTTTATGACTACGAAATAAATATGTTACCAACCATGCATTGCTTTTAAAACCAGCCAATTATTCAAATTAGACAGGATGTCAACGTCGCTTAGATGGAAAATGTCTAAATATAAGCAATTTTTGATGTTATTCCGATAAAATTATAGATCATAATCGCATGAATTAATTTTGTTGGGGTAATTAAGCTGTTTTGGTATGATTTCAGACCAGGTGTAGTAAGTGGATGTCGGTGGATTAATGCAAATTATCTAGGTTGCCTAAACACCTATTAAATTATACTTACTTAGGATTAGATACCATACTCGAGGAGTAGGGAGATATAATAGCGACTTCTAAATAGGTTCTATTTTCCAAATGAGACTCGAACTACTTAGCTTGCGTATATAGCGCCACCTAGGGACACTCGCAAGACCAGAAGATTTACAAAAGTTATAATTCGTTGCGTTCAGAACTTCGGAATATACGCAGGTACATCTAACAAAATATATGTAGATTAAACTAAGTTGCGATATATTAAATTAATTAATTATTGTGTAAATCTCAGCTATACTAGAAGCTTCCGTTTGTTGGTTCACATTATAATTTAACTACGGATTCATCCTGAACTATTAATTAAAACCTCGATAGTAACAGTTGGTCGTACGTAATTGCTTACCATTTACTTTATTTTGCGGATTAACCGTTTTTCTTTTCCGAATTTGTCGATGGAACGTTTCACCCTCTCTCTCTCTCTCTCTCTCTCTGTCTTTTGCAATTCTGTGTTATAATGTAACATTGAAACTATAAAGTTTGCATGCTTTACAAAAGAATGAATGAAGAGTCACAGTTCGTAAGTATCATTACACCTCTTAACTTAATTAACAAAATGCTAATTTTGTCTCACTCATTATTTATTTATTGTGACAGATTACAGATTGACCTTTATCTAAAGAGATATTGTCCAGAGTCTAGACGATCGAAGGATCAAACTTGAAGCTAGAAACATTTACTTGGCGGTTGCATTTGTCATTGTTATAGTTTATTAATCTAGTTCCTTTCATCCCTTCCTAAGACTCAACCGATCGGGTACATCCACATAATTCCAACATCACCTCGAGTGATATCATCATGCCCTATAACTAGTGATGTATAACGCTTGGAAGTCGGGCAAGGCTGTCTCCTCCCTAGCAAGTTCAATCATTATGCGTGTGTGTAACTATTGATATTAAAACCGGTTACTACCTACGGATTCACTTGTCAATTTACTATTAGTATGTCGTTACATATGTAGGGCTGATTAGGCTTGTTTGTGTTGTAATTAGTTAGAATATATTTAGTTGTTATTAAGGGCTTTTTAATGTTTATTTTTATTATAGTAGTTTGATAGGATTTCTGGGGTCTTAAATGACAAAAGCACCCTCAATTGCCGTGGTGAATTCTGAGCCTGTAGCTCTGAAGTCTCAAAGTATTTAGTTCTCTAATACTGAAATACCTATTAGCACTAGATTTTGTGCAGACTCCGGTATATATGACCCGATCTTTCCTTCATAGGAGACACACAAAAACTGATGTGTGTGTGAAATTAATATACAGACTAATATCGCAATTCTTTTCCTTAATTGTAGCTATTTGTCCTTCTTTATTAATTACTAAAAAATTGTTCATATAACTCAATACGACAGCTGTGTCAAGCCGTATTTGTTGCTACATTTTGTTCTACAGATTTGGGCCTGTATATGAAATACGTAACATACCGGTTTTCCAAATCAGTCAAGCGTACGCACTCATTGATTAAAAATGTATAAATAAAAACTTAACAGTTTCTAGTGCCTCGTCTCAGACAAACTCTAGTTCCTTCTATTCAAATTAATAAATTACAATCCGTTGCAAAAACTGTACACGTCACAGTTTGATAAAAAATGGTACACTTGAAGCCAAAAAACTAGGCTAGGTATTGAAATTTAAACTCTAATTTGTCACTTGAATTCCTTACGAGATTGTTATCCAATTCCAGTAGATCTACTGGCTACATTTGCTACAGTATAATTCATTAGACATGGTTAATATTAGCGTAAAACGACATTGTGATGTGAACTAAAAATACAACTAGACCGAAAATTAGGCAAATATTTAATTCGTTACAGGTTAATTACGCTTGGTAACTGGTAATAAAGCTGACATTGAAGTAACTAGAACTTAGACTCTGATGTTATTCGTGGAAGAGAGCAAATAAAGGTCAATATTGTTTGTCAGAGCGATATAAACAGAACTAATACATACACAGGCAAATACCACACAGCACACATCGATACAATTGCCATAGAAATGATCTTTGCATGTGTGAGTTGTAATGACACTGGTATAGTTATGAAATGGTTAAAATTGTGCGCATGCGACTATGATTACAGTAATTTGTTGCGTTTGAGTCGATATCGCGGCGTTCAAGATCTTGCCAAGGTAAGATTTATGCATTGCACAGATGATCATAGTACTCACACGTGATAAATTGCCCCTCTCAAGCCAAAATTGAGATATAACACGTTTTTACCGAAACATCTGGTGAAAAAATTAATGACTAGTTTTTGTCGCTTGTCTCTTTAAGGTTAAAATATGGCAACTTTCATTTATTATTATAATTTTCGGTGCGGTGCACTTGAATTTCTTATCGGATCAGATTTCGGTGAAAATGTTTCAACTCGATCATCGAACAACTTCATTTGAAACATATTTATAATTAATTGAACAGAATGTAACGTGGAGCTAATTTATACAAACCAGATCTTAGTGCAGACAGTGAAAACTCGTCAATAGATTCAAAGATACCATCTAACAGGGAAACTAGTCTTCATAGAGTCATGTAACCGGTGCGTATATGTATCGGTACTTAGCATACGGATTAGATTGCTCGGAATATGGAGCACGTATGTAAATGGCTTAATAATAGTGAGGCCATCGGATTTAATACTTCATGCTCGAGTTAAATCGAGTGATGATTTCTGGTTTGAAAGATGAGGTAAAGTGGAGATGATTGGTTTTAATGATAGTATCCATTTGTGGATTGCTATAGAGAGTGTGATTGTAATAGAGGTTCAAGTTTTCTAAAAGATGGTGAATCGAGTGATGATGAAGGCAGATAACATCGTTTAATAAAATGTCATTACAAAATTCAATGCGATTTCTATAAATATCATTACTTACATGTCATGGTATTCCACATAATCGAACAATAAAACCATAATTCTAATCTTATCGATATCTTCGCTCCCAACTCGATCCATTTCTGTATAATCATTCAGATCACGTCACTATCCAAGCTTATCAGCTCTGACCCTCATAATTGCATCCCATTAGAGCATCAGAGGTCTAACGAGGCCAGTGTGTACGCGCTTTATGTTATACTTATGTATTATGTACACTAAATTATGTATAACCCATTTATATGCTGCGTACACACCGTTCAGTATTGCCGGGCTTATGTAACGAAATTGCCACATTTCATAGCTCGAGATGACATCTTTGGGTGAGTGGGTTGTTTACGGATGAAATTCTAAAAATAATTTGTATTTTGAATTTCATGTGGGTTTGCGTCTAGACGTAGAGATAGACACGACAGAAACAAGAATAAATTTAAATAATGGTAATGATATTAAAGATGATGGTAATACGAGCAGAGTCTACAAACTGAACAGCGAAGTCTTAGAGTTATTTGGCATTTTCCAGTCGGTTGAAGAACATGCAACTATCAAAGTTCCTCACAATGACCAAGCCATCAGGCTCGCATTACATAACAGCAGCACCTGTTAATCAGGCACATTACAGGCAATCGACCTTCTACGAGATAACGCAGATGTAGTGCAGCCTCGGGCTGTCATTACGGGCATAGAAGCCGCTACAATGAAGGCGGGTCGTAAGTACGCGGGATAATCGTCAGTTTGCGGGACATAATGCTGTGGGTCAAGATCTTCATGCCTCATGCTGCCCTAGTACTTACGCAACCTACGTTTTTAATAAACCATCGCTTTGAAGCGCTTATTTTACAGTTACTTGGGCTAAGTGCTGTGAAAAAGTGTTCAAGTATCTAATCTTTCTTGTGGATCTGGTTAGTGCATGTTTTGATGTGAGACTTTAATGTGAGGTGTGAATTTAGCTTACGGCTAAACAGATCAGGTTCGTAAGTGTTAGATCAAGCAGGAAGCTAATGCGTCATTGTGATTTTATACACGTTTTAGATCAGAAATCTAGAATTTGAATAGGAAATGAACTTTATAAATCAATATTTGCGATGGTGACAAATTAACCGAAATTTTTCATCTAAAGGTTAACCTGAATTAAGTAATAAATTTTGTTGACGTTTCAAATGATATAATAACAGTTATTTTGCATTCAAAGCCTTAAGAAGACAACAAAGAATCGAACGAAACATTGAAAGGCGGAAGGTTGGTCACGGATGACTAATTTCGCGCTACAAAAACCTAAAGGTCCTAAAACAAGTTTACCTACGATTCCGAATGCCTTTTCATATTCATATCGCAACATTTATAATAATGACACAATAATAGAAGTGGCCCAATATTGCCAATACAAATTAACAATGGCAGACGGTTACAATGGACAGCCCACGTGCTTGGAGCCTTGGCATTCACTTCAAATGTCTGGCAGATTCCTCGGGATGATATGTCACACCTTTGTTAAGTGTTAATGCTTACAAACAAGACAGCTTATATTGATGAGCATATGTTACGCTAGCCGCTTAAGCTACATTTTCATCAAATTCGATAGGCTTTGCCATTAAAAAAGTTTTCTTCATTGTCCTATTGCCATCCCATCTGTCTGATCTAGTACTTATTTCAAAACGTAATTTAGCATAATTTTATTTTCCTTGTGTTCATATTTATGAGTGCGATTAATAATTTAATTGGTGCATTATTTATTTGCCCTGTGGTGCACGTGTAACCTAGATGAAGATTTTCCTGTTGCAGTGATGTCGTCTTCTTTACTTTAAGCATGATTGTTTGTTCTAGATTTATTATTAACATCTAAAATGTTAACAGTAAAATATAATTTAGCTTTTTTATTTATGTATTCGTAGTATTGAGTACGGACATTTGGTTAACCGTCTTAGGATCCTGCCCACGTATGTATCAAGTGATTGGTGTTGACGTGACGATTTATTTCATCGTCTAAGCCCATTATAATCCGACGCCGAAGAGAACTACGCTGCATTGAATACTAGAAATTAATTCGGTTAAAGTCCTACCTACTGAATTTTGCAACAATAATATTGAAATATTGATATCGATTTCAATGCAGCTAGTGAACTCATTCGAAGAGAGTTATATCTTATTGAGCCAACTGTTTATTAGAAAGACCAAGAGCATTGATTATGGTTTACAAATTCACTAAAATTACCTATTTCTCGTAAGCAATTACTTAAAGAAAGTTCCTATAAATAAAGTCTAAACAAAAGTGACGTGTTACATGGGTGCAATCAAACACTGAATGGACCATCAACTAATCAAGTAGACAAGTTGGATCCAAATTGGTGCACTGACGAAGAAATTTCCTATATGCAATTACATTAAGATCAATGCAAATTCTGGAGCGTACGTGAACCGTTTATGGGCTTCATTAAGGGAACATAAAAACAGTATTGAGTTCGCCTTGGCGTTTAAATAGCTACGTTTTTAATTAACAAACTTGAGGACTTTTGTTGCCGGCCTCTTTGCTCGGGTCTGTGACGGATGCTTTCGAAATTCTCTGTAATCCTGTTAAGATTGCCTTCGATTTATTGTGCAACGCTGAACACAGATTTAATTGAATGAGCATTGCTTCATTTTTCGGAAGTTTCATGTGACTCAAATTTGATTTAAGTAAAAACTGTTAATTATTGTCTGCCAATTTTCCTAAGTTTCTTAATAAGTTTCGATAGTTTGTATTAAAACTGCGTCATCTATATCCTTAGAGAGAAACAATAAGCATTTACCAGTCGTTGTATAAAGATCTACAGCAAAACAGAGAGCAACTTTTACTACCGACACAGCGAGAAATTCAATATTGGTATTCTTAACTGAATTGGTATCTATTAGAAATCATCAGCGCGGTAATAAAGGGTCCCTAACTGAACATTACGCGGCGGACGGTCGTAAAGTACCTTGCGAGGCCGATAGATGGCGGTAGTCGCGTACAATGGCGCGGGGGCGGGTTTCGCCGCTTCCGATGCGCGAGCGCTATTGATTTGCTGCCAACTGTAGAAGCTCAAATAAATTCATGTTTGTAATACGGTGGACGTCGTGTAGGTACTTTATCTACAAGACATCTAGTACCACGTATTTATTTACAGTTTCTGTGTTCAAGTTTACGATGTCTATAGCGCCTAAGTTATTTACTGTGTCACCTGATATTTGATGATTATTATATTATATAATTTAACGGCCTTGTATTTATTAGTTCTTCTTAATTTACAACTATTGGATGTTTAAATTTATAGTCTCGATGTTATTTGATCGCACAAATAATTGCGACGAAAATAACTAGATACGGGCGTAATTGAAATGTGACTCGGGAAACCGCAATAAAATAATTAAATTAATAAGACAGATAATAATGTTGAAGGAAGCCATACATCATTCGAGATCCAAATTGACAAAACTCCGTGTGGCCCCAGTATAAAACTAATGATCATTTCCTTTAATTTCAACTTTAATTTCTAAACAGTACTTAGACTTACAAGGCGTATTAAAACTATCAAAGTGGCCGCAATGAGGTCTGATTTCGATAATGTATTTAATTAATAACGAAGAAAGAACCGGATCCCTTCCTGTTCCACTGAGAAAGAACTCGTGGCTATAAGATCTGTTACGAAATAATCATTGGTGTTTAACGTTGGACGCGCCGTGCGTAACGGAAACAAAGTTGTATTGGTAGGCGATTAAATTTATTGTAACACATTATTTAATATGGTAGCTCTAGTCGTTTTTATACGTTATTAATTGTAGGTCATGTTGAAACTGTTTGATGTTTCGATGTTACAACCACTTGGAGCTACCGTGGACGGACGGAGATTTCGTTTTTTGAATGAGATAAAACCGGATCGAATGGTTTGTAATTATTTAAACTGACTGATTGGTGTAGTTTTAGCTAAGTGCTACTGTTAAAGGAAATATTTAAAGTATGTTTAATTAAAAATACGCGCATACATTAATTATTGTCATCGGTAACGTCTGAAAAGTTACATTATATGTATATGCTTATTTCTCCTTTTACTTGTCCGTATATATTATCGGTCGGTACTCAACTTTCATGTGTCTTCTAGCATATTTTTTTCCAATATGTATGATCAAACAACCTAAGCATTCTTTTTTCGATAAAATCCTTATCACTACAACTATAAAAGAGATTTAATAAAAAATCTATAAAGTCAATTTTGTTACATACGTATATTTTGATTACGAAATTCAGTCCGTATTTGCACCAGATCGTTATTTAGGAACACAATAACATTACCTTATCAGAGAGTACGAGTTTAATCACCAGACACTGGCGTCGAAAGACTTTCTCTTAAGCAGAGGAAGTCTCCTGGAAAGCATTAGCCATTACGCCTTACACGGAGCAACCTCGCACTTGCTTTACATACTGATCTTGTCCGACCAGCGAGCGTGCACTAATTCCGAGTGATGTGACACCACCGACTCTAATAAATTATCGATACAACGCTACAACCTCTTAGCAACGGTCTGTTAGTTTTAATTTGACGTCGACGTACGGCTCTATAGCTATATTTTTGACCCAAACATACTATTTATAGGCAAATGCAAATTCTAAATAGAAACTTGTTGACGTAAGTGAAATTTTCTGAATATATTAAAGAAAATGAACATCAGAACTATAATTGATCTTATCGACTATCGATAAATTGTATGCCAGTCATAAAACTAGTATTGACATTAGGTATAGTCGATGTATCGAAGATGTCAGTAGCCATTAACGGTGAAACCGCTCTTTATTTAGTCACAATCTCGTGCACTTGTAGTGTTTTACGATAGACTTAGACGACTGGGATAAATACATGTAGACGACGCATTCCGTCGCACTGCGTACTGAGACTTTTTGTAGAAAATAACAACCATTTCATCGACATCGATATCTTGACGTAATTATATAATCAACATACTTAATTTGAATTCCGCTTTAATTGGCGCATCATTTGCTGTATTTTTTGCTTAGTTAATTGAGATTGCTGATTGAAATTAGATCATTAGTATGTAAATTTGCTGTTATGACCATACTGTAATTGTATTCGTAAAATCGAATTCGAAATTCTTACGCGGAAGACCACACGCGAGAAGATCATTACTCTGGCGGCCAGGTTAAAGAGACCTGCATCAGTGTACCATCTTTATGTATTTTCAGTAATGACTTGGGAGAAGGTGTGGCAGGTCAAATTAAGTTGGTCTCGATCGTGTTTCAGAGGGTGGGCGCAGTACTCCAATTTGTGCAAAAAACTGTGTACACTCAATAATAAGGAGTGAAACTTTCCCTTCTTTTATTAAGATGAACTCGAGACCCACCACACGTACCGACGTGATTTTCTTTTTTGGCCTTTGCGTCACATCGCCCAAAGGAAATTATATAAAGTGATTGGAACACGTTATGATAATTGAACGATAACAATCGATAATTTAAGAGCGTTTATCGATTTGATTAGCTTTTCTCTTTACTATTTATTTTGAGTAATTTATAGACCAGTTAGTCTGTTTTGCAGTTCCTAATAACTCATGCTTTCCATTGTCAGATCGATAAGAGAGCTTCATAAATTGTGGATATGTAATAAGGCACACGTTTGACCGATGATTGCGAATCGATTTGTCGACATAATTCGATTTCACGGGTTGGTATCGTTAATTACTATTAGCGAGGATCGATGCAACTTGCGGACTGGTTCTTACGGTGAAACTGGACAGAGGTTAACAACCATTGAGAGCATTTATAAAGTTATTACCATTCCGTTTTTCTCCATTACAGTTGAACGTTGATTTATAGCGTTCAAGTTTTAATGGTTGCTCGTTAATTACCTGAAACAAAATAGGTGATATCAATAATAAGTCGGTGGCACTTAACTTTACGTGTGTAACAAATTACTCTTTATATGTAATCACTTATTAATAAAACTATTTAATTTATTAATTAAAAATAATTGATTATGATCTAAAAATAATTCTCGGTTACAAAAACAAATTAAGTATAATAAAAAATGGGCATACATCTATCATACATGAATAGTAACGCATAAAAAAATGAAACAGTTGACAACTCCGCAATGATTTCTCCGCGGCGCGGGCGCACGTCGGTCGTGCGGAATTTAGATACCGCTCGGACACTCGCTCTTGTTACAGGGACATCTGCGTCGCATGCCGTTTTCACTTCACTTATATAACTAGTATTATATTAACACTTCATTTATTTCTAGCACTAAACTACACCTGACATCGAATTTATGAAGTGTCAAATACAATTTTATTCAAAACTTGTCGCCTGGTTATGCTAAAAGTAATTTTGACTTGTTAGTCTAGTAATCATCTGTTTATTCAGTGCTTTGTAAGAAGGATAACCAATAGCCATCGGTAATAAAAACGGACGGAAATTAAAATGTACGCAATCGCTATTTTCCAGTTTCGCTACGATTGGAATTCATATGTATTTTTTATTACAATTATATCCTGTTCGCAATTAGTTTTGCTATGTTACAAGGAAAATCATCGAATAATTGTTGCGTAGCACTCAAGTAGGCCTAGATGACAAAATGTGGAGTCTAGATAACAACGTAATTGACGCGTCGGTGCGCAGGCGCACGCTCGTGGGTATTTACCGCTCGCTAATGCACCGCGGATTACCGTGTTTAACATATCGGTTTATGACGGCCACGGCAACCATTAAATCATCATTAGATATTATTCCATTTTATGGTTATTGATTTTATATTAAATTTTATGAACTCCCAATATTAGATCGTTACGCTAGATTATATGGTATGGTACTCGTTATGCAAACATTGACTCAGCCTCAAATAATAACGTTACATAAAATATATGTTATAAACACTTATGTTTCTTTTTAGAGCGATTGATATGCATTGCGAAAAATGAGAGTTGCATTTTGAGAAAGAACACCTTTCGTTTTGGGCCGCAAAAATGACAGAACACGTATAAAATTACAAGAATTATACCGAAGGTTACAGCGAGAGTAATCAGACTCAATAAAATTTTATTCACCGGTTTATTTTTTAATACTTATTGGTTTACGTAACGGCAATAATTTTGTAGCACGTGCGCCGGCGCAGCTCTGCGCTGGAACAAATCAATTAAGCGGCAGTTACCACCCATTGTCTTTGATTCAGATGTCTCGTTAAGGCGACGCGCTCACAGCAAACAGGCTTCCGTCAAATTTATGTTTATCATTAAACTCTTGTCGCCGACGGGAGTATACAAAGTTTGGTATTTTAACGAAACTTTAATTTGAGCTAAATTCGATCATTGTTAACGAAAAACGCTTCAAAGGAATACGGCACTGTAAGACATACCTTATTGATTGCCTCATTACTGCACTTGTTTTTGACTCTAATTTAATTGGGTGTATAAATTTTATTGCACTCTCTTTCCTCTTTTTCCTTTGATTGAACAGGAATTTCTTTAAAGGGTGTTTATTTATTGGGTGCAATTAAATCGGGTCGAATGCGCGAAGTGAAATTGGCATAGCGCAATAATCACGAGCGGACTGGTCCCATCAATATAGTTAGACACGCATCCGGCGACAACCGAACGGACAGGCGGACAAGCGGACGCGATTGAAAACTAATAATATTTCATGTGACCAATAAACCGTGGTACACATTTACGCAAGCTCACTCCCGGACGGGCTAATGAATGCGGCGTGGTGCTCACTTGACGCTTATGTGTCTTAGGACTTACGATTTACGCAAAGGGAATTATTTTTATTAGTATTTTCGTAATCAGGAATGAAGATTTCTATGTCTATTTAAGGCTGAGAGCGTAAAACACCGTTGTGAGCAATTCAGGATGCACATATTTGACCAGACAACGTAAGTGTACATATTACTGATAATTTATTGTCTATCTATAAGTTATGGAGTAATTTTCTCATGTTAGTGAAGGCTGGAAGAGATTTTTTGTAGTAAAATTGCCGTATTAACTCACTCCGGTGGATAGAAGACCTGATGAAGATCGCATAGAGCTGCAAGATGCAGGTCGCTTCCTACAGTCCTATCTGGAAGTCATTGGGGGGAGGTCTATATTCAGCAATGGACGTCTTGTAGCCGATATCATGATGATGATGATTACTCACTCACTTTTACTTTACAAAAGTGAAATTGAAGATACTTGGGAGAGAATTAGTAATTACGTATTTGCTTGGAGCCAATTTGATCGACTATCAAGTGTGTACTACTCTTACTAATAAAATAACTGGCAATTATCTACTCGTCTTTATGATCTAGTTTGATGAATGATATCAAATTAGAGAGGCAATAAACCCACCAAAGTAGTTATTTTGATAAAAATATTGATGTGTCATAAAAAATATCACGAATATGATACATTGGGGCTCATCATGTTATAGAGCGGTGTAATAAAATTAATTATGAACATTCCAAGTTTATTACGCGTTACTTCATTAAGTTTAGAATTAAGTGTTAAGTTCTCTTTATTTATGCAAATCATTTGATTAGAAGGCTTTGCTTAATTATATGTTATGAGTAGGTTTTACTGTTTAACATGATTTATGAAAGAAAACATTTTAATCAGTGATTAATTATGAATGCAGTTGATTTATAAACTGGTTGATAAGTAATTAGTAGAATCTTATTTATGTTTTGAATGTGTAAACAGAAATTGTTTGTTTTATTATCAATCCGAATTTCATTTACGATTTTGTGTAAATCAATTACCTACACTTTTACTTGCATTATTTAAATCATTTCGCATTAACAGGCCCAATCAAAATAATCGAATTAAATTTTACTCTGTTATTATTAATTATCATGCGTGCGTGTGTAATATTTGTCAGAGTTGCTATAGCAACAGGGTATAATTCAATTTAAAAATCGGCAGCAATCGGCTGTCGGCATCGTCGGATAAAAGACCGAAATATCTTTTGGCAATTAAAACATTGCGAAATTCAACACCGACGCTTTGTCGGCTTTTTCATATAAGTAGGTACATGTTTTAACAAGAGAAATTATAGCAGATCATTTTTTCTTTAATTAATACTCCGTTGACTGATGATTAATTTGGAGCCAAATATTAAATTTAGTATTTAATTATCGATAATATATTGCTCTATATTTCATTGTGGTGATTGGTGTACAATTTGCGAAGTGAGATAAAAAGTTGTTTTAATTTTTGGTGATAAAGAATCACATAAGTATATACTTATTTAACTCGACTTTGCGGTTTTAATCACATACTCGCGATTTTGTAAACAGAGAAAGAAATATGAATTAAACTGATAGTATATTATATACCAATGTTTTTCATTTAATAAAGAATTTTCAATTCTATTATCAAACAAATATAATAGATACACAGAACACAATCTTTATAGAATCAATCAAAACCTGAAAAATAATTAAATAATTTTTATGACTTGACCTTTTCAAACCGAATTTATGTCCTATATAATTTGAACCAATAGAAATTAATTACATATTAAAATCGTATAAAGTTAACCTATTAACTAAAGGACATTAAAAGCGATTAAAGACTCTATTTAATTGACGAATTAAGGTTTTTTATCAGTTGTAAATGATGTGGTACGTATGACATTTTATTACCTTTCCGTACTTTGATTGAATCCATTTATGGTTGCTACTTAAATCTCGACGATACTCGATCTCCATTGATTCCTAATAGTCAATAGCAATAAAACACAAAAGTAAGGTTTTATATCTGTTCTGTTATTACTCAGGGTTTTAGTTCATGAGTGAGTTTGATTCGACATGAAGTCGAGTAATGCTGATAATAATTTGGTTGGACCTTTTAAGATAGGTAGGTATTTGTAAATGATAGCTTATCCAATCAATATAGGTAGTTAAAGTTATGTGCACATTTTCTCTAAATTTTATTGTATAAAACGCTGCTTTTCGAAAAGAGTTTGATATAAATATGTCAAATGGATAATATAACGTAAGGAGTTATTTTTTTCTAAAAAAGTATTGCGACTTTTTTACTGTTTAAAGAAGTATTGTGACTTAATTTACGTTATCGCGTCTCTAAGGATAAAAAAACAGTAACTATCGTATTAATTTTCTCGAATTTAAAAAGTGATAAGCTGTCGAGAGATCATAGTAGTCTAAAGTTTACTACTATATATTGACCAGTTTCTAAATTCTGCCTAAGTAATAAATATAAATAAATCAATGAATATAATCGTAAACGCGTATGATTGGCATATTATAAATATTTGACAAAAGTGCTCCAGTTCTGCGCTCGATTTGGTAATTTACGATTTAAGTAAATCTATTTGATGTAGTTAAATAAATTGGCAATAAGTTATAAGTTATATGCCTATAGAAATAGGTTTCAATTTTAATTGATATTTATTCCTCTTTGGGATGGTTTTGTACCCATCAATTTTCTTGTTTTAAATTATTTCTATTGATTGGTTTGAAGCAGGGGTTCTCAACCTTTTGTGGGAGCTTCCCGTTCTCATAAAAATATTAACTTTTCGATTATTGAAATCAGTTAATCCTCTCAAATGTCTGCTTCAACATGAGTTTCATTCGAGTTTTAGCCGTCGTATTTATTGGAATCACAAGACAAACTTCTGTGTTGTATTTCTTTTTTATTTCGTGGACTGTTTTTTGTCTTGTACGGACCACGGCCCCTGGACCACCGGTTGAGAACCACTGAATTCAAAGAAGTTTTGAGTATGAGATTATTCGTTTGTAGTTCATTCTAAAGTTCAGATGAGACAAATGGTTTCTTTAAAAGTGTAATGGGTGTAATTAGGAGTTTTTTTGTTAAGCTTCCTTTTCAACTAACTCTGAGTTAATTAGGAAGATATTTATTGCTGTTGCTCCTTTATATTTTACTGTTAGCTGATAGGTATAAGGAGGTATTTCAAACCGGTTCCGATACTTCTTCCGTCCGGCTTTAAAGAATTTAGAGTTAAAGATCTGGGTGTCACGTGTATGTGAACTTGTTCGTTTGTAAACACACCCACAACACAGAAGAAAATCCTAGTGTAGAGCAACATTTAAAAAAATAATCTCACTCGCTGCTCATGATTAAGAGTCCCTCTGTGACTCGAGACTAGTAGAGCTTTTCTCTATTAATGTACTGGAGTAAACCGTGTTTTTTTAGTCAATACGATATTATTACGGTTTTTTCTCCAAATCAAACCAATAACACAACCCTGCTCACACCACTACATTAACCAAATTACCCAAATAAATCCACACGAAACTGAACCTTAATTACTTATTCACTTATACAGAGTACAGATGAGTTATTCATATTCATATAAACTCAGTATCGTATGAAGATCTCAGCATTGACTGATTGAAGTAATTAACCTGGTTGAGATGTGGGGCAAGGCGGGAGCTTTGTTCACGTTATGTCTCATAATTATTATGTCAAGATTTTTTATAGCTGATACGGTGTTCGCAGACAGATTTGTACCTATATTTGGATTAGTGGGGCTCTGATTTTGAGGTAATTATGTGAGTAAGATTTTGTTGATGAATGGAGTTCGATGTTGCAAACTTTTGATGATAAATCTACGTCAGTATCCTCGCGTTCAATGTGTTAAAAATAATATGTGATGGACTTAAGCTTTGTACTTTCAATTATGAACAGCAAACCAATTGAAAGTACAAAGCCTACAAGTTATGATTATACATTTTTTAAAACAGGCCATGAACAATCATCTAGGCAGCATAACACATCAAAAAACAAATGAAATCATAGGAAAGGAACAAAAAGTTTGAATACTAAAGCGACCTCGTGCAGTTATTCACATGTTATACTCGTATTATAGGTTATTTGTTTAAGATGACAAACTCGATACAGTCTTTTCGGCATTAGTCACTTTTTCAAAGAAGAGAAGAGGAAAAAGGCACCATATCGTAAAGTACAGGGTGTTATCTTTCACACATTTGTTGGCAATAAAAAGGTAAAACGTAATAAAGAAAGTAAAATGTTAATGCGTGTCACTGAAAAGGTTACGGAGAGATAAGAAAGCGATTCTACGTATCACCTACTGGTAATTAAATAAATGTATTTGTTTTAAGGAAAATGCTACAGTGACTGACACGCATGCAACGTCACGCCTTTTAACCCCCAAGGGGTAGGCAGAGGTGCACATTACGTCACGTAATGCCGCTTTTCATCACACTGAGAAATTTTGCAAAAACCGAAAAATCCAAGTAATACTTTGCCCTATCTTAAATAGAACCCGAGCGACCGAAAATCGAACCTGTGCTTCGTTGCTGGGAAGTTACTTGGAACTGCTCAATAGTCTGTATCCCAAAGATTATATTCAAAGAAATTCAGATCATTACCTCTCAAATCTACGTAGGTATACTACTGGCACACTCATTTAATACATTGTATAAACGAAGGCCAAAACCGATGGCTTGAACTTTCCACGTTGAACCTCTGACCAGCCTTTGTGTTAAATGCCGCTGTTTATATAGCAGTTTAATGTATTTAACTGGGTAACTCTGATATATGCTTGTTATTATATGTGAACGTGATTTTTCAATCACCTCATTAGTGAAAATATTTTGCTCATTCGATTTCTTATCGATCGTATATTTTTTGTTAACCTGAATCAAAATTGCTGAGTTATGTATATTGTAAGGTACCAATTAAACCTAAATCAATATTGTAACGTCAATAGTTTGCTGGATAAAGACTGTGAGACGAGATGAGACAAACGTAAATTATAATAGATAACAAAAGTTATTTCAGTATTTATTTGGTAATTTTCTACGCACAACAAATATTTAAACATGCATCCTACCAACAAGAAAGATGATTTATTGTCCATTACTTTAGAACCATTATACTTTAACATCACCATTTACAACACTATCGGCTATGGATCACGACAAATCAACGCGTGCGACTATCAATGGCGACGCGACCGCAGAAGCCGACAATTTAATCGCACCATAAACTTTCCAACGCGAAAGTGAGTTAAGAAAAAAACGCCGAATGCGCGTAAATTGGACTGTTTACACACCGACGCACAAATTATTTTGGTACTTTAGTGACATGTTGAAACGGCTGCCATCTTGCGTAAGATGGGGCTGTAACTGACAGATTACATCTCAGTGTTTTAAGGCTTTTAAGATACATTCACTCTTTTAAGCCTTTCGTGTAATTAGTGTTCTGTATTTTACCAACTGCCGCACTTAGAGACAGTTAATGATTACTTAATCTATTCCTTAGTAACGATTTTGTATCGAAAACAATTGCTAAGGACTGGGTTAAGTCATTATTAAATGACTCTGAGTGTGGCAGTAAAAATTGTTATTTATTCTCTATCTTCAACAAGAATGTTTATAACACTAGGAAAGTTGTACAAAAATGCCCATAAAATGGATTTTGATAAACTTTTATCTGACACTACCTCAAAATGACCATACCACTACACTTTGATCTCAGCCAAAAGGTTAATAAAGTAAAAAATGCAACAACAGTTACCAATCCAATTTTCAATTAGTCTTCCATAACAAACAATCTATAATACCAGACAATAATATATTGTAGTAAAACTAAACTAAGTAGCCTACTCATTCGACCAGTAACTGGTGTACACACGGCTACAGATCAGGCTATACATTACCAGTATAAACTGACCCTTGAATACGCGGTAAGATCATACAGAGAGAGCTCATGATAAACTGGTGTTGTATAGCTTGCTGTGTACACTCGAACACTGATAAACGAGGGTCAAAACAAAACACTGCTCTAATAACTATCACTAACTTGCTTCGTATGTAGGGGCTAGACCACAACGTGCCACAAATAATTGTATGGAAGCCACTATACTTACTATACATAAAAAGGTTTTGTTTGTCTGTGAACTTGATCGTATTAGAGTAACTAGTCTCAATGCGAAAATTCATTAAAATCGATATAGCTATTTAGGAGTTAGAGACCAGCTTAGATACAATAATATTATACAAATATACACGTATACTAAAACGCTGAGAACTGTAGCGATGATGCGAGGAATAATTTAAATAAGTGAATAAATAAGTGAAGTCATGCGATCCAATAAAGCAGAAAGAAAGAAGAAGACATATGGTTCAAACTCTTATCTGCTTTCAATGAAGACTTAAAATGCGAACGGCATTTCCAAAAAATCTTTTTACATCGTGATATTAACTTAACATTCTTTGACCAATGTGCGTAGGCGAGTCCTGCAGGTGAGGCTAGTGTACAATGAAACAGGTAAATAGACAGCCTGTAGGCATTTGTTGTGTTGCTTCCTACGAGTGCCGCTCTGTATAAGTAATGTGAAACAAGCGCCTGCGCCGACGGAAAATGCTTTGATGATCCGCTTACAACGGGCCAGTTACTTGAACGAGTAGATGGAATCAATGTTGGTGCAAAATTGGAGTAGCATTCCTATTTGATTTCCTAGTTTTAAAATAAAAATTGAGAATTTTCTTTTAGATCAGTTGTATTGATGATTACTTGAGAACGATAAAAAGTAAACTGCTGCAAAACTTGGTAAATAGAAAATTAAGTACTGTTTATAGACACACGAGAAAATTACAGACTTCTCACTAAACAATCACAGATAACAAACCCTATCTTAAACTAAATTATTATATAACAAATACACTTCCTAATCCAGTCCATTATCATCGGAAACGAAAGCTCTTCGCCAGTAACTCGTGCACTAGTGCAGTCCAAACGCTTGTTATCGATGTATCGGGAAGCGAGTGGTGAAAGTATGCAAGCAGGGCATTGGGCATACAACGGAGCATGCGACACTGCCCTCTGTCCACTGCACTTAGGTACTATCGATAACTTGGTGCTTAGAACAAGTTCCTTGTTACAAACTATTGTTTGAAATGATTACGTTTTAGTTTGTTCTTACGGTATTAGTGGTTAGAGATACAGCTGGGTGTCATGTTGTCTTGTGTGACGGAAGCATTAGTATATACGTAGGTTTGTATAAAATTTTGAGGCGAAACAATTAATGATATCAAGTTAAATCAAAAAGAGAAAAAGCTCAACAGATAAATGACATATTTCGGTTTTTTTAAGTCAAAGTCAAATAATTGATTCTAACTAAACCATAAATAGGTGCGTTTGAAATGTCAAAAAATAAAGAAATAAATAATCTTCTGTTAGTCTGTTCGCCAGTGAAGCTAGATGCTCGTTCCAAAGTGTAGCTTCGAATGGAGAGAATATCTAATATCCTCTGCTAATTATTGCTAGAGTGCAATCACCTCATTCATTTCCAATTTAAGCGCAGAATTCTCTATCCTAAGTTTTTAAATACGTTTTTATCCACATAATTACTTTAACCACTGCCCAATGCTCATTAAAGAAACACCCAAGAACAACAAACAAGCTCCTTAACCCACATTAAATCTAATTTTACACTCTCAATATGCAATAAATACGAACTAAAGTTAACATTTCTCTCCTAGGTAACATTACTAACATTAGTTGAAATTCGATAGTCTCTGTTTCTATTCGTACGATATTTACAATCAAGTGTGTTTAAATAAACGATCTGCGGTGCTAATGAAGGGAGTTCTATTTAGTCTCACTATGATGCCATAAAGTGGAGTCAAGCTTCAATGTAGCTCCAGTAAATTTATTTATACCGGTATAGATACATTAATTGGTTAGTTTAATGGGTGAGCTAGCGCGTGGTTGTGTGTTTGTTTATTGAAATGATCAATTTTTTTTTGGGTTGGAAATGGTACCTACTTTTATAGATATTTTGGTCATGGAAAGTGTCAGTAATTGTTGGTTTATTATTGTCTATAGTATAGTATAGTAAGTCGATGGACTTCATAGTAACTAGTAGACAATAATAGCGAATCATAATTCATTATTGTTGCTGCTTAGAACGAAATTTTTCTTTTGATACTTGTCTTAAGTATTATTGAGTTTAGAAATAGTTGAGAGATTGGCTATGGCTACTTTTGATATTAAGGTTCTCCTCTATAAATGAAAAAAGAGAGTGTTATCGAAGTCTTTCCTTTTAGGGAAATTGATTTTATATTACTATTGAATTATCCTACATATCTAGAGTTTCTTATTAAGATGTTTTTAAACATAATAATTGTAAATAAGTACATTATCGTTGAACAATGTAGTTCTTAAATCGACACCTGAAATTATACTTCACCTTGCGATTCAACGACCATGATCAACTCGTAACTAGCGACAATAAAAGCGGAATAAAAATATTTATATACAACGAAAAAAATACTTATGTCCCATTGTTCGTAAGGTGTGTTGATCGCAAAGATTTACGTACGACGATCGTACAAAAGACCGTATTACGGAGTGGCCACAATAAATATGATTTATTACTTCATCGGCAACCCTGAATGTATTTTCGGGTCATCTCAGTTCCTCCCACTCACGACCCGCCCGCAGCTACTCAATGAAGACATCGGATTCAATGCCTCCATAAATCAACGATTGGGGAAGAAAAATTCTGTCTAGTTGAAATATCGATGGGGCCAAAAAAGCTTCGGAGAAATTCCGAGCGGTTTGAGAATACTGATGCGCTGGCTGGCTGGCTGTAGGGTTGACCGGTTCAAGTTTACGAGTATGGTTTACAAGTTTATTTTTTTATACCTAGAAGACTTTCTCTGTATACAAAAGTCCAAAATAGGTGTAAATCTGTTTACCTATATATGATAGATAAAAAAAGTTACTAGTTTACGTAAATTTATCAAATTATTAATTTAAGAATATAGCGTATCTTCTTTAACGTCTGATTAAAATAGAAACACGAATTAATCTCTAAAATGAATTTAGACTTAACATATCATCACATGGATCCTTAATGAAATAACGTTCACTGTTCCCAACTCATCAGTAATTTTTTAAAACACAAACCTGAACAAAACTTTACAAGCAGTGCCAACCCTGTGTGTTAACGAAACAAATTGAGCTGTTGTTCATCATCGAGTCACTGTATCGGCGCCTACGCATGTCCAATGCCGACGAATATTAACCATAATGCTGTCGCTACCACGATTACTTATGCACTTTTTGAATGGAAATTAAGTATAAGAAATAAAATATCGATTAAGTTGTGTTTTATATGAGCGTTGAGAATTCTTTGAAGAGTACTGTTAGTTCATTGTATGGCTACTTAGGGTTATCAAACGTAGAAGTGATATATTTTGTAGTCTATTTTTATTGATAGTTTTGGTTGTAATTTAGTTAAAACATTAATGTTTCTTCTCAAGTAAACAACGTGTAGAGTAGAATACGTGCTATTATTGGTTCTTCATGCTATTATTGGAATAATCCCGAATAATAAAAAGGTTGACTTTACTAATACTTACTTGCTAAGCATTTTGAATAAAAATGTAGGCAGTATTCTTATGGTCACAAGGTTCATTTCTCTATAACAATAAGTACAGCGACGTAGGTGACCAAAATACACACGCATTAAAGCTTAAAGAAGACAAGATTATTAAGATCTGAACCAATCAGGAAACAACGGTAACATTATTCAACGTTTTTTACAATCGAATTAAATGTACGGCCATCTGCAAAATCTAGATGTGTAATGATTCTGTTTTTGTACGTACACTCATTTCATTCGAACAATATTATACCTGAGTTCTTCCATTATAGTTTTTACCATCACTTTTGTGGGAGGTAAGTGCACATTATGGTGGATGCCCTAAAAGATGGCTTTATAATGTCAAGGATAGGGATATGTGTAAGGAAATGTGAGTCAGAGTTGAGTCACGGATGGTTATAGTGCCATTTACCTTACCTTCTGTTTTCTTAGAACGTCCTTATTATTTTTATTATGAAATTAGCACATCTGTTGCTGTACGTGGGAATTTTTGTGGTACTTCGAGTGGAAAAAATAGTTGCTGCGTAAAAATGGCACTTATATAGTAAAGTTTGAGTTCTATAGTGTTTCTGGTTTATGTTTCTGTAGAAATGACTACATAAGTATACAGTTTAACTACATTTACTTTGTCAATAACTGCAGTCTTCCCTTCACTACCAAAACAGATGATGCATTTTTGAAACCCGTTGACAGCCCGAGGGCGTGTGACTAGTCGCGACTCGATTGTTAGACGTTTTGCAAGACAACCAGATGAGACGTAGCACGAAGGAGTTTCAAAATATTTGGGATGGTCATCTACCTACCAAGTGATTGCAAAATGTAGGGAAGCTGAGCAGAGATAACTGAACTAATATGTTAATTATATAGAGATCAGTTTTTGAACGGAGCAGAGCTATGGATAATAGATATTTTGACTACTGCAATTCTGAATGTCTGAAGTCTGTTCTTTTGTTATTTGGTAGTTAATAACTATCTTCCTTATAGCAATATTTTTTAGATTAGATTTAAAAAAAATCCTTAATAAAAATCAAACAAGACTCATTATTGTTTTGGCAACCGCAATACAACACGTACTTATAGAAAAACTGCAAACAATCGAATGATACATCGAGAATCGATTTCGAATTTACCGATGCATCGCATCGAGTTATTTCAATGAGTGTCAGATTACAATGCGCAGACGTAAACCGATGTCAATGACACTTTATAGTTAGGGATCTATAAGATCTAAGTCACCTCATAAAATAATATACGTTACTGCTTTACCGATGTTGAATTAAATGATATCGATACTCGGATCGAATCGATGTGTTTAACGATTATAATTTAATGGTTTCTAATTAGAATCGACTTCGAACTTGGAAGATGTTGATATAAATCTTATTGCTAATTACTTGCTTGTTGCGTAGGTAGATTTTGTGTTGTAGTTTTAGTGCATCAAATCTACATAGATACTTATTCTTATCGTACTATTAAATTGATTTATAGAAAAAGTGCGAGACTAAGTTTAACTCGTAAGTTATAAGTGTCTAACTGCAATTTTACAATTTATTAAACAGATTGTTTACAACACTGATCACTTTGAAAGGAATTGAAATATAAAATATTATCTTTTGATAATATTATCCCATATAAAACTACAAAGAAAGAAACTTACCAGGTAGCCTTTACACCGTAGATCTTAATTTCCACAATCACAAACAAACAATTATTGATTAAAAGATATTTCCTAAAATTTATTACCTCCAAAAGCCTTCAAGATACACAGAGGCTCTATTTTCTTCCGTATCTCATATTTTACATCGTCCAATTTATAATTACCTGTAACAAAACAAATAGAAAATTATTCAATTGCTCTTATTACACCCACGCGTTATTAGATCGGGAATAGACAACGGGCAAAACGTTCAATATAAAGCACATCAAGCTACCATAAACTGTTCAATAGATTTTCAACTCTGGTCTTAGGTGATAGGGTTGAAAGTTGATTGGATGATAGTAGTTTGAAGGGTAGGTTGACCTGCTGTCAGTATATAACTGAAGAAGCTCTATAATTGAGAACTTGGCCTCGGGCTGGGGATTACTATACGAAAGTTATTTATGTTGTTACTGTTTATTTTATATTTTTCATTATTGTTGTAACGGTGTTGGTATTGTGGTTCGAAGTATTGTTTTGTGTGTATAGAGATATTAGTTACAGCTGTCTTAAAACTTTGAATAAGTACTGTTTCGGTAGTCAAAAGTCTTGGACTCTAATTTCAGATTTGGACTAAATATTGGGCTAAATTATTATAGAACTTCTTAAGAAACAGAGTATTTA
This sequence comes from Spodoptera frugiperda, assembly GCF_023101765.2. Lineage (NCBI taxonomy): Eukaryota > Metazoa > Arthropoda > Insecta > Lepidoptera > Noctuidae > Spodoptera > Spodoptera frugiperda. The sequence goes on from NC_064216.1 coordinate 7,236,499, forward strand.
ACAACGAAGTCTGGAATGGTAGTCGGTGTATAGCGATCCGCGATAGGTTCGCTCTTTAATACCTACATTGTACATACGATTTATAATATTTAACTGGAACGATTTTTATTTCAATTGAGCGTTTCTTAAAAATGAGATGGTATGTATTTGTAATTGAACATTTGTACTTATAATACCTATCTAAATAGGCTATTCTTAGGTCACAATTTTGCAAGCTTAAGGTCACACAATAATATATCATTCGCTCATTAAGTATTTCACATTTGCTTTATAACCAAACGAAGTGTGACTAATTTTTAAATAGAAATAGAAATATTATTACGCAAGAGAGCCACTTGAGGCATCAACAATATATAAGAAGGCATTCTAGTAATAAATCTTAACAAATCAAATGACACGTTGATTAATATTATTAAGCGATTTATATACAATTCGTTAGATCTGTATTGTGTATAAACATCCGTTTAATGTAGACAGCAGCACATCATAATACCCAAAACAAACCAAACATCTCCAATCGATATTAAACCTTACAGATTTTATAATAGAACTGAAAATTGTATACAGATAAGTGTAGCTTTATGTAGTGTGAGTGAAAATGAACCGTAAATAAATTTGTATTGAATATTTGAATATAGAATGTTGCATCGTTTACGCACGAAATGTCTAAACAGTTATCAATGAATAAGGTTTTAATAAAAGTGATTTGGTGATGGATGAATGGATGGTTAGGTCATTAGAGACGAGTTATGTTCTGCAACTTTTGTGTGCAACTTTTTTCTTTTATTGTGTTGTAAAGTTGTAATTAATGGGTTGTGGAATGAATTAGTCATAACATAAAAAGCCTGATGTTGATTTTCGAAGTGATTTTGAGAGGTGGTTTAGTAAGAAAAGTATACACGCTTCAGGCTCCATTTATAGAGACGTAGATTTTATTGTATGTTAAAATCTTAACTAGGTAACGTATGCTACGAATTGCACTATGTCTTATTCTAAAGACCTTGATGCAAAAAGTGATGTATATGGCTAGTACAAGTCCAAAAGTACTGTATTTGATTAAATCAAATAAAAAAATCGACTTTTAACCAAATTAACAAAAGATTTTCATCGATCTAACAGGCATAAGACATTTGTAGTGTATCATATTTGTAACAAAATCAATACCCGAATACATAGTACTTATACCTTGCACATAATGCTTGCATTAATTACTCAGTAAACATTACTTTTAATACACCCAATCAGAACTTAATCCAACGCAAATTCTAATTACTAAACCAAAACCTACATTCTTAAATAAACTCTATTTTAAAGAAAATAGAGCTCAAAATAACTTGCAACTATCACAATGGTAGGTAGTTGTAGAATCGGTCGGATCATTAGTGACGCGTGCGCAGCGCGTGCGATGCGCTATTAAATTTGAAACAGTATACATTTATAAGTAAATGCGTTTACTGTTTAATATTCTATCAGATATAGTCACGCCGGTTTGGTTCATTGGCTAGTTGTTGTGTAAAGAGTCGTAGTTAAGTAGGCTTATTTGCTATTTGTCAAGCTACTCGTATCATGTCCATGACTGTAAAATGTAACCGTGTTACGGGTTCCATTCCCGCGCAGAACAACCTTAAAACATTGTGCTATGATAAATTATTGTTCAAGGGACTTTTTTAACCCTTAAATTGGCACTGTACTCCACTAATACCATAAACTTTAAAAAAATCTAATGACCCAAATATTAAAAAAACCTATTTTTTTTATATTAAATAAGTAGCAATAATTGTCAATCTTGGTAGACTTTTATTGTAAATTATGATAAAATCGAATATAATTTGTCAAATTCAAAATTTTTTCGAAACGGTCTGGTGTCTCTGCGACCCGGGTAAGGTTTTTATTGTTTTCTTTACTTTTTCGTTTGGGAGTTCTGGGTTTTTGGCTTTGCACAAGGGGGCCTAACAAGTAACATAAAATATTCGATATTATTGCTCTAATTTACGTAATAACAATATTATAAGCTAGAATCAAAGTATGTACTCCGTGAATACCGTTGCCAGATCAGTACGAAATAGACTTTGGTATACACGAAGTACATATCCAAATGCATAGTGTTAATCAATATGTATTTTATATCTATATCTTATATATTATAACAACAAAAGTTGAGTTTTTTTTTACGTTTGATGGGTTGACGTTTGGCTGCTATCTCGCCTGATGGTAAGCGATGATTCGGCCTACGATGGAGCACGCCTGTCCATAAGCAACATATTCACTCGGACTTTGAAGACACCCAGGTTATACCCATCAGGAAACACAGATTCCGGCAAAGAATTTCACTCTCTAGCAGTTCGCATAAGGAAGCTTGAAACAAAGCGCTTGGTGCGAGTGGGTGGGATATCTACCATGAAGCGGTGGCGCTTCGCCGATTGTCTTGTGATTCGATGATTTAAAGGACTAGGGGAATCAAGTTGTGCAATTCCACCTCGCACTCTCCGAAATAATCTTGCAGAGTATGAACGTGACTGATGACGTCAATTTCATACTAAATAATTTTTGTTTGTAATGATTTTTTTATAAATAAAGTAATAAATTAACAAAATGAGTATTAGTGATATATTGGCAGTGTGCTACACGTAGTACAAACGTAGTTTACATTATAATTGGCAATGTACTCTCTGAAGTACACAGGTTTTCGCGAAAACTGTAATATACAGATTTTTTCCACAATTTTTTTCACTCCTCTGGGATCATAATAAATACAAAAATAACATTAAAATGACAAATTTAAGAAATCAAAGTGCTTGCCAGTTTAAGGGTTAAGAGGGCAAAATAATCCCATGATTTCTGCCGCCTTGAGCGAGGCGAGAGTGCGAGAGGGAGTGTCAGACTCTTTCTGACTAAAAACTACCCCGTTCTTACTTCTTACTTTTTGAGCTGGAGTCCCGCTATATAGTCCACAGCTTGTTCAAAGGTCATGGGACTGACATGTAGTGACATATACATATGTGTGAATATGTAGATATGTTTGTAACTCCAATCATTATACATGGATATTTTATTGTATGGCTATGCACATTTAGCCGGAAAAAACTAAGTTTAATTTGACCCCGTCTTTGACTACTACAACATATATACGCTATCGAGTAATCTGCCAATCTCTTTATTCCATGATCATAATTTATAACATTTTATATACTAGTCAAGTATTAAACGTCTTCCCTACTTAGATTAAAAGTTAATTAAACTTAACTTCAACGCTATTTTGTTTATCTAAAATGGTTCAATAAAAACATATCTTAATAGATTCTTATAAAGAAATAGTTGATTAGATTTAACATCATTTATGTAATGATAGCTTAATAATAAGAACTGCTGTGTCCATATCCATCATCAGATTTTAAGTAATTGCATTGTTCTTTAGGGGTGTCATCACACCAAACTTTTACTAGAGAACATCTAGTTGAAATATTTGGGCGTAGAAAGGTGACCTTTAAAAACGATCTCAATTTTTTTTTATAGGAATAAAATAGATATACTTGTATCTTCAATTATTTATACAGCTAGTAATTTTACATGGATATTATTTCACCATCAACAACAAAATATAACTACTTAATAAATAAAGTTCCAAATCTACTTTAAATTATGTGATCATTTCACCATACACCATAAAATATATAACCACAAATAACAATCAGATATTCAAAACCAACCATTTCGAATCACCAATAAAATTAATTCATAAATCAACACGGGCACAGCCCTATTCTCTAGCGTGTAATTTGGCGCGCATTTTCAGCGTGCGTCTCCCGCCCACGCGTCGGCCATCAATCATGCGCGCGCGCATTCGTTACGTGCGACGCGACGTTCTAATGCCGAATGTTTCGCAAACAGATGACCGGGGTATTGTAGTCCAGCCTTTGTTTTAACTTGAGGTCATTGTGTTTACTGCTATTATAATTAACGTAAAAACTAAATTAGAAAGAGGATTTCGTTACAAAAGTTACTGGCTGATTGAGATCTAAGAAAGGAATGTTACACTTAAATCAATATGCACAGCAATGAATATACGCCATAGACGAAATGATATTCAATCGGTATACAAGGAGCGAAACGTATTTATAAGGACAGCAATGTGAAGTTTCGCACATGCCAGTAAGTGCTATAATATTATCATAGCAGATACAAGCTGACTTATACAAAATAGACGAGTTCCTTAGATTCCAAAAAGGCTGCGGTGCCCGCATTGGCAGACAAACATTGAGTAAAGAACCGTGTATATAATTTGCATTGAAATGTTGACGATGTTTTAACTTATTCAGTGTTTGAACAAATATGCAGTAAGCACACATATTTTTAATATTATTTGCAATGTAAATTATGTTTACAACATTGTAGTAATTCGCTGGCGTCGGTAAGTAGGCGTCAATTGCCATGTTTATTGTGGAGCCATTGGACCAGAGTGGCGGTCGTTATATAAATAATGCGTGTAACAATGCCATGAAGTATTGGAGGTTCAAGCGACGTCGTAGGATCGTATCTGTATGCAAATTGTTGCGAATTTTCGTAACATGGCGGCGCCGGCGACCGATTCATCATAGAAATGTGGACGGATCTGCCCACGCGCACTGTTTAATGCACTACGGCTAGACGGCGGATGTAAGCCGCTTGATACGTTACGAAAACTGATTTGTATGTACATAATCCCAATTTGCGACACGGTGACTATCGATCGGAGTTACATTACATTTTTGTGTAATGTAACATTGAGCTGTTGGCATAAGTAATTTTCTTATCATTAAATGACTTAAATAATTGCTACAATTTCTAAATACGATTTCGCAATAGTTTTTATAAGTATAGTGACTGTGGAATTTTATTTACACATTACTTTATAACGACACTAAAAAATCCACAAGTATCAAGATCAGTTTTAGTCAAAGTACACTATAATTCTGACCTACCAAATTCTTAATCTTTTGAGCTCATCTAGACTAAGGACGGAGACGGTTACTCCGCTAACACAAACATGATACTTGAATAATCAAAGCTCTATTCACTGAGAGTATCAAAACGTCACGCTTGACATATCTGAGAGTGAATCAGGGAATTTTCGCTGTTAGCTCTAAAGTTTGCAAACATTTTAGGTTCAAATGAGCGGTTATGGTTGTCTGGTAATGTGCTTGTTTGTGCGTGTGAACGTGAGTATTATTAGTTACTTTGTCACGAACATTTTGAGAAGTCGCCAGTCAAAAATTGTGCATAAGATAACTTATTTTTGTCTTATAAAGTACATACTAACGCCCATTTCCCGTTATTTTTCTTCAAGAATATGTTTGTTAAGTTATAATGAAAATTTCCATTTAAATAGAAAACAACACAACCCAAATTCAACTCTCAATACATCAATAAATTTCACAAATATTAAACGTTAAATCATCGCCAATTTCCATATAAATGAAAACCAAGGAACATTGAAGGACACCCACGAGGTATGGAAAGGCTCATCAGTAAAATAGCAGATCCATCGGTTATTATACATGGTGATGCAAGATGGTATTTAATGTCAGCCATCATCAATAGAACAAGCATTCAAGCCGCATGACTCCGTTTAATAGTCATTGCAATTGATGCGCACACGCTGATCTTGATAAATGCGTTCCTTTGATCGATATACATTGAGGCGAAAATTATTTTGTAATTTTGCTGTTGTATTTTTAAGGGTGTGGTTTGTGAAAAATGTGGTGTTGTTTTAGTAATATCAATTTATTTTGTGAGGTATTTTCTTTATGAAAGTAATACAGAGATATAAAAAATCTAATCTTATTTTTTTGATATAAAAAAGGAATTTTATTTTTTTTCTAGTATTTGCATATAAATTATCATTATTCTTCATTAACATCTTTACCAGATTTTTTTACGGAAGCTAAATCTCTTGAAACCAATCAAATTGATGTCTTACTTCACTAAAATTACAGTCCAATTTTCTTAAGCGCTTTACTTTCAATATAAGCGTATAAGCCTTACATGTAGCAGATCAATACCAAGTAACGATTACTTACCATAATTTTATTACTTGTGTCTAGTATCTGAAGGTGGCCACATTTCAACGTCCATGATTCTATTCAATATGGCCATCAAATGAGTAAGGAATTCATCAATGGAAATGGAAATTTGTCCATCATTCCGCATTATTTGTGTGGCATTTAAATTGGTCTATCAAAATGTCTGGTGGGTTTATTTTTAATACTGACTTTGATATCTATCGGTTTTAAATTAGATACTGCTCTTTGGGTTGATTGAATGTGTGATAGTTATTTGTTGTAGCTAAAAAGTTATTTAAAAGGTTTCAGAGATAATTAAGTACATAACTTCTCCCGCCTTGGGCAAGGCGAGAGGGAGTGTCAGACTCTAATTGACCAAAAACCACTCCGTTCCCACTCCAGCCTGTCGAGCCGGAACTTTGGTAACCCGCTAGGAAGTCCGCAGCTGGTTTTAAGACCTTGAAGTTGGTGATTAGCGTATTTAAAAAGTTTTTCGAGTTTAGTAGACGTAGTGTTTATACAAATGTTATTTTCTAACTGTCCTAAAGACATTAGGGAAATATCCTTCTAGAAATCCAATTCAAAAGAACATTAAAATGGAAACAGTTATTGCTATCCGTTCAGAATTTTCAAAATATGTCCCTATAGTTCCAAGAATGGGTTTCCAGACACAACAGTGACCAAAAAGGCGCCGCCAACACAAAATATATCTAAACAAGTGTTCGCTGACATAATTGAATACCTGATTTTAAACGGAGATTGTCTTTAAACTCAGATACTATCTTAGATCTCGATCACAAACTATTTGGAAGCAATTTGGTATCGGTATTCAGAATGTCTTAGTTTATAGAGTGGTACCGTCATAGTACATACTGCTATAGTGTTGCAAAATATGTATTCAAATATTTGTAAATGGCTAAGCTATAAACATGTTGAGATAAGATGGAACATTCTAGATATTTTGTTGTCATTCAATGTTTTAGAATAACGCGTTGGTTGGTGATTTTATGTTTTGTGTCGCTTTAGGCTGCTTGTAGTCTTTTGCTGACAGATAGAGAAATTATTAACATGAGTTTAATTGTTAGCTTTTCTTATTGTGTAATATTATACTAAATAATTAACTCTTAGTATGTATAAACCTGTATCCTGTACTCTAATGTTTAAATTATTGGTAACTTTTAATTATTGGTGACTAAGTTACCTGTACTAAGAAAAGTGTATGGTATATTGCAGGTATAATCTCTTTATATAAAACAGGTGGTGTGCTAACCGAAGAGATTTGTTCAGATCAAACGTAATGAAAAATGTTCCACATTTAGAACGTGTAATTGACCGTAAAATCTAGTTACTTACTTTACATTTAAGTAATTCTATTTCGTACATTTTACAAGAAAACATAGCGAAACTGATACGGTCTGATGTTTATAACTTCTTCAATCCGTGTTTGGTATTAATATCCGTGGTCAAAGTTTACGAATATTTCAGGGTTGTCGAGACGCGAAACTAATGTTGAATCTTGAAATGACATTCGATGGCCTAAGGCGTGCGGTCTGGCTTTGTTCAAATACTAAATCTGAATCCATGCCCACGGCCCCACATAGAAGATTTGGTATAAGGTTGCAACACTTTCGTTTCACTTGGTATTAGTTGCCATTATAATTACTTCTTAATAAGGTATTTACTAACTTAGAGCTCATTTCCGCTTCAGTTCGCTTTTTGCATACAAATACTGATACATATTACTCTCTTAAGAACCTGTTACATATCGAGCTACGCTTTGGTATTTTTTAAGACGCAAATGTAATACGTAATCAATAATTTCTAAGTTTTTTCTTTCCATTTTTAGCATACGAGTGCTCTAAATCTGTCTATCAACTACATAGTCGTTCATTACATAATGCATTTCGAACTAAAAGAATCTTTTCATAGGCTTTAAAAGGACTAATTAAAAAAACATCGTTTGTCGGAAGCTGCACCCCTGTGAGACATGCGCGTGCGCAGCTAGGCGCGGCGTCACTTCCTCAGTTGATCGGCGCCCGTGGCCGGCGGCGGTCGTGTCCGCGCGTAATGGCCTCCCAGTCCCGTTCCATAGCGCTGTCATTACATCGGGAAATCTAATAAAGCCTATTGAATGGGCAGATAGTAAGAATGGAAGATGTAAATCTCAAGCTAACATGAAAGTAAACGATTAATATAGACCCCTCATGTTACAAAAATGTAAAGTAGGTATACAATACAGTTATATCTAAAGAAAAAGATTAAACCTTCTTCAAAAAATAGTACAATAAATGTCGAAAACAAATTAGTGTTATAAAACGAGCAATGAAAGAAAAGCATCCACTTAAAAAAACAACAAACGGATTTTTCAAGTAAATCGATTTTTTATCAGTTTCGAAATAAATTCGATGTAACTTCCCATGTCTTGTTATTGAATAGGCTGCACAATGCGACTTGCTCAACCTGCTCACTTTTTGTACAGATTAGGGACAATGGAACGATTATGAAAGATTGCGATCTTTTAATCGACTTTCGATAGTCAATAGTTAAGGAGACAAGCTCACGACAGGACTCAGCAGGGGACTGTTACCGAATACTGCATACCGATCATTATCTGATATTAATTAATTGATATAGCTGTTCACGACCAAGCCAGTGAGAATAGTCACACATTATTGTGCAAGAAGCAATTAAAAATGTTATATTAAGACATTTGTGTCACTCTATTATGGCGTTTTGTTTTATAGGCGACATTTTATTGCAATAATTTTTCATTTTAATTTATCAACTCCTACGCAACTGTGGGAGCAAACTTTTACTTTTTTTCTCGAAATAATTTTCTCGTTCAAAAGGGGAGATCTCTCTTTCGCCGTGATTTACATTTTTTTCGAGTATGAAACGAAAGTGTTATGATTATGGGTAAAAATGGTGGCGTGCGTCACAGCGGTCGAGTTGGAGGCAAGAGCTCGATGGCGCGTAACGGGCGTCCAGTGAAAACTTACAAATAACCACCCATTAGCAGCCTCGAGCGGCGGCGGCGCAGGCGCAACCAACAATTTCACCCTGATTTATATCATCTGTACGTCGATGTACACCGAGAAAATGTGGGAAAATTTTCACTATCCGACAAGACCCGTAATTTGATAAGGGGAATCATCGCTCCGGTTTTGCGATTGAAAACGACAGTTTCCTCTAAGTGATGTGACCGGTCCCTGCGAGAAAACTCGATCGAAGGAAAAGTAGTTTGTAGTGCGACTACCCCTTATAGATGACGTCTCATAAATAATGCCTCTACATAAGTGGGGCGCGCGCTGCAAGAATTAAAAATAACATTTCTAACTTGTTTTAATCGACATCATCTGAGATCTTCTTCAATAAACATAATTACTTTAATTGAATCTTCGTTTTATCAATCATAAAACATTTGACTATGCTGTTCCAATTAGAAAATACAAAACGAAAATGGCCGGTTATAAACTGGTTCGAGTTTTTTTTTGTTAATAAAACTTGCATTTTTAACGAGCTCAAATAAATTTGTTACATGGATGAGGAACAGCTAAGTAACGCTTACTAGTTTATACGGCAGACTCATTCTAGAGCGTGGAATAAAGATGACTCACGGTAATAACCGTCGAGCGACGCCGTATGTCAACGAATGTCAACATAAAATACAGTTTTTAATGGTGTGAATGCGCTATGGTCACATCACAGACGACATACAGCCTTGTTACGATGTACCATGTTACGTGAATTGTAGCTTTAATTACAACTTGGAGTTCAACACATCGAATATTGTGTCAAAGGTTCTGCAAGTAGAGCAACCTTTCTCACGTACCCGACTTTTTTAAACATTACGACCCAACAGTAGCATCAGAAAAGACTTGTCGTTCAACTCACAATGACTCTTACGGCAATTGCAAAAAAGATTTTATTTGCGTGCGCACTTTTTATGGTTTGTGAACGCAGTGGCGAAATAAAGGCAACACAGAAGCAGACTGCGTCAATTGGCCGCGCGTTTTCACATAATAAAAAACAGTATATTACGCGTGTCTAAATTCCGTCCGTTACATTCTGAAAATACGTTTTTTTAGCTCTCTGATGACTTGCAGAGGGTAGTTAGACTGACGATATATGCTACAGTATCGTAAACTGTAGAGAGATCGGTCCGGAGATAAAAATACGAGTTTTTCCATTCACGCAAACATGTATAGAAAATGTTATGATACAAATAAATGTAAGACAACTTTCAAAGACGGTTTCGGACAAAGACCAGTCCGATAATTGATTCGATCGCTTAAAAGACAAGTAGTTTGTATTTTGGGATTCTGATATCGGATGTCAACGAACTGTTTCGGGTATCTTCGGAAGCGGTCGGCGGTTCCTTTGAGTTGTGCTTTAATTTCTTAATCCTAATTGAATTTGTTTGTTCCGAATGGCGAGCGAGATAACGCAATGTACTCGCGCTGATCGATTGTTCGCTGGTTGCGACGCGAGTGCGGTGACCATTCGGCTCGGTAATCGAGGAATGGGATGTCATATTTTAAGTAGTTGATGTTTGATAACATGCTTCCCTTTTGTATTCTTTTTTGCTTTCGGCTAATAACACTGATATGGTTAAAATGGTTATAGGCTGTTACATTAGTATCAGAGCAATTAGGTACTTAGTCTTCTAAAGCATATCTCTTAAACTCCGAAGGTTTTTGAACCCACCATTTGCTAATTGAGTAGTGGTAACAGGGAATTAAATCTTGAAATGACGTATGGACAGGAAAAGAAGAAGAGATTGGTATTATTGATATTCACACATGGGCATAATTCTAGTTTCATTTATTTTAGAACTGTGTATTCCAAACCACTTTACACAAGTCTCTTTAAAAAGTTGCAGTCACAATTTGACCATCGTATATAAGCATTTTTTCCGACCCTTTTCAATCAGATACTTCCAAAACCGTCCCAGTTCAGTCAGTTGAACAGCCAACCAAATTACCATGTCCCAGTCTCATTTAAATATAATGGTAACACTATTTGAAACTAATAACCAGCGGAGGTTAGATAGATGAGGTCTATTATTGATTAAGCTTTGTGTATTGTCCTTTAAAGGTGAAGTTTAAGTCGCTATTGAAATCCTCCGTATCTCTTGATAGATGGACATTGGGCGATGTCTATTACGTCATGGAATGCGGAATACTTGCAAGATAAGATTGTTGAATAATTTTGTTATGTATTTGAATTTCTGATATGTAAGCTGATTCTAATTACGTGTTTGTATATTATATTGGTCGCTAACCAGTGATTTTATGTACTCTATAATCTTTTTTCGCGTTGGAGTTTCAGGTAAATAAATATCTCTGTGGTCTCTTATATTGCTGAAAGAATATGTATTCCGAAAAATAGATTTTTTTTATCCTCAGGGTGGTTTTTAGTCAGTAAGAGTCTGACATAGCCTCTGGCCTTGCCCAAGACGGGAGAAGTTATTGGATGATTTTCTCCATTTAAAAAGAGCTGTTTGATTTTTTTAGATGATAACTGAGATTGTTGTCTTTTACAGTATCGTACTTTTCTGCAGAGATGAAGTAGTCAATATTTTTTTTATATTATTTTATTAAATATATAGTTAGTTATATCAGTACAAAAATATCACATAGCTTGTTAACTGTCATTTGGAAATAAACAAGTACCTTCGCAAAAGAATCCTCAACAGTTTAATTGAGTTGAATACCTACCACTTATGGTGTCCGCCATAGTATTAAGGACGGACACACACGATGATGCTTTAGGCCCATTTCACACGACGTTAAAATATATCGTCTTTCCTTTTATCGACCTTAATTATTGCCTAAAGACCGACATTTAAGACTGTTTGACGTTTCTTAATCACCTCGATAAGGACTAACGACACTATTGACGTTATATCCGACAAATTGCAATAATAAAATTAAAAGTTTCTTTTTACGCGAATCGAACGTCGCGTCGGTTTCGCAACATTTTTAATGTTTCCTTTGGATTGTGTAATAAAAGGTTTTATTTGAACCTATTAAATTTTATATAAAAATGTCGTGATCTCACAGAGATATGGAGTTAAGGTGTTTATTTAAACTTTCTGTTTTACGTCCCACCGTGGCTCGTATAAAAACAATAATTATACGCTGACACAAGTGGGTTAGGTCATAACAAGCGAAGTTGATTCCGTCAACAGACTAAATTAATGGCACTCGCTGTACCACAAACTGTTGTATAAATCTGTCCACATCAAAATGGCAAATGTTTGTGTGGACATGGTATTTTCTTGAGATCTATATTAGATAACTCCTATTTAGGAGATTAAGATATACATGAGACCTTTATATTTTGTGTCGCGTAAAATTAGTGGTCCGTTCCAAAACAAAGAATTAGGCTGATTTCACAGTGTCTGAGTTTACCGCAAGGGCCGTACATGTCGTCACCGGCTGCGACATCGTCGCCGGGGAAGCGAAAGCGAATCAATCCGGCTTTTATCAACGCTGTGCGTGACCGAGGCCATTGTTAGGAAAGGGAAAATGGGACGGAGGCGCCGCGAAAAATAGAAGAATAACGCGGCAGCGCGCTTCATTGGACGTTTTTGTGCGTCGCAAGCGCAACCGTCCGGCGTGACGCGGGGACGCGTGCCACTTCACCCGCAGTCACGACCGACATTCGTATACTTGCGATCGGGGAGCATCGATTCACTTTTACCTTTCGATACAAACAGTTATTCAAAATCATATCAAAATCTCCGGTAAATTAGTGGACCTTGGCTGCAAAGTTCAAGCGGCACGTGCGGCGCGGAAAGCGTATCTGTCAGCCGGCAACGTTAGACTTCTATGTGGAATACATCTGACATAAAGATAAGGAGTTTGAACTCGAGACCTTTTCGATCTAGCATTTTACAATTGCGCCACTGTGAAATTGTGGTCGGTGGCGTGTGCTGGCCAGCTTTTATTTATATTGCTTGTAGTGCAGGAGCGCTCACGACCCGGTAATTGATGCTCTCGCGGGCGCGCGTGCCTGCCTGCACCCGATGAGCCGTTATAACCGCTCCAACATACTAAGCAAGCACGCGCTAAACTTATACCACTTATAAACTGTTGCGTCTGCAAAAATATTGGACGATTAGTCGCTGTTTGCTGTCGTGCGATTGTCGCAAGACTTTAAGCGTCGATATACACGTACGTTATGTCAAAGTGTGCGGTTTTTAATGCATGTGCACATTGAATTGTAATGCTTATGACCTTGTGGAGTTGTGATGTAATTGCTGCAGTTTGTAATTAAAACTGCAGTTAGGTGTGTGATTTATAAACTCCTTTTTACATTAGTCTTATCTTTATTTGCATTAGTTTTTATCTAAAGTTGACCTTAGATTTATCTCTATTGGTGTTAAATAGCGCTGCTATAGGTAGTTGTTTTAAAGCCTTTCCTTTCTATAACATGAGTCCACAAGAATTTCGTCATTTCTATTGCTAATTGAAGTAAATATAAATTAAGTTTACGATTCGCTCGTTTCCTTTTGGTGATCGAATTTGTTCGATTTCTAGCGGACAACTTACACCGCAAGTGATTGAATTATGTACATTCAAAATGATGCATTAATAAATTATTTGCTGCACCAAGTACGTGGGTACCTTCGTACCTGTTTCTGTTTATCCTCGTCTTAATGAGGCGTTTTATCAATCCACGTATTTTAAAGCTCACGATTTTAAAACGCAAGCATACACTTACCATAATTTTATATTCGCGTTATGTTCAAAAATCACACGTAATTAACAGTTAATAAAGTTCATGTTATCTCCTTTATACGACGTGAAAAAGCCTTAAAATCATAAAACTTAAAGGCACTTGATTACCTAATTGCTGACGAAAATAGTTGAAAATTAACGAAGGCGGGTGCGCAAGCGCCGCCAATCATTTTAAAAGGCCCGCAAAGAGTCATATCTGAAAACGATCAACGTTTATTTCGGCTTTCGCGCAAATGGAGGTAAAAGTCCTCTTTGATTTCGGTAAATTGTATTAAAGTAAATCGATAAAAACGAAAATTGATAAAGTTTTTTTTCCACTCACTTTACGCGTGAGTGGTTCGTGATTTAAGGCATCGGTTTCTGTGACTCGTTTCGTGAGTGGATTTATACTCCAGTAGGTACGGTCAGGTTGGTAACGATGATTGCCGATTATATCGATTGCTGGCAATATGAGGTGAAATCGATTTTTCCTAATGTCACTTTACAGATTCCATTAGAGAGCCCTAAATGTTTGTTTTATTGCAGTTGATTTTGTGCTAAATATATTTTTATAGTCCAAGATGTGGCTTCGTGTTCAATAACCAATTATGCAAGTTGTCGTAGCTGTGACTAGTTATTTCAAGTAAATTGGCGTCAGATATTTGTTAGAAAAGCGATCGACTTCCCGCGTGTAATTGTGGGCGCATCCGTTCTTGATAATTTTTCTTTAGAAAACTGTTATGAAGATAGATTGGTTTTTATAAAAGTTATTTCACTTAATTGATTATGTAGTCTATGTGCAAAAATGTTCGATGATGACTATATTGGCCTGCTGTCCGTCAGTAGGCTGCGCGACGTCGCCGCGACTGCGCATACTGCTCATGATGATGTGACTCGAAACTAGTAGAACTTTTCAATATTGTACGGTACTTGAATATACCGTGATTCGTTGTAGTTACATACAATTAAATTATTGATATCGTAAAATAATTATACCAAGTTAAGCTATTTCCTCCATTAAGTGCGGTTGGTTACATCTATACTTTAAAACTACAATGTCTTAAAAATAACGATCAAAAATAAATTATTCGAACCCAATAATGTCATATTGTGCAGCATGGTTTTCACATTTCTTGTCTGTTTGTCCTGTTTGTCTGTTCGTCTGTGCGCGCTAATCTCAGAAACGGCTGATCCGATTTATCAGATTTCTTTAGTGTTTGTTTCATGTCAAATAAATAAAAAAGTATTCAATTAAACTAACAACTTATACATAAAATCCGCAACTATTTGTACACATGGTTGAAATTTCACAATATAGTGTGAAGTATTTTTATTTCAAAAATCAAAAAATAAAATAAGAGTGAAATTCTAGTTACACGACTTCGGTTCATGTTATTGTTTTAATTCATCCGATACTTAATACCGAGAATCTCAATAGAGCTGTTGAAACCACTTCATTTAATCGAGTCACTATCTAGAATATCGATTTTTACTGACTCGATAGCATAATTGGAGCGGTGTAAGTGTAATCATTGGAAACGAGATGGTTGTACTAATCCGGAGCCAGTCAATAAAATCTATTATGTATGCATCTTGTAGCCATTCGCGGTTTTGCGATTTCAAAATGGAATTTTCTTGCTTTCTGCCTTATTTTATCAATGTGTTGGACATAATCGATATAATACTGTCAATGTGTTATTTTATTTTCGGAAATAATATAGTTGGTTTACGTTTAAAGTTCCCTATGACATATTATCGTAAGGATCTTTTTCAAAATTTTGTATTATGGATGTCGTAAGGTGCAAATGTCTTCTCGATTTAGATCGCGAGCGCATCGCATTATAGGGTTGTCTGATAGCGAAAGTTCCACTATTATCGATAAAGTCTATAATTATAAAACAATTGCTAACAATTTCGACTTTATTACAAAAAACATTTATCATTTTATTAATTGACAACTACAAGCTTTTCCTATCTTTTCGAGGAAATATGTGTTACATCTTCGGATGACACCGGTACTATTATAGATTAATTTAACTAGCCAACTGAGCATGACACAACCCTAGCTACTTTATAATTTCATAAGACATGATCGTACGCTTAATATTTAATGATATGCATCATGCGTAATCATCTGCAAGATTATAAGATAAAAATCAACTTGAATGACATGTGGGGGACATTTCTGGACACTATTACGTAAAATAGTGGCCAATTGTAAGAACGAGAGTGGATTGCGTAGACGCATGCCTTCTACAATTGGTCTAAAACTTTCACTGTTAAAATGTAAATAGATTGTATGATAGTGTTGGTATTGATACATCTTTTTTGTATAACGGTTTCTCGGATGCCACTGATTTAGAGAGCACGTGTCTGGTTTGTTGGAAAATGTAAGAAAAATGTTATATTTATCATGACAAAAGATAAACACTTACCTATAAAAAAATTGTTGTTCGTAAGTTTACTTAATAAAAGTGTTGGTCTAGAAGAAACCATTTCTTTTTCGAATGATCTATTGAGAACATGGTTCAAGTCTAATATAAAATCAAATATAGGAATTCGCAGAATCCGACAACTCTAAATCTAAGAACTAATAAGAATCCAATTTCTGTGCAGATGTTCGTATAAATCAGGTGGATAAGTTAGGCGATGTACTGTAATTAAATGAGATTGTATTTAAAGGAAATTAGCAATTATTGCTAGAGAAACGTCCGAACGTAGCTACCGGGTGTTAGAACTAGTTTCATAAAGTATTGATGTGATGCGTACATGCCGATAGTTTGTTCATTAACTTAACTATGTTATAACCTTCTTTTATCTGAGTATATACATATTAAATACTATGACAAGGTGATTAGAAGACTAAAGAGATTTTGAATTCGATTTTAAGTGTGGTGACACATGACATATGACAGATGAGGAAGGTCGCAAAGACTATCGACAAGCAAATCAACGGATGACGTCATAAATCCTACACCGCACACATGAAGTTTACATACATGCGAATAAACATATATATATAGATAGGATAGAAAATCCCAATAAACAACAACTGGACAGTGGCACCTCGCCTAGTTTTTTCTTAGTTAGGCGATTTTACTCTCTGTTGGTCAAAGAAGTATTCATTATTTTGTACTTTTAGTTTTTAGTGTATTGTGTTAAAGACTTGGTTCATTAACTTTTTTTTTTTTTTCGAGTAAAAAAACGTTGCCCCACATTAGGATTTTCTCCTGTGTCGTGGGTGCGTTTACAAACATACAAGTTCACATGCACATGACACCCAGACCTGAAACAACAATTTCTGGATCACACAGAATTGCTCCGTGCGGGATCGAACCCGCTACCCGTTGCGCGGTAGCCAGTTGCCCAGCCAGCACCAACCGTGCAGTCGTTTAACTAATGGTGGTCTAATAAAAAGGATCAAATAAAAGACTTTGAAGTATTCTTAATAATATGAATTCCTTCGAGGATCCGTTTAATATTATTATGTAAAGCAATGCGTGTGCGTCGATTTGATCACTAACTCAACAATTTTACAACCTTCTTTTATCTAACATTAGCATATTAACATAGTTTAATGTTACTAGTACCATTTGACGCTCTCAATCGCTTTATCTAGAATCTAAATTGTTCTATTAAAATATTAAATGCTAAGAAATTGGTATTAACACGTTGTGGACGCCATTTTGTGGATATTTAAGATACATTTTGAAAACTGTTTTAGGTTATACCTATATTTTTTAATATATTATTTTTAATCTAAAGAATTGAAATGATATAGTTTAAACAGAGAAGGAGAGAGTGAGAGAGAAAAATATAATTCATAAATAAAGAAATAAAGAGTAGGATAATAGACTCAGATATCTTAAAAGTATATTTATTTCTGTCTTTATCATAGAAAATAAACGTATATTTGTACAAAAGAAAGCCTAGATTTCAAGCCTTTTATAGTAACAACGGGTATCCAGTGGCATTGCGCACAAATTATGTATTTTGATGTGATCTTAATATGCGGCCTGTCTCTGATTCTAGGCGATAAGTGTCCTACTACAATAACTCGCTTCTCAGATAAGTATATTTATTTGTTATTTATTTAGAAAATGTATTTAGTATAAATGTACTATGGATATTATAAGGTACTCCTAACCAAATGATTATGATTTGGAAGTGATTAAAGGAGAATATGCAACAGTACCTAATTGTACTGTGGCTGGTATCATGGTCAATAATGATATCTAAGTTCATAAAAATAAAGACTCAATTTCATTAACATGAATGCACCTTTGTGTTTTTGTTGCAGTAGTGCATTATGACTACAAAAAAGTAAAAGAATGTTTGTATGAACGTAATGAGAGCCTTATCAGTAAGATCATTGTTCTTGAATGTGTACATTATAGTTTAGACATCAAGTTAGCATTTCGAAGCTTCGGTTGTTAGGAAACATCCGAATGAGTCGGAAAGTAACGAGTCAACTTTAAATATTTGTGCAAACTACCAGCATAACAAGCTACTCAATCTGTCAAACTTCTTCAAAGAATTTTCAACTCTATAGTAAGAGAAAAAGGTTGAGAATGCAATAGAGAATTTTGTCTGATTGGGTCAGTTTGATGTGCAGCGTATCAACAATCTTCGTTGTTGCTACCAGCTTACCAATTTCAATAATTACCTACATCCAAATAACCAGTTCCAATTTGATATGACCAGATGTTTTTTCTCCAATTAC
Source organism: Spodoptera frugiperda (assembly GCF_023101765.2). Classification (NCBI taxonomy): domain Eukaryota; kingdom Metazoa; phylum Arthropoda; class Insecta; order Lepidoptera; family Noctuidae; genus Spodoptera; species Spodoptera frugiperda. The sequence goes on from NC_064216.1 coordinate 7,254,987, forward strand.
TGCATAACTATACAAACTACATATCGATAGACAAACTATGATTACGATACATCGATATAAAAGCAATCGACTTGAAATCGAGATGGTTACTAGTGGCGCAAACCCGCGTAATATCAATTGTAGGAAACCGCAAATAGGCACTCGCATTAAGCTATACAATACCAGTTTATCTTGATCTCACTTTGTGTGATCTTTCTATACATTGGACGGTCAGTTTATACTGGTTTTGTGTAGTTGTGTGTACGTAGACCCGTTGCTTTCGCGATGTATCGAAGGAAAGTCGGCCTCTGATTCACAATGTTCTTTGATAAGGTACAGATGCTGTAGTTTTGTTGTTACCGAGGTTTTATTATTGTAGATTGATGGTGCATTTATAATTAATTGGCTTAAGCTCTAAATTTTATTATGCGTGTGTTTTCTTCTAAATAAATAAACCTCTTTTTAGATCTGTTATTCTTTGCTTATGTTTACTTATTTGTGCTACTAGAGATCAATGAACGAAGGAAACTCGTAATATAACTTTAAAGAGTAGGTAACCGTTGCCATGTATAGACAATTTATATCTCTGCTTACCCCTTTGAAGATTAAAAGGCGGCATGCTCCATTATATTTATGTAGATCAAGGAACTATTACCTAAGGCATTTAATAGATAATTTTCTTACATTGTAGTCTTCAGACTTGCAGTGTTATTGGAGCTGTTTTTCGTAGAGAAAGCGTGAATCCGTATTGCTTTTGTCTCAATAGCCGGACCTCGAGCTCAGCTGTTGCAATTGCGATGACTAGACCAACAAACTAGTTATAATAGACTAAGTGCAAAAAGCCAAACCAGTTCAATTTGAATCGTCAAACATCTTTACGATCAAAGGAAAAAAGAATTTTGCGAATATGTAACACTAATGTTTATTATATACGACAAGAATAATTTACGAGTTGAAAGTCTCGTTTAAATGTAATAAAAATAAAAGTCAAAGTCTTGCAAAAATAATGTAAATAATAAAATAAAAAATGTTCCAAAATTTTATGAAACATTTTGAAAGTTTTGGGAATGCAATGTAAACGGTATGATAGCTGTTCTTCGGCATGAATAGACGAACTTGACTGGAGTGACCTTGCAAAAACCAGCGTGAAATAATAATTTTTATTTAAGGGGGAAAATCATCTGATTCCCCAGTCTTGAGTGATGTGACAGGGCGTGTCAGACTTTTATTGACTAAAAGCCACCCTGTTCCTACTCCTGTTTTTCTAGCCGGAGCCCCGGTATCTTGCTAAGCAGTCCGCAGCTACATTGAAATATCGCTAGCATTGTATTTCGCTATGTGAATGAGATTGGAAAAGGTAGAAAACGCACTAGTAACGTCTCTGGTGTTTTAAATGCCCACTGACTGGGTAATTCATATGAGGTATCGTAGCTCGTAGAATTTTATTAAGCATACAAAATTCGTCCTGTTTGCTTAACAAAATTATACAAAACAAAATTGATTATATCAATACATTATCATTTTAATATCATTATTAATGCCAATTGTTATAAACATTCCAATCTTTATGGCCCACTAAGCCTTATTCCTCTTGTGTAAACATGAACAAATTAATAATCGTCATAATATAGATTTATTCAATATTTTACATCTTGTTAATGGAGTCAGTTAGATTGATATAAATAATCAATTATGTAAAACTACTAATATTTTCCTATGGGTTTACCTGTCGACTCTGTTGCCAGACGTAGTGTAGTACTTATGAAAGTAATAATTTCTATAATTAAGCCCTCTTAAAAATAGAACTCTTAGATGAAAAACGACTCACTAAAATTGGACTAGTATTCCCAGTTTTATCTCCTTTCAAACAAGTAAATAAACAGACAGACAAACAAAGAACTCTTTAAGTTAATAATAATTTTATGTATTTAATGTATGCTAATGTAATATGATATTTAAATATCAATTTATTACAAAATATTAAACTATATTGTACCTTTAATATAACATTGCTTCTCAATTTTATGTTGAATATAACAATATTTCGTTAGCATTCAATGGTTCAATTGAAACTTATTGGTCAGGTTAGAACTGCGGTTGTGTATAACCGCCTTAACCGGATAAAATAGACCTCGTTTTGGACTAACTGTAATTTATTTTCTATTATCGCTTCAAATTACATTTCTAGGATAAAAGAGTAGATAGAGATATTTATCTATGTTTTAGAATAAGATTGTGATAATAAAAATATTTAACGAAAATTTCTAATTCTTATTATAACTCAACATTTACGTAGTAAAAAGTTTAGTTTATAGAAATTGGAAAAATAACTACTGAAAAACAAATTTTGACAGGCGTTTTTTGCTTACAGCTGTGCTTGAGTTTCATGTCATTGTATCTAAAAATATCTGATTTAAGTGCTATATCACAATATCAAAAGCGCTACCTGATTCAAGTGCAACAACTCAAGCTAATCTGACACTGCCCAGTAAGTTACGGTCAGCTATATCTCGTTTACAATCAAATAGCGTAATGTGACATCTGCCTAACATTTACCGTAACTAGGTTTTTGTTGCATTTGACATTTATACTCTAGTAATTTAAAAAACAACTTATAATTAATATTTTCCACCAATTAACCCTTTGTGTGCCGGAACCCGGATCCACACGAGACATAATGTGTTTTCTATAAGGCTTTTAAATACTAGATACCTATATAGGAGAGGTTAAATCCTTTCGAAATTTTGTTCTACCCTGAACGCATAAGGGAAGATCATCAAAAACAGCCCTCGACAGCGTCCACTGCTGGACTCTGGGCATCCTATACATAAGAGGGTTTGCCGTAATCACCCCCCTTGGCAAGCGAGTCGGAGATCAAATTTAAAAAGGTTTAGGTTTTATCAAGGTACGGTTTACCTTAAATAATATTTTTCTTAGCCTTGATATGCCAATACCCAATGGACCGCCCAGCTATAAGTAATAAACTAAGTTTTATGAAAATTTTATGATCGATTATGATTAGTTATTGAAGCAAACAATTAAGCAGTATTTAATTTAAATTACTTTTCAATTAGTCGACATCCTGTTCCGAAGGATAATAATATATTATCGTGTCAGAACTGATAACGTTTAGGCAAATAAGTAAGTTCAGTTTCATTTGCGATTCAATCAACATTCATTGGTGGTTTTAATTATTGTTGTATTTTAACGGTTTCTTTACTCTACGGACAGGTCAGTATTGTCATGTATTTGATTTGATGAGATGTCATCCACTACAGCCACAGTCCTGAAATAACAATTTGTGGAACGTACAAAGAGTTATTCCGTGCGGGAAACGGACTCGCTACACGCTACCTACATAGCAGCTGGTTTCTCAGCCATTGCACCAACTAAGAAGTTGCCAACGATGAAGACATTGGCATAGGATTTGATAAAATAAGTTACATGTTAACTTTTTTATTCTGTCCTATTTGACTGGTGTTTAAGCCATTTGGCTACTATCCTTCGTAGTGAGTTCAGTTTTCCATAAAATGCCATAGAATTCAGATATCTGAGACCAATGTCGAATGAAGTGTAGTTATTTTAGTTCATTCGTTTATAGCCATGTTGTAGTGGTCAAGAGGTTAGCTGGAATGATGTTGTGGGTGGCAGAAGTGGCAATTATGTTTGGAGTGGGAAGTGCCATTCTTGGGAACGTTTAAAATAGAATTATACTCCAATATTATGTGTATTTGAGAAGACATTACAGGTCTCTAGTAATTCTCTAACTTAATGTCTTCACGATACCAAACTGGGGTTCGTGGAAATGGGTAGTTGTAATATAATCATCGTAAAATTTTAATCTTAGAATTTAAGGTTATGTTATATTTAAGTGGACGATTTTGGTGTCATTGGAGTGGCCTCTAGGTTTAAGAGTGATCCGGAGGAGGTCTACTTAGAGGACCCGGTGCCCCTTATAGGTGCAGAAGGTGGCCACCGGTTTTAGTGAGGTATAAATCCCACACTCCCTAGTCTTTTATCCCCAAAGAGCTAGGCGCCTTTTGAAGGTTTCCCCCGTCATCAAAAAAGGCTTAACAGTGAATGTATATCACAAATGAAGGCATATAGGCACAAGAAGTGCCTGTCGTGTATCAACAGCAATGCAGAAACAGAGAATATTTTCAATATTTTATTACATAAAATGTAAAAAAGTAACTCAAATATACGATTCAAAAGCAAATAGGTAGCCATATTACTTCAAGACTAAATTAACCTACTTATACCAACAACTAACCATACAAATAATATATTACAGAAACACAAGAAAGAACCATTAATAAAATCGCTGTTAACATTACATTACTGACAGCCGTTTAACCATCAAACTGAACGAGTAATTATAACTAACACACCCGACTCCGCTTGCATTAAATGGTAATTAAAACAGAATAAGATCAGAAGCTACACGAAGTAATTAGTTCTGCGTACGCGCATATATTAAAACGATTTTGTTTTATTGGTTTAATGAAGTATGGTTTTTGCTTAAAAGCTATCTATCATAGATGACTTGGAATGGAAGAGTGGTTTGTTGGTTCGTGTGGTTCGTGTTAGCCGAGGACGTGGTCTCAAGTTCGGTAGCCAAGTTAAGCAACATGAATGTTAAATAATGATATTCAGAATTGTTATATTATTTTTAGCTAAATTAAGAAAATGTAGAGAAAAAATGTTACCAGTAGACTTTAAAGATATTTTTATTAACAGTTTGTGCTATTTAGTTATTTTTTATTCTAATCAGTCGAATGAACCCTCAATTAGGTTAATCTGAATTTCATATGTAACGAAATCTAAGAAATCAACTGTGACCCATTATATCAGTAGTAATTACTAGTAGGAAGTACTAGTATTCAAGTATCATCAATAGGTATAACTAATAAATATATCCTGTATGTTGTTTTTTGTGTACATAAATAAATAACTAATATTATAAAAATCCCATTCCAACCACTATTTTTAAAAGATAACCGTGGATATTATGTGATTCAGTAAGTGGAAAGTAAGGGAATATAATAACTGGATACAGATACAGGTGGTTCGTGAAGCAACCATCGAATTGGGATCAGAGGTTACAATGGCGTATAAGTGTTAGATTGTTAGACAATACTGCTTGTACCAGATACCTTCGTCTTCTATTATAGAGGGGCTAGAGGTGATGGCTATTTTTCATGAAGGAAGGTCGGCAGGACAGATCCCATGGTATTCTTGGGTGTTATAGTCATTAATGTATACTAATATGTGTATGTTGTTTTGCCCATAATGTCGTTGATTGTATTCTCTTTATTACCTTTTTACTTTAAGAAATAAAAACAAAAAATAGCTTTTGTTGGATATTTTTTAAGTTATGTATCTGTTATATAACTTTTTTTCAAAAAAGGGAACCGCCTTTATTTTTTGAAGTCTGGTTAATATCCTTGTAACATATTCTAAGTCTATAAAATACTTTGCTGAAAACCGCATCCAACCAATCGCGAGATAATTACACACAAACATACAAGCAGGACTGAATTCAAGTGATGCTATGTATGACATTGTATTTATTTTAGTAAAATTGTTAAAAGATGGATAAAATCTTAACCACACCTACTTAAAGTTCATTATAACTCGAAGCGCGTATCTGAGGAAGTATTAACACTGGTTCGAGGTTCCGGTTTCCGTTCCTCGACCATTTCCCTTGAAGGTAAAACAATAATAACAAGAATTATGTATATCGTAAAATCAAATTGCTATCTAAGTCTAATAACTAGTAGCTTGACGCGATTAAAACTAAAAGTTTTTATAACACAAGCAAGAACTTTCCGCCACAAGATTAGTTTGTTTTTTTATACTTAATAGGATGGCATTTGGCCACCATCTCACCTGGTGATAAGCGATGATGTGGCCGACGATGGAGGACGCCTACCTATGAGCAACCTGTTTACTCGGGACTTAAAGAAGGTAGAGCTAGAAGTATATTTACAGTAGATACAATTCCAGACATGGTTGTTTAGAGAATTTCCAAAAAAAAAACACTTTAGATCAAAGCCTCAAAACCACGCCTGACAGTCCACTCTTACGAGACATAAAACATTATACATGATGCAAATGACTCTAATTTATTCAGATTTAAGATGGAAAACGGCGCTCCTAGGAAAATTTCTCCGCGGCGGTCGTTTGCCGCGATTATATCGGTGCATGTAATGCGTGCAGATGCATGCAGTCGCCGATGTAGTGTCACACTGTTCTCTTGTACTGGATACGATATGTGGAAAGAAATTGAAGGTGCTTCTACACATTATTAATAAGATCTTGTGGTTTTGAATCATCGGTTGGTGCAGTGGCTGGGTAAACGGCAGCTGCGCAACGTGTAGCCGGCTCGATTCCCACACGGAGCTACTCTTTGTCTGATCCACAAATTGTTGTTTCGGGTTTGGGTGTCATGTCTACGACACAGGAGAAAACTATAGTGTGGGGCAACGTTATAAAAAAATCTGAAGGAATCAATGTGAAAATTGATGAAGTATGAACCCAGAAGTATCCTAGACCTAACATACAGCTTGTCCATTTATTACAGTCTGTCCCACTAGTGATCATATGCCACTTCTCAAGATTTGGCGATTTTAGAGTAATCACTACCTTCTAAACCTTATTTAAGTTAGAGAACAAAAATGCATGGTATGGTGAACACACAAAACGTAAATACATAGATCTGTTTTTGTTAGCAACTGCAGTAATTGAGTTTCACATTCGTCGATCAATCTTGAAGACGAAGAAAATGCATTTTATCTAAAGCATAATCCATATAAAATTAAATCGTAAGAACAAGTACGTTTCACAATGTAGCGAGGACCGTGTGTATGTGCTGTGAGTGGAAGACAGATGCCAACTGTTTATCTTGTAAACGTCTTCACAGATTTCAATCACGTTTTTCCTAAAGAAGCGAAAAAAGCCGTTTTAATGTAGACGTACCAAGATCGTTAAGGTCATTTTCCTTTAGCAAAAAATTGTTTTGATGGTTTAATTATATTTCTTTTTGGTTGTATGGTTTTATAAGATACTGTTTATCTATCTGTTGATAAGTATATTGTTAAGTATAAATAAAGTCTTAGATATGAATACCGAGTTGGACTGAATATTTGACTGACTTAATAGCTTGAATGCTCGTTCAATGTATGACAATACACTTTATTTACAGATACGATGTTATTTTACGTGACTTTTTCCTTATTGATCTTTAGAATCAATAAAATAGCTTTCTAACATATTATGTGGTTACTCTAAATTGTAGAAAGTTTATGTAATATCCATTATTTCTTGTTAAACGTAAAAAGTTTGGAAATTATTTCGGTCACTACTTACTTTGGCTGTACATTTTAGTGCTTTGGATTATGGAGAAAGTCTATATCTATAATGGCTTCAAATACTTACTTAGATTAACTTAACTATATCCTTCACTTAGGTATTAATGTGTTTTTTAATATATTTTACTGTAAATGCGTTTTGAGAGGTGTAAATTTTTACTCGCTCTAATCTTAAAAAAAAGTAGTGCTATACAAGTTGTCAATTTAAGAGATTGCCTAGTGCTTTCAAACATAACATAATCTAATTACATAAATTTTAAAACTATTATTTTAATAGAGATCGTGAATAGAGATATTGAATAATATTAAAATGAACGGAGAATTGAACCGAAATCACCAGCTATAGAGAGGCACTGATACACACAAATTAAGTAAAAGAAAAACATTGACTACTGAAAAACTTTATATTTTTAAACACTAATCTTCGAAATTCCAACCCTAAAAAGTCCGTGGCGTATTCAGTAATTCTTTAGATACGCTTTTAGCTCAACATGTTACGAGGTATTACAAGAAGGTGCTCCACTAGTAGTCGACTAATCGCAGGCCTGAGGTCAGACCGTGTAGGAGCCCTGCGGCCCGCCACGTTTATTCTAATAAGCCCTGGCTACCATTATAAAGTTTGCCCATCGCCCTTTATGTATGTAGGTACGGGGTACCTTATAGTTTTAACATTAATTTATTTTGTTTGCGCTTTAAGCGGGCGATGGCGGGTTAAGATTTGCTTTCGTTTTGTTTGGGTTATTAATGGGGTCATATCAATTTTGTGTATAAAGAAGGTTGTTCTATTTCTTTTGCATTTTAGTAGTACTTTTTTTCATGGTTTAGTTGTTTGGTGACTTACCTATTAGCGCTTTGACGTGGTAACTGGGTATAATCTCATTTGCGGTAGTCAGCTTGGCGGCGGTAATGGTACACTGTAACAAATAACACAAATGTTATAAAATCAAATCGTATGACCATGTACAAGTTCGTAGGAAACGATTTAATAACGAGTAAACATAACCAAATTACATGTTAGCTTACATATTATAAAGAAGACGGACGAAACCAGGCTAATAATTGCCAATAAAAAATGTATAGGTCTTGATGACAAATAAAGCGGCTAGTTCTCGAGTAATGACTGTGATTGACTCAACAAATAATAACGGTTGTTAACAAATAATAAGGCTTAGTCGCAATAAGTTAATTTCATCGACATCTGCTCGGTTGCGCAATCCAGACGTCCCCAAATACTGTTGCGACAAAAAGACGCAATTATTTCATTGTATTACAAAATCGGTTTCAAATTAGTCGCATCGTGACAACCCTGCCGATCGATATAGAAGTCTATTGAGTTTTAATCGCGTGATCTTTGAACCGTTGCCAAATGTTCGCGAGCCCTGCATTGTCGCTACATAGAATGATTCACGATTCCCGCTTTAAAGCTGAAATAAAGTGGGTGTTGCGGCTCACTTTTACACAGATAATATAAATTATTGGCGATACTTGAACAAGATTACGTGATATTATACTTTTAAAGTGGAACATCGTAATTTTTAAGTTAACGATCGTGTTTATGAGCTCGTAAATTATTTGGATTGCAATATTTGTAACGATGCTTTGTTATTTGTAAGTTTCACTCATCCTGCTTGTAAATTGTTTGTTTTATTCAAAATGTTGATATTTTAAAGGGAATTAATAAATGTTAACATTATGAATGATAGGTGCGTGCCATTTTCCAGATGTTTAGTCAAAAATAGTGAAAGACGAAACTGCGTTCTAAAACATGCCTAGTACTTATCTAGGTACCTAACTTAGTTTCTAAAAGGGAAGTCTAGACCGGCAATACCGCAATGACTAGCAAATCCAAGAAATAACTAAATATTCATAAAACCACTTTACACAGATGAAATTATATAGTGCAGAGACGTATTTTATTCGCGTAAGCGGAAAATAATTTCTTTATAGGCATAGAATCGATTAGTAGCGCGCTTTACGATGCGCGTGCGCTCCTCCGGGTGCCGGGTTTATTGCAGACCGCTATACCTAAGTACTAGGTACACATAGTTGTGCCCAACTAGTTAATAATGATTTAAACCTTCAGTTAATGAAAAATTAGACTTGTAACGAAGGAGCTAGTAAATGTTAATGGACGCTTAAATATTTATGTAAATTTTAGGCTTAGGTTTTATGTATTCGAGTAAGTGGGGTATAATTATATGTTACGTGTGGTAGGAGGCAACATTTTAACTCGGCTATTACTAAAACGTTAATAGTGCGGTCGTTTTGTACCTTGCACAAGAACTTGGTACGAGTATATAGTTAAATGATTTTCAATTACTAATTTTCATGTCATTTGGGAAAATCTTTATGTTTAAACCTCCTTTTTCTTAGGTTAAGTACGGCATCTCCATATTAAATATATATGAAATTGTTCGCTTCAAGCAAACACACCAGCACAGATGGTGCCCAGAAGGGCTGATACCCGATCCGGAGCTGGGGATTACCTAGCGGGTTTACCGGGGCTCCGGATCAAAGTAAGAGTAGGAACGGTGTGGTTTTAGTCAGTACAAATCTGACACTCCCTATCGCCTCATTCTAGGCGGGAGAAGTCATTAGATGACTCCCTTAATGGTTTTGACCGAGTTCGTAAAGCAGACTCTATGAAATACACTACCTTTTCTTTCTTCATCCCAAAAACTCACATCTATACACTCATACCTATATATTCACATATATATCCTCATATCTATATACGAGTACTCATGCATATTGTAACAGACAAAACCATTTTATTCTGCACAAAAGATATATAACATTAATTACCTCAATATATCTAAAGTCAAAACACTATCACACCAAATAACAACATGCTATATTTCCCAACAATGATACGGTTGCCTAACAAGACATATACGGTACCCACTGTGATCATCATCAATGAATCAGTACCTCTTATACAGAGTGTACGAAATGAAGGGTGATCATTATTTTAAACTAATGTTCTACGAACGTTAGTAAGTAAGGAGTTTGTAAGTACAAATAAATTTGCTGTGTGGTGCATCATTGATTTAATAAAAACTTTTAGATCCCTACCTGGTAATTTAGTAAGTTCTAGGCGAATATACTACAAATAGTTTTTATTGTGAGACATACTAAATTAACTAAAAATCACGGTTTACTCACGTAAATTAATCTAGAAAAGCTTTACTAGTTTCGAGTCACAGAGGGACTCTTGAGCTTGACTCCTGATGAAGAGTCCTTCTGTGACTCGAAAGTTTTCTCTACAAATCATGAGCAGTGTCTTAGTTTAAATTACTACCAATGTATCCAAACACGAAACAAATTCACTAACTTGGCTACAACCTGTATAATACGGTAACAAAGGTATGAAGGTACAAATAATTTGAGAGCATCATTACGTGGTTAGCTGTTGAAAAAATGGCCGCTGCGCCGTCCACTGACATATCCGTGTCAAGACTAGTGTACTTGGCGCGTGCTGCTTTACGTAATGGAATCTTAGATGATTAGCGGTCATTTGTTTTAGGCTTTTTACTTCTTTTTTGTTAGCGATGGTGAGTGTGGATTTGAGGAGTATTTGTGTGTGAAAAAAATTGTTGGTTTTTTTTTGGTGTGCGCGCCTTTTATCCTCGAAGGGGTAGGCAGAGGTGCACAATACAGCACGTAATGCGATTGTACACCCAGTTTTTATCATTTGTGTTATAAGTCCCATGTAATAGGGGGTGAGCCTATATACCGGGCACAATTCCAGACTCCGTGCTGCTACTGAGAAATTTTCGAAAACCTAAAAGAGCCCAGTAATACTGTTCCCCACCCGGGAATCAAACCCGAGACCCCGTGACTGGTAGTCGCACTTGCGACCACTCGACCAACGAGGGTTTTTTTGGTGTTGCTCCTAAACTGCTGAACCGATTTCGATGAGAGTGCTACTGAGATAGTAAATCTAATAAGAAAGACAGTTATAGACTTCTATAAGATACAAGTGAGGTTATGAGCAAATGTTAATTATGTCAACGTATCGACATCTATTTAGTTATCTGCTTCCATATTTCATAGTCAACATAAAAGTCAAAGCCAATGTTTGCCAGTCTTTCTCCCCGTGTGTCTCATCTATATAAAACCTGATGATTCTGATACAATGCATTGAAGACCACTATTATAGCCCACAGAAGATTAATGTGACAGTAGAAACTATCTCTTATCTTGATGTAGGTTAAGGTCCATTATCCATTATCTGAATTGAGTAACTAGAATACAATAGGGATTAATGCTCGCGTTAATTACGCATTTAGGTAATAATGAGATCATTTTGTAATGTTCTTCTTTTGATGTATTTTTGAGATATGATTTGTTTTAGATATGGTCGCAATGTCGCATACAACTTAAAGTGTAGGCAACAGAGGTTTAGTACCTTGTTGAATATATTTTATTAGTTCCACGTATGGACCACGACTATAGACATACACGGAGCTTTAAATGGTTATCTAATCCAGCATAAAATTATGAAATCGGAACTAAACTTGGACCAGCAGTGGACTGTCCCGGGCTATTGATGTTGAATTCATTTATAAAATAAATAAGCCCAAAACGGTACTTAATTTTTTCATAATTTCACAGAACCAACTTATACTCAAAATATTTTATAGCTTACTAATCAGTCGAACAATATGTAATACCTAAACCAAATTACCAAAACAATATCTTGTATTCTACAATTACAAAATATAAGTTACCAGTCGTAAAACTTAACCATTAAGTTTAATATTCGCTACTTATTGTGTTGTAACTTAATCCTGAAAATGAAGGTAATAGAGATTAGGACTACAGTTTCAATGTTTGTTTCATCGTTTTTATGAAGACTGTGGGTTGTTAGGTCGAAATGTTACAGTGTAAGGTTTCGGATTACATGTCCTTATGCCTTTTTAAGGGACTATTATTTTGTAACTAGAAGTCCTGAAGTCAGAAGTACTGAGATTGTTAGTATTAATTTCTTGAAAAGGGCTGCTTTTCCAAAAGAGATGTGCTATGCTACGTTACTGTGGTTGCGTTTGGCTTACACCAACCATATATTTGGTACACATAGCTTAGCACTGGTGGAAACGAACCCAGCTAAGTTATGTTGTTTATAAAAAAATGTGTGCTATCGATGGCTTCTTAGCTATCGATACATTCGCAAACTCAAGCTACGCATCATCCTCGCACAGCTACATAGCTTACCATCAGTGGAAACGGTCACAAAATTTCACTATTTAGCTGTTACATCTTCGTAGCATAGCTACATAGCACACCTTTGGTGGAAAAACATTCTAACTATAATGTATTATATGTGTTTACAAATAACTATAAATAAAAACACCGACTAATAACAAACACCATTTATAATATTCTTTTGCTCATTCAAAAATCAATCGTCGGACCACCAAAAAAGTTTTAACAACTAACTCATAACGTGTTTTAAAACATATACGGTACTCATGCATGCCGATGCCGACCATTACTCCAGTTTCTATAAACACAGCCTTGCGCAATTTCCCTTGGATGCTGTTATTAAGTAACAAAATAGTAGCAAGGCCGATGAAAAATTGTTCTAGAGGCTTTATTAAACAAAAATGGCTGCGATTGATGATACCCATGAGTATTACGGCTCGCGAACAGTGGTTTCCAAGTAATAATAATAATTAAGATCTCAAAGTCCGTCTCGAGTTCGACTAAAATGTTATGTTATATTTTTTTAACGATAGCATTGTGGATGGCTGTGTAGTGTGTGTTTTGTAAGTTATACAGGTTGACGTTATTTGAGTGGGCATCAATTTACGAATAAGTATTCTATTTTAATATTGTTTCTATGTTTTTCCGCAAGTTTTAATTTCTAATGATTAAATATTTTGGTTAAATTATTCGCTTTCGATATTAGAATTGATATAACAGTATATTAAAAAACTGCCCTAAAATATCGTGTGAAAAAAAGTCCTTTAAAAAAATTCGCAATACTTTGAATTCACTTTTATTTGCAAAGCCATAATAACAATACTATACGGGGCCGTAAAACAAGAATATCGTAAAAATGTGATTCATTCCCATATAAGTGGGACACGGAGATGTAAGCACCACGATTTTGGGGTTATTACTTCTCAGACATTCACGATCGTGATGCATCAAGAACGGGTAGGCAGAGATATAAGTAGTTATATCATATTAGTCAGATAAAAGTATACAGGAAATATATGGCTGAGATGTATAAGGTTATTGAAATACATAGGTACATACATACATACAAATATTCCTAAATCAGATAAGATTGCAGGTTTGGGAGAAGAACTAATATATATAATTGTTATAATTATTTGATTTTTAAAACTTATGTCATGGTAATAGGCTTTCTTTCATTAATTAGTGTATGACTAATTGAGAAAAACCAAGAGCTGATGGTACAGTAGAACATATTTGACACAAGAGAAACCCCTAGCTGCTGACTACTTAGCAGGTTTACCGAGGCTCCAGCTCGAAAAGCGGGAGTAGAAACAGGGTGGTTTTTAGTCAGTAAGAGTCTGACACTCCCTCTTGCCTCATCCAAACCGGGAGAAGTAATTGGATAATTTTTCCTCTTAAAACAAAAAGTATGGGCAAGGTTTTTTGTAAGGATGTGTAATTTGCATGTCACACAGTAACACGATCAAAGCGAGGATCTCGTTTTCAATACAGCCTTATTTCTCAAGGCAATATGTCGTCCAACTGTCAATAATGGAATCAAAAGAGAATGGTCCTTTAAAATTACAATTTTTGGAATACTTTTATGACTTTTGAAAGTGATTGCTGTCGATATTGCGTAATGTATTGGTTTTATAAGGAAGATGTTAATGACATTACTTAAGGACGGTTACTTCATGAGTTGTATGTGAAGCAACTTTTTCATCTCATTTTGTGTACGTTTGTCATGTTGTTTTAAAAAGGTGGAGTTGGTGGGTTTTTTATAGCTTCTGTAGGCTAATGCGTCTGTTATCTTTTCTTTTATGAGTTAATATTTGGTTTTTTTTTAAGGTGGAAAATCACTTCTCCCATATTGGACGAGTCAAGAGGGAGTGTCAGACACTTACAAACTAAAAACCACCCTGTTCCTATTCCTGCTTTTTGAGCCGGAGCCCCGGTAACCCCGCGAGGCTATCCGCAGCTCCGGATACAATGAACATGCACACGTGCTTTTCATGTCAGCGTTCTGATTTTGTCTAACCTATTAAATCACTGACAACTATCTATTTATTAATAAAATATCAATCAACATAACTAAGAAAAGAATATAGTGCACAAAATCCGGTACACCTACACACTCATTTAATAAAACTGTCATATTTCCAGTAAGTATGCGCTTGCGCCGTATTTTCATGGAAACCTTGTTAGTCACTGTAGTCGCCATTTTTTCTTTTTTCCGTGTTATAAGGAAGTGGCGTCGAGTCGTAGATCACGGCTGCGCCGGCGCTGCTCCGGGAATCATCAGAATTTTATTACTAGCGTTAAGCTTACCTAAGTACTGTGAGCAAAAAATTTGTATGCGAGTTTTTGTGTTCAGTGTTTTATTGCACTATAAAACTTTTAATTAAGTTTTTTTAAGATAGGAATTGTTTATAAAAACCTAATTACCATTGTTAAAACATGTGATACCATGTGTTAATATATGCAGCAAATATACATTTGAATATACTTTAACTTAAAGTCTTGGCAAAAAGTAATACATTCTAATTCTAATTAAAAAAAATTATAAATATTATTTCGGGATATCTTTCTTTATAAAATTGACTTAACTGTGATGACAACAAAAAAGAAAATATGGTTTATGATTTATTTTCTGTCCTTACTTGGCCAACATTTTGAAGCGTAGCATATTATGGTCATATAACATATGGCACAAATGGTCGCGTCATTACACGGTAGCTATGTTGGAGACAGATGTTGTTCGGTGTGGAAGACTTTTTGTTTAACTTGTCAAGACTCTGACAGATTCGGAAAGAGCCTATTTTTGAAGTTTCAATATAAAAACTGTGGAAAAATTCCTTGTATATATACAAAATGTGTCTTAGACTATAATTCTATCATAATAGAGTATTTCAAATTGATGGTTAAATCTCATATAACTTAAAAATAAGAGTTAATTAATCAAATAATTATGTACTTAGACTAATCCCCATTTTTTAGTTATCAATTTCAAATTATGTCTAAAATTTTAAACCCACTATTAGACCAAGGTTTTGTTTTACATAAAAAAAACATCTTAATTTTCACTTCACAGTTCACACCACGACCATTAAACATGTGCTCGTCATATAACGTAATAAAAAACCAATAAAAGAAACCACAAACATGTAACATTTATAGTTATTATTTCCGTACATAATGCAGGAACAAAGTAAATATATACTCGTATATAATATAAATTCATACTCCTATTATAATAAAACTAGGTAATAATAGTTAACATTTTATTTGTCTAGCTTTTAGTACTGAATTAGTGGTTTTAGCTAACATTTTATTTTATAAAGAATATAGTTAAATATATTTTGCGGCCTTCACAAGGACGTTGTAAAACAATTATTATTATGAGAACAATTCATAAGAAACACGATAATTTTTAGGTTGTATTTTTAACAATACAAACTCAAATTGCCAAATAAATACACACTGTGTAATTTAAAAACCTAATTTAGAATTTCCGCAGAATAAATAACACCGACTATTAAAAGACACAATATATAATAATAACATATACAATAATTAAATATAATTATACTTGCATCTATATATCTCTTTTGATAAAATTACATCACACAAACTGATCACAAAACAAAATTCAACCAGCACTACTCGTAACATAAAACAAAATCAATTCTCAAAGTAACGATATGACGTATATAAAATCAGATAGCCGAAGTAAGGTTCCTGCACGACCCCTGTTTATTATGCGCATGAATAATTTGTTCCTATTACTGATTTATATATGATAAAGCACCCGACGGAATCCACGATATCGCCCGCCTATGATTTAATATCTGCGTGATTCTTCTTGCTCTCCGCTTTAAATTTTACTTCGGTTATGATTTAGAATGTTTAGAGAGATTCTGTGGAAATAATTTTAAAGTCTATACGGTATATAAAAATAATTTTTTTTATGTAACCGAAGATCCTTTAAGCAATGGCGGTACATTAAACGAGCAGATGGATCACCTAGTTGTTAGGTATTTAAGGGTTGTTAGGGAATGGGCCGATTAGGAATGAGCAACAACACAACGCAAGCGTTGTTTCACGTCGCTTTTCTGCGAGGCCGTGGTATCACTCCAAGAAAGAAAGCCATCCGAACCCATTAAAATTACGAAATGTTTGTACAAAGCTTCACGTAGGTATAAGTTAATGAAACAACTTTCACTGAACTTAATATCACATCGGCAAGTTCAAATAAAAGCAACGAGAAATTGTAATTACTTCAGCGTTGCATCGATTTTCATACAAATTGATGAGACTTGCGAACCGTAGTACAATAGACATCAACGAGCGTACCATCAGTGTGCACTTGACCGACCAACGTAATTTTTGGTTATTCAATTTTATGTTAGACAAACTTATGAATGAAATCTTAATAACAACTTAATTAAAAAAATATCTATGTCAATATTCTAATGCTATTACGAAAGATTATCACATAAATTCCACTATACGACCTTATCTAAGTGCGGTCTGCATTACAATCATTCCGTTAAATTCGGACCATGCGTCGTTTCGTACATTTTAATATGGCCACATTAAGTCGGACTCATCTCCGTTATTAGTCAGAAACTGGTCTGACTTCCTACGTCCACAGGATGTTGCTCCATATATGCCATTCATTAACTTAATGGCTTTGGGCCGCGATGATTTTTATTGCGAAACATCGATCTGAATGCGCAGACGCATCGGTTCGTGTGAATGAGTTTTTAATGAAACTACTGTCTTTTGTCATATTGTATGGATTATTGTTTTTATGATCAAATGAGGAAATAGTTTGTTCGTAATTGCAGGCTTCGCGTTGATTATTTGTTTTATGGACCGGTTTATTTGTATTTCTACAGGTATTCCGTATTACTCATTCGTATAGTAGCGACTTTTGATTGTGTTAAAAGATATCCGGTACATAAAATTTGAAATGCGTAACAAAGACATTGATGTACATACCTACATAATATTCGCTAACTACGCTCTAATGAACAAACAATATATAGCCTGAAAACTTCAAAACAATCCATCACTCAACAGAAAGTACATTATTTATTCTATCAGCTTCAATACTAAAATATTCAAATACTTCTTTAGACTATTTAACATACTAATCTGCGATTGTTAACATGAGATGGTTCAAACGATCCGCTTCTATAATCACGATCAATCGAAAATCAACTATATCTCTTACATCTTTGAATTTATTTTTAAATGGATAAGTTGAGAAAAAATCGTGCTTACGGTAGCCGAAATCAAGGGTCAAGAAGATCAAACGTGATCTAAAACTGATATTAAATATTGTAAAGAGAGTGACGCATGCGTGAATGAGATATTAGTGAGGCAAGGTATGATGAAACCGGTGTACACTGGCGAGCATCGAATACTGACTCATATGGAATTTAATTTTAAAATGGTAATTAAAGATTGGTGTAAATTGTACGGGCCATAATGCGCACTTCTGTGTACCCTTTCGAGGATAAAAGGTAATTAAACAATACTATATTATTTGTTTCTTCCAAAGGATTAGAAATTGGGAATGACAATTGTGAACTGTTCCTAGGTATTACTGTGGATATGGTGACTTAAAATTTTTTAGGAACAAATTAAACTATAGAAAATATATTGAAAAAAATATCACTGACGACTTTTCCAAACTAAGATAACAATATAATCGATAATCAAATGTATGTATTTATAAGAAAATATATTAGTGTGCACATATCTCTGTCCTCCACTGTAAACTGCTTACAACAATACCCACAACGGACATCAAACTAGATCGGTGATGGACACCGGCCCCCGCGCATTCGCGGTATCTTTTTATTACACTCGCGATATTTCTTTTATTTCAATGTTATATCATATTAATGTTTTATATTCTTTTATCTTTTGTATTTATTTCAATGTCAGAGTTTCGAGAAAGAGAGGAGGAAAAAAATTTGGTTTATGTTTTTTTATTGTCTTGTTGTATATTTACATATGTATGTGTTTGTATGTATGTATATTAGCTATTTCGTATTTGATTTTATAAATCACGAGTTAGGGTTTTTATTAATCGTATCTACATATTTTAGAGTACATATATTTTAATACCTATGTTCCTAATAAGCATATAGGTATGCGATATCATTTAAAAAGTTTTTTTTTTATAATTAGCCTAATTTCGACGCGAAATCAATAACTGAATACGATTAACAATCTCATTACAAATGACCTTTAAGAAGGAATATCGAGAAAAAAGTCATCTGAATAAAGGTGAAAGCTTGTTAAAATGCCGACGGACAACAAAATCTTACACTTGACGTCACCTCAAACGCACCATTAAAATTATCTTCGAAGCGACGTCAACTCTAATCTCGTTCACTCACACAATAAATAAACTCGCTTTGATGTAGCCGCTTCGCTTAAATACGTTTAAATTCGCTTAAATTAAGGCACTTCGCCCATTTCGGGGGCCAATTAAGCGCGAAAAGTATCGCGTTCACCAAAAACTGCGCCTGCGCAGTCATCAAAATTGTTCACTTTCATTGTTAAGCCTTTTTACGGAGACCATGATAGGGGTTACTTTTATAATTTTACTCATATTTTAACTTTAATGTTTATAATGACATATAATTCCTCTGTAGCGTGTCTTTGGTTCATTATTTGTGAGTATATGACGCTGTTTTGACGTTTCACACCTCTTGGCGTGGTAATCACTGCAATAACGAAATGCCAGCGTGAACTTATTGTGCTACGACCAACATTAACAGTAACTTATTGGTTTTGTCTGTCACTTACACGAACCAATCACAAAACCTCCTTGTTTATCGCATCCTGAAAGTTACTGGCACTTCAAAAGCCTTTACAACCAAAAATACACATTCAACTTTAAAATATATATAGTAAAACCTTCCTACGTTGCTTACTAAGTAACCGAATTCAATTAGCATAAAAACTATAACAGCCTACGCGAAAAAATTCACCCTGTATGTTGAAGATTTCATTAACTTGACTATAAGGTTAAAAAATTACTGTTTCGATGCATCGCTGTAATGTTAAATGCAGTAAAGTCTTCGTGGGTGGTTAAAGAAGTCAGTTTTATATCCTTATAAGTAAATTATTGCTTGCACAACCTTGACTGAAATGTGAAGCGCGGTTTGTAAGGTCTGATGTCGGATTTAGTTTTTTATCCGGATCTGTAAGGGTATTAAAGAGATTATATTATCATTGAAACAGTAAAATTGTTTGTAACATGTGGTTGTATTTTAGGTATCTGCCTACCCTTTAAAAGGAAGAGCAGGTTTTATAAGAATAGTAATGTATAGAATAAAAATATTATGTTGAATACCACTTTTATGAAACTATCGATGCTATTGGAATAGAGTCATACATCGTTCACAGTTCTAAAACTTATGCTATTGAGACTAATCAATATTTTATAGAACAATTCTACAATACTTGTTCTACGAATCGAACCCAATATGAAGATATCTATCTACAGTCACACAGACCACCAAAACCGAACCGATAGCAAGCCAAAATAATTAAATTTTATTTTCAATTTCATCAATTCTTTCTCCAACACGAATATCGACACCAGAATCTTCTGCTTAACAACCACTTACCGAATAACGAAGCAGTAATATTGTTTATTTATTGGTATTAACAGCTCTCTATAGATCCACGAGATAATAAGACGACTCAGTGACATTCACTTGGACATCTAAAGCCTCGTGTGAAATGACAGCTGATTCCTTTAAGATATCTTGTAAATACAACCTTAATAACATACAATACAGTTACTAATTTATACCTTAAAGTTATAGTGTCAAGGTTGCTTGTTCTCTGTAGGACTGCAAAGTTAAGTTGGTTGACAACGTCTCATCTCGAATGGATCAAAGCTTAATGCCTCGCGTGAGAATTAATTTCGTGGAGTAATGACATTGAAATAACAAAATCTGTGACATATTGTGAGAAAGCCTCTCAATATATGTAAATATATTTATAGGATTATTAATGTTAATGAATTATTTATTAATTATCGTTTTATCAAAGATTTTATGGTTGATAAAAACGAATTCTTTCGAATCATAATTTAGATTTGTGATTGAAAATATTTTGATTAAATCTTGATTTATTTTCAAATTGCC
This sequence comes from Spodoptera frugiperda, assembly GCF_023101765.2. Lineage (NCBI taxonomy): Eukaryota > Metazoa > Arthropoda > Insecta > Lepidoptera > Noctuidae > Spodoptera > Spodoptera frugiperda. The sequence continues at coordinate 7,275,709 of NC_064216.1, forward strand.
GATGAAATATAAAATATTACTAAAAAACCATAAGGCAATTATTTTATTTTATTCAGGTAGACCACCGTCCGATCTGAAAGTCACTAGATGCACTACTCATTAACTAATCTTCGAAATAAATTACTGACACAAAATCGAACAGACATTTAATGGCGACGTAAATACAAAATGAGTGACACCATCTAATCAGTACAGAAAGTAAATGCTCATAAATTATTAATTAATTACAAATATAGTTAACATGTTCAGAAGCAATTAACTTGCCGCTAATAAATTAATAGTAAAACTTTAATGCGATCGTTTATCCCTTAATAAATACAAAAGTGATGTAAAAATACCAATATATCAAACAGTGGGTGGCAATTAAAAGGCACCTCCTTAGATTGCGAGAGAAAATGATTTAGATACACTATCTTGTAATGTTATAATTATGACATACCAGAGCCTATTAATACTCGGATACCTCATAAATCCAAAATTCGTGTTTCCTATGACAATCCTGACATGGTTAAGTGTGATTTTGAGGGGGAAATCTTCTAATGACTTCTCCCACCTTGGGCGAGGCGAGAGGGAGTGTCCAGACTCTTACTGACTAAAAACCACACCGTTCCTATAGTCCTGCTTTTCCAGTCGGAGCCCCGGTAAACCCGCTAGGTAGTCCGCTCCGGATCGGGCATCATCCTTACTCCGACATAGTAAAGTGTAAAATAAAAGAAGGCATTACTTAAGGCATTTTAAGAAGGCATGAGAAATTAAGTTGTTAACATTGTAATTCTAATTAAGAAAATACTAAAGTTACCACGCTTGTAAAAAAGTGATCATCCCAATGACGGAAATCATCGCCATTAAAAAAACACGAATAAACCGTCAAACCTCTTTACATTATGTTTCGCAATACTTAACACGTTCTTACAAATATAAATATAAAAATAAAAACTCGAACCGACCATCGTTTCCCACACTACCGAGATGTGACCATAAAAAAATTAATAAGAAAAAAAAAAAATATCTCGAAAAAGATGAACCTCTTTACGTACAGGCACTGGCACATCAAGCTATCCAATCATGTCAAATTTCTTTACTGAATTTCGAATTTTAACGCTTTAGTTATAAGGTGGAAATTCAATTGAGGGAATGTGACAGTTTTGTATAGTGTAATGTGCTGTCAGTACTAGGAAATGCAACTTGATACACTAGGGGCCACGAGAAACTGGTCGCGGGTGGTCCTCACATTTATTTTTCGACTTGTTCCTGTAATTAATGAGTTCAATGGTTAACGTGAGCGGTAATTTGAATAGACGTTGTAAAACATTATGGTGAATGAATAATAAGTACAGCTGGTACGATATTTTAAAATTGAAATTGCTTTTTTTATCTCGTGATTGAGTCCTTCGATTCGTGATTTATGACCATGTGTTGATTATACATGGCCTTGGTAAAATAACTCGAGGTTTTGGTCCCAATTTCTTTTTAATAGTATTTGAAAATAATTAAAGTATTTAACCAGGGCACTGAAACTAATTCAAGACAACGTTAAAAATCATGTCGAATTCAATCATGTTGTTATCTCAATTGTTCTACAAATCACAAAACCAGTAATTTTCAAACCGCATCAACAATTTGGCTACAAAACTTAATTGCAAGTTCTGACGTCGAATACGCATGACGAAACCATGAGAGATGAAGGCGGAGATAGCAAAAGATAATTTACAGTTACGTACAGTTAAAAAATATTTTAATTAAAGCACTATTTACTTATGCCATATCTCTCATATCGGTTTGATGTGGAACAGTCAAAAGTCGAGCGGTCCGATACTGATCTAGATGAATATTAATTGAGAATGTGTTGGTTACAAATGATGTTGGCCGCCACTGTACGGCTGTTACGAAATCAGTTTGGTTTTGCTATCTTTGTTCTAGGTTATGTTAAGTTAAAAAAGATCATATAATGGTCTAAGTACATCCTATAAAACTTAATGAAGGTTTTTAAACCCTACATTTTATGACTTTTTTTTAAGGGAGAATATCATCTAATGTTATTGTGCCTGTGGGCGGCGAGGCGGGGGGTATCAGTACTGAATAAACCTCGTTACTTCTACCCTTCATGTACTTCATTGTACTTACCCCCGTAAACTAGGTACTGCTAGGTAGTCATACTTGGAACTATTTTAAAGCAAACATGAATTTAATAGATAATTTGTTAATTCTAATGTTTTCAAGACACTTTTGATAACTATCTCAAGCCAAATAGGTACCAAGTTTATTCTCGTGCCATAAATGTAAGTACTTGAGTATACCTACCTAATACCGAAACCCATAAGTATACCATTTCATAATTATCGTAAAAGTTCTGAATACGCGTGTGAGATCTCATTGTGAGAACGTACGGCGAAACATTCCCCGGATACTTGTTAATAAACCTGTAATAAGCCTTTGGAGGCAGCCTGCAACATTTTAGGGTTCTCTGCGCACAGAGGCAACTCTTTATGTAACGTCTATCTGTCGTAAAGTTGAATTACTATAAACTTTTTGTTTATAATATTGTATTAGGTATATCAAATAGTAATAGAAACCACATATATAATTTTAATTTATAAAAAAATACGATATATGTCTAAATAATCGTAATGTATACCGTACTAAAGTTCAAAAAGTTAAATAAAGGCTAAAGGCTACACCATCTTTTTTTGAGGAGGATAATCATCCAATGATTTTACCCATCTTGGGTGAGCCAAAAGTGTCAGACTCTTACTGACTAAAAACCACCCCGTTCCTACTCTAGCTTTTCGAGCTGGAGCCTCGGTAACCCGCTAGGCAGTCCGCAGCTCCGAGAAAAAGCTACACTATACTTGTATAACACAAACATAAGCTACAGAACCCGCTAAGTTCTCCTAACTCGTACTTAACAACTTTTTTGTTTACATTTTCAATTATAAGCGCGATCCAAATATAGTGGGCTTACAAAATCCATCAAACTACAATCTCAGATCGTCCGTCGACATGAAAGTCGACTCGTCTACCAGTTAAGGCAAACGTATATGATATTGTTATAAAAACGCGTATCAGTCGACTTTTCACTGACACGCCTTATAAAGTTCTGTAATCCAATAGCAATGCCACTTTGACGGGAAATCTTTGATACTCTTACAACATTTTTGTTTGAATTCTCTGTAATTGAAGGGAGAGAGATTTTTCACAAAAAAACTGTGTTTAAAATACATGTTAGGTGTCATATTTGCTGCTGACTGTCTAGCGAGTTCTCTCAAGAAGGGAGAAGTCATTGGATGATTTTCCCCTCTCAAACAAGGGTGTCAATTTTATTACCAATAGAGTGATCGTTTCCTTTTTACTCCGTATTTGGTGCTGCGGTCAGAAAAATAAACAAAAATAATAAAATACAACATCATTTTTCCCTAAAATATCTATCATCGACGTCCTGCAATCTTGACAACCAAGTCGCCTACTGAACGTAAAATAATTCCCTTAATAAAAAAGTGTAACTTAAAACCAATCATTAAATAACCCACACATTCAACGAGATGACATAACATAACATATTATATTCGCTTGTCTAAAACTTTAAAGATAAAACAATAACAATAAATAATAAATAAATGTTTACAAGTGGCTCCATTGTACGCAGTCTTGTTATCCGTCCATGATAAATGAATTCTTTGTATTGTTCTCAAAGAACTTTAGATGTTTTCAAATCATTCAATTTCATCGATACATAGGCCTCTTATCAATTAAATGGTATACGTACTTATAGTCAACACTAATGTAAAAGTGGTAAATTTAAAATGATAACTAGCTAGCATTAAAAGATATGTAGCGGAAAGAAAATTCAGGAAAAACCGCGGAGAATATATTTTCTAGCTTAGCATTGTATAAGCCAATACATGCCATATATTATCATGTATAATACATACATCTATACATAATCTTGTATTACATTACTTCTTTTAAATTCGCAATACAAGATCAAACACTAGAAACAAAAAAAAAAACTAACATCACATTCTTAATCCACTTTCGACAGCCATACAAACGTCTAGTCATTACAAAAAAAAACTAATCTCATCTAAACAATAATTACAGCAGCTTGACCCCTTAAACTGTCTCAATCTAAAACCTTGAATCAAGACGAGATTAAAAGTAAAAGTAATAGACTTGATAGGAAGATAACACAGTACAATAATCTTTATCAGGTGTTCAGAAGTTATAAATGTTAGTAGACAAGGACGCTTGAAGAATTTTTCGACCGATGCGTGCAGAGATCTGAATTACGAAACTGTCGATCAGATAAAAGAAGCGTTTGTTGAAAGCGAACTCGAATGCTCCCGGGTCCGAGAGACGTCATAGAAACGCCCGTTTGCCACAACAATGTGGTGTAGGGCTGGTACTGTAGAACTGTCGATGATGATTTAATTTATAAAAGTTTCAACGAGGAAAATACTGCTTTTCAAATAGTTTTTTTGATCGTCAGCTGTAAACTATTCTTTTGGAGGTTTTGATTGGAGAAAATTGATATAATTTTCAGATTTTCTTTGAAAGTATTGTGTATAATTATTACAGGTTTCTTGTACCACACTCGTACCAGTGACTATATAATAGTGGATATTTTTATGAAAAATTGTTGAGGATTCATTTAGCTACTAAAATATTTTTCCAGCATTCAATACTGAACACCATGAAAAGAAAAACATGAACTTGAAAAACCGTTACACATACCAAACCAATCAATCACCGAACTCAGACCCAATGAAACCCACAACCCTATCATTAGGTAACGATATAAAGTTATAATTAGTGTGTAGGTAATGTTGCAAGTCGTGTCGTTAGGATCAAATCATCACAATGACTTCTGATCGACTTCTGACTCATCAAGGTTTGAGGTGAAGGTGTAGTTGCTATCCCTTGACCGCCTCAAAGCCTTGCTTTCGACAAGATCATGATAACGCTGACTGAGACCATTGAGCGTGATTGAAGTTACGATCACAATGTACTCATGTTTCGTTTGATTGGTCATTCAGTTTAAAGGTGAGTTCGCATGTGAGTAAAATTCGCTTTTGATGTCCAGTTGGGTTCGTAAGTGCGAATTTTTATTGTTTATTTATTTTTTAAACTCTTGGCGTTGTCTGGAACAAAACGGTCTGGCTTCGCATGGATTCTGAATTCTTTGAATGTGTGGTCAAAAGCATTTCTATCTGTCTTTATGTAACCAATAACCAACTACATTACGTGGAAATTAAGAAATTAAATCTTTTACTATTTTTTATATGATATTTACTTTTATTTTTTATATGATATTGATGGCTTAAAAACTTTGTACCTTATCTATACATCAATACGCTCATCTTACATCAACGCTCATCTTACAATAATGATGTGAGGTGATTGTGATATCTAATTATGATTTAACATCACCAAGCCCGTATGACCAGCTTTAATATTAAAACAAGGAGTGTCTATAGCTAGAAGCTACGGCCATAATGTGTTTGGCTATGGGTGCAGATCTCGATAACACAAGTGAAGACAGATTTCTAGACGACGCCTACTCATCTATTACCATATTTTCTAAATAATGATGAGTACGAGTAATATTTTTGATGGTTTATTATATGTTAGGAATGTACTTTAGTATTAAAGGTTATGAATGCGAAAAATGTGTGCGTGTGTGATTTTTGAGGGTCAATAACAAGGCAGAAGTTGTGTGTCTGGTTGGAAGTAATTTACTGTACTCCCACTTTTCTAAGGTTTATGATATTGCTGATTTGATTCATTGGAACCCCAATACTAAACTCCAGACATTAGACTTTTAGCCCTCAAAGTGGGTCCAGGGAGAGATGGGGCCCAGTACATAACAGGTTACTGGGGTTCCGGATTAAAGCAGGAGTAGGAACGGTGTGGATTTTAGTCAGTAAAAGCCTGACACTCTTTCTCGCCTCATCCAAGGTGGTAAAAGCTACTGATGACTTTCCCCCCTCAGAAAAGACATCGGACTTTTAACTATGACTGAAAATAAAAAATAAGCTTTATATAGGACTCTAGAACTAGATCGATCTAGACTAGACTTGATCGATTTTGGTTTCGATTTGAGACAATTTAGTTGGACTTGAAGTTCACTTGTCTTAACCTACAAAAGTACACGCACAACGCATTGGCACATTCAACACATGAGTAGCTACTTTGACATTTAAACTGTACTTTGCAGAATCGATAACCTTGCCTCTTTTGTTCCGCTGTCAAAGTTGAAGTATCGATTAACGGATTGATATCGATACCTTTGAGTCGGTAAGAAAGCTATAAATGATATAATCGTATGTTACGTTCAAGGTCGATTAAGACCTAAGGGATTGAGGTTAATTGATGTATTCCAATGAAACGTATCAGTCCATTAGGATCTTATTCTTGCGAGATTAATTCGCCAGCGGCTTGCGTTTGATGATTTGGTAGGTCATGTGTGTATTTATCAGTGCTTCTGTATACGCCGATTAGATGGAGAGGGATGAGGTACCATGAAGTATTTTTGTGTGTCAGAGGCTTATTGTACCTAAGGAAAATTTTCCAACACTCCCATAACAGAATTTTTCCTAACATAAATTGAGTTTATGATAAAGTAAAACCAAATATGGAGTATCGCTTATAGAAGTAATTATAGGAATTCCTACGTAAGTTATTTAATATTTGCACTATTTTCGGAAAATCTCATCAATATCTTTACAATTCTTTAGTAGTTAAAAGGTCACATACAAACAGACAGCTAAAGACTTTCGCAATTCTATCAATATCAGTAAGGATTGATTCATCTTGAGGCTTTGAAAAAATAAGATAATGAAACTGGTTGGTAATCTCGATCGCAGATGTTCAGTTACGTGTGTTTAAAAAATAACACATGGCGGCGGCGCGCGCGCATCCGATCCTATCGCGACCGCTCGGGGGGGCGTTACGAAAAACCACTTACTTATCAGATGCCATCAACGAAACATTCATTTTAACTACTCCCGCGTTCAAATTATATTTCTAATACTTTTTGTTGGTTGTAAATCAATTGATTGAATATTCTACAAGTGTTACGCCTTTTATTTCCCAGAGGGGTAGGCAGAGAAGCGTGTAAAAGATGACATCTAGTTCTTTGATCTTGTAATACTTATGATTCATATACTCACAATTCCAGATTCTGTATTGTCATGTTACTCTAATCCTACTGACCTGATTATTTGCATATGTACTGTCCTGTAATTATAAACCTACTGTCCTGATAATTTGTAAAATAACAAAACAACAATAGAATTGAAAACAGAACCACTCGCTCGGTAGCCGCACTTTACAACCACACAACTAGTGATAAAGAATGTTGTACTAATCTGTTCCTGTCTAGCTAGCTTGATGAGTTATTCAGATAGAAGATTTTAGAGACGCGAGTTTGAATTCTTTGTATAGGAACATCAATTTGTATTGCTGTTCAATATATCTTAAAAAGGTTTTATTGTGACATTTTGTAGCTTCCAGATTTGGTATTTGTTGTTTCATCTATTTTTGATACTGATTATATTTTTGACTGATACTAAGCTATGTAGCTGTGCGAGGAAGATGTGCAGCTCAAGTATGCGATGTATCGATAGTAGGGAAACCATCCAAAGCACGCATCTTTCCATATAAAAACATAGCTTAGCTGAGTCAGTTTCCACCAGTGCTAAGCAATGAATATGATTGGTGGAAGCCAAACGTATCCACAGGAACGTTGCATCTCAGGTGGAAAAGCACTCTACAACGTCGTGTATTATTTTAAAGTCAACTACCGAATATTGCTCATTACAGAAACTCAGTAAATGAATAAAGACAGAGTAATCCACAATTAGACGGTGTTCAGCAATAGTCTCATTCCTATGACAATCACTGTCAAAAAGTGGGAGTACCTATTATGACAATACCGCAAAACCTTTTCAAATATAACAGGAGTACTTTATGACGTCATCAATATCTAGATCGTCATAACAACAATACATTAGCACCATTACGTCTTTAAAATGGCTGACTTGAATTGGCAAGCATTCATAGGGACATTGATAAATATAATTATCTATAATTTATAGTCTAGTTACCGAAGCTATTATGTTGATGATTAAAGAAGTATAGTGGTAGTAGGCTGTTTGGACTCTAGTATAAATTAGTTCTGGTAAATTAAGTGCTCTTGCATTTGTTGGTTAGTATTGTAGTTTAGATTATATTTGCGTAACAATTGATGGGTGAGTTTAAGTGGGCAGCTTCGTAGAGTAAGAGGATTTAGAGTTAGAATTGTTGGTGTATTATAAGTAGCTGTGTTTGCATTTTATAAGCGTAGTGGTTTGGTTTGTAATAACTATATCGAGTAATTAATGATCTGTGGTACAGATATCTACAAGATATTTCTCATTTTTACTTATTTTTCGTACTGATCTTTTTTGACGTTATACATGGAAAGTGTAATTTGTCATTTGTACGTATATTTTTTTTTTTTTCTAAGAATAGTATTTATCAAAAAATATGTTGAATATTTTTTAAAATAAATATATTAAAAACCAAGGAAAACAGGCACGACAAAGAAGTAAGCATGTGTTAGCTATCGTACTATCTCATATCTGGTAAGATAGTAGTCCGAAGAATTAAATTCCGATTATAATACCAACCAAAGACATTCCATCTAACTACTTAGTAACAAAACAAAAAAAAGAATCTAACAGGTCTATTCTTAATAAAAAATGGTTTAGAAATGTATGACGTAACCTATGTACATAAGGCCTAGAATGGCTTGCGTCAACATAACAATTGCCTACCGTAATTTAATCTTCAATATATCAGAACATGGTACCGCTCATTTTTTTTCGACATTACATGTTCATCTGCTTTCTATAATCGTTTTTATATCCTGCTTATAGCTAACACTGGTATTTTTAAAGGCAAATAATAGTAATTATTGCGAATACACATTGATGCAAATACTGGGTGTCTTTATAACGGTTCTTTGAAGACGCCAGTCATAGTTGATTTTCAATTGCTTTTTTATGGAATAGGGGGCAAACGAGCAGACGAGTCACCTGATGGTAAGCGATCAGCGCCGCCCATGGACAACCGCAACACCAGAGGAGTCATAGGTGCGTTGCCGGCCTTTTAAAAAGAAGTATATTCTTTTCTTGAAGGTCTTTCGGTTCGGAAATACCGCCGAATACATGTTGTGTGATGTTGCATTAATAGATATGATAATTTCCAACTAGTCAAATACAATACTTTTATTAAATGTCAAAAACGATACTTTTCTATGAAGTTTATATGAGGTCGCAACGATGACGTCATCAAATTTTCGCGTCCAATAGCACACTTATTTTTCTTTTTTTGTAGTAGTAGAACTTACAGCACTTTATTCATTAGTAAAGTCTCATCAAACGAATACTTCGTACACAATACACGCATCAACAAATAACTTAAAACGTTACAACAGAGAACAAAATAAATAATTGTGACACACGAATTAATACAAAGGCAATATTTTCGTTTTTCGCATGGCCCGATTATCTACATCACTATCTGGACCGCTTCATGCAACAATAGACCCATTATTGTTATACCGAGCACCAATTGTTTGATGTTTTCTTTATTTCGACTTTCAAGGTGATGTTTTGACAGCGTAATTGCTTTGAGACTACTCGTCGTTAATCTTGTGCCTCAAGAATGTAATTAATTTTAGTTTGGTTTTATTTTTTGAATGGCGCGCGCCGCATAATGTTTGTCAGCGTAATTACCGTTTAAGCGTACATGAATTCTATTGAGACGGCCTTGTTCACTTTCTATTGAGCTATAGTTATTGGATACTTTACTCATTGAGTAGACTACGTATGTACTTACCTATCTAATTTCGCACTTGCTCCTAGATTTTGTTAATTATCGGTAATATTCTTCAATTATGCCCAATAGCCGGCCTACTATACATCTTATACCGTTCTATTGCATCTAACTGCACCCATAATTATTATTACTGCGTTATTTGGTGCAGAGGACACACCCAGACTCGTTAGCAACTAACCTTATGCTTCGTTCAGACCGCTCAATATTTTATACTAAGCTCATTTTGCTGGATTAAGAATGCGATAGTAAGGACGCGTGATTTGACATGATTGCTTTTGTTTTTTTGCATATTCGCAACATAACTATCGGTTAGATTTAATGGACGTTACGCAGTAGAAGTTTAGAGGACACGTTTTTATGAATATCGTTTGGAATGCACGTAATTAGACAGACCTCTTAGTCATGCTAGTAGACAAGGTAGCTTAGTTTGCAAAAGCACGTAGAAGGTAATGTGTAATTTTCCATTGTATTTTAAAAAGCTGGCTATTAATCAATGAGATGATATTTACCAGCATTTTGCACTTACTCGCCCGGAACTGGCGCGAGTCCCTAGCTGCGTTTGAATGCGCCTGTCTCCAACCAACGCTGTCCTAAGCTAAGCCGCGTTGCGACAGCGTACAGACTCATTGTATGTTAAGCGGGCACTTCATCTTTCACGCGGGGCCAACGCCGATTTATTGGCCGACGCGCCCCTCTTGTGACACGGCTAGATACAACCTATCTCTGAAACTCATGTCTGATTGAATTAAAGCCTCTCTTACCATGTCAAGCAGATAACGGAGTGTCTCGGGTTAGAGGCAGATTAGATATGGTTTTAACGGTTGTCTCACTTGATGAATTAAGGGGAAAGCTGAAGGGTTTGTGGTTTCCGCATGCCGTCATATAGATAACATTCCGAACTTCAATTTAATGTATGAAACTTTATCTCCCGTGTAAAACATTCAAGGTTCAAGGCGCACTTGTTCTCTAAATGTGATGCAGTTTATATAATGTTCACTATTCATCTAACATACGTGACTCGACAGCGATTTTCATTTTCTATCGGCTCGTAGCACATCATAATTCCGAGAGCGTTTTAACAATGGATGCGCACGCGCTCCCCGAGGCGCGACCTCTGACCGGCGCGGGCGCCTCGCCACGTGCTGCCGCTCTCATTGGCTGCGGTACACCCAACACTCATCGTTTTGTAACACCTCTAGTCACCCGCGCTCGCTTGCCACTCCATTCACTCTATTATAAGGCTACTTGCAAACAAAATACTGTCCCATTGTTAGCTGCCCTCTATATTGTATTCAATCTTTTTATAGCCTTTGTAACTTTAACCTTTCGCTCCTTGAAGCCATCATTGGGTTTTTGCTTATTAACTGCTATCTTTTTGTATCTTTTAAAGTCTTTTATGTTTCGTGTAGTGAGGACAGTTGTCGCACAAGATCCAATTCTTGCAGTAGGTCATCGATTATTCTTTAGAATTGCAGATTGTATGTTTCATGTGGTTGGAATTGAATTCTCTGAATAGAGGAATAATTCGTTGCCATGGAATTGTTCGACGTCGGCGTGTTGCCAAAACGTTTTGATATCGAGACGTTTATTAAACGTATTATATATTTGCGTGACTGTTTTCGGTTGTAATGCCTGTGGAAATGTGATCACGTGCGGCCTTCGTACGTAGTGCTGCGACAACACTCGAGTAGGACAAGCATTGTTCTATGACATTTCAGGCTAGCTAATGACAAGCAATTTCGATTTTGAAACAGAACACATTTGATTTATATTGTCTTTTAATTTGCTCCAAAATTGCTCGTACATCGGGCTAAATGTGAAGTGGAACGACGTGAATTACTTAAACTTTAAACTGTATCAAATATTATGTGAATCAAATATATCAAAGCAATTTACTATATTGAATCGTTCAGTAATAAATTGTTTCTATAATTTATGGGTTTAAATATAAAGTTAATGTTGAAATTGCTTGGTAAATGGTGTAGTCACGCCCGCGGCTGGATTTTTTCTCGAGAAAATCTAGATCAGCTCTAGATGTTTTCGATAAAGATAATAACCACGCAGCAGTTTCATAATATTACACAGTTTAGGGTAAATATAAACCTGAGAACGAACCAGCATACTAAATGAATCGTTGCGGTTTCAAGCTTGTGTTTCTTATGTCTTCGATCTGACTTTCAGCAAATTAGTTGAACATTTTTCTATTTGTATCATTCCATCTAAGACACTACTAGGAAAATGTTACAGGTAAATGTTATAACATAATTAAGAGCACTAGGTATTCTTTTCTAGATATAGGTGTCATTCTAAATCACCCAACACCTTCGCAACCTAAATACCGACCATCATTTAAACCTTATCTCTTCATCGCGCGTCTTGTCATGTCATCAACCAATGACATCCCGGTCCAGTTGTCATGGCAACCGCTTGTTTACAGATGACGCATTGACACCTCTTTCACAAGTCTTCTGCGGTATTTAGAACCGCAAGATATAATATTTCGTGATGTTGCAATGTATGTTTGTACGTGGCTTTATTGTTGGGACGATAAGCTGACTCGTGGCCACTTTGTAGATTGATTAAGTTACGTTTTACTCAGTTTAATGTTTTGTGCGATGTGTGGGTTGGTAGCATGGGTTTGTGGGTTGATGTTGTGTATGTTTCCATGGAAATTACGTTTGAATTTGTTTCATTTTGATTACAAGTTTTAAAAAAACAACACAGTAACCTTAGTACGAGTTTGCTTTATGATTGGCCCGCGCGAATGAACCAACCAATCAGAGCGCCGAACGTGCTCTCGATTCGATTACTTAAAGCGTAAAGCAAACTCATACTAAGGCTACTTTTAATGTTTGCTGTTTAGATTAGTTTTTTTTTAATTGGTTATTCTATATGGTCTTGGTCTATTATATGGTCTCTGGATGAACAGTATCTTCTATACTAATGTTGTTTATGTCCTCTCGTGTTACAAAAAACATTTTGTGTGAATCACAACTTAATTTACAAACAAGATTACTTAAAACGACTTAAGTATTAAGTAATCAAGTTAGTAACATTTTCACAAAATTCCTTCGTGATTAAATTTTCTCATAATTAAGTCACGAATTTGCTTAATCTGATCTATTTGTTACACAAGTAAGGAAAAAGGTCTTAAGCTGGTCTAAATCTTAGTATTTGTTGGCGACCCCTGTGGTGTGTTGAGAAACTTTGACAAGTCAATGCAAACAAAATGATACAAGAACAAAATTGCTTCGTATATTGTGGTGCCGAAAACTGTGGCGAAAATTGTGTACTCTTGAGTTCTGCTGTAAATTAGGTACTAATTATAAATGTTTAAAATAAAAAAAAAATTCATTTTCGTTAATTTATATGTTTGTTATTTCCATATTAACATCATCATTATCATATCAGCCACAAGGCGTCCACTTCCAAACATAGGTCCCTCCAATGACTTTCAGATCAGATTATTGGATACAACATATTATATTGCGTCTCTTGATTCTGATCATAATAAGCGAGAATGTAACATTACATAGTTTTTAAATCTTCATTATTTTCCTAGACTTGGGACTAGACATAATAAAGTTTACTTTTTTACTGTCTGTCTAGTACTTTTATACTTTTTCACTGTCTAGTCTCATTTGTAAAACTAAAAGCAGTAATAAGAGTCTAGAATTTCAATCAGCATTTACAGACAGAGATAGTAAGAACAATCCCATCTATTTTTTCAATATACAGATATTGCTTCAAAAAAATTGTACAAAAACTAAATCGTTTCAGATCTAAATAACTCATCAGTACTTTACAACGATACAATGATTGAATCGTGTTGCTTCTACATTCCAATCAATTGCAGTTCGATATTATTTCTTAAATCTCCTTTTAGTGTGAGGTAAGGAAGCGGTTACAGTAGCAAAAGAGAAAAGATTAGCGTATAATGAGAAAATATTAACGAAAATATGGATAGGTTTGGTTTTTAAAAAGTTGCCTGTGTGATAGGTTGAAACAGTTTCGATTATTATAATTGGAGGGCTTTTGTGAATACCGCCTGCTCATTCAATATAGGACTTTAAGTCAAAAGACAAGTAAGTCAAATTACAACGATAGATTCGGTACCAGTGTTATGGTGAGGATACATTATTTGTTAAAATCTAATCTTCAAGGTTTTAGTTTTCAGCTTTGTATAAACTTATGTTTGTTCAAGACTTTGTGGATAAAATACAAAACTTTTATATAAAACTTTGTTCATTTTTTTAAACATGAATATAATGATGATCATTAAGACGGATCTGTGTAATAAACTCCTTGCTTCTGCAGAGCGGCACCGCTCTACCATCTTTAATAAAAACGCAGCCTTAAGATGACTTACTTAGATACGCAAATTCAATTACGTACTTAGCAGCCAAATACTCCTTGACAAAACTTTCTATTTTCAAGGAAGTAATTATTTAGATTATTTTTTAAAAGTAAGTACACTAACTTTCTAAAAATTGTAAGTAAAAATTGTTAATAGTTCTGTCACCGGATGAAAATATGAGGATGAACTGGATTTTTGTGTGAATAAAAACTATTTTGAAATTGTCGTTCTTGTAAAACATCCTAGGGATGTTGGGGCAATCTGTTTCCCTCACTTGATTTATTAGTTTCCTCGTGATAAGCATCTGGGATTTGAATAATTTTAATATCTCACGATGATACGTCCTTTATAGCTTCTTAGACTCCTAAAATTGGTTTTAGAGCTATTTTATAGGCCGCTTAGGGCCGATATGGCGACTTTATGAGATACCTCAGTATAATATAGTAAAGAACGTTAAGATCATAATGCAGATCGCAGATCTTAGTATATTTATGTGCAATTGCAAGTGTTTTGCCAATAAAGCTTAAAATAAAATCATCTTTAAGGTCCTATCTGTTACTGTATCAAAATTCATCAAAATGTGTTCAAAAGTTTTCGCGTAAAAGTGTAAGAAATAGCTTAAGACATTGGCTCAGGCTAGTTGGAATAAATAGAACTTGACACTGCCATTATTACAAGTAGGTAGTACGTTAAATAGTCACATAGTCCCGATTTACAACCTTCTTCAATAAACATAAGCGAGTCAGTCATGGCCACTATAAATCTTTTATGAGCCTCATAGACTGCAGATGAGTGTCAACCACATATCAATCGTATTACTTGTCATACAAATGTAACTCCTATTGCTTAAGTCTTAAGGTCTTTAGTATCGAACGTATGTGTAAGAATTATTATTTTTCTGAAGAGTCGTATCATAACTTTTAATGTTAAGAATGACAATATTGCTGGTCTATTGATTACTAATGCGTTTGCTAAACAGGAATTACAAAGTTCTATTATTTTTTATGGTAACAACGGTTGACGGGACTATAAACGCTGGTGGCGCCATCTAGGCAGCGCAAAAAACAAAGATGTAATGTTTTGTTTTGAATATTATCTCGTTATGTAGAAAAAAGATTTCTCTGTTGACCATCCAGAGTAGTAAAATGTTTTATTGTCCATCTGCTTCTCAGATTTTCGTGACGGAAGTTTATTTTCCTTATTGTTATTGGTCTTATTTGCTGAGGATGTGGGCTGTACAGTAAGTAATTTATACATCATTCGATCTGTAATAAATGTTAATTATTTGTACGCAATTATCTTTTGATGTCCTTGTTTTTGATTTGTAACCTACCTACGCTTTGGAGACGGTATATCTTAATGTTATGTTTTATAGCTCAAAAATGTCATTAAATGTAGATCAGAAGCACTTCTACAACTTCTCTCTGTACTAAATCTTACGTAGTAACAGACAAGAATGTTGCTGTACCTAAATTCCAAACTCCAATTAATTACTTTAATTTAATTTGTGCCCCTTTTCTAACAACTTAACCGATAGACCAACATATTTTGTCCATCACATCGCTCCACTTAACCCTGTACCAGCCTATCACAGCAAAACCCGTTGCTTGTTCCCCGTTACATAACCCAACTAATTAACCCTTACCCGCGTCTCAATCAGACCGATTAGATAAGGAAGTGGTTAATAGACTTCAGTAGCACATAGGTGTTAGGAAATAATTACCAACGGTCACGCCTCCCTGATTGCTTTTCGTAAGCAATCATAAATCTTGAAAACCCTGATCGTAGACACGTGTTTTTTTATTGGAAATAATAATAATCTGTTTATGGGCGTTGTGTGTGATGTAAGATTTGGAGCGTAATGTAATATTAAGCCTTTGATCTGACACAAGAGCGAGTCAAAATGCAAAAAGTAGGTGGGGCAAAATCCAAAGTTTCATCTCATTGGTTTTTAATCTACAATAATTTGAAATTTTCAGTGTACTGGAAGTTTTAGAAGCTATATTAAGTATATAATAAAATTATGATGAGTAGATATACTTGTTAGGTTTTAATTAGAGCTTTTCGTGGTTGAGAAAGGTTCTATTTGAATTGTGTCCTATAGCCTTAGTATGCCTATAGTTTTAGCCTACCTACCGCTTCAGAGCACAGTACAGTAGTGATATTTTACCAATTAGTTTGTCGTTTTAAAATTAATAGACAGACATTTATGACTGTAGTTGTTAGCTGTCAACAGTTTTGACGATTAACTACTGGTCTTAGGTTTAATTAGATAAAGTTCAAATTAAGACCAACAATTATAGATTGGATATAGTCAAAATTTTTTTTTATCTTTAGGACCATGGAGGATTTATTAGGATCTGGTCCTATTTTTCTTTGGAGCTTATAAAAAACTCGAGTAACAAGCTTAACAATACACAATTTACGTTATTACCTTGTCTAACTAGCTAAAACATCTAGTTCTATTATCAGATACGAATCTACACCTAACTAATTACCATATTAATAACCAACTTTAAAACTCGCAAATCAACGATAATTATCGACCAATTAGATCGTTCTGCAACATTTTAATTAAGATTTCTTATCTCAAAAATTGACAGCTGTATGTTTGAAACGAAAAAGATTAAATATTTTTCATATGCGCACATAAAATGTCATAAAAATAAAATATTTCGTACGTAAATAACTAGTTTATAATTTATTATTGATTACCAATTCAAATTGGCTCCTGAGGTTATTATTGCTGTATTGTCAGTATGATGATGTTCGAGTTAATGTTCCTCTAATTAAGGGGTCCGTATTTTATTGGATAATCATCACTTATTTGCGCCGTCAATGGTCAATAAATCGGCATTCTCTTACAGAGTAGTCTCAATGGCATTTGGTTTTTTAAGGACGGTTGTACACTTAAAGATGGATGAAGCTATAAGTTGCTGTTTATAGTGTAAAACGAGAAGCGATAGTTGTACGATTTTTGTAAAACTAGATAAATTATTTGTAGGTTTACATCTAAGTGCAATACTATAAAATATTTTTAATAGGTTAAATATTGATTCGCAATTCTTATTTCAAAATTGGTTTTGTTTAAATCAAACAACATTTTTATCCGAATGTAGAAAGCTATTGTTTTTTCGTGCCTTTTCATACGATACACTTTTATAACTTAAAACACTACATATATTTTAGCTTATACTACCGAAACGCCTTTACCACAGATTATAGGATGCGTCGCAACGTACTTAGATTTCGTTGGTCGATTACTCAAGTGCCGACAGGAACAGTCGAGGACATACACGTATATATCAATAATACGGACTTTAGACGGAAACTGAGTCATATTTAACCAATTTTATATTATGTCCGTGTGAATTAGTCCAATGTGATTAATGATTTGTATGTTATTGTAAATAAACTAATATTTGGTTGTAAGAAATTCGGCAGTTGAAAACAAATTCGATATCTTTCTTTTCTTTCTTTTTTAAAAACGTTGCCACACATTAGGATTTTCTCGGACTTGAAACAACAATTTGTGGATCACACAGAGTTGTTCCGTCCGAACCCGCTACTTGTTGCGCGGCAGCCGGTTGCCTAGCCAATGCACCAATCGTACCATCAATATGACTAAAGAGTATGGTTAATCGATAGAAGAACAAATTATAAATTAGTTGTATACGTTTACAGTACGAAAAAAAAAACATTCAAACACATTTACATCCGACATCTACCAAGTAACCATCACTACTACCGCTCTACTTAACCCAATCAAAAGGAACTAGCACTTAACCTTTTATACCACTCATTCTACGAACGCATAAAAAGGAGATTCCTATCTTCGGATGCACTAATCGCTTATCTTAAACCGGTGTTTAGTCGCCTGGGTGAGCACTATACCTTACTATCTCAGTATCTACGTGAGAACTTCGCACGGACCAATCCAATTGTTTGACGGACAAAATGGAATGTCAAGAGGAACGGTTGTGTAATGTAACCGTCACATAGTCACATCGTATGTGTCAGCTTTGACATTCGGGTGATTTGCATTACTGGTTGTTGTGTGTATGTGTGTAAGGTTTGTTTTTGGGTCGCTAATTGGAGCAACTGATTTGTTGATTACGTTGAGGCTTAGTAGTATCTTTGTACTGGATACTCATTATTTTTATTCAGAACAGGAGAGGTCTTATCCACAATTTCATTCTCTTATAATTGCGCTTAGGTCTATGATGAGGTACAGTGATCGATCAATCGCCCATCACACAACCAGTCAATCAGATACATAACGACGTATCATATCATACCATCAATAAAACCTCTACATATCAAAGTGGGTCATTATTGAGTAACTTATCTTATTCTTAGCTACTAACTAATTAATGCTTAACGATTAATTAGCGCTCAACAAGCACAAAGCAGTGAATCAAATGCCAACTATTCAACTCTAAATTGGCTATTAGAAAAAGATTTAAAGCGAAACTTGTAGGCTGTTAGTGGCATACTTAATGTCTTAATAATGTCAGCTAATCATCCGGCTACTGAGAAATGTCATCGTCAAGGTTTGATTCCTCAAGAACGTGGGTAAGAAGTAGAGTAGAGGTTGGTCTTCAAACTGATACATTCCTAAAGAAACAAAAAGAAATAACTCTCGTGGGACATACTAAATTAGTATTGAGCTACTACTGATGCGGCGATTGTAGCAGCGCGATAATCGCCGAGTTGTATATGAGCCTCTAGCATGACTTGAAACTAGTCGAGTTCCTCGTCAAACAGTTATGCGAGTAAGCCGATAACATAATAATTAAACACAACATTGGTTTATTGTAATTTCTAAGACTGCGATCTTACCCTATATTCTACATTGTATGGTTGGTATACTTAACTACTGATACTCTACCCACAAGCTACATAGTAACAAGTACTGGGTGTTCTCAAAGCGATATTCTCCATTCCACTGTAGCTAATGTACTAAAAATTACCACAGACCAGATGCGAATAGCCAATTACAGTCACTCAAATTCAAATAGAAATGAGCGGCACAATACAGGCGAAGTCAGATGATATTCATTATGTTAATATCCATCACATAATTTGACGTCTCACGCACACACGGCACGCGCCCACAAATTGTGTTAGCAACAAAATCTGTTTTAGATTACACTAATTTGTCGGTTGTATGGCCGACAGTGGTCCATTCATGCTTCTTCGTGTGGGAAACATTATGAAATTGAAAATGATCATATTTCTTTAAAAAGACACTAGGCTATTGCACAAAGATTCACCTAGTTTTCGTCGTTAACTATTCATTATTATGTGCCGTGGGATATTTTTTGTGGACGCCATTGTTAGTTTGATTGACGCATTCCAAAGGACTCGGCCGGTTCGTCTGTGTGTTCGTTCGATCTGTATGCCAGGGGAACTGTGGCACAATTTGTGGTATAATTAGGCTTCTTATTTGTTGATGAAATTGTACTGATATGTATTTATAAATGTTAGGCCAATTTTCCTCTTAGCTTTTAATGCTAATATATTCTACCACTACCTATAACTAGTCTTCAAACACAGCAAACAACTCCAAAACCATTATAAACCTTATTCACACCATATTTCTAACAAACCACAAAAAAATCGAATACCTAACCAACATAGCACAATACACTATAACAAGGGTGTTCAACTAATAGTAAAACAGTGCTCCAGATTGCGAAGGTTCTATGTTAATTTCGGCGTTCGTCCGACTCGATACACGTGCAGTTTAGTATTAAAACACGCTGTAATCAACGGCAGTATGCATAAATGAATCGCAAACTCCCATGAGTTATGGCTACTTGATGTTGAATATTAAAACTGATTCTAGACCGAATTGTAGATAACCTATTTTACTTGGTTTGTGAATGTTTCTTTACACGCGTCTTTGTTTCTTAAAGGGAATAGGCAGAAGGGTCTCATATCTATATTACATTAAGTTATCAATCCTTTAGGCGAACCTTATTATCAGAGATTTATAAAATTCTAACTGAATGCTTACTTATCTTGTCTTGATATCGGACTCGGAAAGTTATAAGTAGTTGCTACTGATCTATGCAAACGGTGACGTATATTCTCGGGACATTAGAATTCGCTATTTTTTGTCTCATGTAAGCGTAAGTAGTGGAATTGTTTACCGAATCAAGAATAATCGGAGTTTTAAGTGCAAAAATAAGATTATCGATTTTGACCAACAAAACAGTCCCGATTAATTAGGTTTTTATCTCCACAGGATACAAGAATAAATGTGCAAACATTAAACCAACAAAATTTAATAAAATACACGCGTTCTTATGTAATTAATCACGATTATTTATCGTTCGTTGATTGCGTTTAACTGAAAATGTATTAAAATCAATATAATCTCGTTTAAAATAATCTGAACGGAATCGCCTGATCGCGACCAATTAAACGTTGCGAAACACAATATCTGATTTATATTGTGTCCAGTTTCATAGTGTTTTATTAAAATTAGCTATAAGACGTGTTTTCGTAATTGTAAATTAATGTTAATGTCGGTATAAGTTGTCAGTAAACGGATAAGCTCTTTATTGTAATCCTGATAGCTTATTAGCAGGCTAAAAGGATTTGGTATAGATTTTATTGTTATATTTCTTCTACTTAAAATATAGGCCTAAAGTATGTAATCAAGTTTTGACCTAAATGATAGTACTCTTATACGGTACTCTACTAAAGCGTCACCCTATATTTGATATTATCAAAATTGGCGATTTTAGTTATCACTTTTCAATAAACGAAATCGATAGTTGAAAAATCTCGTGCGAATCAAATGTAAATGCGACGCAGTTTATTACTAAATCGAGTGGAAACTATTGGCTTAGTAATAATCGGTAACGGCAATTAACAGTTTGGTGTGACGCAACGCCAATTTTTTACCGATTTCTTGCGCCAATGGGAGTTTCTGACTTATTGTTAAAAAACACGATATCGACGTCTTAGTTAGTCTCTTTGTACTATAGATTGAAATGTTGTAATTAAATTACACGATTTTTAATGTAATAGCGATTCATAATTGGATTTTGTAATGAGAAAATATTGTTTGATTTGTCAAAAAAGAAACTTGAAGATCGATTCGTGGAAAGATTTCAAATGTTCGGAAATGATATTTGTTACGTGATTTGTTACAATAATAACAATTTTTTTTTCAAAATAGAAGTATCATATAATTCAGATTCTCATTAAGAATGCGAAGTAAAAACTCCTATTCATTATTACTTCTGTGATTGTGTGCAAATGAAACTACAAGTGACGATAATTCGATTTCGTTTAAGGAAAATGAACAATTTTACTTTTAAAATTCGATACGGTGACGCTATGGTGTCAGCAGGAAACTCCTCGGTTGGGGTCCGTTACTCGAGTCTTTTGTTATTCTTGTTTGACATAAAAAAGTAAATGAGCTTTGGTACTTACTTTCAAAGTTAATGATGAAAGACAGATTGAAAATTGACATAGACTACCTTTAAGACTTAGTTTCATTTTGTAAGAAAAAATGTAAATGAAAGTTCTATAGTATTAAAGGTATTTTTAGGTATTCTCCGGATCGAATTCGATCTCTTATCCGAAGTCGAGAAGAAGAGATTTTCGCCCCTCAAAAAAAGGTATTCACTAATGTAGATATACAAAGTTTTACATACATAATAACCTCAACCTCATAATAACCTCTTCAATACAATAACCTCCCGTCTGTCTTCTATGGAGGTAGGCAGAGACAAAGGAAAGCCAATTGCTTACTTTAAATCTTACACATTTATTTCACTTCATGGACAGTCAGTCTTTTCATGCATGCTCAGATTTAATATATTTACTGACTAAAGTGTTCAGTATTACAATTTCTCATCTCTGACTCAGTTATGTGAAATTTTGTAGCATCACTTAAGACTTCCAAAAAATAAACGGTAATGTTTAGTTTAATGCGTATTTCTCATATTACTAGCTGTATGTACTGCCGGTAGCAATTTACCGGTGACTAATAAAGACACTCGTAAAGTAACGGTTTTTTTTAAAGTGACATCCAAAACTGTTTTTTTTTTTAGATTTTTAAGTAAGTTTGTTACATTTGTAAAACCTACTTATTTTGAGATGGTCAGTCTTCGCTAGTTAAGTAGATTCCTCTAAGTTTTACCTAATTGTGGGAAGTATGTATCGTCACGCCTTGAATCCCCGAGGGGGTAGGTAGAGATGCACATTATCACATCACTTAATGCCACTATACAATGTAGGCACATCTACTTTTCACTATTTGTGTTATAAGTCCCATGTGATAAGGGGGATACCCAGACCCCCAGTTTGCAATTTACTGATCACAAATTCCAGACACCGCGCTAACTCTGTGAAATTTTCAAAAATGTAATACTTTGTTTAACCAAATCCAAAAGAAATGCAGAAGATAACCAAAAGCCACATAAAGTCGTAAACATTTAACCAACAAACCGAACCAGTAACCAACAACAGCCACTTTAGATCGGCTCATAACGCGTCCTAATGTTGGATTCATGTGTGCGAACATTCTGCTTCAAACAATCGAGTTCCCATGCAACGATTGCCATCAGTTGTAAACTTGCAATTGTTATGCAATCCGAAGACGTATACCGTAGATAACGAAAGCACTTTTTGTATGTTTTAAACACGTGTGAGCAATATGTGTATTTAGGTCTTTAGGTAAACTGTAGGTACTCGAGTTATGTGAGGATTGTGAAATGTTGCGATGAGACGCGTATCACTGGCTGGAGTGCGTGAGAGGCTTATTTTATTATTATTTGAGAGACTGATTTTATTGTTATTACTCGCTTTTGTCCGTGGTTTTGCTCGCATTCCCGTGGGTCTGTGACCCTGTCTGTAAACCAAGTTTCATCAAAACCCGTTCAGTAGTTTCAGCGTGATTGACGGACAAACATCCAAACAAAATTAGTGAACTTTCACATTAATAATATTAGTGTTTCATTCAACGATCATTTTATCTTTGTGACTACACATTTGGGGAAGACATAGACATAATATTGTGTAATAGTGCTTAATAGGTACCTATCAAATCCGGATTTTGTAGACCCAGCAATCAAATGGTCCTATGTCCCGCCTCTAAACAGAAATACCTGTGTCTCTAGATAATATAGAAATAAATGTGATTGCAATATCAATAATGTTTTAATTTATATAAAATTAATACAAATGCGTCTTATTAACATGAGATACAAGTAAAGTCACGCCTCAGTTATCTGATCTATAACTAATTAATAGTAATTATAAGAGCTATATTATTACACATACGTCCATTGTATAATTAATATTGGAATTCAGAAAATAATTGATTACAATACGGACATTCTTGTAATAAAATATTATTAAAAAAAGAAACCGCGAACAGTTTTCACGAAACTGTTTATTATTGTTATTATTTGAAGTAATTAATTAATTGTTATAAACTGGACCGCAATGTAAATGTCAAATAAAATTTAATTATTGGTAATTTGTTTCTTAACCACAATTACGTCAGGCATTATTATAACACTTAAGTTAAAGTTATAGGACATAATGACATATATAGGTACATTTAAATGGTATGACAAATGATCTCTATCCTGGTATAACGCAAGTAAAACCTTTCGTTTTCCCAAGTCCACTTTTCTCTAAGAATCGAAAAACCTGCAAGTTTTATTTAATTTACGCCTACAATTTCATCCCTTAATACGCAGGACTTGCACCTTCTATCTGTACTCTGTCTACCCCTTAGGGGTTAAAGGACGTGATGTAATGTTCAGGTTATGTTATTCTTCATTATTAAGACACTATCACCAGTTTTATCATCATATCTAACTTGGATGAGACGACAGACAAAGTCGCGAGGCAGAGTTAAGTCTAAACCCTAAGAAAACTGGTATAGATTACGCACGAGTCGTAGTTTTCTCCGCACTTTATCAACGGTTATCATAACCAAGTAAAATCAAGGTAATTATCATTAAATATTATTATTTTAATGTTCGATAATAAGTAGCGAATTTATCAGTTAAATTGCTAGGCTGATAGTGTTATGGTACAACGTAACGTTACGTCTTTTAATATCAAAGGGGTAGGCAGAGGTGCATGTAAATATGTATACAATCCAAACACAAAATGTCACTTTTCAACTATAATATAATAAACCAAATAAGGAATACACCATACTTTTAATTTGCACAGTCCTTTACGTAAAATAAAATATAATTAATCTGACCTTGAATTGAGCTCCTTGCTCGCAGACACACTTGCGACCATTCAACCTAAGATATAGTTACTGTACAAGTATTTCAATTTCTTTATAGTTCAGATCGCTTAAAAAAGTTGAATGCTAAGCGGGTCAGCCGTAACCAATAAGGTGTTGTCCGATTAATGTCCAATCTATTGTCTTCAAATATTTGAAATAAAAGGCGTCACCTAATTGCCTCCATCACTTTCTAAACGTCAAAAGAAATCGGTGTATATCCTTTTACGGTATTTACACAATCGAACGGCCGAACTACAAAGTAAAATATAGCAATCGATACCTTCGATTAATATCAATCGAACATTAATATCAGAAACTAATGGTTTCCCATTTAAATGAGCTCATTTTGTTCGGCATAATTGTTTCTGTCACACAAGATATTAATGTAAATATTTAATATGGCGTAAAGTTTTGTTTGCCGATGGTGCTATATATCACTGGTGGCTCGTTAGTCGATCGTGCTCATGCTACGACTTCTCCTTAATGGTGAATTAATCTTCTCTCGCTTCGGGCTATGACATCCTTATTCAAGTCTATGTTAAACGGACGTCCGCCCGGTGAAAGGTGTAATTGTTTTATTGACAAAATACTGCTTTATAATTGAATTTTATAAATGTGATTGCAAACAATTTTCTTTTATTCCTTTACATTTATTGAGCTTTCTGTCATTTCTCGATTATATTGCGTTTGAATGGACTGTTTTCTAATTTAAATTTTTATGTAACGTTTATTTCTTTATAACTTTGCTAATAACTTTATGAACACGGGTTTTATTTGTATTATTGAGTGTTAGTTTCAAAACTGACATATATTTAGGATAATAATACAATCTAGACGTTGCTAGTTTAAGAATGACCTCAACGTTCGACTGCACATTATGAAAATGAATCTGAAAATTATACACCACGGTCTACACTCCGTCTGTGCATTTTTCACAATTTGAATTTCATCTAAAGTGATGTACTTGAATGCAGAACATGTCGAATTTCCTTGAATTTTGATCAGATGTCTATGTCTGCGTCTTGGGTTAGAAGCAAGCGAAAATTTTCAAATCTTGTTCGGGGTTTTAGGTTTTTAGGATGAAAATGGCTTGTTGTATGTGCTGTGGTCACCCCTAAAATGGAATATATTTATGGTTTGCATCGTGATTCATGTGTCTGCTGCAGTAGACGAATACTGAGACAGACATTTTTTGAAGTTGGACGGTCATTTGTCACGTCAGTGCAGTCTGTCTGTATGTTTAACTAACTGTATTACACCTGGCGGGAAAGACTGAATAGGTAATTTTTTACCTTCAGTAAGTAGGATACCTACTCCAATATTGCTCAAAGTACAGGATGTGGGAATAATTCAATAATGTTCTTTGTGTTTGTGCAGATTTTGTTTATTACCTACGTCATGAGTTACGAGTAGGTAGGTGTCTAAATATTGGA
Organism: Spodoptera frugiperda; assembly: GCF_023101765.2. Classification (NCBI taxonomy): domain Eukaryota; kingdom Metazoa; phylum Arthropoda; class Insecta; order Lepidoptera; family Noctuidae; genus Spodoptera; species Spodoptera frugiperda. The sequence continues at coordinate 7,301,660 of NC_064216.1, forward strand.
ACGCAGTGGACACTGAATATTTCCTACAAATATAATGCTGACTAAGTATATAGGCTCGGCAATGTTGGTATTTTTTTATTTTTATCCTTAATGCAAAACTGCGTTCCAAAGAGACATTTCATTAATCTCACAAACGGTATTCATAGTAAATTATGGCAACAATGCGCAAGATGATCGCCCATTCACCACACTAGGAAGAGTATAATCGTCGGTGTTGCCATTCTACGGCGATAATTAGAAATGAACCGCAATTATATGCAAATGCGACGCGCGACAAAGTTGCCTCGTTTTGAAACCAACCATTTCGAAGCCACGCCCACTAGTGCTTGTAATGACGCTCAATGCTTTGAAACTACTTGACATACAAACTGCATGGTTTATAATCCTTTGCAGTTAACATTCTTAATTTAAAATAGACAGCCATATTTGTTTTTTGAATTTCGAACAATGTAAAAAATTAAAGATGTTTTAGCGGCCAGTGTTAAATGTCTTTTTGTATTAAAGACTCCTTCAATGCAGTTTCAGTGTTGACACGTCTAATCTTACGTTGTAAATTAATATCCACAAGAGATTATTTATTAAAATTATCAGTGTCATAAAATAAAGTAAAAGATTATCGTAATTAAATAGCTATTTGAATTAACGATGTTTACTAAATGACGAGATCTCAATTTAATTTAACGTCCTAGTTATCTAAGTCATATAATATTAAGTACCGCTACTATCTTAATAATTTAGACGAGCAATAATAATAGTAATAGATGCTGTAATAAAGATTTACAAAAAGATAGTACAAATGTTGAGGTGTTAACATGGATTTGAGAAGTTTTCAGTCAATTGTATTGTAGTTTTGCAATTAACAAAAACTAACTTTAATTGTACTGTCATTTATAAAATACGCTTCAAGACGTTTTTTTCTTTTATTGTCTTTACTATTTACAACAGTTATTCTACTGTTTATCAACAGTTATATCTTAATATAAAAAATCTGGATATCGAAATTAATTTTCGTAATAACAATTGAAAAAGCCTATAACATTTTTCCCGTCATATCGAATCAAAAAACACAGTCTTAACAAAATAACAGACAAAACAAAAATCCATACCACAATAATTATTGTACCAATTTTTTGTTTCGTACCAGTACGAACGGTTAAAATGAAACAAGTAAGTAAGTGTAGCAAAGAGATGAAAAAACCGGCTACATGTCGCGTAAGTGATCGATATTAAATAAGACAGGTCTGTCCGTTACCTAACTCTACGCACGTATTCTCGCAGTGAAAGCGAATTTTTTAATTACTTTTTTTTTAATACAACAAATGACACAGCGTTTCTTTTTTCGTCTGTGTACAGGGAGCGGTGTTTGTAATTGAATTTTTTGTCGATATTTGTGTTTAATTTTAAATCTAGTAATTTTACATTCGATGCTTATATAAAGACACATTTCTGTTTTATTAGGTTATTAAATTAAAAAAGAAGAAATATGAGAACTATTTCCAATTATGTTCTGTTCTTTACTTTAGTTCTTTATTATTACGAAACGAACCAATAGTATATTTTAAGTACAAAAACGTGGTGAAAATAACATGACAGTTTCATAATTAAAATGAATACGAAACCAGAAATGATATTAGTACCAATAATACATTTATATTAATAACAACGGAACACAATATTCGCAACAGATATTAAAAGTAACAATAAACCGAACGTGATTGGTTGTCGAATGAACGAAATGGAGCTATAATAATAAATATGTATATTCAGTACTAATTTTTTACGGGCGGCTTTGTCCAGAAGGAAAAAAGACTTTACTAATATCAGACACAAATATCGTAACTTAAAAAACGAAGTTTTGCATTTATTTATAATGTTATTGTGAAGTATGAGCGAGATTTTCAGTATAAAAAGTTGTTGTTAACATTACTTCGATTTTGCTCCAATTATTTTTATCATTTCAGCGGCAAGGCGGTTTTTCTTTCCGAATTAAAAAATATGCTATTGGGTTTTTATCAACATTTTTTTATTTAGCGCATAACGATATTTTTATTATCTGATTATGATGAATTCATAATAGGTGTAACTAATGAACTACGTGTTTAAATCACGTTTAGGAGAAAAAAAACCTATTCGCGCTTTGTTCTTTTATGACATTATTCGACATTTATTTTACAATAAATATGTAAAACAAATGATCTAGTTCATTTAAATTAGATATACTTAGATGTAATAAAGTTTTACAAAGGATCATAAACTTGTCGAAACATTCGCGTTTTACTAGTGCTGAATATAAATAGAGATATCTTATGTTCATTACGTAGTAATATACGCATGCTTGATAACAATATCATTCGTATAAATCTAGAAGTATTCAAGCAAAACATGGAAAGAAAAATAACTACACGATCCCAAGAAACCTTTTCTAAATTATTACGGCACTTAATTGATTCAAATAAACCATCTAACCACTTTAAATTCTATTGCATGATAAGCAACTGGTTCTCAAAACAGGACCAACCCCAAAACGGACATAACTTATCCGGATAATTGTTGTAATCAAAATAATAAACTTGGTATAAAATAAAGAGGCTGAATTGCTATGCAATCGCTTTTATATTATGTTTATTTTATTGCAAAATTAAAGATTTCTTTATGTTTTTATTTTATTAAATTGGTGTACGTGTATAAAAATATTTTTTCTTTAAAAACATTTAAACGTTTTAACAGAAGCTGAAATGCTTTGATAATAAACATACATTTTTATTCAAACCTTTGCTCGGGTGATGTAAGGTACGATAAGAGTAATTTTGCGAACCCGGTTGCAACAGTGTTTTTTTTGGTAGCCGCCAGAGTAGTGAATGTCTTTTAAGGAGCTGATACATGTGAGAAATACATTTTATGGCCTGTTACACATATAAAATCGACAGCGATCCAGTTTTCGTCACGTATTCGCGGTACTCTTTTTATATCAGCCCACTGATGTATAGTGGGTTGCAGATTGCGTCGGTTTGGCGACCAAGGATTTTGATTTTATCTCACTAAAATACTTCGTAATAAGTTACCGAGATTTATTTGTTTTAGCAGCTAATAAGGAACTGAATAAACGGCCGGTAACACGGGAATGAATAAATGAATTCAGTATGTTGCTGCGTTCATGAATGGAATCCTTACTTTTTAATCGGTCCGTATAATTAGGTGATTCGTTAAAGCAAGAGGTATAAAAAGGAACGCACGAACAGGTTACATAAAAACTGTCAAAAGTATTTTAAAACATTAATCCGCAAAGAGCAATTCATCTTAAAAACGTCAATTGGTTTTAAATTTAAATTGCGGCGTGAAAGCATGAAGTGCGGTGGACGTTTCAAAACAGGATCTTAAGAACATTCGTCTGCAAATGTGTTATGGTGAACATAAAGAGATGATTAATTAATATAGAGCAGTGTAGTGTGTTTCTACACTACTGTATTTAAACAATCGACAAAGGAGGTTTGATTGTGAAATTTTAAGTACATATATTACTCACGATCTAGGTTTGTATTGAGTTTTGATAACGAAAAAAATGGTGGGTGAAATAAATGACTATGTTATAAATTATTTTCTGAATTCGAATAATTTTTAAATTGTCTTTGTTAAAAAGAAATGTTAATAAAAACTAAGGAATGTAATTGAAACTATATAAAATTAATGATTCGTCCTACGCGTGCTATCGTAATGCGACGCAAATAATTTATGTTCTCGCAGATTTATTGTAAATTTAATCTAAGTAGTTCAAAGGATAAATCAATTTGGAAACATTGATTTATTTCAAATTACAGTTGATTGGGAAAGGAAATTAGTGTCACTTTAATGCTAATTAGTTTTCGTTATCTAAGTAAATAGTAAAAAATTAGATTTAGAAACTGCATTTCGATAATAAATAATGAAAATACATTGCTCAGGTTTTAGATTTATACGATTAATAGCAATATAAAAACTAGACCAAATTTAATTGTGTATCCTGCAGCTCAAAAATTCTACACTAATTGCGAACATTTCAACATTAGACTTTTCCAAAACAATTTTCAGAAAAATTAAACTTAACTTGAACTATCATAAAATAATAAAGAAAACATAAAATTTCAATTATATGTAACACAAGAACTTGTTAATATCAGCCGCTACTGAGTAATGTTAGTAAAACTTTAACAAAAAAGGTTTCAACGCCGACGGCGGGCGGACGCCGGCGGCCGCGGCGGGCGGGATAACTGTTCACATCAACTAGGTCGAATTATCTCATTTTTACTCCATTTTCTATCAATGAAATTAAAAGTGAAAACGCCCTTCACTTTTTAATTATGATAGGTCAGTAACAAGTCATAAGATCCTTTAATTGAATAATTGAGATCCTTTTAATGGCATAATTATTTTTTGTTCAATTGACGAGATCTCATAATACAATTAATTAAGATTAAATAGTTTTAAATTTTATTCTGTTATGTTATTCAATTTGAAAATAAATGATGACTTTGTTAATCGTTTTATTTGCCATGTTTTATAACGAAGCCTAATTTCTTATTTAAATGAGATATAAAGAAGGAAAAGATCAAACAGTTTTATTTAAATTTATGTTAAATTTTATAAAATATAATGATCGTTTATTGGAACATCTAATAAATTAAATTCTTATTTATTTGGAATCATAAAATTGTCAAAACTGTATTGTTAAAGAACTCCGTTTTATTTTAAATTTATTCAAATTTAATTGAGACGTTTCGAGTTAATAAATAATTTATTCTGAAATACGATTTTACACATGTTGCTTTATGGATTTAAATAATTTTCGGATCATTAGTGGCTCGTAATTTTCATTTCTATCAACACTGAATAAATCACAGATAAAATATTTAGTTTTAAACTGTCTTAATTGGAATTTGTAAAATATATACCTGCTATGAATTCGCATGCGAAATATTCGCATCTTAATAATATTTTTTATTAATATTTGAGGACGAATAATTTTGTTTATACTTAGTTATTTTACACCAATAAATAAGAAATTTTCATCGCAATGACAATATAAAAAAAAAATAGAACTTCACCTACCTGGTTCAGCAGAAAAGATCATAAATTTTCAGGTGATCCTTTTCAATTATATTTCAGTTTTTCGCTAACAATCGCACAAGAATTAATTTGTTTAAAAAAAGAGTTCAATTAAAAATATCCTTCCGTTCAGAATATTGTAATTACACAGAGTATCGGTTTCACTTTCTCATTAACACTTCTATTTGGTTCAAACAGTAAAACACACAGTATGAATGATAAATAGTTACTCGCGATTAGTTAACCACTGGGCACTTGTCCATAAAAAATATCCATTCCATCACTGAGGGCGAAATATTTTTTTAAAGTGTCCGCGCGAGCTTAAAGCTGCGGAGCGTTACTATGTGCGCGTGCGCAGGTCGGCGTGGCATCGCGTTATCAGCGCGAGCGGCGCGGCGCGCGACAACAACAGAACTTGAGAGTCGATCTCAATAACAACAAGAAAAGAAAACGGTCCAGTTTCAGCGGGGCTTCCGGATGGGTCGTGGACGGGGCGCGGGCAGGCGGTCGCACTGCTCGCACGTAAGGCGGCGTTTCGCTCTCTTTGTCTAACGGTACCGATGCGCGCGCGCCGCGTGAACGATAGCGCGGCTAGTCGCGAACGCGACGCCGCCCCGTGCGCACTACAGCCTGCGCACACGCAACACTACTGTACGCTTGTTTTCCCGCCACTTTTACGTGTATGAGTTCGTTTTCAGCTGAACAAAAAAAGGTCTTCTTTTAACTTCAATTTATTTACTAAATATTTTTTACATTTTATTTTATTATGGCATCTGATACTTAGATATATATTATAGCCATTTATAATTTCAAGGCAAGTTTTCTTTTATCAGTTAAGCCTATCAGTTAGCGCTCGCCGCGATTTATTTAGTTCACTTTATTTTTCATCTTAAATTATTTTTAACTTAATAATATGAAGTTATTAATTACTGGTTATTTAATTAATGTCATTTACCTATAGTTTTATACAACTTTTACTTAAAATTTTTGGATTGAAGTTTTCACTCCGCGTTGATGTCTAATATATGGAGCATCTGTAACACAATGGAGTGTTCAGTACAATGCAACCAAATACTAAAAATATTATTTAGGCTAGTTTTGGGACCTGTCAGGCATAAGGTACTTCAATTTAAAGGGATAAATTAAGATTAAAATATGTTATTGAAATAAAACGTACGTAGAAAATAATTTCGTTGATGTCTAATATATGGGGCATCTCTCACTCTATGGATTTATGGAGCGTTCGGTACCAATGCAACTAAATTCTACCAAACAATATACAGGCTGATTTTGGTGCCCTTAATTGATTTTGGTGGTATAGTTTTAGGTCTTATCTCATAACTTAAGGAAATGCGGCGGTAATTAGTTTTCATGTATACACATTACTAGTTGAATGGTAATGATGTTCATAGAATGAATAATTTATTCAAAGTCAAAGTCAGAGTCAAAGTGTTTATTAGTATGTTTGTACGTATTTTATTGTGATGTCTTATTGGGTTTTTCAAAGCAATTCATGTGCTGATAAGTTATGTTAATTGCAAAGAAATACGACAATGTCAAGAAAAACACGAAAACAAGAGATCAAAAGCAAAAATATCAAGAAACAATTCACTTCACACTAAATACGTGATAAATCAACAAAAATCACACGCGGGCCGTTCACCGAATTTCAATATCAAAGCGAAAAATTAATTTCAATTTGAATATTTTTCACATTTGTTATTTCGTTGGCCGTATTTTGGCGGATAAGCATATCGTTATTCAATAAATAACTTGATCGAGCATAAGTTTTTTATTAAGAGGGATTTTTAAACAATAAGGGGGAACGCCGGAGGCTTCGCGTGCGGTACCGGACGAAGCCTTATTAAATTGCAATAACAGTCATGCGGGTATGCCTTTTTTAATCGATTTGTTTTATTTACAGTTTTTGGGTTTTAAGGTTCTTTGGAAGAAAACATTGAAGGATAAATGAATTTGATGATGTTGATTATATGAAGTTTTAGGATTGATTTTGGTCTTAAACGTAGTCGAGACTGCATCGTCGGTCGAGTGGTTGCAAGTGCGACTGCCGAGAAAGGGGTTTCTGGTTCGATTCCTACTCGGGCGAAGTATTGCTGAGCTTTCTTCTGTTTTTAGAAAATTTCTCAGTAGTACCACGAAGAGTTATTACACAATAAATATACAATCGTTCCATAACCAAAATTTTCTTAACGAATTTTTCTTCAATAACTCTTCACTTAGCAGTCATACCTCTACTTTTAAAGCATCAAATTTAAAAAAAGAATCTTAGTTAAATCAAAAACAATAAATTCAAATGTATGCACCATTGCTACCGTTCTCGTAACATCGCAGTGACCGCTCTCAGCTCATGTGGAGGTATCGTGTGAATCTCATCAATAATAGACCAGTTCAAGGCTTTGGGAGATTCTCTGCATTGTTCCACAGAAAGATACTACACCTTTGTATTAGAGTATTACGTACTGAACGACGTGACCTTTGAATTATTATTCATAAATATGGTATTACTTTTTATCTCACATTTGGAGCAATGCATCTTCAAACAAGGGAGGTAATTAAAAATACGTTTTTGTTTTTGATGAGACGTTTTTTAGTTGTCTATAAGATGGTAGCTAGATAGATTTTTTTTCAAAAAACGTTGCCCCACTTTAGGGTTTTCTCCTGTGTCGTGGGTGCGTTTACAAACATACAAGTTCACATACACATGACACCCAGACCCGAAACAACAATTTGTGGATCACACAAATAGTTGCTCCGTGCGGGAATCGAACCCGCTACACGTTGCGCGGCAGCCGGTTACCCAGCCACCGCACCAACCGCACAGTGAAAAGATACAATCAAGTAGTGTAGGGAATGCCAACCCTTTGTGTTTTTTTTATGGTATAAGTCGGTAAACGACGCATCACCTAATGAGAAACAATCGCTGCCGCCCATAGACACCGGAAACACCCAAGGTTAAAAGTGCGTTTTGGGGTTAGGAATTTAAGGGCTTTATTGGACCTCCGGAACCTTAATATTATTTGCCTTACAAACCAAACCTTAAACTTATGCTTATTACCCAGCTTTTCCGCAACTCAACCAAAAGCCATTATTTTACAACTTTACATACATAAATACATATAATTATTATTATAATATGCATTCTGTCACCGAATAAATAATTAACAACTCGTCAACTGCACGAGACGACACAGCTGGTCCAATTAAATCATCTTTTTCATTACCATCCGCCTTAAAAGTAACTTTTAGCCTAATTAATGAAGTCCACTGAGTGAAATGTCAGATATAATTTAACGAATTATATGAAAATTATACCGCGGACCGAAAGGAGTTGTGTTCATGATAAAATGTTGTTGGTGTTGAAGGGATATTGGTGTTATCGTATATTTACTAGATGCTGTATAAAGTGTGATTATGTATAAATTGTATGCACGGTTGGCGCGGTGACTGGACAACTGGCTGCCGTAAAACATGTTGTTGGTTCGAATCTCGCACGGAACCACCTTTTCTGTGATCCACAGATATCACACATCCACGTCAACAAATTGTTGTTCCGGATCTGAGTGTATGTGAAATTGGTATTTTTAGACGTACCCATGACACAGGAGAAAATCCTATTGTAGGGCAAAGTGTAAATCCAAAAAAAATTCTGGTTAAAGTATACGTATTTTGTTATTTCATGATGATATAGAAGCTATTGAAAATTATAAGTACTAATCATTTTTGTATGTTGTAACTTACTTTTGATAAATATTACTTTGTTCAGAAGTAGTTTAGTAGAGTATTAAAATAACTGCTGTCGCTAAATTTAGGTTAGGAAACTGAAAAATAACAGTTATAATTATTTTTAAAGAAGTGATTGAAACATTAAAATAAATATTAGTAAGACCTAAAAATTACCAATTCAACAACCTAGCAACAACATTAAAAATATGTTGACACAGTAAATCACGTTGCGAGACTCACTATCGTAAAGTCGCCATTACTTTCAGTTTCAATTAAACACAATTTTTATCTTCAAGCCTTTTGTGTATTACATAATATTTTGCGTGTCCGCTATACATTTTCATGGCCCCATCGTTTTTATTGTAAGTGTAAGTTTCGATCTTATTTCATGTTACAGTTTTCTAACGTGTATTTTATACGATTGATGATAACACGGAAATTATGTAATACATTGTCCGAATACATTTGTAGAATAGGTTTTTTATGGTATTAGCTGGTAAATGAGCAGACATATCATCTCATGGTAAGCAATCGCCGCTGCCCATGGACGCCCGAAACACGAGAGGCGTTACATGTGCATTACATGGGGAATCAAGGTCTGGGAAGATTGGGAATTTTAAAACGGATATTTTTATCCGAAAGAGTAGAGTAGGTCTTTATTTATGTTTGAGAGTTATGTTGTAAGTTTACTTTAATAAATTGCGTCTAATTTATTTTCATTACATACCTATTATTGCAAATAAATTTAGCTGTGTGTAACTACTGAAAATCTTAGACTAAACGCTCGCTTTTCTTATCTTTTTATCAACACGATAGTAGTTTTACTATAGCACGATATTTTTTATTCCACATCTTATCGTATCTTTTATTAAATGATCACAAAAAGGAAAAAATAAACAATACTAATTCATAATTGGTGGTAAGCACTTTGACAATGAGTAACAATCGTATTATACTGACCGTAATAAGGTTAGTTAACAATAGGTACTACATACATAGTTTAGTACTATAAGCTTATCAATTAAGCATTCAATTACTTGGTAATTGAATTAACAACTGATATAGAACATTTAAGAACTTATGCTCAAACTCAATGTTAAGTTCACTGTCGTAGTACTTGGTAGTCTAAGCTTTGGAACGAGCACATAGCTTCACTGACGGACAGACTGACACACTATTATTTATTTCTTTATTTTTTGATGTTTCAAAAGTACTAAATAATTTAACTTTGACTTTGAGTCTAGGGCAGCACATTTTGCCAAGGTTTACGTTTTCGTTTTCCTATAGTAACAATTTATAAGAACATTAAAAGAAAACATTTAAACATAAATTTCTAAAGGTCATTATTTAATGTAATATTTTTATGACAGTAATTCCAGTTAGTGTGTGTGAATAGTCAGCTGGTATCCAACGAGTAAAGAAAATTAAAACTTAATCCTTTTAAAAATAAAGTTAAAAGTTGTTTGAGATATCGACTGTTTTTGAGACTAGTTGTACTCGTAGTAGTTAATAGGTAGGCTCTAGTAAATTAAATTTTAATAAATGTGACAGCTATCAATCAGTTTATATGTGTCATGTTCTTGAACCCGATTATTGGTGTGAATTTAATTCGCAATTTTTTTACATTAAACTGGATCTAGTTTATTGATTAAAATAAGCATCATAGCTGTTTTCCCTGAGAGGGTAAGTAGAGATGTGCAATACTACTTATGGACTTAGCGCATTTGTATCTTAATTATTGGATTAGTCGTATTGCGTTATGAAAGAAATTCAACTGTAAAATAAAGAAAACATCTTTTTTTGTAATTTTCTGCAAACTCTTTAAACAAACTATTTCAATGAGATGAAAATGAAATTACTCGCAGTCATGCTCACTTGTCATTACGGAAGCAATGGCACATAATAGTGCTTATACATATAGTTCTTATGTGTACATATATGGCGTCTTGATAGTGACTTCTAAACCAACACAGTGGTACTTACGTATTATTCAAATCGCAATATTTTGCTTATCAATCGATCCACCCTTGTGCAAGCACAATATTCTCTCAAGGCCGGCAATTATCGCACAATCAGTGCGCTTGATTGATAATTTTATTGATCTTATTTATTGCTAATAATTAACCTAGGTAATGCCATAATAATTTACACATTCATTGTATTTTAATAGTCAATTTTAAATTAATGTTTTATATTGCGCCAATCGTGCCAAATAAGTTATTTAAACTGATTTAAAGACTATAATTGCTTTGCCAAGTTAGTTGTGTGACCACAAACGCGATTGGCGAGAAATCTTTATTTAGGTTTCTATTTCCATCAAGACATTACATACAGGGTTTTTGACTTCAGATTTTTATTGAAGTAAAAGTTTTATTTATTTATTTAATCTTTAATGTACACAATACAATTAAATAGTGGTACATAAGGCGAACTGAATGCCCTATGGCATTCTCTACCAGTAAGATGTATTCTATACAATGACTACCCCTAAGGAAATAAACTTATTATAAATTCTTTGCACAAACTCATGGTCGAACTCAACACCTTTAACTAGACAGTCACTAGTGTGCACACGCAACAAACATGCAAATATCGCAAGTAAAAGAATAAAAAATAAAACACTTACATGTCAATTGGAACGAGCACATTTAAATTAATTTCAAATTATACTTACACAAATAAAAAAACAGTTTTCACGAATTAAATTTACGCATTCAAAGCCTGCGGCTAGCGGCTACTTTAAGATAATTAAACAATATATCTTATTGAAACGTTGGTAGTTAACATACTTACTAAGATAATTTGCCTACCCATTATATAAAAATAGAATATATACGTTGTTCAAGAACGTATTGCAGTGAAAGAGAAACCATTTAAGTATGTATAATTGAAAATAGATCTTGTATTTGATTTGATACGAGTTGTAGGGGATAATAAAATTAACAAAAAATCACGGTTTACTCTCGTAAATTAATGAAGGATAAGAAAATATACAAAGATTTTGAGTATAAAAATGCAACTAATAAAATATAACTCGGATTTTTTTAGGTAGGTGCTACTGTCATTTGATTTAGATTGAAACCTTGTGGTCTGCAAAATTATTTATTATTATACTTAGTCAAACCAGAAAATATTTATATAAAACTTTGACATTGACTTTGAATTATAAAGATTCAACTACACTCGAGGATTAAAATTTCGCGTACAACTTTCTTTAAGTATAATTTTTAAGATTGACATAAAATGCGGATGTTTGTGAGATTAGAAGATTTGCGGGAAAAATATTCCACACATATGTACGCTGTATACGTAAATATGTACATACGTCATATTTATAAATTTTCCTTACATTAATTCCTTATTTTTTTATACAAACAAACACACAAACTATACCAACTAACACGTCTACCATTCGGTCACGATTACGCAAACAAGAATTTAACCAGTAGTTAGTACCGGATGGTGCTACCGCTTTTTTTTCTAAATTATAATAAGGCATCGGACTCATTATAGGCTGTCAATCAAAACTGATATTATCAGTTAAACAGCCAGTTCAGTGAGGACGAAGCCTTAAAATCGTGATTCATACGAAATGAGTAATTTCTTGATTTCAAGTAAACGCAGTGAAAGGCATTTATTATAAGGTCATCTTATAGATGTGCCTGGGTCAGTATTTATTTAATTTGCGAATTACACCCTTATTGTGTGAGGGATAAGGTTGGTGGTATGCGTTAAAATGTCAGCAGTGATGAGTAAACTGTGTAAGCTGAGAAATGTGTGAATAATGAATTGTTTTGAGCCTTGAGATAGGTTGAGCTTATTAAAAGAATATTACAATGTATTGGCGGAATTTTGCTGACAAGTAATTGTTTTTGATAATTTGACTTATATAGCAGTGATTTTAAGGTTAATATTTTGAATTTTCGATTACCTACACACAATGAGTTTTCTATGTTTGTAAACGTTTGCTAATAAATAATAGTATTAAATGATATGTGTACGTCTTCGTACTACGTCAAATATTTTAAAATATTCAACAAATTGAAAACGACATGTACCATCAAACTGTCACCACTCATGCATATGAGCATCCATATATAAATGACACCTGACCACGTTCGAACAACCACTAACCAGTTTACCCAAGTTACCAAATTAGACCATTCCAGTTATCAAAACTGACAAAGATTCGAAACTTCATTGCGTAACACTAATGCACTGATACGCACGCCATTTTGTTTGGCAAAGGAACGAATAATTATTAATTCTGAGCACTCAAAGTCAGCCTGTGCGTTATACTTGAGTTGTAGGCTTCGGCACAGCAAGGCGTGGTCGCGAGACCTTAGCGAACGGATGTAAGAGCCTCGATACTACTACCGTCACTCCAGATCGACGTTTGATGATAACCAACATCTGAAATGGAGAAAAAAAAATCAATTGAGTGAAAAGGTCAGCCAGCCACTGCGTCGCAATTAAAGTCCAAAATAATAATCATTAAATACTCTACCACCAACTGATATTTTGACAGGTTAAATGTTGAGTTTCAAACGGTTTTCGACTTTATTGACTGGTTTAGTTTGTTACTAGTGCTGTTGTTACTAAGTTGCTGATAAGTTTTAAAGCCTTGATTTCCGTATTCATTCAAATAGTCCGTGAAGTCCGAATCGTAAAGTGAATATATAATCAAATGCATTTTTTCAAATGATCAAATGAGTCTGGTGATAGGCAACATAATTATCACCATCGGAATGGAATTTATAACATAGCTGTCGAAATGGGGGTCGTTCACTCTAGGTGTAGTTTTTAGAGAGAAAAAATGAGGAAGAAATGTTACGTATTTTTTAAAGGTGGGAAAATCATCCAATGTTTTCTCCCACTTTGGGCGAGGCGAGAGGGAGTGTTAGACTAATGCATAATTAGACAAAAAACAGAGGAAGTAATACTATGTGTGTTTTTTTAAGTGGGAAAAATCATCCAATTACTTCTCCCGCTTTGGGCGAGGCGAGAGAGAGTGTTAGACTCTTACTGACTAAAAACCACTCCGTTCCTATTCCTATGTTTCGAGCCGGAACCCCGTTAACTAGCTAGGTAATCCCGAGCTCCAGAAGAAAATGTTACCTAATGACAAAAAAAAAATGAAACAGAAGGATGGTCAAGATCCTTAATGTAACAGTTAATGAGAAAAATGTATGAACTAATTACAACAGCGAATTCACCTAGTTACTAGAATTCATCTTTAAAACCTATTTTCAATCGTTTTTGTTCATGTAATCAACTCGAAATGTTTCTTCTTGTTCCTTCAAAGTGCTATCTAAAGGGATGATTGGTACTTTGTTTTAATGGCACTCTTTTAAAGCCTTTTACAGCTGTTTCTATGTCTGGTAATAGATCTAGTAAGTGGTGTCTATTTGTTAGAACTGGTACTTAATAAGTTTTTGTAGATAGATAGTTGTAGTAGTAGAGATTTATTCGTTTGTCGATCGGTTGGTGTTAGATTCTATGTAGTAGGTTGGATCAAGTAAGTGTATGAGCGGTAGGCTCAGTGTACCAGCGTAGGATATCCAAGGTGGGCTGATAGTCTAGCAAGGGTCAAAGCAGGAGAAGACATTGGATGATTTTCCCCACCCAAAATACAATAAAAGGGTCACAAAAGATAAGTACCTACGAATTGATTTTTAGACTTTAAAATACTTTGAAATGAAAACCAAAATTCTCTGTATGATTTTCACATAATAATCCTTTTGAAAGATAACAACTATTAAAGTTACGTAATGAGGTTTTTGATAAGATCAATAAAATTACGTCCACAATACAAGTAATAATCGCAATCATAATCGTAAAATTTCATATCTTAATTTTGACATAAGCTTCTCACAGTAAAGTTTCACTTTTGTAAAAATATTGTATTAAAATTATATCAAAAACCGAGATCGGTCATTTCTTTTTGACATATCTCTTATTGAAACTTTCACATTACGTGGTCCATATTTCCTAAAACCTGTACAGGTTTCCACAGGTCTTATTTTACGCAATCATGCAAGTAATATCTTTCTTTCTCTTTGTTAAATGTCAATATTTCGGTCTAAAGGGCAAATTAAGTAGTTCAATGTACTTAATATTATAATTGGATAACAGTGAAATCGTAATTAATTGAAATAATTTGGTCATTATATTGAAAAATGTGTAGTTATTTATTAGACTTTAAGAATTTTAACGAATTAAAATAAAAATTAATGTGTATTTTTTTCAAAACTGTCATAAGGACTGCCTGTGTTAAAGAATTTTAGTGAAATCGTTTTTTTAGCAAAATTCTTTCTGACATAATGAGATCATGACAAGGTTTTGATTTTAACTTTACCAATTTTACCTGTAAAGCACTTACACCATATTAATCGTTTCTTATTATTTACTTTATGTTTTTTGTACTATATTAAAAGTACCTAATGAAAAGTACCCTTAAACGACGAGCATGCATGAAAAGACTGACTGTTGATAAAGCGAAAGAGGTGCGTAAGATCCGTAGCAAATTAATGGTCCTATGTCTCGGCCTACCCCCATGGGAGGCAGGCGTACGGTTATGTATGTAAACTTATGGTAGCATCAAAGTTTACGGTCATTGAAGTTTACGTATAGCAAAACCTTTGCATTGCAAAAAAATCCTCTATGTCATTTCTGTATGTTTCGTATCAGTATCGTTCCCTTAGTACCGGCTCGAATAAATCAACCACTCGATTCTTTATTCTTCTTCTTCTTCAAGCAAACTCATATTTAAGGATACTGAAAGTAATAGAAACACATTTGAAGCGACCTCTTTTCCATATCTGACACATTTGCTAGACTTACGAGAAAATAAATAAAGAACAATCACCTGTCATAACCCCAACGACAATAACTAAAACAACAAAGAGACAATGAATCACTAATTAAATAATAAATTAATTAGATCGCGTCCGCTTGGTTTTGCCCGAATCATACCTACGCGCTACGCATTAGATCCGTCTAAAGGAATTGTTCTGATTTAATAATTAATGTGTATTAGGTACCGCGAATCAATCGCGGATATTAGTCCTTCATATTGTCAGCTAGCTTATTCAGACGTTGATAAGATTATGGAGAATAAAATAAGCTTTGTATCCGCATAAGGTGTTAGTTTGACGGTAACAAGGTCTCTGATTCGATTTTCGGATCGAACAAAGTAGTGAAAGAATAGTTTTTTTTTAAACGTTGCCGCACACTAGGATTCAGACACTCAGACCCGTTGCACAGAAGCCAGTTGGCCAGCCACCGCGCCAACCGTGCAGTCGATGATGTTTAAAATAGTTCACTAAAATACCTAGTGTCGATGCTATATGATGGAAAGATAGAGATTGAAAGCACAGCTAGAAAAATTAGGTGTGCTCTAAATGAATCATCATTGTTTCGGTATCACATATCACATCATGAGCCAGTTCTCATCCACTGCTGGATATAAGCCCTTTCAAATTGCTACTCGTTTCCAGACTTTGTTAAATTTTAAGGTAAATTAAAAGTCTAATGTTTGACAATGACACTACGTAATAATTCAATTCAATAAAAAAATCGTAAAGATGCACTAAGTAAGCAAAAAAGTCGCCAAAGTCACAAAACATTATTACAGGTACCTAATCATGACCGCTCTTCGATGTCACATAAAAACTTGATCCGAGATTACCAGTTCCACGTAATAGCATTATGTATGTAAATACTTAATATATCAAGTCTAATCGATCATTTACTTGGCAGTAGGTTATGTATGAACTCGTTGTTCTTCATACAAAGTCGATGGTACAGGTAAACACTGGTTTTTGCATCTTTTTAAATCATATATTATGCATACATGATGAAGTGGTACGGCCTGTACTGTTAAGCTAGTGTTGTATGAAAAGCGATACTTTAAAGAAGATATAATTTATAGTTTTTAGTAATAGCTTTCCTAAGTTGACTATATTTATTTGAGTATCACAGATACCTAGATTTAACGAATATTTCTGCAAAAATTAATTTAAGTCTAATTAACTGAACTGTTCTACTAAACAGATACTGAGTGTCCTCCGTTACGAAGGCGTGGAACGGCAACGAAAATCCTTAATCTAACTATTAGTTCTTCTATGTTCGAAAATGTTAATTTTCCATCATAACAGTGTAACAAAAGACCTTAAGAAGACCTGTTTAAAAATATTAACTATAATTTAATCATTTCTTTACTCTTTAAACAGAATAGTTGAATCTATTTACAGCGGATTGATAAAAAAGAAGATACTAAACATTGAAGTCAATTCTTCAAGAAAATTGGTTTAGCTTACTTTAGCCTCGCTTGCTGTGAAACTAATCCTTACCCAATGTAACACAAAAACGTTCTTGAACGAGATCAAATACGGTGTAGCAACATGTGTAATTCAAATACGGTGCATAATTTTAATCCTCAGTACAACAATGTAACTAGGAGTTTTTATAGGTCTGGAACCTAAGCCGATTATAAAATTAGGTGTCGCATCGCTTGACATCTTGTGTTGTACAGGGTCGTCATACTATTGGTTATAGCAGGTTTTTTGTCTACTACAATTTTAACATTGTTGGTTAACAATAAATTATTAAGTTGAAAATTTTTACGTGCACTTGTTCTGGGGTAAAAATATTAATTATTTCTTATCACTCTTCCTTCCCTGCTTAGATAAATGGTTAAAAAGGTTATCTAGTCAAATTAGTGAATAGAAAAATCAACATACTCTTATTTATACATGTAAATACCGATCGGTAAAATTATTTCGTAACTCCACTATGCCAAGCCCATACGGTGTCTTTTCTGTTCACTCATTCATTGAAAATGACACTGGCTTTTTATACGGTAATAAAATTGTATGGTTTTAGAACAAAATAAAATAAAGTATAAAATCTTTTCATGTAATCATTATTTCTACAAAATTTGCAAAACATTTAATATTTTTCTTTCCCATCTTCGTTGGCCGGCACCCTAAGGTTCGCATTAATTGCGTGCCCTCGAAGGTCACATCGGTAATCAGTCATTTAAACACCGTTTAACTCAGCTGTCCGTCTGTCGATTGTTATAATTACTTGTTTAATTTGCAATTTACATGTTCGTGTATTAAAATTTTTAATGTTTTGACTCTATTTGGCTTGGTCGTGGAAATGAGTTTTTAATGAAAGTATTGTCATGTTTCATTCTGATTTAACTCGTTTTTAAGTGTATGATGATAATAGTAGAATGTATTCGTCACTAGATCTATTTTTCTGAAATTCATACGAAGCTGCGTACTACCTAGCGGGTTACCGAAGCTCCAGCTCGAAGAACAGGAGTAGGAACGGGGTGGTTTTTAGTCAGTAAGAGTCTGACATACACTCTGGCCTTACCCTAGGTGGTAGAAGACATTGGATGATTTTCCCCCCTCAAAAAAGTGTCATACGAGACTAAAAGGCTACACATATGACAATGACCGAGCAGGCAGTGTAGCAGCTTTGAACTACGATCTCCAACTCGCCAGCAAAACATTTATTGCATAAATATTTATTTCATAAACCCATGACTTTCTTCACACTTTAAAGTTCATAATTAAAACATTTATTATGCTATTTACGACCGTTTAGTATACACCATTCCATTCATAGCACTGTAATTAAAACCTTAATGAAACTATTAAAACTATGGACTTCACACTTATTCCGATGCATAAATTATACAGTAAGATGCAATGAGAAACGTAATAGTGTTAAGTTAATTTTATATTAATGATGTTATTAATACTAACATAACTGTCATATGCACTTTACAAGGTGCAGCTTAAACATAATATTACGTCACGCTTTTGAACTCGTGTAGTAATAACACGAGTAGGGAAGGTGTACATGAAATTAATTGAGACACAGATGTGAAGCCTAAGACTAATCTAATGCTCTATGCTTTGGACTAAATTGCATACTGAGTTGGAAATTAGTAGTAACCTTTTTTGAGGGGGAACGTCATCCAATGATTCCTCCCTCCTACCTTGAACGAGACGAGAGGGATTGTCAGACTTTTACTGACTAAAAACCACCCCGTTCCTACTCCTGCTTTTCGAGCTGGAGCCTCGGTAAACCCGCTAGGACTACCTAGCTGCGGACTACCGCAGCTCCGGAAAATTAGAAAACTTAAAGTTGTTTCCTAATGAAGTCTCATAAACTCTTTGACTATTGAACAAAGGCCTCTTCTCATACGAAAAAGGAATGGATATTGATATTTGAATTAACTTTTTTTCCTCACAAGGTTTTCCTTCATCGTATATCACCGATGTGTCTAAATAAACTTAGAAAGGATCTAACTCAGTACACATACCTTTGAAACAGTTACATCGGTATTTGCCAAGTCTATCCTTCATGTTTGAGAAGCAGGTACTGTTTCACCTTTAACCAAAGATATTATTATATTGACGCCCTAAATCCCAACTAACACCAATATAAACCAGCTAATCAGGTCACAGAGTCACGGAAGCCGGTTGTAATTGGAATTATTTGTTATGTCATAGCGTTTATAACCCATAATAATACATTACAGACCAGGATACGTAATGGCCAACAATTGAATGTATCGATGTACCATAGTTTGCATGAGGGGGTGGGGTAGGTGCGCGGGCGCGGGGTGCGGGCGTGGTCGGCGCCGGCCGCTCTCCTTGACTCCAGCGTCAAGCATCGCATGATCTCTGCTAGTGTAAGCCGACTGAATAGTTTTGGTAGTTTACAGATCCTTAGAATAGTTTCTACTTCCTATCTCCCATTTTTAGCAACATCACAAATAGCACAAACATTTTTTAACGTGACTGTGTCAAATAGATTTAGGTACGTGATATAAATTATCGTTGAAACGGATAAATTGTTTATATCAAGCTTTATTTGTATCGCTTATTAGGTTATCGAATATCCTTCTCCTATTATTTGTACGATATGGTTGAACTTTATCTACGACTATTTAAGAGTAAGTAAGGTTCATTGTTAATACAAAAACGCGCCTTTACGATGCCAGTAAAAAAATAACACTTTCCTTCGTGTGGATCAATTCACGAAAGTTCATTTACATGGAAATGAGATTAAAGTGTGGTAAGCCACACTTTAACTTAAAATCATTAAGTCTTATATCTAACTGTAGGAACAGTTTTATGTTAGTTATGTACATAATAAAAATAACAATTCAATCTTCAAAAATAACTACTTTAAACACCTTTACGTACCATTACGAGATTTACGTTTTAGTTAAGAATAAAAACTGCAGATAAATAAAATTACTTTAATATGTCAGTCGTCAGCGTTCTAATTATTAATTAGTTACGTGCTTATGAGACTAAACATTTTCTTAAATGATTTGATTGATTCAATGAATAGTCTCCTCAAGCTACGAGTTAGATAGAGGTAATTCATTTGATATTATATAAGAAGTCGGTTAAAAATAAGTCGGGTTCCATAACGCACGATTTCCACGGTTTTGTATTCGTTGGAAAGGTCCTGGTTTGTACCAAAGAAAATTCATAAGAAAAGCAGGAAAACACGCAAAATCATTTGTGGCGAAACAGAGTTCGCTAGATTTGCTAGTTAATTTAAAAATTCTAAATATTTCATACAAAATCTTATTTCAAATCATATAATATTAAACTTAATAATTATTAAACTCCAATGACCAAGTGTGTACAGTCGCAGTACATTCTCAGTGAATGTGGCGACTGTTCGAGTGGACGCAGGCGCGGTGATAACGCCGGCCGCGTTATCACACCGCGCGCTAATGCCCGCTTTGTGCTCCCCTAGTGTCTACTGCTTTTGTTCTTTATTGGGTAGGCAGAGGTGTAGGCGATGCTGCAATTGTTAGCAATTTTATAATTTGTTATAAGTTTTCTACACGATGTTGGTTTGAGTATCAAGGACTTAGTAGCAAAAATATTTTAGTCGAATTGCTAGTCTGTACTTGACAAAAGTCAAGTGTGTTGCTAAAATATTAAATGATCTGTTGTTTCTAAATATGAATAAGTATGTGACCTAACGAAACTCTCCATTAAAATGTGAATTTTCCGATCGATTTTGTCTTTCATTTTCAATGAATACCAAAGTCATTGTTACTTGAGAAATATACTGAAATCGAGGTACTCGGAGGTGTACTGGCTTTATTGCCCATGTAATTCTCCTTTACTATCGTTACCTCCCTAATAAATACACCTATACCCTTTCCTATTCTATAATCCTTCATCAAATCCACATCTACACTTAACATATAAAGTTGTAAGTTTGTTTCTTTGAACGCACTAATCTCTGGAACTACTAGTTCGAATTAAATCATATTTTTGGATACTTAATTTAGCGAGGAAGGCTATAGGCTATGAAACATTACGCTACGATCAATAGGAGCCGAGAAGGGCAGGCGAAACCGCGCTACCTAATATATTCATATGAGTAAACATAGAAAGTGTTTTCTCAATAAGACAAGCAATGTCTTACTTGTGAATACTAAAAGCAATTCAAGACTCGTAAATTCCGATATCCGACCGCTTAGTATAATTTATAATATTTGCTCAAAACTTAATACGGACTCAGATTCTATTCAGATGTTTGTTAATTTTGTTATTGAGGTATTTGTCGGATTACTAATGGTACGAGTACTTGAGCTGGCAAGGATTAAGTTGGAAATAAGAAAATGCTTCGTGTGTATTTTATATTCTGCGAGATGAGTTTTTGTGTGAAATACACGGAGGGGTATTTTGTCAAGCATTATGTTGCAGATGTTTTATGTTGCAGATGATGTTTATGGTGAAGTTTTATGTTGTAACTTAGCAGTGAGTTTCCTGGGTCTAGATTTCTTGGCAAAATAATCGTGTACCTACTTTAATTGCTAAAAGGTTTTTAATTTTCTTTTTTACTAAATACTGCCAAATCTTTTACATACCTACTGAAAATTCTAGTATAATCCGATATTGATCCGATCATTCATTCAAAGCTTAATAGCTCCACGTTCACCAAAACCACACCCCGTATATTCCACAAACTTCACAGCCTCCGGTTTATCAATAAAACTGAATATCTAACGCCTTACGTAGGCGTAGGCGTAAACAAGACTGATGCCTAGTAAGAGGACTTTAGCTGAATTTGTGTTCAAAATACCTATTGATAGCCTCTAGGACCTGGTGTAGGATATGTCCTACATTACGCCTTAGGTATGTCTCGCGAAGATATCGTCGGCTATTGTAGAGAATATTTGCGATGGTCAAGTAAATAGAAATGTTTTATGGCGGGTTTAATTGTTTATTTAATGGTTATTTTAAAAGCTTTCTCCTTTATATCACATTAATTGGCATGTACATATATTATGCTTCTGTTACTTTAATAATATACAATTTTCTATCTTATATTACTGTACGCACACGTCTCAACCTTTATCCCAAAACCTAAAGGGCTTGGGCTTTTAATGAGAATCGCACTTAACACTAATATTATGAATGTGAAAATTTATTTGTTTGGAAGTTTGACCGTCAATCGTGCTGAAACTTCTGAAAGGATTTTAATAAAAGATGGTATACAGACAGACATGAAAACGCGGGCGAAGCCGCTGGCAGAAGCTTGTTAAAAAATAACAACACGACTTCATTCAACTTGCTCAGACACAGGGCTTCACACTCAACAGACATTCTCACCACTACTAGACATAAAGGCTCATACATAAAGATGGTTATGTAGATACAGCATAAATAATAAAGCGCCATGTCCATATCAGCAGCACGTGTTATCGTCAAGCCATCAGTCCATACCTTCCGCGTACAATTACAGCATTCATATTCATTAATCCTCGTCGCTCTGTAATTACAAGAAAATGTGGACCAGAAATTATTGTATTTTCATAAAGTTTTCAAGATTGCCTTTTATATGAATGTGTTCATCTAGTGAACTTGACTTAAAATTAAAATTTTGAAACTGATATTAGAATCTTCTGTTTTGCAGTTTTTGTCTAATGATATCTAATTACTTTTGTGAAAACAGACTCCACTGAAAACTTGACTAAGTGCATCACAACAAGGTAATTTTGTCTAATTTTGACTGCATGGTTGGTGCAGTGGCTGGACAACCGGCTGCTACGCAACGTGTAGCGGGTTCGATTCCCGCTCGGAGCAACTCTTTGTATGATCCATAAATTGTTGATTCGGGTCTAGGTGTCATGCGTATGTGAACTTGTTGGTTCGTAAACGCACCCACGACACAGGAGAAAACCGTAGGGTCCCCACACTACGGTTTTATTTAAGTGATTTTTGCCAATACAGATGAAGATGATCTCTAAGCTAATAGGATACTGAAAAATCAGAGTTGCTGACTGTCACTCTATCGCTGCTGATAACTCGATCACGTGCAGACCGTTCATGTGCAGACCGTTGATTAAGTCAACGGTCTGCACAGTGATAGAGAGATAACAATCCATAAGATTACATACCTATAGACTGGTGAAAAAACTCCTCGCTTAACACATAAATAAAAACATAAAAGTGTCTATGTATTGAGTTCTACATTTAGTATATTGACGTCTTACACCACCTATTAACCGCTACCCACCTGTATATAAACACTATAAGACTACTTGAAAACACTTTATACCAATTGAAACCACTTTATGTGCATATATTTATTTAAATGTACATATCAGATGTTATAACTAAGCCTCTGCCTTATATGTGATTAGTAATTATAAATCTACATACAAATTGATGGTACTTCTGAATGTATGTTATTTAAGTAGTTAATAAATGTCATATGTGATGCATTGTTGTAAGGATGTAATTTTATACAAGCTTGTATGAGTTTTGTGTGTAACCAGCTGTTGCCTTATAACAGCTACCTGCTAATAAATGTTCCGTCAAAATCGGTCCATATATTTCAGAAGTACAAACAGACACTCCAATTTTATTGATAAGTCTAGATAACCTGTCTTCTGAGTTAGAGATTTCTGCATTAGTTCCCAAGATGTTTATATAAAAATTCTCTATTTCAATTGCTTTCAGTAACGATATGAAGTCAGGAAATAGCATCGATACCTACCTGAAACAAAAAAAGAAAAGTATAAGTAAGTTTAACTATGTGGATTATTTATATTATAAACCTATGTGTTGACAAATGACGATAAAAAAACTTCAATGCAAAGATTACTTACTCTAAATGACAGATTACAATAGCAAATATCTCCCATACACGTCAATACAATTCTTAACACGCATGAGAACTAACAGATGTCAACAGACGGAATTCCTTCCCATGCCCAAGCGCATGTTTTGTTGCAATGACAGTTGCAATTTACTTATTACCTTGTAATGTATTTAATTAACTTATATGTAAAGAGTACAAAAATCTAGTTATCTGTTTTAGGTAAAAAAATATTTATTTGATGAAAGAAATCAGATAAAAAAGGTATGTATAAAAAGGAATTATATTAATGTACCGTATATAAAGGATGTATTTGGTGTTTTTAATTTTTATAATAACTATCGCGAGACATACGTAAATTAATGGAATAAAGCTCTTCTTGTTCAAAACATGTCTAGCCTCTTCATCATGAGTAGCATGTGCAGACGCGGCGACGCAACATCGTGTAGACAACTGAGTATTTAGTGTTTTTAAAAAAACGCGTCTTGAAGCATTTGCATACTCATACCGTAATACCTTTTTGACTTCCTCATATAGCGGCGTCACATGGTTAAATATAGCTAGGTACGTGTTGCTCTCACTGTGAAAACGATAGTACCGTATTTACCGCGGTGTTTTGGAAAGTGGGCTGTTAGTTGTGCATTGCAAAAATAAAAAAAAACTTTTTGAAGTAAACTCCAAGGTGTTAATTTAGTTTTAAAGTAGAGGCGTGCTTGCACCACCATTTTTGGTTGGCTTTCATCTCATCCTGCCCTTAGGCTTACAAGTTAAGTATAAAGAAACATTAAAATTAATGATGATCTTTCCAAAGTTGGTCAGTTTGTGAAAATATTAAGAGATCTCAATTTTGATTCTCACGAAGAAGATCATGTGTCTATTAATATGTCGCTAATAAAAAATCAGATTCTAGTACGTAGCGCACACAAAACCCGGAGCTGCTAACTACCTAGTGGATTTACCGGGGCTCCGGCTCGAAAAGTAGGAGTAGGAACGGGGCAGTTTTTAGTCAATAAGAGTCTGACACTCCCTTTCGCCTCGCCCAAAGCGGGAGAAGTCATTGGATGATTTCCCCCCCTTAAAAAAAGCGCACACAAAACGGTACAACACACTAACCAAAAACCTATAAAACTCGTCCCTAATTAAAGCCATCTACACTTCACGCCACAAATAAGTGCATGCTCATATTTCCAAAGTATTCCACGTAAACTCGATACGCATGAGACTATGAGACGCGTATTCCGTAAGCGTCGTATCAAGGCCCCGTGCAGTATCGTCGCTGACAGGCGATCCGATGGTGTCGGGTGACACAGACGATGCGATCGACTTACCCATCGACCGATCACGAGCCTAGAATGTCAACGCACTTGTATCGCACTAATTAACCGAGTACAACAATTTGGTTCTTATGAAACTATGCGATTAAACGTGGATGTGGAAGTGATGTTGAATGGATGTGACTTGAGTAACGGGACATTATTTCTGTTTTGCACTTTATGTGCGTCAAGTATTCAAGTATTAATTGCATCCATAATGCACACAGGTATTGGAATACAGTATTTATTTAGTCACAATTATGGACCCTGTCGGGCACAGCGTCCATTTTTTACTGATAATTGGATGGTCACTAAAACTATTGAATTAGAATACTACCATAAAATGGTTGAAAGAAAACTCGGCCTTATATTACGTAATACGGGTTTTTCTTTTAGTTAATTATTGCAACATTTCATGTGGGATAATGCCATGAATCTGCAGTAAATGTCATCGGTTAGATCAGTAATCTTGTGAAAACTAGAATAATGAAGCACTTAAACAACATTGTACTCATTCGTCACAAAAACGCTTCGCAATAATTAGTATCTGAAAACAGTAAAAAAGGGTGATCAATTTCTTAACACAGCTTGTAAACTAATTAGCAAGGCAAAGTTACACACCAACATATACAAGAAATGGGAGACATTGCAGCAATGGTCTTCGCATGTCTCAGTGCCGTAGAACGAAGTTTTTATAAGTTCGTGGAGAAATCCGCATTGTGCCTTTACAGCGTTTAATGTGATGCCGATATGTAGCGAGATTGCACAGTATTGCACCGCACGAGTGGGCGAAGACACGCAACTCTCGAGGTCCGAGCCATGCAAATGTTTGGTGTACACAACTTGCTTGATAATGTATTAGGAATCCTGTTTGATTTGTGTGGGCATTGCTTAGCTTTTGTCCTGTTACTTTCCTGGGTAATTTCTTAATGTGCCTTCATATTGTTTCTCGACTCATCATCTTAGAAAGAGCTTAAGAAAACCTGTATGTTTCAACCCCCATAATGTACCATCTGCAGTTAATTTCTCATTTCATAATAGGCTGTGAATGAATAGGAAAGTTAGTTAGATACAAGCGTACACGATATCACAAGAGAAAACTAGTTTTCTCAACACGCGGTAGTTTGTAAAACATCCTTTACATAAACACCTTCTGAAATTCCATTATCATTTCTAAAACAAGCCACTATAACCCTTACCGTTAAAATATTAAAGACCAATAACGTGGTCCAATATAATACAGGGTGTCGTAACAAAGGAACAGCAGTTATCAGTCTGAGGCAACAGGTCTAGGGGCAATGATAATTAAGTTTGTGCCTTTGTGCCGCAAGTTGCCAGTGTCCGCAGCTCATTGCGGTGCCGTATCGCCGCGCTCCGGGCTTGTTGCCGCACTAATGTGCAAGCGCATCGGCCAGATCATTCCGGCTGCATCAACGGTGTATTCTACAATGGAGTTATTTAGATATAATGATGTGGATTGGGAATTATGACAATAGAAGTGAGACGTTGATTAACTATTGAAGTGGAAAAGAGATAGAAAGAGAAAAGTACTATTAAATTTTTATGTTAAGCAAGAATTGTATGCAAATGCATTGGTGTAGTAATTGTTATACCAACGGATAAAAACTTAATTCTAATTCAGGATAAAGCAAATTGATTGCTAATGACTCATACAAAGTAAACAGCTCTAATAGGTTGAAGATGTCCCACAGCTTTTATTCCACGTAAAATATTGACATTCATCCAAATAGCTTAAGACTAACTGAGGTGCCTACAAACTGGTGAAAAAGCCCTCGGGAGGCAACCGTTTTATTTCAAATTGGTCCATTGTAGAGGAATCAAATAGTTCGCCCGCGGATATGTTTGACATTAGCTCGATATAAACATTGATGATTCCCGGTCATGTTACTCTACAAACGAGGTGGAACTTTCTACTGAACCCGATGTTACTTTATGCAGTTATTGTGTAATATCAGAAATTATGGATAGAGCTTGCAGAAAAACCAAAAAATTGAATATTTTTCACATAGAAATGACAGTCACTTTCATTCGGATTTGATGCTCTAATAAGGACTTAATCAATCACAAAACAGACTCCAGCTAAGATTATTTGAATACATTGAACTAATAGAATAGGTGTCATTGTGAGGAGAAAATAAAGAAATTATAATCATATTGTTATTATTTCTTGTCAAATAGTTGTACCAATATAAAAGCTTTTTACTCAAAGCAACAACATAGTCTCACACTACCAAGTAGATACCTCCACCACCAATACATAGCAACATAGTAAAGACATTCAACAAGTTAATTTCGCAAGAACCATCTCAAAAACGGCCAAAATATCCAACGGAACTGGCAAGCAATTCTCTCATCCTGTGCAAAAAATTGCTCGGTACCTCGTTAGACGTTGATTTCCCTAGCTGCGCTAGAGTGGAATATATCAGCAGGCTGCAGGAAGCTTAGTTACGAAGACCAACCGACAACGCGCGGACTGTTAACGGGAGTGCCCTGACGATCGACAGCTGCTGTACTGGTGAATACTAAAGTGTTAGGTAAATTAGTGTTAGAATTAAGTGTTCAAATGACGAGATAAAGTTTTGTAAATGTATTTTGTCTTCATTTATTCTATCCTATCGTATTTAAACTTATTCACACAAATGACAATGACTGAATGCGGACTGAATATCTGCATTCTGCTTATTCTGTGTTATGCTTATCATAAGGTTATTTGAGTCTTATGTTACAGAAAAGAGACTGTTATCACGAACTTATCAACTGCTAAGTTCTCAATTACAAAAAATAATTCACTAATATAATTATCTTTTGCTCGATTTGAAAATTGAATTCAACACCAAAAACATGACCGTAAACTACATTTAAAAATTGTGAATTTTCGAAATCAGTTTAAACTCACAACCACAAAAATCTGTGTCCACAATTCAAGCACTTTTGCGCACACGCATACTCGTACAATCCACCGGCGTATTTAATAGCGGGAAGCGGGCACAAATTAAAATAGGTTCGCGTCAATCCAACGCACGTCTCCGCTTGTTTACTTGTCTAGTGAAAGTGAGAGATATTATCTGCGCCCGCGTCGGTATACTGTGTCAACGGATTTTGATTGATTTTCATTTGAATATTTAATTGAGCAATTAACAGTAGTGTAGTGTAGGGTGTGCAGGGCTGTTATGTGTAGCTGGGAATGTTAGGGATGACAAATTGTGTTGTTTCTATTGAGTCATCGTTTTAAGGTTTCAAATTGGTAGCAAATTAAAATATAATGCGCTGTAAGTACGATGTTCGGACATAATTGAACCGTTTTGATTACATAATGAAAGCTTTCATTCAATTTCCAAAAGATTAAATATTACATTTTACATATTCCAATTAAACTCAAACTCAAACTCAAATCATTTATTGCATTTATGTGTACATTTAGATGATACATAATTAGGAGCATTTGTCTCATTATAATCCTTTTAAATTACTTACTTATAGGCAATATCCGAATAACTATAAAAAAGGTATTTCAAGGATCCTACCGTCCTCAAAAAGTCCCCGAATCCTAATTAAAACTAAAAGCTCTCAAGTTCCTTATGAGTCATCGGACGATAAAAGAACATCCAATTACACGTTGGACGCAAAAACACTGACGTAGGTTCAAACGTCTTTTCGTATCATACGCAACAATAGTGACGTTCAATCTACAAATTCTAGGTAGGCAAAATTCTTGAAACCGCTCCGAAATGGAGGAAAAAATAACAGGAAAGATATTCTTCAAAAAGGAACTATTATTTTTAGAAACTATACACATTGACTATGGAGTATTTTTAATACATGTTACACTGTAACTGGTTTTGGTATATCTTTTGTTGCGTTTCCGAGAACATTTCCGCATAAGGGCACAAGGAAAGGTCACGCCAAGGTTATAGAAAGTTTGTTTTTCATTTGTTTTTTATCTTCAAGCGATAAGAAAACCCACATAAATAGCGAAATAATGGCTTCTGTGGTCGTTGGCTGGGGTTTTACCGATATTTTACCGTCAAACATGACCTTGTGGGGTTTTGTTTTAGCCCTTAATTATTGCTGCAAGTTTAGCCTCACTTTAGGCAGGCTTTTACTAGGAATTCATGTGGTTTTTTTTTAAATTATGCGTAATGCGTTGCGGAAAAACTGGTGGAGAATCTGGAATTTTGCTAAGGAAGAAATGTCCTTTTTACATATATGATATAATATATTGAAGTGTGTGTGCATTAAATTGGGGTTTACTGAAGTGCTAATTAAATATTTTTGTTTTAATAGTAGTAGCTATAAGATAATAATACATTTTTAAAGTACTAATAGGCTACCATCTATGCACATTAATTAGCATCTCAAATGTGTAGATGTTTATTGCAGCCAATCATTAGGTGGGAAAGAGCTTCTAACTATAACTGCCCTGCATATGTCACTTCTCTCCTTTCCCATTTCACCAAGAGTAAGGGCGCATTCACAGTAACTTTTAGTTCTATACACTCACTACATTTTGTAGTTTGTAGACAATTTATTATCGTTAGACCAGGGTTACTCTACGGCCTTTGTTAGGTCGTCTGTCAACCTTGTAGGAGGACGTCCTGTACTACTTTTGTCCGTATATCACTGGTGCACAAGCAAGTCTCTTCTGGCTGGCGGATCTGGAAGTCATTGTAGGAAACGTGATGATGATAATTATTACTATCGTAGTCTTTGATGCAGTACAGACTGGTTTTGATATTCGTATTGAGCAGGTTTTTAGGTTAATTCACACAGCTGCGTGTATACCTAATACCTCTAGGACCCTCAATATCATACATAGACCAACTGACCATGTTCCTGCTTGCACAAAAGTCGTCCAACAAAAAGGGGCTCCACTGTGGACATAATTTTCAAACAATCCATAGGTACTCGTATAACTCACAGGCAGTAGGTAGTTAGTGCATCAAAGCACCTGCCTTCGAGCACATTAATAACTTCATCTGTAGAGAGTTATGGCCGTCGCCGCCAGCCCCGATGTCGGCTTGTCCGTCTGTCTGACGCATGCTTGATTTAGATGTCCTTACGTATTTCCTCTGTTTCTTCGCTATGGGGTGCTCTGCAGCTGTTCTAGTAGATTTTTATTGGCGTAGCGAAAGCCTAGAAAGTTTTGTTTGATTCGGATGTGTTTATGTTTTTATTTCGTGATGATATTTATGTTTAGGCGGGTTCTGGAATATAAGACGATGTTTCCAGAAAGTCGATCAAACAACCATTTTCTATTCCTGCTCATAAAGAAAAATTTTCAGAATGGAAAATGTAAATCTATACAATTTTGTGTGAAGTGGGTCATAATGTAGACTATGTAACATAATATATATTCTCAAAATAATCTACAAAATCCAAATATTAGCAATATTGACTAACAAGGCAATTATCCATGAAATTGCCGTTTGTAATACCGTGGGCAGAAGCCAATGCTGGATCCGAAAATAAACATCAAAATTGGATTATAACAATTTAGTCGATTAAAATCATTAATGTTATGATGGAACCCAAACATGGGTGTGGTAAGATTGGGCAAAAAATTTGGAAAAATAATATTTTGCTAGCAATTTAATTGGTCATAGACTGTTAGCATAGTTATCGCTTCTTGTTATTTTTTATATGCTTTATTATCTGTGGGTAATTATTGCCGACGCTTAATACGGTCATTTACGATTTATGACATTATGTGTGTAGGACATTATTTGAAATTTTAACGTTATAATATTGGCAATCGAATTTACTGGTCTATTGGTGCAAGTTGGAGGAGGTAGCGGATTTTATTTCATACTTTAGAAGTCAGGTATAAACCATTTTTTTATTCCACGAACGTAATTTAAGTTCGCATTTAATAACTCTTCATCACTCTTCACTTCACACTAACTACACTAGTAGTAATAGAATAAAATGAATAGTAGTAATAGAATTTGCATTGATAACTAAGCTCATCTAAGGACATCCAAGGGTGTCCATGAGCGACGGCGATTGCTTACCATCATGTGGACGGAGCTAAATATAAAAGATTTTGTACGAAACAAATGAACACTCTTCACCACTCACACTCACCCGCCATCACGCACACCACACATTCTCCACAGTAATTCAATAAGGCAAGCTTCCTCCAACGAAGCCGGTTCAATCAAAGCAGTGAACCAAATTGACGTACATTTATTGGCATCCGCAATCAAAACCAAATGTACTAATAAAACACACTACAACTATACACAATAATTTCTAATTAAGATGTAGAACAGGCCTAGCTAATGACCAGGGATGGGCATAGCCGAGTAATTAGATTTATGTTTGTTTTATAAAGGATTATTTTCGTTTGGTTCCGTTCCGTATTTGTGTTGTGTGTGAATATTTTTTTATTGATATGTAAGATGCTTGTTTTTTGTGTTGTTCATTCATGGATGTTATTTAGTAGATTTTGTGTGGTCTTTATTTAGGAGTTTGTTGGTCTTTGCTTTGATTTTGTTACAAAAAATATACTTCTTAGATTTTTGGGCTAAATACTTGTATGAGTGGCATCAAAGCTTACAGGCCTTTCTGGTTAGCAGTTACTATGTCTTACTTGTTAAGATAATCCAAGCATGTTGCTGATCATATAGAAAATGTGTTTACATCAAAACAAACCAGTGTTACTCCGTATCATCAGGGAGATGGTTTTTAGTCGATAAGAGTCTGACACTCTCTCTCACCGTGTTCGAGGTGAGAAAAGTCATTGGTTGATTTTCCTCCCTTAAAAAAAGTCTAGAGTATTTAGCTGTCTCAGATTTTTTGTGTGACTACTGAGCAAATGGATTGCCTAGTGGTAAATAATTGATCAGCTCCACCCAAACTCAAGTGTTTTATATCCTATTACACGGGACTTATATAACACAAATGGTGAAAATTGGCTGCACAGAGGCATTACGTGCCGTAATGTGCACCTCTGCCTACCCCTTCAGGGATAAAAGGAGTGAAGATAATAAATAAGTATTACGGAACTTTAATTATAAATAATCGTCTTTAACACATCGAACGCCGTGGTGGTCACCGGTGACCAACGTTAACGGAGGATTTGCCATCAACAGTTTTCTATTGGCAGTCAAAGACTTAAGAACTTTCTTTTCCTTTCCTGACACAATGACCAAAGGAAGTAATACCGTTTTAATACAATTTTGCGTATCAATTACGACTAAATAGGCTTAGGTAATTACCGTTGCGAATTAGCGAAATTTCATTTTTGATTTTAATTTAAGTAATGTTTCTCTTTTCTTTTGTATTTTTAACGTTAAATGTGGTTGATGAATTCGATTTCCGGACCAGATAATTATGATTAATGTTGTAATTGGCCATAAACTGTAGGTAGGTACTTTTTGGAGGTCAGTATAGTATATCGGTTACCGAAAAACAGTCGAAAGGTATCAAAAATTGAAAGAAGTCTATATTTTCTAAGTTTCCAAAGAGCCAGTATGGTACTTACGCCCGAATACTCAAACGCTATTCAATTTTAAGTATATCGTGCTATCTCTGTCATTTTATAAAGAATTGATAGTGACAGAACTACATTTGAGAGAGTCTTAAAATTGAGTAGCGTTTGAGTATTCGGGCATTAGTTACTTACTTGTTACGGGAACCAAAATCAAATACGCTTTGTTATGTCATGATCTCTTAACCGAAGTAGCTGTCTTTATTTTATTTTTATGTACATTAAAACAATGGTTGACTAATGGTAATGTAAGAACTTAATGTATTATCTACTAAATCTAGAATAATAAATAAAATTGGAGTGTCAGTTTGTAATATTGAAATAACCGCTTTTTACTTCATGCATATGAATATACATACATACATACATACATACATACATACACTAAAAAGATTTTTTTTAATTTTTCGTCTGTCCGTCTGTCTGTTTGTTCTAGCTAATCTCTTAAATGGATGGATCATTGGTTGACGGAACTGTTATTGGTAAGTAGCTGCATGACATATTAAGGAGTAACTTAAATTAATTTCATTAGTCACTAAGTCCATAATACAAGCGAGTGAAGCCGCGGACATCAGCTAGTCAACCATAAAACTCCGCGCTTCAATAAATGAGTTGTAGCTAATTTACTTGCCAAAATAATTGTTTCCTGATTGTCAAGTTTTTATCGTAGATTTATGTATGGTACTTATAATATCGACGCGTACTTAATATATTTGATATTATAATTAACTGAATCGATAATGGTATTGATTATTATGATTATATGCTGCATAATGTGGCGGTCTATTTTTCGATTATGACATGCCTCTGATTTAATTTTGTTATATTTAAAGGTTATTGTGTTCACTTGACATTAACTTAGTGATGGCAGAATAAAACATATATTTTATTTAACACTACCCCTTTTTGTGTAATTGGGGGATACCTTCAAAATGCAGTAGGTATTAAAAATTACTGTATACCCCTTGTCCTATGGGGGGGGGAATGATCTAATGATTTTTCTCTGCCTTGGGTGAGGCAAAAGGGAGTGTTAGGGTTTTACTGACTAAAAACCACCCCGTTCCTATTCTTTCTTACTTTTCGAGTTGTAGCCCTGGTAGCCCGCAAGGCAGTCCGCAGCTCTGGAACTGTCTACCCCTAAAGTTCATTTAATAAAAACGTTTAGTAAAACGAAGTACAATCGAACACAGAACCACTACACCAATAACTGATGTACAAGTACATTCATGTACACAAGTTTTTCCGAACGTGCCGCGCGTGCTCAGAACGTGCAAAAATTACTGCGCCCGCGCCTCAACGAAATGTAAATTAGATGGCAAGCGGTAATAGTTCGTGGTTCAGAGGTAAAGTTACTGATGGTGAACTGTTGCTTACATTGTTGTTTAACGGCGATGCAGCGCGAAAACGATCACTGTGAATGACTGTACATTAGTTGGAGTAATTCTTGAGGTGTCGACTTGGAATGTTGGATTTAAAGGGATGCTGGATATGTATTTTGTGTTGGTTAGGATTGGAGTTATGTGGAATAGAGCTACTTGGACTTGAAACGTAAATTAATTCAATTATATTGTAACTACTCAAGTCAGTATTGACACATAAGACTCATGATTATGGGCTCTGGTGTAGCCTGAAACTAGTCGAGTAGCCTTATGAAATAGTTTCCTGGGTAAATCTTACTTTTTACTTACGAGAACTGCGTAACCTTTCATTTGTGAAATAACCCTCCTTCTGGCGTAGTCGGGTAAAAAGACTTTTAGCATAATAATATGAATTTATCTAGGGTTAAATATGTTCTTCTACCTATTTTCCATCATCTAATTGATGCAATCGATAAAGAAAACTTTGCTACGATTTCTAAGTAACAATCAATGTACTTACCAATACAAAAAAAAAATAATGGCATTTCTAGAACAGTCCCAAGTTTGCGTGCCGACGACACAGGTAGAAGGGACACAATCGGGAGGACACATCAGCTACATTAGCACGGGAGGTGTCTGAGACGCCCTGACCTCGACTAATGAAGTGATAAACACTGAACTAACCGCTCTGCCATCTAAGACGGACATCTCTACTTACCCTGGCTACATGGTTAGAATGTAGAGGGAAAAAGTCAAAACTACTAATAGTAGATAATTAGGAAACTCTTGGTAAACGTTCTAGGCAACTCTGGGTAAAAAATGTTATTAAAAGGCGGTCAAGTTCCAATTTTAATTCTCAGCTAGAGATTTGCAGTCTACTGCAGCCTATCACATTGAAACGTCTTACGTATGTAATAAATAATGCAATAAGCATTAACATTTTTGACAAATAACTCAATAAATCCTAGCTTCTTGCTAGGAATACTTCTGGTCAGCTTTTCATTCAAACTTCTTTCCCAACAAAGACAATCTTAATAAGCCCCAATACATCTTTCGTAACCTCATTACAGGGGCCTTGGTACGAGTTTGTTTTACGTTCAAAGGGATCGAATAGAGAACGCGTTAGGGGCTTTGATTGGTTGGTTCATTACAGTCGGCGAATCAGAGTGCCGAACGCGCTCTCATTTTGATTTACAAACTTGTACTAAGGGTATAGGTCAAATTGCATCTGTATCTACATTCAAAGCGATGTGAATAATGAAAACTAATTTCCTTAGATCAATAAGGAAATGTTCTGTTTGTAAAATAATGGCTATAAACCTCATGTGTGCCTGTAGGCTGGTGTAAATTTCAGGCGGGATCCTTGCCAGCCTATCAAAGAGATTGGTGATTATTGTACTTGTGACTGTAATGAGATTCATAGTGTTGATATTATGATTATATATTGACTGAACTGGTGAAATTATGAATAGAGATTGTTTATTGAGGAACTCGACTAGTTTCAAGCCGTGCTAGAGGCTCATATTTAGGAACAGCATTCCACGACACACAACTGTCGCGTTGCTACAGGAAAACATTATAATTTATTTAGTATGTCTTACGAAAGTTATAATATAAACGGAGATTGTATTGTTTTTAGAGTGTGAGCTAGATACAAATTAAGTGTATATCGGCATGCCTGTCCCCAATCGGGGTAGGCAAATAATTAAATAAATTCTAGCAAACCCCTCTCACTGAATTTACATTGAACAATCTCTTAACGCATGCTCGTCAATTGAGGGTGCCTCTATTGAGTGAGGGATTTAGGTAGTTAGATACTATGCATATAATATAATTCGTGCTGTCCAGTGTCCAGGTGTGTGATTCATACATGTAACTCCGGAAAAACTGTTAATTTTAAAATCGTAGACCAAAAATTGTTACTTATGCTGTTAGCCAAACGCTCTTGCAAATATATTTATATACATGAAATAACCATGTATAAGACACAATCATGGCTTGTTATACACATACATTTTAATGCTTTTTGTAGAGTCGAGAAAATTCGTCAATTTTACTTTTTCTCACCATTAACTTCTGTCACATAATTAATATATATCTACCTTAAATTATGCAAGTATGTCAGTGTTGACTGTTGAACAAACGAGATTATCTTACGACAAATATGAGCAGTTTTACGATCCAACGTAACTTGTAATACAAAATAGGTCTATCAAGCGATTAGCGGCAGATCATTAAAAATCAATTGATCTAGAGTCAGCGGATGGTGTTGTGCTAAAATGATCCAGTATAAAGACGCAAGTTGACTTACTCGATTATCTGCGCCGGACGTTAGCAATTGACTCGATTATTCAAAGTTAATTTTTGAACTAGTTCTTGTTAAAATTATGCTGATGTCATTTGGAGTTAAATTGGGACAAGACATATGTAGAGCGAGAGCAAGAGTTTTTTTCAAAATCAAAGCAATTATATTTAATCACCCATATGCCTACCGACACTTTTAACACGTTCACTGCGGCTGCCCAAAATTAAGACTTACTTCCAGTGCTGTACAAGTCACATACTTCCCGTATCAAGATTGCCTGATGTGCGTTACGACGTCTATGTTCCCGTATGTAGTCCTGACTTCAAACCTCCACAGAGACATGGAAACTCTTCAGCAGAATTTTTTTTCTGTACCAATACATAGTTTACATCCTTGTGTATACACAGCTGCAGTAGCACGGGGTTCTTAGTAATATTTTAAAAGTTACAGGTATTTTTAAAAATGGTTGATTTTACGGGAATATACTTGTCGTGGCGCATACAACAGTCGTATTGCTAGGGATGGGGTATCACAAAAACGTTGTTTTGTTTTAGATTCATTATTTTTTATTAGAGTATTACACTATCAACAAAACCTTTTTTGTAATAAAAGTAATAATTGTTAACAAAAACAGTAACTTCTTGTTTTAACAAACATTAACAAAACAGTAACTTCTTATTTTATATAATTATTTATTTGTTTTACTTGATTATCTAATCATCAGAAAAAAAATACTTAAAAAATAATAAGAGTAGTAGGTGCCATACTGTTCAGGCGTAGCACAGTAGTTTTATATATTAATTTATTTATATTTACGAGTTGTACCATAGCTCGATAGATGGCGTTCGCCGATTTAAATTCGAGCTATGGTTACGTTACAAGGAATAGTATAAGTCTAGAGAAAATGTCTAAATATATTTGTCTTCGTTCGAGTGTGTGACGTTTTACTTCAACCTCTTTGGCGACAGTGGCGCCAACCCAAACATAAGGTCCTTCGAGCCGGATAGTATAGTGATAGTACAGTGACAAGTGCCTCTAGTGGAGGAAATCAGAACCAACAGTCGTCGAAGAGGAAGAAAACCGAGCGGAGTCCAAGGAGAGCTGAACAAGGAGTTGTGTAAAGTGAGATAGTGTTTGTGAAGTGGCCATAAAAACTGTGAGTACATTGCCTTATTTAAACGTCCCAAGTGCTAGATAGTTCATGGACTTAGAAAAAGTTAGGACTTAGAAAATTCAGAAGAAAGTTCAGGACTTAGAATAATTTAGAAGAAATTACTTGGGACTTAGAATAATTTCCAAAAAAGTGAAGAGACCCCGAATCTATGCCCGATTTTGCCTAGAACAGTCAATAAATTCAAAGACTTAGAAAAATTCAGCTGGTAAAAGACATAGAAGAATTCCATCAGTCTGGACTTGAAAAAAGGTTTCATTACGTACAAGGAAAAGTTCGGATATCTTGTCTACAACCATGGAGGCTAAGTTGAGATTGTTAGACGACCTCAAAAGTCGTATTCAAAAAGGATATGTCAACTTTAAAAAGTCACCGAATGACAGAATCAATGAGGCATACATTGACTCGAGGTTGGAAATACTAGAAAATCAATATCAACAATTTATACAAAAACATGACGAACTTTTGGAAAATTATACAGAAAAGGAATTGAGCTCTACCAGTTACATAAAAGACGATGTTTTTGAGGATGTTATGGACACTTTTATAACATACAAAGTAGATTTAAAAAACGCTTTACCCAAACTTAAGACTTCTGTACCGAGTGATGTTTCACCTGATCACATGCAAGCAAATAAGTTGTCTAACACAAAATTACCTAAAATATGTATCCCAACTTTTAGTGGTCAATATACACAATGGTCATCGTTCAGAGATTTGTTTTTATCATTAATTGATGGTAACGAAGCTTTGGATGATGTTCAACGTTTACATTACTTACGGTCACAGTTGTCAGGTGAAGCAGCACAACTCATTAAACACATTCCTATTACACATGCTAACTATAAGAAATGTTGGTCTATGCTAGATAACAGATATAACAATAAGAGATTTTTAGCTAATAGTATTCTCAGGCGTTTACTTAACCAAAAACAAATGGCGGGTGAGTCATCGGTTGCGCTCAAAGAACTCTTAGACACAACGACCGATTGCTTACACGAATTGGCAACTCTAGGGGTTCAGGTAGACGCCTGGGACATTATTATTATTTATTTAATTAGCTCCAAGTTGGACGCGGAGACTCGGAAGCAATGGGAATTGCAGGTAAGTCAATCTTGTGAGGATCTTCCTACCTTCCAAGATTTCCAAGACTTCTTAGACAAACGTTTTCGAGCCTTGGAATTTGTAGAACCACAAAGTAGCAAGTCTAAAGGTACCTCTAAAACGTTTCATGTAATTTCAAAGATATCCTGCCCTCATTGTTCCGAAGAACATCTCTTATGTCATTGCAAGAAGTTTGCTCAGAAATCCGTAGAACAACGGCGTAACATTATAAAATCACGGGGTTTGTGTTTTAATTGCCTTCGCTCAAGTCATATAAGTATTAATTGTCGTGCAAATACCAAATGCAGGATTTGTAAAAAAAGACATCACACACTCTTGCATCAGAAATCGGATTCAGGTACGGAGAAACGCTCCTCCGCATCTCCGATTAAACTGAAACCACCGGACGAGGCCACGGCTGAACCTAATATTACAATCCATCATACTCGAAACATTCATAGTCAGGTCGTACTGGCTACAGCCCGTGTTCAGGCTAGGTCGAGTAATGGGCATTCAAAAGTTTTGAGAGCCTTGTTAGACCAGGGTTCTCAAGCTTCATTTATAACAGAATGTGCGGTTCAGAAACTCAGATTAAGAAAAATAGCAGTTAAAACCACTATTTCAGGTGTAGGTGGAAGTCAGGGCAATCTGACATCCAAATTTATGGTTAGGGTAAATATTCAATCTATGCAGGATCCTAACTTCACCTTTCAAACGAAAGCTTATGTGCTTAGTAAGATAAATGCAATTTTACCTGAAAGGAAATTTACATTAGTGGATTGGCCAGAACTAGGAAATATTACGTTAGCTGATCCAAATTTTAATAGGCCTAACAAAATTGACATTTTGTTAGGGTCGGGAGCCTATGCCAAACTCTTAAAAAATGGCTTAATTAAGGACCCTACGGGTAAAATAATGGCTCAAGATACTTACCTCGGCTGGATCATATCTGGAGAGGTCAGTAATTCAAATAGTGAGACATCATAATTTAGTTATCATGCACGCTAAGGTCGAAGAAAATAGTATTCATAAAAAGTTTCAGGAAATTAAGGCAGGGTATTAATGCTCTGATATTTTAATCATTCGAAGAACTTCAAACATCTAGTCGAACTTACCTCACTTCACATGAGGAACATAATATTAGGCTTGATAATGGAAGTGATCTGGAAATAAAAGATAAAGGACTTACCTTCAATCACAAATCAATTCCATTACAAGATTTACTTACCTCGCAGTAGTCACAGCTATCACTGATCCAACTGAAACTACTTACTAAAATTAATACAGTCCACTGCAATACAACGTTTGTAGTATCTGCTAGGTTTGGCTGCATATTACTTCACTTACCGCTTACCGCTCAAATCTTCATCTTAAAAACTGCGGATCAATTTAGATTGCGATGAAGAGTTGTCAGAAGATCTATGTACGAAGTCTTATCGTAGAGAGTTACAAACATACGTTATTTACCTGGTAGTAGGATCGGGTTCACTGTAATTTTGTCACTTTCAAAATAAAGGTGGCTCCAATATAACATATTTAATTATACTCTACTAGGATTGGAGTCATGATGTGTCATAGTTTTAGTTATTAGATTGTAGATGTAGTTAGAATTTGTTTTAATATTATAAAAAAAAGACTTACCTTTTTTGGATGGCTTCGACAGGCGTGCTGGCTCAGAGGTTTATCACCCAGGGCGATGAACAACATTCATTGCATTGTAGAATAGGACCTCTAAAATCATTAGAAGGTAATCCAGCCTCACTCTCTAGGACCTCACTTCTTGAGGTATGATACCAAAATCATATTTGGTAAGCGTACTACCTTTGTAGGTACATCAGAGTTTAGTGTAAGCACTTCTGATGTAAATTCATTGACTCCAGGACATTTCTGTGATAGTCAACCATAGGTAGTACCGTATTATTAACAACTTAGGTGGCTTGAGACGTTGGCAATTGACACAAATAGTGATTTAATATTGATACAAACACTGGTCTCGGGAGTATTTGACAATGTTCTTGCAAAGACATAAGTGGGCTAACAATAGAATATTAGGGCTCCCGAGTTAAACGTCCAGCTTGGAAATTATGTGTTTTAACCAATGTTAATTAATTAATTTGTTAGACTTATATTTTTTTTTCTACGTCTTTATATTTTAGTCATTTAAGAACCAAACACCAAGAACTGTAGTAGATTATAATAGTTAGTAATTAATTCTTAATTTTATTTGTTTTAAGGACTATAAGTCCTTGGTGGGCGGTATGTTCAGGCGTAGCACGATAGTTTTATATATTAATTTATTTATATTTACGAGTTGTACCATAGCTCGATAGATGGCGTTCGCCGATTTAAATTCGAGCTATGGTTACGTTACAAGGAATAGTATAAGTCTAGAGAAAATGTCTAAATATATTTGTCTTCGTTCGAGTGTGTGACGTTTTATTTCAACCTCTTTGGCGACAGTGGCGCCAACCCAAACACATACCATGAAATGAGATAATCCTTAATAATAATTCTTTACATAACATCCTGCATAATCACGACTAATAGGAACTTTAAGTAGGATATCGCGTTCTGTAAAAACGTATTGACTAGGCACAGCACTATGACTAAATGAAGCTCACGTTCAGTGCGGTACGGGGTTTAGAATACGGCCAAATAGTTCCCGTATCGCACTATTGTACAAAAATTACCTTTCTGTGCGTTACGACAAAATAATTCACGTACATTTTTATTCTTAAATTTGAATACACTATAAGTAAGCACATCGGGAATATAGGTGTCTCTTTTTTACTTGAACGAATACTTGAATAAATCACCTCCGCACGGAGAGTAAAACCAGGACAACTAGCTGCCGCACAGAGCGAGACTCAATTACAACCAAATATTTCCCGTAACGCAGTGAACGTGTTAAAGAGTCAATATATTTATGTAAATATTATTATCCAATAACCAATTATTCTATGATTTACCTGGCACCTAGCTTCACTGACAGACAGACTGACGGACAATTCAATTTGACTTTTCAAAAGTGCCTAATTTAGGATTAATTGAAATAAATGCTTTGATTTTGACTGAGGATGAGTCTAAAACATAGTCAACACTCTTTCGATCACTCATAATTCTATTATATAATATAATTAAATATAAAATATGTCCAACATACAATAAATAAATGACTCTGTTACCAAATAAATACAACACACATCTTAATTTATTTATTAACACAATTGAAGATTTATTTGAAACGGCCTATTAGAATTTTATATCAGTTAGTTATAAGATGGCATATATTATAAGTTATAGACTGGCAATATATAGTTTATATATTGGAATCGTAAACAAGATAATTACTGATATAAGATAAGTATAGAGGAAGTTGACCAACAGCTGGTTTTGCAATCGTTTTTATTTGATAATGGTTTATATTTATGGATGTCGTCTTATTAGTACCTTGTGGGTGTTGCAAGTTATATAGACGTTACGTCATTTGTGTAGTACAAATATATTTTTGCAGAAAAGGGCTGGTTTTTATAAAGATGTGTTTTATCTTTTCTATAACTCCTTGTTTTATTTTTGTTGCCTCACACTTCGATTTTCTTCTGTGTCGTGGGTGCGTTTACAAATATACAAGCTCACACACACATGCACACAAAGAATTGCTTCGTGCAGGAATCGAACCCGCTACACGTTGCGCGGCAGCCGATTGCCTAGCCATCGCACCAACTGTGCAGTCATTATAATGGTATACGGTTTGTCTTTCAATGACTGACTGAATAATAAATACTACAGTTAATGTCCAGATGTCATATGATGTTAACTTCATAAATCTCGCATCTAAATCTAATTATTTGCGACGAAAAATTCCTTTACACAAGAAAATGACCCAAAATACCATTATTTCATACTGCGTGAGCATTCCCTTTTTCAAAGCGTTAAAATATTGTTTCATTTTGCCAGCAAATATTGATTTTCTTGATAATTAAGTATCATTAAATGGTGATTACAATACGAAGTCTCCACATTATCGATGATACCCTCTGGCTCTGGCTTTAGTCTCAAACATTACATAAGTAAACAACGAGTTTCCACTTAATGCATGATATCAACTTCACCAAAGATTCCCTTCTTCGTCCACAATCAGCAATTACGAATTTACGATAAATAATGCGTTTGGCCAAAACATTTTAAAGCATTAAACGTCTTAAGATCACAAACCAATCAATTGAAAACCAACTTTATAAGTTGCTCTTTAGAACTTTAAATCGTATGTTGCTGTGTGGAATATAAGTCGTTAAACTGCAACTTGCTCCCGTTTTCAGATTGTTCCAAAAGATAGGTGGTGGTTGCATGCAAAATACTTCCCGTTGAGATATGGGGATCGTCCAGCGGCGGACTATTATATAAAGTGCATCTTATATTAAATATACGTATGTACCAGTTGCTGGGGATGCCACACACGTCGCTACCGTATGGTATTCGTACCCGTAAAGGCTTCACTTTGCTGAGAGAAGCTTCCTCGGATACAAGTGAGTTGCATTATGGAATGGGTTTATATTGTAGCTTCTGCCTCTGTTTTGAATGTGATTTTGTGACTATTATGGTCAGTTTGATTGTTCTTTAACTAATTGTTTGTTAGTTAAAACGAAAAAGAAGAATTGATATATTAATTGCCTATAAGTGATTTGCTTCTCAAAGAGGTAT
The DNA here is from genome assembly GCF_023101765.2 of Spodoptera frugiperda. Classification (NCBI taxonomy): domain Eukaryota; kingdom Metazoa; phylum Arthropoda; class Insecta; order Lepidoptera; family Noctuidae; genus Spodoptera; species Spodoptera frugiperda. The sequence continues at coordinate 7,345,116 of NC_064216.1, forward strand.
TATTGTATCAAACGCTTCCAAGGAATTTCTGAAGAATCTCGGTAGTACTCAACTATCTACGAGTACAACCTAACCACAACGCGTGTGTATTAATCTTAGGAACGTTTGCGGTCAGTGTTCTGTTAGAGATTCTCATCTTTATCATCATTCATTAAGACGTACTTCATCAAAAACTAAAATTTCAAATGACACATTATTTTACTCTACAATGACTAATACACATCCGTTTAGCGAGTCCCGTTGAATTGTTCTTGAACTTGCAAGACAAGACGGATATGGCAACCACTTAATCTAGCATCCTTAGAAGAAAAAATGTCAGTAGCCTGCCCAAATTGGCTGTTAGACCACCCGTGACCTCGGAAGCGGAACCACCCACACGACGTCACGAGTTGACTATCACGGCCGATCTTAATTATGAACGTGGCGATCATCATCTTAAATTTTCTACCTTAAAAGGTCTATAAAGAGTCAGTAAGTGTACGCAATTTATTCTAGATTACGGGCGCCCGTCGACTTATGTCACGACACAGCACGGACACTTCTGTTCCATGCGCCCGGCTCCGGCACGTGCCCTTATCGTGTCGTAATCGTGAGTTGTAAATGTTACTTCTACTAAATTCCTAAACTTTCCAAATTCTCAAAATATAATTAATTATTATGAACGATATACCCATGTAACTATTAAATTTGACGAGGATCTCCCTGGCCTTTTTTTTGAGGTGGAAAATCATCCAATGACTTCTCCCACCCTGGGCGACGCGAGAGGGAGTGTCAGACTCTTACTGGCTAAAAACCACCCTGTTCCTATTCCTGCTTGTCGAGCCATAGTCCCGGTAAACCCGCTAGGTAGTCGTCACTCATCCACGAGCACTATATCTCCCTGGCCTGGCTTGAAACTAATTCCTCGTCCAACAGTTACGCGGATAAGCCGTTAAACATATTAATTAATTTTATGTCTCACTAGAGTTATAATACAAAAATATGCACATAAATGTTTTTGTTTATTAATTACAGCTACATTTTTAGAATAATTTCTCTAGCTCAACCCTATTTGGTTGTGCTAAGCAATTAGTTGCGTAAAACAGTAATTGCGTTACACCTGATTTATTTGTTAGACATTTGCTTTTGACTTCTGAAATTGCTCTTAAGAGTTATATTCGGGAAAATTGGTATATTTTTAGTAGTGTCTACTTTCTAAATTTTAGACAGCCTGAGAAATATCTGGTAGATACTAGGTACCTTTTTTTGTTGACGGTGGGGAAACCTTCAACAGACGCCTAGCTTTTTGGGGAAAAAACTAGGGAGTGTGGGATTTTTACCGCACTAAAACCTCCATGATGGCACCTAAAGGATACAAAATACCTGCAATTGAATAAATAAATAAAGGGGTTAGATCTTGTACCTTACGGAAATGAAGAGGATGCTGCTATTCACGTCTTACTAGTCGCCACACCGTAGAGTGTTGTACTCCGAACCGTAGTTCACATTTACGGTTTTTCGTAATTTGTTTACCAATAAATAGCCTACCATGTCATCAACTAAAGAAAATTAACAGCCAAAATAATTAGGTACCAGGGCAGCAGCAGTTAACGGTAGTTCAATCCACATTGGTATAATGGCATAAGTGTAAAATGACGCGGGCTGCGCATGCGTCCCGCTATGGTCACATCACGCGGCCACTATCACTGTTATAACGCGGTTACCGGCGCGAGCGCCTCCCTACGTATACTGCCCTGCAGTAGGCCGAGTAGATGATCTTGAGCGTATTATTTTCTATACACAAAATTATCGGGAAGGTGACGATGTTTAATAAACGGATCCTCATGAACTTTGTTGAGGTTATTTGCCAATAAGTGACCAGTTGTTATTTGTCAATTATTTTGTGATGTTTGCGAATAGATATGACCTCTTTCATCCTGCTATAATTATAATAGTGCTTATAATATCTCTGAGAATATAACCAGACACTGATGACATTTTTATTACGCTGAATAATCTATTCAAAATATAATATACTATTATTCGATTTTTGAACGAGAATATTGTTGGTCTACATAGTAGCCTATGCTTAAAAATTATGACCATACAATAGTAGACAGGTTATTTCCAAACAAACATAAACTAAAAATTACATTCCCAAATCGTTATTACTGCCGCCAAAATAAATAATATATCAAACACGCAATAAAATTACCATTCAAAACTCACACATGATGAATAACTACCGAACACATCGCCGACAGAATTATATATCGTACTAAAAGATAACAGGAACTAATAAATAAAATCGCATTAGTAAGATCTAGAATAATATTTATTACATGACAGAACAATGAAGGAATGATCAAAACTTATTGGTCGACGTCTGTAGAGGAATGGGTGTGATTGCGCGAATTTACAGATAAGGTAAATAGCTCATACAATTGTTAGAATAGGGGGCTTCAGAGCTCTTTTGTTTAGGAAGTGGTCTAATGGGCGAACGTAGCTGCGGGCTAGACTTACATGGTGTCAATTGCTGGGTGCGTTTAGGGTGGTCGTATAGAGGCGCTTGTTAGGAGAAGGATGAGTAGACTGGCTTGTTATGAGGCTTTTCGTTTGGTTTCTTGGGGTAAAGTAAAGTAGGATGAAAGATTTTTTTGCAATTTCAACTCTGAAAATAATTATTATGCTTGCACGCGTATTTACGTAACTATTTGATGAGGAACTCGACTAATTTCGAGCCGTACTAGAGGCTCATATTCATGATAACCATTCCGGGACACACGACGCAGCGACTCTTGCGCTGCTACCAGAAAACCTACTAATCAATTTACTATGTCTCACGAAAGTTATAATATAAACAAGTGAAAAATGCTAATTTTCCAGATTTATATTCATCAATTTAGTTATATCAGGTCTCGATTTGATTGAATAGAACTATTTTAAATTGATGCCACTTCCTTCAATGATTTTGATCTATATTCCACTCCATATACAACATTTGCAGCCTCACATGAGAATTCTCATTGAACCGCATAGCTCTAGAGAAATCATACATAGTTGCCCATCTCTCGCCTCGTCTTGCCTTTTCCGCTCAATGAACGATAACCTTTAATACCAAAACGGTTGGTTGACTGGACTCCATAGTCCATTCGATGACCAATAGGCGGCTTCCACAGTATAATTTGAATTTCGTTTATATGGTTAAACTGTTATTCCGATAGCAGTGGATATGAATGGTGCTGTTTAGAGGAGGGAATATTCTGTTTGGTATATGCTTTTGTTGATGTCGTGTTGTGTCAGCGTGTGTGAATTACTGAACGAACATTTGTAACAAAAATGAAGTGTTAGCTTTATTTTATCTTCAGCCATGATAATCTGATTAGAGTCATGAGTCTAAGCAATAAGGTTTTACTTAGTATTACTTTTTTTACTGTCGTTGGCGGTTTACTAATATTAATAATGCGAAAGTTTGTGTATGTTTGTTACTCAATCATGACAAAACAGCTGAAGAGTTATGAATGAAATTTGTAACAGGGTTAGGTTATAGTCTGGAATAACACATAGGACAGTTTTTATCCAACGCTAACGTGGGCGAAGCCACTAGCAGAAGCTAGCTATAAATAAAATACAAATGGAATAATAAATTAAAACACTACTTTTGGCTTCCTAATTCTACCTTTTTTATCTTTTCACAGCATTCGAGCTACCGATTGACTTATCCGAGAATTAGTATTGTTATCGCCATTCTGATCAGTAGGTCATTATTAGTTGTTGTGGTTGGCTGTCCAAAATAATAACAAGCATACGTAGACAAGAGATTTGGTATTTGATTATACTGAATTGATACTCGTATTATACACTATTAATTGTTCGTTTAGAGATCTCATATCTGCGGTTTTTGGTGGATACCTAATACGAATGGACATGCATACTACCTATTTGGTTAAATATGTTTTGTTTTTGTTGTATAAATGTTTCAAGAAGATTATTTAGAATTTGTCTTTGATTGAATTACTGCTAATGCATAATAGTTAGGATTACCAATACGATTTTCTTTTTCTAAACAGAGTTTTATAGAGTTCTAAAATGTCTCTGAACACAATTTTTTTCAATAAGACTACGTACTCCATGCTATTTCTTAAATTCAACAATAGTGTTTATTTGTTTGTTTTTGTTGGTAACTTGTCATAATTTCCTTTCATTCAAAGCATAGTAAACTATATCTAGCAAAAAAGCCACTAGACCAAATACAAGTAATCCTTCACCAAAATTACTATTGCAGTATATTGGCCCAGCTAATGGCATACTTCGTTAGAACATTGCAACTGCGATGTAATTAAATTTGCATAGAAATCCCCCCAAATTAGCCCTTACTGTGCAGCCTACAATGTAACGACCCGGCCTCTTAGATGGAACTCCTTATAAGTACTTATAATAAAGGTTTGTGTGATTAGTTTAATTTAATTGAAGTTCAATATCTCTAGATACATATTAATTTACTAAAGAGTTAGATACCCCGTGTACTTATAAAAACAAGTCATTATGTGATTTTAATTATAAAAATCTTTTTTTGGGGTTTTTTGGGAGCGTTCCATTTAGACCTTGTATATAATTTGACACCGGTCTGTGTCCCATGGAGGTGGGCTGAAACTATATAACGCCAATTGCTACGAATCTTACATACTTCTTTCGTATTATCAACAGTCAACAATCTTTGCACGCATGCTCGTCGGTTCAACGCTTATTGACACCTTTGAGTAGATGTTTTCCGGAGCTGCGGATTACCTAGCGGGTTCTACGGGAGCTCCGGCATGAAAAAGCAGGAGTAGGAACAAGGTGCTTTTTAGTCAGTAAGAGTCTGACACTCCCTCTCACCCTGCCCAAGGCTGTAGAAGACATTGGATGATTTTCCCTCCTCAAAAAAAGAGTATCTGTTCTAAAAACAAGTTAAGATATTGTGATAACTTTCTTCAATAACATATTCCTTATACACTAACCTACATTGTAAACAGTACCTGCTTTACACTGTTTTTCTATTCCAATGCAATATAAATATGTATAGGCAGAAGTCGCAATGTGGAACAAAGGGGTTCGGTTACCAGTCACGATTCTGACCGGTACGATTGTACACACCGTTTTGGATGCCCGTGCGCCGCCCATGAAGTGTCGATGATATACCATAACAATGTGCTAATGTCACCGGTTTCATATTTATTAATATTACCACTTTACTTATATGGTTTTATTATGAAGATCGGAAATATTGACTCCGATCTCGATCGTGGTGTGATAAGCTTATACGTTTCTGGATGTGGTGATTTATCTGTGGTGGTTGTTTTAATTCTTGCTTTTATGTTGTTGGTGTTATTGGGAAGAAGAGGAGAGAATGGAAAGAAAATGGGCAAAAAAAATATTAGTGAATGAGATTTTCGTTGTTTCTTTAGTTTTTCTTTTTTTTATCAAATCCGCATTTTCATGAATATTATGAAATAGAGTTTAGTACTAGATGCAGATGCGGTGACGTCGCGTAGCCTACTGACACACACTGACTACAGCGCAGCAGGCTGCGCGACGTCGCCGCGTCTGCGCACGCTGCTCATGATGAAGAGTCCCTCTATGACTCGAAACTAGTCGAACTTTTCTCCATTAATAGTGCGTGAGTAAACCGTGATTTTTAGTTAATTTACAAAGCTATTACAAAAACTACATATTACAGCCGTTACAATAAATTGCATTTTTTTTGTATTATAAGCTATTACTTTACTTAGCCAGTTAACCTATAATTTTAAAAACAGAGATAAGTACTATTCTAAAAGTGGCACAAAAATAAATCCTTTTTTACATTCGTCCTTATCCTTTATCACAAACAATCAGTGTACTATACTTCCTCTAGTTGAAGCGACGAAATATTTCGTAGTGCACATTCCAGCAAATCATAGTTATCATATCACACATGGCTACATCGTCACGATTGTCGCAGGCCCACGCGATAACACAAACATTAGGTACGTTCTCAAACAAACGACAACTATCGAGATCCACGAACGCAATAATTTTGTGTTCCGCAATAAACTTTATCGATTCTCTTATTAAATTTAATATTTGCACCGCACAAGTCGCTGTAAATATGCTCCTAAATCTATTTTAGAATCGGTTTATATTTTATTCCGTACACGTGTTTGTTCGTGATAAAAAATGAAGGGAACAACGTGACGAAGTGACAAAAAATAACAAAAATCCAAAGATATACATAGTAATATGAACAATATTTTCTTATTCATTTCATATTACAGTGTGGTCTATGTAAAGTATACGAATTGTTTAGAAGGTAAATTGAAATTATTAATGACTTATAGTAGCCTTCGTAAAGATTTAATGCTGTACAATTTTAATCTCTAGTGCCAGAAAGCATGCCGTTGCACTATTTTGATGGTAAAGATTGGGTGACTGTGAAACCACGTAATATTGAAGTTAAACCAGAAGGTAAGACATTGAACTTAAAAAATAACAACCAGTATCCTTAGTACGAGTTTGTTTTACGTTTAAAGCGTTCGGCGCTTTGATTGGCCGGCTATAATAAACCAACCAATCAGAGCGCCGAACGCGCTCTCTCACACTAAAGTAAACTCATACTAAGACTACAGAATACACATTTTGAAATTAATATGAATAAGAAGAAAGTGATTTTTATCCTTTCGTTATAATATAATTGCAACGTTTTCTACAAAGTATTGAATATGATTGACAACATTACAATTTCAGTTTCAAGACCCATAAACATAACAGAGCTGTTAGACTTGGAGAAACTAAGCAGGTTGCTTCAGCCAATGAAACAAGAAACTACGCCCGAGACTACTACTACTACTACTACTACTACTAGAAAACCAACAACGAAACCTACAACAGCTAAAAAACCAACAACGAAGAAACCTACAGGTAATAAAAAACCAACAGCGAAACCTACAACTAAAACCACGAAAACAACAACTCGAAAACCAAGATCGACACAACGACGGTTAAAATTCATGACAAAAAGAACGATCCCTCCTTCTTCACGCTGTATGTACAATTTGTGTAATGAAAAATCTACCACAATGAGGCATAAAAAAGTATACGAAATCTGGAAAAGAGTTTGGAAAAAAACAACTGCTGAAGCCAACCCTACGACTCTTATACCTCCTCTTATACCAGGTTGGATTATTCATCAAGTGACTGATAAAAGAGTAATTGAATTTCCAATGACAGTGACAATGAATTATCTCAGAAGTCAGAAGACAACAAAGGCGACCACTCGTACTACAAAAAAGGCGACAATTCGTACTACAAGGAAAGCAACAACTCGAACCACGACGAAGCCGACAACTCGTACCACGACGACTAGAGCAACTACTACGCCTAAACCAACAACTAAACAAGTTACTAAACCTCCTGGCAGAAGTAATATGAATATGACAGGTATGTTACTTTAGTACTTTATGGAATAAGCCGGTTCATATCTGACAAATGTATAGTAAAACAATTGACCATTCCATTAACCGATTATACATCATTACGACCAATGATACGCTCGGTGTATTTTACGTCAGATGTAAACCGACCCTAAGATTTATTGGCTACTTGTGTCGAATATAAGGATTAGTAAGCTAGTCCTTAGATTTTTCATTTTGTACAAGGCCCCATAAAATGGTTCAGTTCCATTATGATTCCATCAAAGTAGGCTTTCCTTATTTCAGATCGCTTTTTGAAATTTTAAGATTTTTTACAAAACTTAGTTTTTAATTAATGTAAAAAAAACTCTTTTTTGTAGAATTCCCGACGTTACCTAAAAACTGGATGGAGTTAATGAAAGAATTTGTGAAAGTATTTAAATCAGTTAATACTACGACTATGTGCGAACGCTGTGAGTATAACCTTATTCTAGTTGAAGTTGTCATAAATTCAAAATTAGCTGAAAATATACCAAACGCAGTGCAATGTAATTGTAAAGTTTGCCTTAAAATATTTTATTTTCAATGTGTTTTGTTAACAAAAAATACATAAAAACTTAAATTAACTTAACTTAGTCTAAAGCTCCTATTTATTTACAGCAAGTTCAAAGGAAACTACAAACGCACCTTTAAATTTTCTTCTCTCTGAAAATAGACAAAAAATGACGAATGTTGAAGATCTAATTAACATTTTAAATGATGGTAAGTAACTAATTTATATTTGAATCTTAAAACAGCTTTTCGATTATTTGGAGTCATAGTAAATATGAGGATCATTTTTCTAAATCGAAAATCGCTAGTAAAGTAATATTTACGAAAAGTGAACGATTAATGTCCCTGAAAGAATGTCAATTAAAGAGACAAGGATCTGGACCACACATAACATAATTATAATTATATCTACGCCATCAGTTAAAACATAAATAACAACAAAGTGTATTCTAATTGTAATGTTGGTCGTGAACGGTAGATCCGAACTAATGACCTATAGATACTGCCGCATTACAACGATGCCCGATGACTTATCTCGATAAAAATCAACCTTGGGATACTTACAATACTTGATCATTTATTTTAATGAATATCTATTTTAATGGTCAAATTAACATATGATTACTAGTACCCATAAGAACAATGCTATTATAAGTAGAACATTTTTTTCAAATAATATGTACATATCAAACATATCCTTTAAGTCAATCATAGATAGAGGAATATTTCCTTAACAGAAAATAAGGCTTTAAGCCTACAAAAATATGTTTCATCTCAATATAGTAGTACTTAACAGAGGAGGAGAATTCTAATGAAAAATCAGGAAAAAGCTTGTCCTAAATATATAATACCTTTATTTTTTCAGGTGTTCAAATTGATAACGGACTAGTAGATGATTTAATCGATGCTCGTAACCAGTTACGTAATACTGAAACAGTCACAGATGCCGAATTACCTTTATCAGAAAATTTAGTTTTAGAACATAATATAGCCTCAATAAAAAATGACAATTACCAGCTTAAAAACAAGTACCTGTACTTAAAAGGTAGTAGTCTAAAAGGATATTTCGACAAAAAGAGAACCGCATATGAAAAGGAAGATGATGCTCTTTCACGAGACGGTGAAATATCAGCCTATATAAATGTATTTATAAACAGATACTTAAAAACAGATTCAACCTCTCAACCACAACAAACAACAGTAAAATATAATGATATACAAGCATTAATAGATATAATTCACGGTAAAATATCTCCTGAAGAGGTTTTACGAAATACCGATAAACAGAGAGATGTTGGGATAGAATCATTAGTTGAAAACATGGAAGTACAAAACACTGTTACAAAAAAGATTTTCAGAGCAAATTCAGACGCAGATAGCACTCAATTGCTAAAAAAGCATCGAGATCATTGGAAAGAAAGAGATATAAGAAAACATTTAAATAAAATAAAAGAAAAATATTCTGAAAAACAAAATGAAGAACAAAGACAAATCATTTCGCCAACTCTAGATAATGCAGTAGTTTTTACTTCAAATAAAACCAATCCAAAAACTAATGCGGATTCCCAAAACGATAAAAAAATATTAGGTAACGAAGACATACAGTCCTTGTTTAGTAATTTTGTTATGTTTTTACTGAAAAATATTTCTGCAGATGCACAAAAAGTTACCAAACCCATAAAAGAAACGAAGGAACCTAAACTAGACTATAAGACATTAGAATTAATTCTTAAGTTAAACAAAATAAATCCCTTTCTCACAAAACTTCCTTCTAAACCTACTGAAGATAGTCAACCACTGATTAAAGATATTGAAATAGATAATTTACCGATTAATTATTTTTCTGACAAAGATGAAATTTTAAACTATAATGAAGAAGATGACTATTATGAAAGGTATGATACAAAAGGTATAGAAAAGGGTTTGACAAAAGGGAGCTTAGGAATTAAGGATAATTATTATAATTATTAGTAAATGAGCCTATGGAAACATTAATGTTAAGAGGAAAGCCAGCGGCTACGACGAACTACAAAGAAATGGTTTTGCTTTCATTGATTTTCTATGATATATAAATGGTGATTCAGAGGGTGCTTTTAATTCAAATTTAGTAAAATAGTCTAAAATTTTAATAATGGCTACCGTAAAGGATCATAACTTGATAGGGGTACGAGTAATAAAAAGTAAAAAGACTAGCAAAATAAAAACATTTTTACAAAGTTTTTTTTTTATTTTTTGCCTGTATTTTCCATAGAATCAGTTTAATAACAATTAAGACTCAAATGACCGTTGTGAGTAATGAATTTGACATTAATAATTACATCATAAAATCGATTTCTTACAGTTTGTAAGTTTGTACATTTCGTTATTATTTTTACAAACGAATGTTATTGTTTCTTTATGCAGAATGAATTTGATAACGTTTATGGTTTCAGTGATTTATTTCTAACAATATTTTCCTTTCACGAACTCGTGTTGTTATTATGAAATCGTGTAACTGTCAAAATTTCCAATAAGGAACAACTGCCTTGTTTTTGTTGAACATTATGGTCAAGTGACCGTTTTTATGTCATGTCTTTTCTTATGGTCGTCTTTTTGCTATGGAATGGATTCATTGATATACAGGATTGCGCTGTAATACACTGTAAGTATATTTGAAGATTTTTTATTATTTCACACGAAGTTTTAATGGCGAACAATTAGCATCTTTATTGTGTTTCGTACCTACACTATTACTTTTATAAGCTTCTTGTTTACTCGTTTTATTTTATTTGTTTAATGTCAGTGCAAATTATTGTTGTTATACACATTTTTTTATATATAATTGCAATCGTCAAAAATGGCATCTCCACCTTAGAAATAGCCAAGTGCACTTTTTTGCCCAGTGCATTTGATTAGTATCTATAATATTGTGGATTGTGGATCATTTGAACTTACGTATTAGAATTATATCTAATAATTTTCCGTTATAATACGACATTTTAATTTTTTTTCAGTGGATCAAAGTAAACATTACAAAGGTATTGATCATGTCCTGCAGAAATATTTGGATCCTCTTCGAAAATTACAAGGTATGTAATGTACGTGATTCCATCACATTTGCTGAAGTTTTCAATAACTCTTATGAGCTTAATTTTAATGTGTATCTACAGCGCAACTACCGAATCATGCAATAGAAATGCAAATTGAATTTCACGATGTTCTTCCTACCTATACAAAACAGAAGCCTCAGAGACGAGTCATTCGTGTTTTAAATCCTCGGAAACCAAAACCAGGTGAGATAATATTACAATATTTACAACATTATTAAGTAACTGTGTAAGATCATGTATTTTTTTCTAAACTTCGTTTTTTTGTGTTCTTCAGCGAAACGCTCTCAGGATCAATCAACACGTAAGTGTCATTTTACAAATTATTATTTTTATTAGAAACAGTTTGGATATTTTTTGCCTTTTTAAAACTGATGATATGGTTTCGTTTTCTAGCTGAACAACAAGCACAGACAAATGCAACAACAGCTGCTAGCACAACGACAGCTCCAGGTTTATAAATCTATATAATCAATAAAATCGAAGACAGTGGTCCCCAAAGTTGTCTATCTATCTAAATTAAGTTTCTGAGTACTCAGGACTCACATTCAGGGAATTAAACCGTCACTAATATGATAAATTAAATACAGAACGGTTGGTTAGTATGTCTGTATACAGACAAGGCCAACAAAAATCGTATATTATAAATTGCGACCCATAGTTTGGGAAACCCTGATTTGAGACTTAACAAATATTACTGTACTAGCAAACCCGGTAAACTCTGTTTCGCCACCAATGATTTTCCCTGTTTTCCTGCTTTTCTATTGATTTTTCCTGAATTTTCTTTGCTATAAACCACACGGAGCCCGAGAAATTGGTTCCTGCGTTCTGGAGTTATAGCGTCAGGAAGGAAAACCCGACTTATTTTTATATTATAGATTAATTTCACTATAGCAAACTTATTAAAGGATATCTTGACAGCGTCTGCCGCACCAGTAGGAAAAGTTCCAGTGTACATGGAAGATTTACAAAAGGCACTCGAAGAACTTGAAAAGAAATTGAGCGGAGTGACCACACCAGCTGGGCCAGGAACAGTGACAACGCCGAGTAAGTTTTTCTTCACCATGCAATAATTTTTTACACTCTTGCCAATTTCAATTATACTGGGGACAATGCCATTTTTATTTCAGTAATAAAGCGCAAACAAGGTATTGTGACATATTCGTTTTGTGTTTGTATCGGTTGGATTTTTTATATATGACAATTGAGTTTCATTTGAATGAAGATTCTGGAAAAATATGTTCATAACAGTTTTAAGAACACATATTTTAAAATGTATGTTGTTGTATACTTAAAATTTATGGTACGACTACAACATATCAAAACATGTGTATCAGGAAAATATTGCAATGCCTTCGACATTATTTTGAGACATTGTTTATTAAGATTAATTTTGACAATAAATGTTTTTGGAAATATATGAATCTTGTTTTCACAGATGGTGGCTCGTGTAATGGTGGGAATGGTGGTGGTGGTGGCGGCAGTGGTGGTGGTGGCGCCAATAATCAGTTGCAAACACCAATTCGAAGTATAGACAACATTATGGAAATTTTGAGAAAAGGTATTTCATACATAATTTTTTCCAAAAAAATTTAGAATTTATCGTTATTTTTCTACATACTATGCTAAGGCGATTATTTGATATAGTAAGTGATAACATTATAAACCAGCTGGTTGTGCAAAGTCCACCAGGCACATGTAGTAGCATTTCTTTTCCTATGAAATTAATAAAATAGTTTTTTTATTTATTTATACAGGTATTAATATTGAACATCGGGCACCAAAACCGAGTGAAAACCTAGAATGGGTCCAAGTCAAGATACCTAAAAGAAAATAAGAAACATAATTAAAAAAAAAACAAAATTAAGTGAAGCTTTAGCATTTTAAATAATGAATACTACCTACTAATACCTACAATAAACACAAAAATAAATTTATTAGCATAAATTTTTCACTTATTTGATATTTATTATGTATTTTATATTTTTTTATTAGGACTGCCTAGATGGTGCGACTAACGGGTATGGGATCTCGGGTTCAATTCCCGGGTTTAGCAAAGTATTGCTGGGCATTTATCGGAGTTTCGAAAATTTCTCAGTAGTAGCACGGAGCCTGAAAAACCAATGGTTAAAAGTGGGTGTACATTGTACAGTAGCATCACGTGCTGTCATGTGCACTTATACCTCTTACATACAACAATTATTTCCTAACTTGTAGATTGTATGAACAAAGCTGTTCAGAAACGAATAACTTCTTCAAACAACGAAGTCTGGTTACGTTAGCAAGCTCATGTCGGACAATATAGTTTAACAACAAACAAAGAAGTTAACCAATCAATTACGTGGTCAGGAGCGACCGCTTGACCTCAGCCTCAGAGGGAACGCACAAAAATTAACTAGAACGTTATTTATGAACCTCGTTTTGAGATAATTCTGTGTAACGTTATTAACTCATCGGATTTTGCTGACGGTAAACGTGGGCTGTATTCATAGTCTTGGTTGTTGAAAGTTTATTAGGACCGCACATTTTTTGTATTTTTTTTAACTTGTTGTCAGAATAGGCCCCATAATTTTCCCTATATCGTGGGTGCGTTATAAGTTCCCCAGACCCGAAACAATAATTTGTGAAACACACAAAGAGTTGTTCCATGCTGGAATCAAACACGCGACACGTTGCGCGGTAGCCAGGATAAGGCAAAATACACGTTCCTAATAAAGGACCATTAAGTACGTGTAATTTATTAGCCACTGAGAAAAATGTGCAAGTTTCTAAAAATCAATCTAAAAATGATAAAAATTTCTTGCATAATTTTATATACTTATTAGAACAAATCTAATTTCCAAAACCGATCTCCAACTATGAATACTCACCAAGTTATGCAAGCTTGATGAATAGTTCAGTAAAGCACGGATAGGCAGGTGACCTCCGGAGCGCTGCAGCGCTGATCTGTATCGGTGCCCCGAACCGAACAGCGCAATTAAACTATTAGCTAAAGGACATTTGCGATGAATAAAGCGCTTACCGCTTTGTTCCATTAACCGTGCGGTAGGTGGAGTTAGGAATTTCGATTATCATGATAGGACGTTGTTTTAAATTTATTCCGCAAGGGTCAAATGTGCTGTCGTCATTTTCCAGCGTATTGGTAGTTCAATATTATACAACGATAATCATAAACGATTGATGTAAAGTTAAGATCCTATGATGTAGGTACTAAATTCGCTCACTCATAAACGCAAGTACTGAGCAATTGAGCATGTGTTCTCGTGTTCCGTTCCATCGTTAGGTCGACTGAAGTGCCTAATGTAGATTATTTTTAACTCTGAGAATTAACAGAGATACCAGAAAAACCACTGAGATTGCAGTTGTGTTGGCAATGAGCATTCCCCATAGAACAAATTATAAGAGTCTGAATTATAAATTTATATGCACCTTTACCAACCACTTTGAGGATAAAAGGCGTAACAATACGTGTATTCGTCCACCTTTCATTAGAATAAAAAAGATGATGATCAAGATAGGTCTTAGCAAACTTCTGTCCCCCTTAGTAATATCAGGTTCAATATTGATGCACAAATTAAAAATAAAAAAGCATACATTTACCCCTTTCTTTAAAATCGATAATTCGCTTGACTATCCAAGAGTACAACTGAACCAGTCATTGATATATCGTCTACAAACCATCTATTAAATTAGTTTGAATTAACTACGCGTTTACTGTGGTTAAACATACCATCAATATACTTAAAAACAATAAAAAACACGTATTTTAATCGACCCCAGCGTGGGGTCCACTCATTTTATACTCGTTTACATACAAACGAGGCAATTTCATAGCTGGACACTATTGCTGAGATCCTGTAATTAGGCTTGGCACACCTTGGAGTTTGTTATTTATATTTTAACCAAAGTGAAATAATCTGGTGTGCCATATGTTTTTTCTTATATTTTAAACCGTAAAGAACATTAATGTCTATTAAATATGGGTGTGAATAGGGTCGGAGCGAGTCAATCTAATTTCTAATAGGAGGTTGTGATCGTGTTAGTTTTAGTGAAATCCTAACTGGCCTTTCTCACCAAAAGCCTTATAAAGACTTTTAAAGATTTTTCCCTAAAAAGAAAAAGTGGTATAAAAATGCAAAAAAAAAACAAAAAATAAAAATAGGCTGAAATTGAAACACAGCTCGAACCATTAATTAAAATAAATCAACTCAACGTACTTAGCAACCAGAAACATTTATTCAACATACCACCAAACAAACTATCTCATTGAAAAACGATTTATCCATTTCAGCTGTCAAAATATCAATCTATTTTGATTGTAGACAGAACTTAAGTCCTAATCTAGCTCAAATGCTATCATTAATTCAATTAAAAAGAAAAAAAAACTACAGTAATGAAATATCTTGTCGAACAATATGGCTAATTAGAGCCTTCAAGTTTCAGCAAAGGTCTTCACAGTTAGTCTTGTAGATAAATGATACGTTTACAGGTGCATTTCGTTTTTTATTTACTAGCCGTAACACACGATTGCGCTTAAAGTTAAATAGTAAATTAATTGACTAACGAAACCAGGGTAGCGTGCCTTAAAAAGACAAAAGCGCCATCTATGCTATCTGTTACAGTAGAAAGTAATAATGCCAAGGTTACGGTAATAAAGGGTTGTTTTAAATGTTTTCATCATTGTCATCTTCATAGTCACATGACGTTTACAGCTAAACATAGACCTGCCCTAAATGACAAAAATTATCGGCCAATAGGACAATGCTTTTGGATTGAAAAAAAAAATGTTAAGATAATGCATTACTCAAACTCTTACTAATTTTGTCACCTTTGTTGAGGAAAAAGACATACAAACTAACATTGGCATTTATATTATTTATTTAAAACTAAGTATAGATTATTAATGTTTATGCTAATGGATAGATAAATATACATTCCGGTATAATAGGTACCTACTGGTGTTTGAAATGAAATTGTTTGTTTTATCTTGATCGTGAATAATATCAGGTATAAACGTCATTCTGTTATTTGGTGTTATTTGACGGCCATGTTGTAAATATTACAAACATTGATAAATGCGTCACTTTAATATTGAGTATCCTGAACTAAGCAAATAAGATCTCTTAGGTAAGTGCCTCAATATCCAAATTTTGATAAATCGTTATATTAATAATCAGGAATATTGGAAAACTGATCGATATATCCAGTGGTCTCACCTAATGACAGTCCGATAAATTGTTCTTGAAAGAATACATTTTATCTTCTTATTTCTTCTTCATTTTCTCTGCCTACCCCTATGGAAGACAGACGTGAGATAATGTATCCATGTATGTATCGTAAGTCACCATTTTTTCACATATTGTGATGACGTCATGTGTGCACTTTAAATCAAATGTAGTGTTCTAAAAAGACCTGCGAAAGTCCAAGAGGAACATTTTACAGCCACTAAAATTTTCAACAGTTCCCAAAGCCTCGCTGAACTGTGATACTATAAAACCAAAACATTTATCTTTCCAGCTTCCAGAACACTCTTCCTAAAAAGGCAACGCTTTCCTAACTTCAGCTTATCATTTACTTAACCACTACTTAGGGTACATTACTAAATTACTTAAATATTGTCACCGACGCCCGCCTATACAATTTTAGTGTACCAACAAATTTATGTAGACAAGAGCAATGAATAATCTGTACAGGAATTAGCATTCCTAAAATGGTAAACATATAGTTTATAGTAGACAGCGGCTTCAGTGCCGGAGCGGCGCGCGTAAATCAGATTGCATGGACACTACACTATTTTGAACAGTTCGAGGTATCGGCGGTTTCGGGTTAATGTTGGGTGTATTGGAATCGTAGAGGACGAGATGTTTTGGAGCTAACATTTTTTCCAGAGAGTACATTAAAATTTTTGTCCATCAGCTCTAAGGAACTAATAGTGGATATGGCTATGCAAACCTTTATTGTAGACGCAGGTATAACTTGCGTGTGCTATTTCACAAATATTTTAAACGCAACCTTCAACCAAATATAAAGCAAATAGGAAGCGATTTTTATCCTCAAGCTTCAGGTGCATAAAATTGCATAATTAGATGGCATGCAACTTCAAATTGGCAGGTAAAGCATGTTGACTAAACAAACAGCTTTCAATTCCGTATTATAAATAATAACAGTGGCATTGTAAGCGACCTTAGCGGGACTGCGGCGGAGCTACGGACAGCGCCCCGGAGCGAAGCAGCACCATAACATGCCTGTAATATCGGGAGCTACAATGAACTTTAACATTTCCACATAGGGCCCCTGATGGTCCCGACTTTCACCGTAAACGGCCAATTTACGGACGTCTGTCGACCGGCCAGTGTCTTAAGCTAAACTGTCTCAATTAGTGCCCGGATAGATGACCTCGCAATTTCGACAGCAATACCGGCCAAGATTGCGGTGGTTATTAGGTTAAGTGCAATAGGGCGGCGAATAGATGTTGCTGGAAAGCTCTTACCCGTGAATGACTCCGCCAAACGTTGTATGCCGGTAATTGTTTTTGACGTGCCGTGTTCTTGGTAATTCTATGTGTACCTAGACCGACATGTTTGATCTTCGAAGATAAGGTAGTAAGTAAAACTTAGGGCCTGGCGAGTAATTTGCTAATCGATGTGGTCTCATTCTGAAGCTTTCCAAGGCTGTTGAATTATAGTAAGCTTGTCTTCGGTCTTAATAACTTTGTAATAGCATCGTGTCAGTAATTCTCATGGTGGTAGCAACAAACTAAAGGTAACTCTCGTAGGTATATTAATGAAGAAAATCTCTACAAGTTTCGAGTCACAGAAGGACTCTTCACATGAGCAGCGTGCGCAGACTTTTTAGTTATTTTGTATGTCATTTTAATGTATCTTAAAATTTCAAATCTGTCGATAGATACGTATTATAATATAATTTTTCCTCAACGAAGGTACCTACGCAAATAAACTCGAATCTAAAGCCACGCCTTGTCTAGAAAGAAAGTGCCTACAAATCAGTTTAATAGCAACAATGATGCAGCTAATCTAACGAATTGACGGACTACACTAAATACTGGGCCTTTTTTATCACAAAGAACTAATTACAAATCTTTAGTAGTTATCTCGGACGCTTTCGCTGTTCATAATGTTTTTTATTTTTATATTAAGAGTCGAAATGAAGATGAAAGTGATCGTATGCATTGTAGTTGAAACTATTAGTATTTTATTGTATTGCTAAACAGATTTCTAATGACGTGTTGCTTTTGTTTTTAGATGGTCTTTATTTTAGACTTTAGTGATGGGTTTTGATTTGTAAATCTTTCTTGTTTATACTTCTTTTGAAATAAAAGGTGCTATTAAACAATAGTACCTTTTAAAGACGAGAAAATCATTCAATGTCTTATCCCGCCTTGGGCGAGACGAGAGGGACCTTTTCTTGGTACTAAATAGTAGTTTTTTTAGTAATAATAATTCATGTTAGTGTTGTTACCTAGTGGAAAATTTAAAGTGTATTAAACCGTAATTTTACCGGGATTTATTGCATAAATTAATATCGATTGTGTATTATTAGTGATTAGTGTATTATAAAACTGATATCACAAAACTACATAAAAAGAACGCATGATAATCAAGCTGTTTATTTATTATGATATTTTTAAATTTTATTTATATTATTCCTTATTTATAAACTTGTAATAATAATTATGTATCTTTACTTCAAAGTGTTTGTAAACACATTAAAATAAGTATCTCAATAAATATGTAACATGTAAGTATTGTATTGCATGAAATTAAATAAATGACACGCACATTAATCAAAGATGTAATAATAGACCGCGCCTATGCCACGTACGTTTGCGTAGATTACTTATAAGACTTAGGCTGCGTTGCTACAGAAGCTTATTCAGTTTTAAACATAATGCTATTATGTATACATAACACACACGCACACACACATAACTAAAGATGTATGTAATAAGTGAGGATAATTTGATGATTAAATATTTACTTTTCATCCCCAACCTGAAAACGTATTCTGTAGCTTAAAAGTCGCCTCTCGATGGGAATCTACATCACATTCTCGCCTGTTTACCTTATGTATGTCTGCATCTATAATTACGGAGAAGAAGTAATACGTAAATACTTCAAACAAGAAATTTAAATTGGTAGACCCTAAGGAAAAAATCAGTTGAGGACAAATTCGCTATAATGGCCTGTGTTGGACATGTTAACCCGAAAATCAACTGATCACTATAGGCACTTGACTAGCGAAACAGTTTTAAACTAAATTTAAAACTAAATAAAACACAACATCGTGTCCATAATATAATATCTAAAGGAAATAAAAATACAATAATGAGTCTTTTATCAATAGGGGAACATAGATTAAAATAACAATTACACAGAGGCGTGGCGGTTCGAGTACGATGGAGTTTGTATCACGACCTCCTTGCTGCGACCTCGCTCCTGCCTGCACCTCACGGGGCTGTCTGATTCACCGGCTTTCCGCGTTTTAATAGATCATGAATGTCATATTATTTATAAGTATAATAGTAATGTAATGTAGAGTTGAATGGTGAAGTGAAAAGATTGATGAATGCAAGAATTATAACATAGTCATGTCATTTGACGTTTTAGTGTCTAGGGTAGGCGTGACGGCATTTCCATGGGTTTTTTTTAAGCAGGGAAAATCATTCAATGGCTTCTCTCGCCTTGGGCGAGGCAAGAGGGAGTGTCAGACTTTAACTGACTAAAAACCACCCCGTTCCTACTCCTGCTTTTCGAGCCGGAGCCCCGGTAAACCCGCTAGTCCGCAGCTCCAGATTTTCCATAGGTTAGGTTGCAAACGATAGATCGATTACCTAATATGTAGTAGGTGATCAACATACTGTCTAAAGTCACCCGAGGGATACACACATAAGCAATTACATGAGCTATTCTGTCTTTCACTCGTATACCAGTGGATTCAATTTAAAAAACTATCTTCTTAGTTTTAGATTTGTTACGTTATGATCCATAAAAGCTTTAGTTAATTCTTTCAGCTGTGAATATCATGACCACCAAAGCAATAATTATGTATGAAACTATGACTAATACTTTAATAAAGAGACGTTGAATGGCCCATGTAATCTGAATGCTATCAATCATAATTTTGTAACGACATCAGCTCAAAGAGTAAGGCTCTGACAGCTAACCGAGAGGTCGTGACCGCGGCTTCTAGTTAACTGTCAAACGGTTGTAGGGCTCCAACTGTTATCTTGTGAGACTATCTATGATAATGATTGTCTACCGTTGAAGAAGGACTCAAATTAATTATAGTATATATTAATGTACGTACTGTTCTCTAAAATTTCAGTTTGAGATTATGTACCCTATAATTCTTAAAAAAGATGAAAATACAGAAAACCATGTGTCGTGGGTGCGTTTAGAAACATAAAATTTCACCTACACATGACACAACAATTTGTGGATCACGCAAAGAGTTGCTTTGTGCGGGAATCGAACTCACCCAACCCCCGCGCCAATAGGGCAGGCATAAAGATGGTGGATGTACATTTTAACACTGAAAACAGAAAACTAAAATTTTCCTCTGTGTCGTGGATTTTTTAACAAACACACTCACAGATTAATTATTAACAAACTCTATCGGTTACGACGAGGCTAGATTAAAATAGTGGTCAAGATCTCTTAAAACATTATAATAAAAAATTATTCGTAAATATTGATCTTCACCAAAACTCGCGATGTTTCGTAGCAACTGATAGCCCAATCATGGCGCTAACCACGCAGTCGATGGCTGTATGGTATTCTATTGTCCCAAAAATCCATTTGCTATAATTAAAACACAATAAAAAGAAAAACATAATCAAACAAGTTCGAAAATAGAACGTGACTCTCGGATTTGTCAGCTAAAAAAAAACAATAAAGAATCTATCAACCAGTTGACCATTCGGCAAGGTCGTTTCTGGGATTCAATACATCAGACCTTCTTAATCAGTAAAATAATATACTAGTTCGTACCAGTAGTACGTATGTATATAATCTAATCAATATACAATGTGATAGGGGTGAGACTTCTAACCCGTTAAGGCTGAGTTCTACATCTAATTTTATTGTCAAAAGTCGGGGGTCGAAGGGGTCGAATCCCGTCTCCTTAAAAATTATGGCTATTTTAATATTTTTTTTACTTTTTTTGATATCAAGGTTGTATGCGTCGTAGAAACAAAAAAAAAGCGACAAACGGTAGATAATAACCTTGGCTAACTAATTCATTACTTTTTTCATATGTTTGATAATGTTTTGGTGAGAAAAAAAATAATTTGTGAATTATTTTTACCGAAAAAATCACTATTTTTCAATATTTTCAATTAGGGGTTCAACCCCCCATATTATTTTTTTGTCGATAAAATTAGATGTAGTACTCAGCCTTAACGGGTTAGAAGTCCCACCCCTATCACATTGTATAAATACATTAGTAAATGTAAGTTACAATAGAAAAAAGAGAGTGCTTAAATGCTCGTAGGTAATTCAAGACCCTATTTACACGAGATATAAATAATAAAGAGCAGGTTTAAGGCACCGTTGCTCTCACTAAGCATCCTTCAACATGGGGGTAAAAAATAGAGGGTGAAAAATACCTTACCCTCTCCAGAATGTCCAGTAGTGCTGATCCTGATCCGGAGCTGAGGACTAACTAGCGGGGATCCGGCTCGAAGAGCAGAAGTAGGAACGCATGGTTATCAGTCAGTAAGAGTCTGACACTCCCGCCCAAGACGGGAGAAGTTATTGGATGATTCCCCCCCCCCAGGACCCTCTAATTCACAACTGTGACCTCTTATTCGAGAACCAAACAATCAACGAAGCAGTTGATACAATACGCCTAACATCTAAGTGTTCTAATTCATATTACACAATAATAGTAGTACTTATCTTTAGAAAATCGCATAACAAGTTGGCTCATGGAACAAAGAGCCGGATTTGAACGACATTTTAGCAGTGTATTTAGTCGAGATTATCTTAGAAGTGGTCAGGTGCGGCCCCAGTACGGCAATTATAAAATAATTATATGATTACCTATGCAAATAGAGTGTTTATTTTGTCCAGTTGTTCATGTGGAAAATGAATTGAAGTGGCTTTTAAATTTAGTTTTGTAAATTGCTGCAGTAAAGTTGTTATCTTAATGTTTTGATGACAGAACTAGTTTTGTGACATGAACCTATTTCTAATATTCACTTACATTGGCAATTAAATATTGCATTTCGACACCAGCAATTTATACTACGCTAACTCGAAAAAGCGTACTTTACAGTAGAGGCGTTTAAAGGCAAAAACTTGATAACTTTTACATTAATTAAGATATTTACTTGAAATTTGGTATGCTTCATATTTAATTTATTCATTGTAATATCTCATATTTATATTTCCTTAATTATTTCTATTTTTTGATTTAGCGCAAGTTAGCCGTATATAAACGTAATTCATCAAAAAAAAATTACATCTTATACACGTCTAACTTATGTTAGCGTAGTGTAGTACGGGAGGTCGTAGTGCATGATCAATCATCTGATGCATATTTCAATATTTTTATAAAGAACATGTACTTACTTACAAAAAGAATAGTCAACGTACGATTAATAAACTAATTAATACGTTAACACATAAGTATTTACTACGTAAAAGTCGCTAAGTCGTTCATTTTACAAACGAACAAGTATACACACGAACGCACTAAACTACGCTAACTATGAGTAAGCGCAGTGTTGCACAGATTTTGACCAAAGTGATCCCCGCGCACACTCCGCTAATAATAGTTGGCGTAATATTAATCGAGTAATTTCAAAAAGTACCTTTACTTAGCGTTTTATAAGATTTGTAACTTTCTTATTTTTGCATATTTCTTCTCAATTTTTTTATGACGTATGTAAACTCACATTTTAAGCAACTTGGCATAAAAAAACGTTTTTTCCAAATTTCGAGTTAGCGTAGTATAAATTGCTGGTGTCGATTTCTTGTTGAAACCTCAAGTTCTACCAATTTACTGCTATAATACCACAAATATACTTTCAGGTTTTCAGTCATTCCGAAAAAATAAGCCCTTCCAAGAATGACATAACCAACATGGATAGCATAAAACAATAAATTAGCTTCTTTACACTCAATAATAATCTGCTACAACAATATAAAAATGGCCCCCGTATCTTAAACACAATTTATACGTTAGGACGTAAAAATGTCTTGTAATTTAATGACCAATGAAAAATCATCGAGGTAGCCAGCAAAGAGGTCACGCTCGCCAGATTTTTATTACGAGTATCTGGCAATTTTTCGGCCAGTAACAAGTTGGAGCAATTTGCTCCCATTGTAAACAACCTTGCGGATAATAATTAAAATATTGACAAATAGCTGGTCGTAAAATTTTTCCACAATTTTTTTTTGTAGTGACAATGCATGAACATGATTTTTTACTTAATATTTTTATTCTTCAATTTAATGTTATTTTTTTTGTAGCTTATTAAAGTTACATGATTTCAGTATAGTTTTATTGTTTACTGGCATAATTACTGTTGTAAAGTACACAAGAATAAGCTCCTGGGTTCGATCACGAGAGTCAATCAATCAAAATAATGTTAAAAGTAAGAAACTCCCAATATTTTTCAGTCAAGCGTTTCGGCAACGCATCTGTGACTCCTCTGATGTTGTGGGTGTCATTGAGCGGCGCTGATCGCTTACCATCAGGTCAACTATTCCACAAAAAGTAGCGAAAGTATGAAAATAAATAATTATGTACTTACAGTAATTTATAAAATGTGTACTTACAAGTTTCTGCCTAACCTTTTACGCACGAGAAAGTGAATTATGCGTAATACTTATTAAAACTGCATTACTCTAAAACTGCAACGTCATTGTCAAGGCATGGAACCTCGGAGGTCGATCAGACAGACCTCAAATTGCAATGATTCAAGGAACCAGTATTCCACGTCACGGTATGAATCAACTGTACTAAGAAATGGGTAAATATTCTTTCTTAAATATTTATAAAACAATTTCTGATGACGTAAACATGTATAAATGTAAGTAATTATTATTAAAATTCCTTAAGTTTTGGCACAAAACCTATTTCCTTAAAGGAAATAGTAAGGCCTATAGCCTTATGAAGTTATAATTAAACGAATTATATTAATACCTTATTTCAATACTTGTCCCATGTGGTGATAGCAAAGTATATACATTGTTATCACTCATACTCTTTCTAAGTATCACAATATCCAAATAAGGGAATATACATTTGATATAGGCCGGGTAGCAGCGCTCTCAAATAAACTCTTTGAAATGTTGAACGAAAACGAAACGAGACCGCTCTGATTTGTTGGTTTATTCGAGCCAGCCAATCAGAGCGCCGAACGCGCTCTAGTTTTGATTACTTTAAACGTAAAGCAAACTCATACTAAGGGTACTGAAATCTCGATACTGAAAGCCGATAGCAAACCTATCTAGCGTTGAGATTAACTTCAACGCTTGTTACAACATTGTAACATTGAGTTATATATCTATATATGACATTAATTAATTAATCAATCAATTAAACCCATAAGCATTATACATCTGTCACCTCACTACAAAAGCAAGAATACTATTAACAAATACTCCTTTCAGTTCAAATTTTACACTTAAATGCTTCCTTTATACATTTTATTCTATTCAAATATATTGGAGGTTTAAATAACGTCATTTTTGCGTCGCTTGCGCACGTGCCGGCCAGTTGAAGGCTTTGTGGCGACGCCCGTCTATTGGGCGCTTACGTACAGTTGCGATAAAAAGCGTTTTTACTGAAATATTTTTGATGCTATAGAATTAATTTTATTTTTTGGTTTTTTAAATCGAGTTAACTGACCACAGTTAACGCTTGGAACGTGAGAAGTGATTGGTATTAACACAACAGAAAGATCCATTGAACTCCGTTTATACCGAAAATACCTTGTTTACCTCTTTATGTAAAAACTGTTATACGTAGTTGTTATTGAAACTCAAAATCTTATAATAATGCTGAATTCTTCAAAATCAACTAAAATGACTAACCAAATTACAATTGAAATGACTAACCTATTTTCATTGCATAATTTTTATTACTTTACATTTCTTGTACATTGATAAAATTGAGTGGGGCAGGATCTGGCATTGTCATTTTACTTGTACCTAGATTCAGAATTAAAGTCCAAGCACCTTCGCAACCGGCAGTACAACAACTGAACTCTTCAATCGGTGGTAGGTAGTGCACGATCGCGATTGTTAATCTGCCTCTCATTTTCACTCGTGAACGGCCGACAGGCGAAGGTCGATACAAAATTAAAAGTATTCTAATATCTGATTACAGAGGGTTTTTATGATTTGAGCTAGGCGATACCACAAAGCTTCCTGCCTGCTGTGTTTAATATAAATAACAAAATTAAACTACATTGTTTAGGCAGCAGTTTTTAAGAGTATGGTTTGGTATGTTGTACAGATGATCTGATAGGGTAGACTTATCTTTGATTTATGCGTTTCGCTTTTGTTTGTGGGCTAGGCGTAATGTAATTGTTTGAGCTCCTTGAAATAGTGGGTTCTAGATTTTATTTTAAATGTATTGTTCGAAATCATTTACAAGTTTATGTAACTGTTACGTTATGTGTAGTTTGTATTTTTTGTTGTTTCTTTCTTTCTTGGTAATAGGTAACGTTCTTACTTTGAAAAACTTTTTCTAATTTACAAAACCTTTTACCTCTTGACATAGCAATTGCCGTAGTTCTTTCCGCTTGAGTGACTCTTTTTTGATACATGAGTAGAATATATACTTGAACGACTGATCGAAAATGAAATTTCAATATAAAAGTTATGGACGCCAAAAAATGCTCCACTTTCTCGTATATATGTCAAGATAATACATGTACCGTTTGCCGTCAATATCAATACTATTATTATTCAAAAATTCTTGGAAACAGGTGATCGTAATTATGTGTCGGAGAAATGTAAAGAAGCCAAGCACGTTAAGCTATCCTTTGCCATTTTATTTACACAGAAATTTGAACTTTATTCTTTTACGATATAGTCGAAAATCTATTGAATTGATTCAATATTTTGGTCCATGTTGATTTGCAGTCGATTGTACCAGAATCGGCACCCATCTTTTCAACAAAAAACACTGTTACCGCGTTCACAAACTTTACAGTAATGAACAAAAACATCTCGGCTGATCAATTTACGAGTAGTTTTGCGAACTATTTTTTGTTGAAAAATCATTCGTCCGTAGTATCATTTTCACGTGATTATCATTTTTATAAAAAATACTTTCGATGTTTTAGATATTTCTAGTCACTTTTGTTCCTTAATCATTACCTATTATGAGCAAAGAAAATTGCGTTAGTCACCTAAAAACACAGCCAAATCCTCAATTTTTTCAATGATTCTATAATCACAGACTACCGATTTTCCTATCAGAGACATTTTAACAGAAGTCTTCTTCTTCTTTTTTTCTTCTCCTTTTTCTGATTGATTTCGTAACAGGATCCAAGACAGTCATTCATTTCCCTGGACGTCTTCCCGGACTTTAGCGTTTCAGTGTGAAGATCCCGGCTTACAGGAGCAGTGAGGGAGGTAGTGTCGTCTGATTGAAAAAAAGAAGTCTTCTTCTGGATAATAATGATGAGAATGATGATTGTTTGTTAATAAACCCTATTCTATTTTATTTTGAACTTTTGAATAAGCACAACCGCAAACATTATACTTGATACAAAAGCCTCTAATTAAAAAGGGACGTTACTTAGATATTCAGCACATCACATGAATAAAATCGATATTAGGATGAAATCCGTCTTTATCGATACCAATCTTTTTATCCAAGCTCTCGATTCTAGTCGCGTACGTCCTCAACAGGTGGCTCGCGAGATAAGGAAGAAAGTGGGTTATGGTAACCATGGCAACGTAGTGATTGTTTATTTAGATTTAGTACATCGCAAGACTTTTCCTTTAGACATCACGTGCTCTTGTTTATGGTGAATGGAATCCCTGGTTTTCATTTAGAATGTGAAACATCATTCCAATTAGTGGTAGAAAACATTTTATTCTGACAACGCGAACAAGCCTGCGAGTAAAATGTTGTAGATAATATCAAAATAATTTTAATATGGCTATTATCCATTCGACAAGCAAATCAATCTAGATTTATAATAGACTCATAACAATCCAAAAATTAATATACCAAAGCAATTTACTTTTGACAAAGCTAATATATTAGAAATTACGTCGCCTATTTTCTTCAGAACATGAAAGGCATTGAAACGGCCTCAGTCTAGACAAAATAAACTTAAAATATAAATCTAATCTAATCTTTTACATAATCGTATTGAACGCAGAAAACGTATCAAAAATAGACTCAAATTGTAATTAAAACTGCGCTTTGCCACATTGCACATAGGTAATTGAACAATTTATTGTACAATGCATTTCAATACGCCATTTTGTGATGAAACTCACATCGAAAGTTTGACAGTGCGTCAACCAATATGAAAGTAATTTGTATTATCGGTGGACCGTGACGGATTGTACAGTCAGATAGAAGAAAACTAATCATTTTACTGTGTCTGCCTGCGAATGTTTATTTCAATTTATATTACGATATCTGTCATATATAATTTTGTTTACAGTATAAATCATAAGTAAGACCATCACATTAAAACAAAAATAGAAGTTACAAACATAAAGCTTAGCAAGATGGACATCGATTTTCGATGATAGATGATAGACGATTGTGAAATTTACTCTTGAGTTTCATATTGATAGGTACACTAGACACTGTTATTGAGTAAAAGAGAAAAAAACTATTCAGCAATATTCAGGTTATAGTCATGTTTACCACCTAGTGGTTCTCAAAATTAGTTGCTACAGTGTAAATAAAATAACTCAAATACTCACTCACTTTCAATTATATTTCATAAGTGTCGTTGACTGTACTCTAATAATCTAATTTAATACTTTTTGACTACAACACACTCTGAGTTACGAAACTGTCTGTCATTTAATAGTGCATGTAATATATTTAAAATTATTTCTATTAAACGGTTGCATTTTGCAGAAATACTTCCTTTTAAATTCGCATTAACTAGGTGTCAAACAAAAAATAACCTTAAAAAGACTAAAGCTACAAATAGTATTAGAATAGGTATTTTGTTAGTCAACACAACACTGGCTGTTCCATACAGTTTGGTTTGTACTATTTAAGCATTTACTTTTGATAAAGGAGTTAACTCTTTCACAATACACCACACGGACAAAATGAAGATTGAGCAATCAAGGATTCATCGTCTAATAAAGATTAAGCCTGTATATAGTCATGTATAATAGTTTACCAATTTAATAACATTCAATGCACTACTGTATAATATTTACAACTAAACTAGAAAAAATCCTGAGTGTGACGTTGTCTCAACTAAACTGCAGTCGTACTATTAAACCTTGAACTATTCATATGGTTACTGAGGCTAAAATTGATTAAGATCGAATAAACACTCACCTTAAAAAAAATCGACATCAATTTGTCTCCAGAATCAGAATCCAAAACAAAATGGCAATTAATATCGATTTTATTCATGGGATGTGCTGAATATCTGAATTCAGCACATCACATGAATAAAATCGATATTAGGATGAAATCCGTCTTTATCGATACCAATCTTTTTATCCAAGCTCTCGATTCTAGTCGCGTACGTCCTCAACAGGTGGCTCGCGAGATAAGGAAGAAAGTGGGTTATGGTAACCATGGCAACGAAGTGATTGTTTATTTAGATTTAGTACATTGCAAGACTTTTCCTTTAAACATCACGTGCTCTTGTTTATGGTGAATGGAATCCCTGGTTTTCATGTAGAATGTGAAACACAATTCCAATTAGTAGTAGAAAACATTTTATTCTGACAACGCAAACCAACCCGTGAATAAAATATTGTAGATAATATCAAAATAATTTTAATATGGCTATTATCCATTCGACAAGCAAATCAATCTAGATTTATAATAGACTCATAACAATCCAAAAATTAATATACCAAAGCAATTTACTTTTGACAAAGCTAATATATTAGAAATTACGTCGCCTATTTTCTTCAGAACATGAAAGGCATTGAAACGGCCTCAGTCTAGACAAAATAAACTTAAAATATAAATCTAATCTAATCTTTTACATAATCGTATTGAACGCAGAAAACGTATCAAAAATAGACTCAAATTGTAATTAAAACTGCGCTTTGCCACATTGCACATAGGTAATTGAACAATTTATTGTACAATGCATTTCAATACGCCATTTTGTGATGAAACTCACATCGAAAGTTTGACAGTGCGTCAACCAATATGAAAGTAATTTGTATTATCGGTGGACCGTGACGGATTGTACAGTCAGATAGAAGAAAACTAATCATTTTACTGTGTCTGTTTGCGAATGTTTATTTCAATTTATATTACGATATCTGTCACATATAATTTTGTTTACAGTATATATTATAAATAAGACCATCATATTAAGAGAAAATTAGGAGTAACAAACGTAAAGCTTAGCAAGATGACCGTCAATCTTCGTGAAGCGTAATTCGATGTAGACGATCGTGAAATTTACTCTTGATTTCATATTGATAGGTACACTAGACATTGTTACTGAGCAAATAAGAAAAACAAGCAATTCAGCAATATTCAGGTTATAGTAGATGTTTACCACCTAGTGGTTCTTAAAATTAGTTGCTACAGTGTAAATAAAATAACTCAAATACTCACTCACTTTCAATTATATTTCATAAGTGTCGTTGACTGTACTCTAATAATCTAATTTAATACTTTTTGACTACAACACACTCTGAGTTACGAAACTGTCTGTCATTTAATAGTGCATGTAATATATTTAAAATTATTTCTATTAAACGGTTGCATTTTGCAGAAATACTTCCTTTTAAATTCGCATTAACTAGGTGTCAAACAAAAAATAACCTTAAAAAGACTAAAGCTACAAATAGTATTAGAATAGGTATTTTGTTAGTCAACACAACACTGGCTGTTCTATACAGTTTTGTGTGTACTATTTAAGCATTTACTTTTGATAATGAAGTTGACTCTTTCACAATATACCACACGGACAAAATGAAGATTGAGCAATCAAGGATTCATCGTCTAATAAAGATTAAGCCTGTATATAGTCATGTATAATAGTTTACCAATTTAATAACATTCAATGCACTACTGTATAATATTTACAACTAAACTAGAAAAAATCCTGAGTGTGACGTTGTCTCAACTAAATTGCAATCGTACTTTTAAACCTTGATCTATCCATAAGGTTACTGAGGCTAAAATTGATTAAAATCAAATAAACACTTAGCTTAAAAAATCGACACCAATTTGTCTCCAGAATCAGAATCCAAAACAAAATGGCAATTAATTATCAGCTACCTCCTTCCGTCCCATAATTTAAGCTTACACAATAACCTGCAATGACAGAGACATATCGCCTTATTACAAGGCTTGCTAAACAAACGCGAGTTCATGTTGAACACACATCCTATTCTTCCAACCATTCAACATCCATCAACTGACTTCCTTACACCAACGTCGTGACGTGTCGGTTATCTTGCGGTGCAGGCGCAACAATTTGTGGGGCTCGAGCCAAGCCTGATAACGCGCCTGAATAATACATTTGCTCGTTCTGCTCTAGTTAAAAGATCGAGCTTCTAATGCTCTAGTTTCAAATGACAATTTAAGGCTTCCTGAAATGGTGGTTTGGTTTGTGATGAAGCAATCTGTTTTGGTCTGAATTTGTCTGAAGTTTATGTTAGATGCGTACGGTACATGTTTTTTTTTTCAAATAAAAGTTGTAGGCTTTATATGGGTGTGAGTCAAATGATGCCTACTGTAATAGTAGAGGACTCTGCTGATAACAAGATGCCGAGTTTAATTCTCAAATTGAAGGTAATAGATATCCAATTGAGCTCCTAAGAAAAGTATTAAAAAAACAAGCCATTTAAATCATTGCACAAACACTACTTGAACACATAATCAAGCAAAACTACTAAATCATGGAATCAATCAGTGAACCTCTCAAACTAATGATCTAAACACGAATCTAAACCAGATAAAAGTTCCAACGATAAACTTTTACCACCTACCTCACAAGAAGACATAGAAGGCCAAAGGAAGCCACCAAGGTATCGCTAATCAACATTCAAATAGTGATCTTTCTATACATAACACTTAAGTGCGAATGTGATACATTTCCATATCCATCCGTTATAGATGTCCAAGTCACCCATACATGGACATTACTCAGGGTACCAGCCTACTAGTGATTTGTAAGCAATACTTTAATTGGACTCATTAAGTGCACCCGACATTACCTCAACACTCACACAAAACCAAACCTTATTTAACTAACAAGATAGTTCAAAATAGCTTGTTAAGGTTGTCATAGAAAGAGAAACCATTGACTTAGTAGGGAGTATAGGGTATATGGGGAGTAAAATGATGTTTGTTTATTTTTTGTCTCACTTGACATAGTAGTCCGGGATGTATAAAAACCTGCTTTGTCACTATTAGGAAGTAATTAAGACGCTATTGACAGTCCAATTAAATTGCGCGATGGTCTTTGTCTGATATTGTGAGGTAGTCGATGCGTCAATTTATTTTTTTTACTGATTTTGAACTCACAATGAAAACTTTATTGAACTCTGTATGGAAAATTACTTTATTAATAGATTCTATTTCGTTTTTTTGTACTCTGTGGTATAGGTATGATGCTGCTTATTTCATCTGCATGTTGTTTGAATTTGGGGATTTCCTATGTTGATGGAATTTGAATGTGGGTGTACATTGTACAGTAGCATTACGTGCCGTAATGTGCACGTTTGCCTACCCCTTCGAGGCGATAAATAGGCGCTTTTTTTAGATTCAATTGTATGTTTGTAAATGCAACCACGACACAGGAGAAAATCCTGCTATGGGGCAAAGCTTATTCGGGGATAAAAAGCAAAGTTAAAAAAACAAAACTTAGGAATCTACACCAGACACTTTCTAAAACTAGTTTAACTAGTAGTTACTTGTAAATAATTCACAAGACTTTTGTGACAGAGCTCTGTGGTCATCAAAATTGACTGACAAACATTTACATTTCCTGAAGTACCCTTAAAACAATAATTCGTGACTGTTATGACACCTACTATGTAACATAATTTATTTTGTCAGCCGTGTAGGTTCAAATCAAACCATATAAGAATATAGTAACAAACAATGTAGGTTGTAAGGAATTTCACGACTAAGATTACACCTACGAATTATTCTAAATTCGTCAAAAGCTTCTTATTTAATTGGTTCAATTCAATAAAAGGGTCTCTGTAGATGCCTTTTAGAGATGACATAAATCAAAATTTTCTAGTTTAACTGGCGTTACAGTTAAATTTACTTCCTATATACTCCTATAAGTGACCAGCGACCTAAGGTATTTTATTTTTATATAAAACATTGGCCCATATTTGGATTTCCTTCCATGACTTGGGTGCATTTACAAATATACACATGACACCCAGACCCGAAACAACAATTTGTGACATCAAACAACCCGCTACACGTTGCGCGGTAGCCGGTTCCCCAGCCACCGCACCAACCGTGCAGTGTAAATCCATACAAACCGATGTGTCGATGCAGTCGAAGATGGAACATGTCTGGCTAGAAACAACCTATGCACACTTCTTAGCTGTGCGCATTAAGAATGATGAACCAAAACGACCCATGCGACAAGGTGGCGTATCAATAATTTACCCCGGTGTTTAAAATATAACCCAATTGCAGATTTAAATTAATACATTATAAGAAAACATAACTTAGATTGTTAATAACATATCAAGCGGTTGTACACTACCCCTGAAGGCAAACAGCATAGCACGCTTTCTACACACTAAATGACCACTAATTGATGACGTATTAAAACGATCGACCACCACAAGAACAATATTGACTTTACATTCATTAATGATACTTTGTACCCAGCTACACATCAAGCTACGCAACACCAGTATAAACTGACCTATGGTCCTGGAGAAAAATCATACAAATCGAGACCAAGATAAACTGGTTTTGTGTAACATCATGTGTAATCATGTGTACATAATATCCTTTACTATCATCAATCATGATCATTAGGTCGATAAGTACTTATATTTTAACATGTATCTATTACAGGGCAATATCGTTATGAATGGCTAATCAAATTAAGGTTTACAAGTTGACTTGTACCTTAATATTTTTGACAAAACAATTGTGTTGTATTATTGAGACTCTCGTCGGCCGAATTGAATGGTTTTTATTTTTTTGAGGGGTGAAAATCATCCAATTGCTCCTCCCGCCTTGGCTGAGGCGAGAGAGAGAGTTTCTTACTCCTGCTTTTCGACCCGGTAAACCCGCTAGTAAATCCGCAGCTCCGGATCAGGCATCAGCCCTACTGAGAATACGGAATGTGGCGCGCCGTACGCACGTGTTTGGTTCTGGTCGGGTGGCGAGCTACCCTTGCTCGCCGTCCACAGACCCGCGCAAATTGAGTGTTTTAATTGTTGCTCTCCTGCTTGGCAATCGTACTTCGCATACGATTGTCAAGCAAGAGGTGCCGGGATCCATAGCTAGTTACCTTCAGTAATTACTGATAGGGTTTCATATGCTGATAGCTATTATAGAGGAAAAGTGTATCCCACAATGAGCTTAACAACTACCAAAAAAACAACTAGCAGTTGACATTGGATCTTTCTGAGTACTCTTAAGGAAAATTAAATCTTTAAGAAGAACCGAGAGATAATTATAACTGTATTAAATACTACTGTTGTACTAGAAATACAATAATTAAATAAATGCATATTCAACCGAATGCAAATATACAAGTACGAAGAAACGGTGTTGACATGTAATTACACTTATAAAGAAAATGATTTATTTATAATTTTACTCGGTAATGTTTTTACGCAATTCGTAAAACGTCTCTTTTTCATGGTCATTTGGCCAACATTCGTTAATGTCCTTTTATATTAAACTTACGCAAAATTACATAATTTTATTGTTCAATTAATACCTATAACGTCATGCCTTTTTATTCCTACGTCTTACAAATCCCGAAGGGGTAGGCAGAGAAGTGGGCATTATAAAATGCAACAGTCACTTAAGAGCCTACACCGGAGACAATTCCACACTCTGTATTAATAATGAGAAATTTTCGAAAATCTTCAGTAATAAGAGCTTTGTCCAACTTGGGAAGCGAACTCGAAATTCTTTGGATGACAGCCGCACTTAACTCGACCAATGAGGCAGTCTACTCTATTAAAACTTACGCAGAATTACACAATTGTTTAATCAAAATATCTAGTAACCGCATTGTCGCGTCATTCATAGCACAAATAGATTCGATCGCATTCGCATAGAATCGATATAGATTTTTTTATATCGATACCTATTACACAATAGTTACGTGCAAAACAGTAATTACTTATAGCCAATCGCCTTCCGTATGGTGGACAATGAAATCGATATTCGCTCGAGAACGTTTCGTTATCATGTAATATAGATCTCGGTCAAACTCTTTTTTGTTACACAAACACGCAATTTGATGATTTTATTTTACGCGTCGTTCCGTCGTTCCTCTGTTACGATTTATTTATTGCGGAAAGCGATATTATTTTGTTTTGTCACGAAGGGAACTGTTGCGTCTCAATTGATTTTCGATGTTTTATGTGAAAGTTTGGTGATGTAAAAACGTAATATCACCATAAACTGTTACCAACCAAAGGTTCCTTCCAAGAAGTTGATTGGAAAGCCATTGTAGAGGTACATAACTAGCAATGGACGTCTTGTAGCTGATATCACTATGTTGATGATGAATAAATAATATATGAATGAATTCATATTACAACGCAGAAGCTTTTTGGGATTGTAGTATCGTAATAATATGAGTGCTCGAACTCGGTTGATGCGGTGGCTGGGCAACCGTGCGGCGGGTAGTGGGTTCCATTCCTGCATGGAGCAACTCTTTATGTGATCCTTAAATTGTTGTTCTGGGTCTGGATGTCATTTGTATGTGAACTTGTATGTTTGTAAGCGCACGCACAATACAGAAGAAAATCTAGTGTGGGACAACGTTTAAAAATTGGTTATCTCTACAGAACAAAAAAATATATCAGGTGCAGATATTTTATGCAAATTAAAATTAGTCGTACATAGTTAGTCAGAAACCACAACAGTACCTACCTTTTAAAGATTTTAACCACTATACGCACAAACAGAAAATTAACACAAGCTCTAATTGATTTCTTTGAATTATATAAAATTACTTTGAAAAGTTTCCGCTAAATATTAAAATTTTCCTTGTTATGTGGTCTAAAGTTAGTGACACGGTTTAAAAAAAAAAGAAAAAAGGTCGGTAAGTTATTTTTTATAAATTGTAATTATCGCAACCTTAATATACAACACAACGTGAATTAATAAAATTAACTAGACTGTCTTTTGATTAAGTGTTTGAAAACGTCGTAGCAAAACATCACAATTAACTGTTTTTAAAATAATAACGCGCCCTTTTTTAAGTGGGAAAATCATCCAATTACTTCTCCCCATCAGCCTTACTGGGCACCATCAGCCCTACTGGGCCCCATCAGCCCTACCGGGCCCCATCAGGCCTGTCGGGCCCACTTTTTTTATTGAGGGGGAAATCATTCAACAATAATAGATAGTCGAACTGCACTTACTTTTCCGTGTAGGCTCACCGCCTCTAACTTTTACTTCTAAGAATAAGACGCATGATAATAAACCATCAATATAATAGAGTATTGATTCATATAATATTTTTAGAGCAAAGATAAGCTAAAACAAAAATAATCGACACTCTGTCATCTTTGGAATGAATTGTATTTTCTCTCTGAGTACGCCACGGTGTACGTACTGTCACTGTCAGGGTTGTCAAAAGTGTATGAAGATATTCGATTTTGTTTTAATTTTAAACTTTTTAAATTAAAGGCCGGCAACGATCCTGATCGTTTACCATCAGGTAACCCGTATGCTCGTTCACCCAGTATTACATAAAAACATATAGTGTTCAACTAACTTCATTAGGTACATTACTATTTTTCTTATTTATATTTCTTTAAGTAAATAATGTTAGCTATAAATTGAGTTAATGTGGAAACTACTCTATAACTGTTTATCTACTTTTTTCATGTCATCAAAGATAATATTAAAAAGAAAATCTGAGAATGATAGACACCCGTCGCACCATATTTCGCCAAGAAAATAGTGGTATAAAAGTAAATAAATTTACGTAGATTTTTCGTAGAATACTACTTACATCATAATATTTTCAATAACTATGGTCCATTACAAATATAAAGTCGTTTAATAAGAATGTTCTTTAACATTAGCAAAATAAATTTCGACCTCGAGTGACGACGAATGACTCATTTCTACCGATTCAATGCATGTCTTGTTATTAAACTGCTGGCTGTTGCAATTTATTTTAATTTTTGTTAGACATAATTTATTTTAAATAGTACAATAAAGCTTTATGCAAGTAAATGACAGGATATTTATTTTATGCATTACCTACTATCGGTCTGCTAGCAATTTTTTCACCAAAATTAAATTAGAAAAACGTGTTCAATGTATATCTAATAGCCATGAAATCTAGTCTGCTACCAATTTCACTCGACCCATTCAGGAGTTTTTGTGACAACAACGGGCTATTATAAATTGTTTGTACATAGGTAGACAGGCTCTATAGCCGGCCATATCATAGCCTACTTGCTAAATTAAATAAAACGCACGTTAAACTATCACTCAAAATCGTAGAAAAAACAGCTAATCATTTATTAGCGCCACTGTGATAGGCAGAGGTGCACATTCCGGCACGCAATGCCACTGTACAATGTACACCCACTTTTCACCATTTTTTTTAGAAATCGCCACGTAAAATAGTGTGAGCCTATTGCCATATACTGGGCACAATTCAAGACTCGGTCCTACTACTGAGAATATCGACAACCGAAAAAAAGTCCAGTCCGTTTTCCCGATCCGGGAATCAAACACGAGAAAAATTTACTAATTTATTTTTTCCAATAGACACCTTCCCTAACTACATACTCCACCAAGTACAGTCAAGTCAGTAGTGGTAGGCATGAATGATCGCTCGTGTATCGTATCGGCGGTACTATCGGTTGCACAAGTCATAAGTAATAGTAATTACAACAGATGGCCATTGTTCGCGGTGACCGATCGGCCTCAGCGTCGTTACGACCTTCGGGCGACGCAGGCGCACGATTTTTGACCATTACTCCATATTTATATGAGGGGTTTATACCACCTTTGTGTTAATTTAAAAAATTAATGGTCATTAATCACTATTTAATAATTTCTTATCTGTTTCTCTAAGTAGCGAATAAAATATTTAGCTTTTAGGGATGTAAATTAGATTTTTACACTTTAATTAAAAGCTTATTTGAACTGAAAATAATTCAACATTTCCGTTTATTCTTTTAAAATAAGACATTTATAACATTAATAAATGGTACAACTAAAATATAAAGCAAAATAAATCGATGTTTAAAAGCGACACTTCTCACAGTGGTATAAACAACTCTATAACTTGGCGCGCGCCACGATTGGTCCACTTGATATTGACACTCATTAGTCTATTTACTGCTGTAGATTGGTTATCTTAAACAATATAGCCTCCTGTTAATAACGCGATGTGGTTACATGTACGAAATAATGCAATGCTATCAGTAAAAGGGGATATGTCGACTTAGTTCCGGCATTCGGGTGCACTCGGCCAGTTTTACGAGTCGCCAACGCAATCGAGATTGTAATGAGCTAATAGAATTGCACTTGTATTTCTTACGTGCCACGAACAGGTGATCACATTCTATTGGTGCTATTAAACATTTGAGTGGGCACTTAAAGCTTCGTATCGACTCATCCTGTAGACGTTTCTATGCGTCCTCCATTCTTTGCAT
Organism: Spodoptera frugiperda; assembly: GCF_023101765.2. Taxonomy (NCBI): domain Eukaryota; kingdom Metazoa; phylum Arthropoda; class Insecta; order Lepidoptera; family Noctuidae; genus Spodoptera; species Spodoptera frugiperda. The sequence continues at coordinate 7,383,192 of NC_064216.1, forward strand.
TCTTGGTGTTTTTTCTTGAGCAGTTGCTCTGTGAGAAGTTAATTATGATTCTTTTTTTATGGTATAAGCCGGTAAACGAGTAGACGGATCACCTGATGGTAAGCAAAAGCCGTCGCCGATGCACACTCGAAATACCAGAGGCATTAGAAGTACATTGCTGGCCTTTTGGGGCTTAGGAATTTAAGGGTTGTTCGAGGATCGTTGATTGGGAAGGTTGGCCTTTCACTTCAGCCCTTTCGTGACGAAGCATGGCTCTCCCACACTTAGAGAATATTATTCAAAGACTTTGATTTTGGAATGTCCATATTTGGACATCACAAGATTTTTATGGTTGTATTGTCTATCTTACTCCATCAACCATACCACCTGGTATTAAACCTAGGACGCTCCATCCAGCTATCTTCTACTTCTCTTGCAGTGCAGATTACTCAAGTAAAAAATAATTGGGTACGAGACATCCTGTACACTTATCTTCAAACAAGATCTAAACCACATCTTCACTGGTGTTGTACCAGTATTACCAAAAACGTTATTTTATAACTAACTTAGCAGTTTTATTAAGCAACCGACCGTATCAGTAGATTCCGATTAATATCGGAATTTTAAATGAAGCTCTATTTCAAAACGTTCGCATCGGATTATAAGGCACACATGTCAATTAGACGTCGAAGTATTTGTAATATTTTTGCAATTTAAAATATTCCTAAATACATGAAATTCTTGGTATAATGAGTTATGTCTTGTACGGTGCTAATTACGTACGTGTGGCTGATAACGATTTATGATAGCTAGACACACGACTGGTGCTAATAAATCCCTAACTTTGGAGACTTGAACTATACTGACTTTAAATTATTCTGATGATCCGAATTCAGTATAAAATAGTGTGCCTTGATTTACTTGTTAAAATAGATATGATAAAAATCCAATATATTACTATGAATAATAATTAGAACATTTTCATATTTGTTCAATAAACCAAAATGTCAACTATCAAGTCACTCACTTCCATCTACGTATTATTTGGATATTGGCTTCCTAGTAGCACACCCAGTAGTGTGTTAAAGCTACTGAGCTTGATCTCCAGGTTTCGTATCAGACATTAATTAATTATTTGAACTAAACTAATTAACTAAACTAAATTAAATTAAACAAGAGACAACTAACTAACACACACACTACAAACTGATTGACTATTCAAAACAGCAACTAGTCTTTACACACAAACATTAAGGCCAACACGCAAATATTGTAATATTGTAATCAACGTTTGCCATATCATAAACATTTGACGTATCTGTCCATAAGTTATTGAGCAAGCTGTCATATTAATAAGCAGTTATGTTGAACTTTAAAAGTTCCATCCAATTTGCTCGTTTAAGCAAGTACAAGTAACATTTGCATTGTTGTTAATGTTTAACATTGCGTTCTACAGAATAAAGGACAAACTACTGTAAACAGTAATTAAGCTGAATATAGAATAGTTTTAGGATCTTACTCAAAAATAATTATACGCTTATAACTAATAAATAACAAGCTTATAACTCAAACCAAGAATAAATTTCAAATTTGGGCCCGATCCAAAAAAGGACTTTGTCATATTTCCTAGGCTTGGTAGATGGCTTAGGAACCGCAGTTTGGTCACCGAAAATTGAAACGGATGCTTCTTTATCATTCGAGGGGTGGACAGTTTTAAAACCCAAATATCTAGTATTGAGGATCAAAGGCTATGTTGTATTTGATATGCTGCTGCGTTGAGGGTTCTTGAAATCTCACATTGAAATAGGTCCAGGTAAATAATAACATACAATATTAAATTAGGCCCCCCATTCTTGACCCATTAAAATATAATACCAAAACTAAACTTTGAAAACAAATTGTCTTTACTCATAACAAAATTACGGACCATAAAATTTTGGTCCGTTGTATAATGTCCGGTCTAAATATTACACAAAAATGACTCAACTGCAGTCTTGTTAGAAATCAGTTATTACGTGCTTGTTTATAACAATTACGTTTTACAATCTGGTTACTTGATCACCTGATCTATTGATGGGGACCTTGAGATTCTTCGGGGAGACTAAATAAATGACAGAATCATTATTTGTTGAGTCTTAATTTTAGATTAAAATACTATATTTTTATTGGAACACCTGGCACACGACACGACAGTAAAATTATCAGAACTTATTACAGTTCCGGAGCTGCGGACTACCTAGCGGGTTTACCGGGGCTCTGGCTCGAAGGGCAGGAGTAGAAACGGGGTGGTTTTTAGTCAGTAAGAGTCTGACACTCCCTTTCGCCTCGCCCAAGGCGGAAGAAGTCATTGGATGATTTCCCTCTCTTAAAAAATGGCATAGATTTACGCCAATGTCGATAAATATTACACCATTTACTAAACAATCCGTGTCACCTTCCATAATTATACGACATACTTATAAATACATATCAGTTTGCGGAAGCTTGTACTGATGGTAGGGTATCACACAGATTTATGTGATGCAAACACGTCTACCAGCAAATTAATATGGAAATTATAGAGATCATGGATTCTTGTTTATTTGCATTCCCATTATGCAGTCGTCACATTAGGATAGAACAAGATGTTTGCTGTCGTTTGTTTATCTATAACATAACATACTTTTGTTCTTTAATGCACACGATACATTAGGCAGTGGTTTCTTATGTGCATAATTAAATTAATAAAGGTTAATCTTGTTGCTTTAGGTCTTAATTTTTACTAACAAGCAGATGTGCAGTGCAATATTGACCTTTTGAGTATTAGGGGGTCAGTATATTCACGGAGTCATGGTAGTGCGTTATTCCCAAATCCCAATAATACCCATTTACTTTTACTCAGGAATTTAACCTGAATCAATGAGCTCGGTAATGGCATCACATTTAATAAGGCATTCATATTAAATTGATTACGATTATAATGGTCTACTTTGTATAAGCTTTCATCTTGTCGGATTATAAACAATTAAAGTATTAAATAAAGTGCCATTTATTTATGCGTAAATAAATTAAGTCAATGGATGTTAACAATTATGAATAATAAAATAAATTAATAATCAATATGTAACAGCTGATTTTTACAATACTTAAAAACTCTTTATAAATGTCAAAAGTTTAATTGGAACTATTTTACTGTTTCAAATAAACTGATTCTAAAGAGATTAAACAGAATATGTATAAAGTAACCTTTAACCAATCATATCACTTCTCAGAAGACCCATCGCAGTTGTATAAAAATGCGACTCATTTACCATTAACTTGATAATCTCATGTAATGGACATTTATATTGCACACATACAATAAGGCTCGCGACCATCATTGTTTTTTGATGATTTCCTCCATTACATGTGAATCCTTACTGCTTATAGTAAAGCCCCATTTATGAGAAACATCTGATGACACGCTAATGATGGTTACATACCTTTAAGACATTTGTAGACCATCAATGGGAGTTATGATACGTAATTGGTAGGAAAAATGTTGACATGATGTCATACCGAGTGCATGCTATGGGTTTTTGTATAGGAAAATGTAAAATATGTTGTGCTATCCTGTGCATTGTTTCATCTTGGAACGTTTGAGGATATTGAAGATTGATATTTCTTGGTAGTGATGTTATTTTTAAATATAAATTGAGTATCGATAATTTTTATTGACAAAATAATTTGTGAAACTAATTTGCACAATAGTCAGAAAAAAATCTAAATTGTAGTATTGCAATCTATAACTGAATTCAAACTGCACAGAGAAACCTTCAGGAAATTTTACAAAATCGCAGTGAAATATGACAAATAAAGTCAATAAAAAAATTAAGAAAGACCGCAACCTTTAGCCTTTGCTGCAGTCATAAAAAGCCACGCATTAAGGGTTTAGAGCCACGTTCAATGTCACAACAATCAACAGTCAACAATAAAGCATCCATTACACTGTCCATAACGAAAATATAATAACATATCACATTTATATTATACCCTCGGACGTGCGTGCATAATCTTGCGTAAGAGTGAAAAGTTCGTCACAACCTCGCTCCAAATAGTTCAACTGCTCAAATAATTTGCCGACCTTGCGACTGGACAAAGTAACTCTTTTAATTATTATTATAAAAAGGATCGGTTGACATCCGAGCGTCAGACGTCAAGCTAGTGACGAGGTCACCCCGCTATCACTATCATGAGATCTCGATATCGATTCTATTTCGTTATACCTATCGAAGTATCGGACCACAATTTCATTGTTGTTTGTTATTATTATAAAGTCGATTAAAGTAATAAAGCGTGTAATTAATGTTGAACGATGTTTTTTTTTCGGTAAATTAGTTTTTTTTCAAAGCTGCAATTAATTTTTTTGAGTCATAATAAGGCTAGATCTGCAGTCAGGATAACTTTAAGGTCTTAAGAACGATTAGTCACATACTGAGCTGTTTCAACTCTGAACTTGAAATAAGTTATTTCCCCAACTAATTATAAGGCAAGATTTTTATCAAGTGGGAAATATGGAAGTTTTCGGACTATTCACTGCATTCCGATCGGGTTTTACCTACGCAAGGATGTAAGTGAGAGTTCGAAAAAGTGTTGAAAAACGAAAGTAGATCCAACATGTACTTTAAATGCTACAGATAATTAACACAGACGTGTCTGGAGCAAGGTCGAACTTTGACATTTCGATTTTTCGACAGTTTTCACTTGTTCCAGTTTTAATGGGCTATTATCAGAAAGCTTTTCGAGTTCCGCGTGATATATTTTATATTCAGAAAGTATTTTTTGCAGTCAATAAATGTTTTGGTAAACATATATCGATATATCTTTAAAAAAATTATATACGAACAGCTTCCATACTTTATCGATATTTTTTCCTACTGTGAGTTAGCACAGCACACATTTTTTTTTAATCTGCACTTAATTCGGATCGATTTAATTTAGTTCTAAATATTTTTTGTCGCTCATAAACAAAGATATGTAACAATGAAAAAAAAAAACTATAAATCTCAAAACAAAATCGTAATCTTATACGGATCCATAGACGTAAGGCCAGCGCTGAGATCCGGTTTTTTTATTAAAAAATAAAGTAGTTGCTACTTAATGGCAACCGATTGAGTGAACATTAAGTTGAAGAAATTATAATTTATCGACCGAGGAACAATAAATCTTTTTAGTATTAAAAATTCATAAAATATTACCAATGGTTCTTTATAAACTGGTTTCATTGTAATAGACGATTGGTGGAATGCGCGAAATTGCAATCTAGTGTCTAGTCTATTGTGCATTTTTTATTTGGAGATTTATATTCATTTGGGGAATTCTGACTAGAATGACTTCATAACATTGAGATTACGGATCTCGAGGTGATAATTTAGTACTTAATACTTGTTTTTTTTCTAAAATTTTAATAAATAATATTATGTTCGTAACAAGAGATGATTACAAATCAATCTTATTAGTCGCTTGTTAAATATATTTCATAACTTAAAACTAATTAAAGAGTAGCGAGTAGTTTTCAGCGAGACAGCAACGTATTGCGTAGGCGTTAGTTGACAAAGACAAAAAAATTTAAGCGGTGCAGCTACCAAAAGCAATTATTTAGACCACAGATGGAACAAATGATAAAAAATCATACGATACCTGGACTTACCTGTGCCATTTAGTCTTCGTTTTTTTATAACCGATACCTAGACTTGAGGTCGAAAAAAAACCTTTTTTTATTTCCCTAGAATTTAGTGGTTTGTCCTTGCATGCTCTCGGTATTTTTACCAGTTATTTTTGAAGCTCTGTTTGACAGGAGGAATGTATAGTAGGGCGCCGGTCGTGGCCGGTCGCGACATAAGCGTGACTCGAGTCAGCTTAACATCCAACGTAACATGAGCTCTCGACCACGATCTCTCTGCCCCTTTCTCTAAGCACATTAGCAGGTTTAGGGAGGTGGAGAGGTCTTGATAATTTGGTTATAACATAATCCTATCCGTTGTCATCTCAATGCCGGGTGAAACACGAACATCCGAATTTTTTTCGTCATGTCTATTAATGATAATTAATTGTTCGTTGTTAATATGCGGTTGTCAATCGCAACTTATTAATGTCAGTTTGTTTGTGTTATTAGGTCAGAATAGATCATTGTAGCTCCAGCTAGTTTGTCGTAGACAGGGCTTGGGGTTTTGTTTACTTACTGTGTAGATTTGGGCTGTAATTTAGTCTGCGTTTTCCAAAAGAACAATAACGTTTTTTTAGAAAAAAATCGACTTGAACCTTATTCCAAATTAAATAATATTCCGAATCGATAAGAGTTAATTCTTCAAACTATCGTTATTCACTAATTATATCAATAAAAATGCTTTAACGCATAAGATAACATAAAAATGTTTTAACAGAAATCAAGAAAACTTCTATGTACTGCACAGCCCAAATACAGACAACATTATCATGTTGTTTTTACTTTTAAAATTCACCTTGTTACTACGTGAATGAATTTAACTTTTTATAACACAGTTATTAGCAATGTATTATATTATGTCCTTACATTATTATAGAACCGTTTTGTAACAGACGTTATCTTTGCTTTTAATTAGTGGTACGTGTGATTGCAACCATTAAGGCAACCTTTATGCAAATTATCCTTCATGTAATTTATTATATACTATCTCAAGATCTCCAGTTATTTTACGATTTGAATTGAATCACTTAAAATGCCCTGTGGCTTATGTTTTTGTGTATTCTGTGATGTTATAATTATTTTGTGTGGTATTAATATAGAAATCGAGAGTTTTATCTCAGTATATGCATTTTGATTTTGGAAATTACCTATAGATTTATAAATTCATAAGTTGTAATAACTATCGTTCAACGTGGGGGACTAAGGGGGAATCCTTTGTCCAGCAGCAAACGTCTTCTAGCTGACGAAGATGATGATGATCTCAGATTGAGTAAGAATATTTATTTTGTAGCTTTTATGCCAATCTGCATTGAGCAAGCGTGGTGATTAATGCCCAAATCTTATCTGTGTGAGAAGAGTGGTTTGGTCCTTTGGTCAGCAGTGACCAGTTACTACCCAAGAAACTATTTGCCTTTAAAAAACAAAGCGAAATAATAAGTAACAATGCATTGCCTCGAAATATAAACATTATGCTTAGACACATTCACGAGATTATCTTTATCGTCGTGACGATGATTTATAAAATTTATTAAACAACCACGAACGTTAATAGCCAATATATCGCTTTGATTATTTCTCCAAGCGTGCATAGATAACAAACAACCAGTTTACTAAGGCCTCTATTTTAATTAAAACATTTTATTAACTAACAAGTTATTGTGTTCATCTACTGATACTGCAATTCTATTGGCAACAAGGTTTTAGAAAATAAATAATAAATTTAATACATTTAAAACTATGTGAACTGAATATTTTTAGTTTAGATGAGAAATATAGGTGAAGTCAAATATTAATATAAAAAAGTAAAATGTAACATAGTTGAAGAAGAATCATATAGTTTTAAGGACTATATATTTAAAACCAAGCAAGTAAATGATAGTGAAGGCTTCATTAAGTTTATTAGAAAATATGTAACAATGACGCTACATGGTCTTAGAGCCACCAATTCCATCTTACTGGTATTAAGCATTAGACTGTATGTCAAAGGACTAAACCTCAAAATAAGAATGAAGCCACAAGGGCGGTAGAGCTCAAATTTCTCTGGCGGAGTGGTCACTTGTAAAATCGTGACTAACAGTATGTATGCAAATAATTATGATTGATGTGTATCTTTCGCCAAAATGTTAAGGCTCGTGGGCGCGTCCTTGCTCGTTACAAAAGCACCCGAAGCCATGTTTTTGATTTCTAACAATGAACCGAAGTGCTAATTTAATGCTTGCGTGCTCGACACAGAAGTTGTTATAATTTATAATGATAGACGGTGCACCTTGAATGACAACTAGTAATTATAAAATAAAATATTGAATTTCTGTACTAGGGTCGCTGGCCAGATGTTCAGAGTGATGAAATATGACTGCTGTAGAAATCTATAGTTTACGATCAAACTGATAAGGTTTGTTTTGCAATGTTATGTAAGTTTTTCAGTAGTTGCTGTCTGACACTTGTATGTAAGATGAAGACTGCATTAGTATGAAATATGTTGTAGATAACTAGAGGTAGATATACTATACGGTGAATGGAAAGAGAACAAATAGAAAAACGAATAGGAATAATTAAACAAAAGAGAGTAATGAGTAGTTTGATGACGTTAGACAACAGAGAATAGAAGAGGATTATTGACGCCGATCGTGTGATGCAAGCCACTTGGAATAAGGGTAGAAAGAAGACAGCAGAGAAATAGGTCTTAGTAGGAATCACCAACTACTACATACTGTAGATTCTATTCACGTAGTAATAATATGCCACATAATTGCATCCCTGTTAATAAATTCACTATTATCAGTAACCAACAACGTTTCCATTTGAAGCGGATCAGGAAAAATGTGAGTCGACCGATCGTATGCAATTATGTTATAGGATTTCTTGTCATAAAAGTGTTAAACACTAACTTTACGGAACCTTACAATGTCGAATCAGATGTAATTTGAAATGAATAATTAATGAACATTGAGGAAGAAAAGTATTTTTTATTACCATTGAAGAAAAAATGTTCCTACAGCGCTAATTAAATTCAGGATGCTATGCCGGATTTGATACCGATAGCTTCCTAGGAAATTACTCGCTGGTGTATGAAGAGATAATTTCACACTGCAATTTGTTGAGTGCATTTTAATTGCGGTATTTATAGTTAATTTATTATATTTATCTTTAATTTATTATAACATTTTAAAGTATAATTAAGAATATTTTTTTAGATTGACACGGATTTTCTTGAGTACAAAGTCCATGTAGCGCTGGAGATACTCGTATATACGTATGGATTTATTTCGTTAAGGAGAATCTTAATAATAATTATTATAAATGCTAAAGTTTGTAAGTTTATGATATGTTTATTTGTTACTCAATACCTCAAAACGGCTGAAACGATCGGTATGAAATTTGGAGTAGATTATGGTCTGAAATAACACATAGGATACTTTTTATGAACCTTGTCTATAATAATCTACAAACTACTGCATCGTACACGGGTATACCATACCCTGGTCTAGTAAGTAAGTCAACAGTAATAAGAAAAAAATAATGTAAGTCATAAAGGTCTAAAAATAAAATTTACACAACATCCTTTATTGGGATTAAAAAAAAATAATACCATACATAAAACAAAATGAAACGATCAGTCAGATTATTTTGAAGCATAAGCCACCTGCATGACATAACCTGTTACCTGTTGAAACGAGATCATATTGAGTGCTGTTACTTGTCTGTGCACATTAATCGCCGAAACGCATTGAAATCACTTCGCAGAACACAAACGACCCTTTCACTGCAGAATTATATGCAAACTTTGTTTCCTTGCGAAATGCATTCAATTATAATGTTAATGTGTAGCTTTTTTTAATGTATAAGAGAGTAAATTTGTTTGTGGAATGTGTTGATTTTTGAAAATTTCAGTTGTATTTGCAAAAATCTTTTCCATTTGTTAGATTTATGAAACATTAGCTTCTGCTAGCGGCTTAGTCCGCATTTCTTGTAGGATAAAAAGAACAGTCTACTTTTATATAAGCTTATCTAACAAATAAGCTTTTTTTCCAGACCATAATCTAAACCAAAGGGGTAAAGTTGCGATACCTTAGCTTTTTTAAAGAAGTTTAAGATGAGGCCAGTGACATAAAAAGCAGTAAGAGAACAGTTTTAGTTTATGGTGAAAAATTGTCCTGATGCGATATTAAAATTTCCAAACATAAAATTATATATAATTATTTTCATCAATCAAAATTTTCACCAGACTAATCGTAGAACAATCATCTAGATTCTAGATTAAAACAGAAAAAAATAAATTTACGTCGACCTTTGATTTTACAACAAGTGTCATAATTACCTGAACTTTACATGCTCACGTGTCGTCAGAAACAAAAATGGCGGCTCGGGTCCATTACACAATGCTCACAATATTCAACATTGACAGTTGACGAAAGCAACATTACTTAATGGAGATCTTTGGCAGACAAAATAATGGAAAGTTAAAATTAAGATCAGACAGTCAATTAAACATTTTATCGCGTTTTGAATTAATTTATTTTGACTTACTTATAATTATTTCGGTCGCTACTTTAATTTTTGAGTGAAACTTTCAGTATTTATTGGTCTGATAAGAAAACACGTGTCTGTTTATGGGGCAGTGTTATAAAATCGTAGATAAAAGTCACAGATAGTATTTTTAATTATTTTCAACTATCACTTTACAATTTCTTTTTACTTTGTATTAATTTTACCCACATGGACAGCACAAAAACCGCTTTTTTATGTTTTTGAACGCAATCAATCAGTGCAATAAACCTAAAAAATATGAAAATCGATTAAGAACTCATATTAGAACTTTTAAATCTCCCATGACATTAGTCATGTCAAAAGAAGCAAATATGTTAAAATACATTGACCTTTCATAATTGCTACTCCAAACTTCGGAGACATCATTTAAAAAAATAAAATTCTAGACTTTCGGTCCTAAGAGCCTCAAAAAAGACCAAAGGTTAACAACCAAAAAGTCCAGATAAACAGATATACACCATTATAAACCTAGTTTACGTTAGTCGTGGCCTTGTTATCGATGAAGCCTACAAGATGTGGTGCAAGCCTGATTTACTTCGCGGAAAGTGTCCCCCGACATGCGTAGGCGCATAACAATCCCTACTTTCAACTTAATACGCCGTAAAAGATGGGGTGACAGGTACTCTAGTTACTTTGAAATACCAGAAGGATTTGAGGGAAATTTGAATTTGTGTACACTGTGCCTTATCGGGAAGTAGAGCACTAACGAACAATGTATTTATGCATCTAGTTGGTAGTAACGTTACAGTATCGTGTGAGGAGTGATGGATGTACTTCCTACTTTGTTTTTCTTTCAGGGGAAAACATCCAATGACTTCTCCCGCCTTGGGCGAGAGAGAGTGTCAGACTCTTACTGACTTAAAAACGACCCTTTCGTACTCCTACTTTTCGAGCCAAATAATACAATGTTTAGTAAAAGATTATTTTTGTTCCCCAGTTCTCTAAGTTTTTCTAAGTACATAACTAACTATTATACATTGACATTCTGAAAAATAATTCTTTGCCCTTCTTTGTTCTACCGTCCACGTGCAACCACCAAAATACCAACAACGTAGTACAAAACCAAACCGTTTATGGCAAAAAGAGGCGTGTTCAAAAAACCCACTTACAACTTTAAACGGTTTTCTGACCTTTGAAACATTCACAAACATCACAAAACAAAGGCTACTGAACTACCCATGTTATTGAAACCTGTTCCTCAATCATTGGACTTTGTACCTTCCATATCTCAACAAACAGCTTTATTTTGCACAAATGATTCACCGACCTTCAGAGAAAACCGAGCATTCACGGATACGAGTAGAACACAATAACTTAACAGATGGTATCGAAAAATCAAAGATAATAGTATAAAGGCAACATTGTTAGGACTAATTGCCGCTCCCGGTTCCGCCCGCCCAGGCGAATCGCCTCGAGCGAACATATTGTGTCTTTATTTAATGAGTACAACTGCTCAGGTGAGGCTTGTAAAGTTGTATGCACACGGAATATGATTGGAAAACAACACCAATATTATTAGTTACTTGTTCGTTATTTGAGGTTCTTATACCATACTGACAATTTTTTCAATTAAAACAATTTGGCGTATAATAAGAAGGTTTGAACACCATGTAACAAAGTGAGTACCGTACCGTATTGAATTTAAATATGGAATTATGGAAGACAGCCAACACGAAATGTGTAAAAAATGGTTAATGTAAGGAAGAATATGGATGGACACGAAGAAACTGATGTGTGTGTGTTTTTAGTCAATAAGAGTGACAATCCCTCTCGCTTCGCTCAAGGCGGAAGTCATTGGATGATGTTCCCTCCTCAAAAAAAAGCGATAGAAATATTAAATAGTTGTGTTGTTTAGTAGTTCCAATGTGTAAAACTCCTTAGAAGAATTACTTAATACTTTGTAGCACAATAACAAAGTTAAAATAAGGATATTGTTATAACTTTAAAAGATAAGCAGAGTTCTTAATTATTGTTATACTTTGTGAAAGCGTTGCAGTCCACGATATTTTATGTAGGCGTAAAATATTAATTTGTCTCCAATAAAGTAAATCTTTATTACTATTTACATGATCTGTTAAAACAAAAGTAATGTTTTGTTAATTTAAGTACTAATAAATCGTGTAACTTAATTATATGAGATTAATATTATGTGCTTAAGTTGACTTATTACGTTTCACTTTCCCCAAAATGTAAGCAGTGGTAACTTTTTTAATTTACGTTCCTTCATTGTTTATTTGTTCTATATAAACATAAAAAAGTGTTAATTATTGGGCAATCTATAGACTATGCTAAAAATTTATTCTTACGTCTAATATTAATATTAATAATATTAAAAAATTTATTCTTACGTCTAATATTAATATTAATAATATTTAAACTTTAAAATACATATCTTCTATATTTATCAGAAGGCGCGACGTCACCGCGTCTACGCACACTGCTCATGATAAAGAGTCCCCTTGTGACTCGAAACTAGTAGAGCTTTTCAATGGTTTATGTAAATATATTGAATATTTACGTAAACCATTTTTTTTAAACGGTTTTATTTAGTTTGACCTGTTTGTTTGTTTGGGTCAAGTAATTGGCAATTAATCCCCTTTCTGATTATCGATCGACCTGATATTTGGTGCACACTCTAAATCTTGAAGACCATACAATACAAGCCCATTAAAATCGTTCAACATAAAAATATATGTATTACTTGTTAAATAATTTACATCTACTGATCCTCCACCGACTGAATAAAAGGTTATGACACTCTTATACAACTCATTAAAGTTCGAGACTAAAAATATCAACCTATATAAAAACTGATCCACTTTTCCCCCAATTTTACGGACCACCAGCCATTTCTTTTAATGGTAATTGCTGTACAAACCACATAATTTCTTCTGCTAAAGTTCGTGATCAGTTTAATATAATTACACCTTAAAATGGTGTGCTTATAATCAATTTAAGAGACACTCGATACAGTCTTAATGAAGGGCGCGGTATGCAGTCGAAATGACATCATTAATGTTGCAACAATGTTGAAGATATAATAATTAATTATTATTGGAAAGGAGTTCAGTTTTTCTTTAGTTTAGTAACGATGTGAAGAACTGTAAGATGGATTGATTGAATCATTGGTTTTGATGTATCCAGTATAAATAATTCGACAATTTACCACTCGAGTAAAAACAAAACGGTTTAATAATTACCTACGAAATTCAGTAAGTACAAACCTTATGATACAAACTGAACAAAACTTATCAATAAATTGTCAAGCAAATACAGTAAAGGAAGTAAATTTCAGTACAGTTAAAATTAACGTGTGGGAAATACTCGTATCCTTATGTAACTCGCACTTGATAAAAGATAGGATGTAAAGATAAAAGATAAAAATTGCAGTATCCGCATCCGCCATCTTGGTTTATTATGAACGAGCGGAACTTGGGCCCTGAGAACATATATTTTGACCTACTTTATTGTTATTTATAATCACGGAATAGGTTCGTCAAGTTCTTTTTTTCTCATTTTGGACATTTAAGGAGATCGATAAAAAAGAATTCGTTAAAGTTTATGTGATAGTAGACAAATAAAGAAAAAAATCTGCTTACAGGTTTTAATTAACACCCTGACATTATAAGTTAAATAAAAGCTTGTAGTTTCAATACAAACCACGTGAGACAGCTAAAGTTCGACACCAATGCATCGGCCCAACCGGAGTGATACCACGGCCTTACAGAAAACCGGCGTGAAACAACGCTTGCGTCGTGTTTCCGCGTGTGAGTAAGATTATAAGCCCAATACTCTCCCAATACCGTCTTTGATTGCTTACCATTGGGTGATTCGTGTGCTCGTTTATCCTCTTATACTATAAAAAGAAAAAATACCTTATTTTCAAACAAATTCCAAAAATGAAGAAGAAAATAGATAGAGAAAGCATATAAAACTTTATTAAAGAATACAACCTTTGAATGCACCGACGTAACTCGCAAACATAAAAACGTTCAACGTGAAAACAATCTAAAACAAATAACTGCTCGTTTTCTATCAACCGCTTACGGTAGCGATGACTGTCGCGGCACGTGCGCTGGCGCAACTCTGGACAATTGGCGTGAGGTTGCCTAATGCTCTGATGATACATCCAACTAATAACTATGAACAGACGTAAATTATAGCCGAGTTATTATTACAGAGACATGAAATGATGAAGTAGGTATTTTAATACTTTTATGAAACATGAGATATTTTTATGGCAAAATAAAAATTTTCGAGCTGTCGGACTAAGCGAGAGGCCTTTTTTCACCAGTCTCCCAACTGGTGTAGTGCAGATAATTGTATATTAGTATTGAATGGAACTTCAGATCACACTTTGAGACATAGTTCCTTAATTGACTTTTACGACCCTCGCAGGAAGACTAGGAAGAGTATGGACAAGCGTATTCTTAAGAATCACGGCATGACCTTTGTTCCTTCACATTCAACCACAGATTGTTAACATTTAATCCTCAAAGCAAAGATAGGGTTTTCTTCTCGCCAGTATTTCATATACTCAACTAGATAATGACTCCTGAATTCCATTAAACCATATCAACCACTACCACTGTCATTTATCAACTAACCAGACGTTAAAAAAACATGAAATGCGCATTAAATATGACATTCTCATTAACAATGGTAGTCACGATTATCTTTGACAAAATAGGCTTTTTAAATTAGGAACTAAAAGCATAGATATCAATATCAGTTAGTCAAGGTTGTCGTCCAATTATATTACTGGATCAAAGTGATTGCTGCGCCTACGCAACGGCCGTGGCTTTGTCTTACAGTAGTGACATCTCTTTTACAACAACTCTTGCAGTTCCAGCTCACTGGTTTCTTTCATAATGTTAATTCAATTATGCTTTTTGATTTCGTTTTTCAGGTTTTTGTTCGATTCGATAAAATCTAGATAATTTTGTGTTGCATTTTCATAATTTCATATTTTTTCTGGACTTATTTTGTGATTTGTTCAGAATAATTTACTGTGTGCGTACTTCTGATTGGTTGTTCTAGTTTTTAAGAATAGGATTCTAGTTTAGAAGAAATAATAAGTGGATTATTTATTACTTTAGAATATTTTTATTAGGGTTGTCAGTCGTTTGATCAATAAATAGGTTAAGAATCATTGATACACCAGAGCATGAAACTCATTCGAGAACGTTATTCACATCAAATCATCTAACCCGCTAGCTGGCGACTAGAATATTATGATCGTAATCAAGGTCTCCTCAACAAAAAATGGACCAGAAAATGACGCCACTTAAAAAAATAACATGTCATCTAATCATCCGAATCACATCCTTATCTTGTGTAACATCACACATTAATTTATACGCAAAAACAAACTAAGATATCTGCCCAAAAAAATTATAAAAAAGACTACATCAATCACGAGACGACATTGTTGTTCGCAAACATTAATATAATTTATCTACAAAGAATTTACTACGTAACAAAATTTTAGATGACAATTTGACAACCGGACTGTACATTTTTCAAGCACGAACGAGCATTGAATGGTTAGAGGTTGCGTAATTAACGAATTTTGCCGACAAATTGCGAGTTAGGCTTCGTAGAAATTGCGCCCACCTTTATCTGCTCTATTTACTTACGATAATGTTTCGCAAGCTTACGCACAGACCTTTGGTGTCTGTAACATCGAGACGTGATCCTGCGAATAACTGAATCGGATCTGTTGCGTACTATTCGGTGTACACTTGCGGACACGGTTCAGTGGTGATGTTATTTTTGTGAATTATCTAATGTTAGATAATATTTTTTTGTTACCTAATTTGAAAAGCTCCGTGGCCCTGTTAAAGAGGCCTATGTTAACCAGAAGAAGAAATCGGGTCGATTATAAACGACATGAACAATGTTTGACGAGAGATAACATTAAAATAACTTTTTGAATTCATGAAACTCTTGCAACACTTTTCAATTTTCTATACTAGTACTTGTTGCCTTGCAATATACCCGTAGACAACTATAAATATTGAACTTCTATATACATCGTGTTTTTTCATAATTATTATACTTGATCAGTATTACCAATGCGTAATGTTTTAATAATTAATTAGTACAACACCTGACTTCAACAAAAAGGGAATACCGCAATATCATAACTCTTTCTTATAATATTCTTCCATATCATAGGATTCTATGACTTGGAAGACAGAAAAGTCAATGCAATCTGATTGATTTACGACCTATTGTATTAATAATGACACAACTCGGAAATGTGTCACTATTTATGGCCTCATTTGTAATGGCGTGCTTTATTGGACAATGTCTTGCTAGCCACTCGAGGGTGGAATAATCTGAATTCCTAATACGCTTTGATATTTCTCGCACATGAATTTAAATGAAATATGAATAGGATGCCTTCCGTATTTGGTCATTATTGCTGAATGAAATTATGATTCACTTATGAGTTTATGAGTCAGGGTTTTTTTCAAAACTTGTGACGTTTATAGACCTCGGAATATATGACTACTAAGAATAAAAATTCTTGGATTGTCGTAGAACAAAAGAGTTTCAAATGAAAACAATTTAAAATAATACATATGTTTATTGCAAAACATATCTTATAAACATGCTAACAAAGACTAACCAAACAATATCTTTAGATGATGCTATAGATTTGATATGCTTATATAAAAAGAACATGTTAGCGAGCGAATTGATTGATGATTTTATTAGCAACATAAATATTAATGATCCTCTTACTGGCTACAACGTGACTCATTGAGAGAAATGTGATGTTGTTCTAACACAACCTGTCACTAAGTCCACACCAACATTGATCTTTGATCCTTACTTCTGGTTACCGGGCTCCGGCACAAAGCAAGACTTCTCCCACAGGGAACGAACGGGATTGAACGGGGTAGTTTTTACTCAAACACTCTCTCCCACTTCACCCAAGGCGGGAGAAGTCATTGGGAAATCCTTACTTCTAAACTCTATTGTCTACGTTCAGTTTAGTATAGTGTACAGGGGTTTTAGTCCTGAAATATGCCTAACAACATAACAACATATATACCGTTAACTGCAGACAAGCAAAATATATTTTGCACCACTCCCAGCTACTCTTTAGACGGATGTCTTGAGACCCTATTAAATTACGGAACATTAGATAGAGACCTCTGAAGCGCTCTTATGGTTGAAAAGCATGACCCAAAATAAAGAAGACCCTTAGTTAAGTAGTGGACTATCATATCACCGGCTATTGAAGATGAAAGGAATCTAAACAATTTCCATCTATTTGATCTTAATGTTAACTATACAGTAGACTGTTCCAAATCACTGGTATTACCAACGTTATCTTTGCATATTCACAAACTACCACAGAAAACATGTTGAACAGTAATTGTGCAGTAATAATAGATATTACAAAAACATTACTATCGTCCAGAGAAACTCGAGCAGGTATCGATAGTCCAGTAGATAGCGAACTTGGAATACAACAGAAAATGGCCACAGATGATTATAATAAATGGGTCTTTTACAGAAATTATTGCAATTTATTGCCGTTTCGCCGGCCGATTTAATATTAGACTGGACTATAGAAACGTCTGATTAATAATTGCCTAATAAATTTCAGTAATACATCACTGAAGTTGACTTGGCTCACGATGGTCGTACGTCAAAAAATGCTTCTAAGTAGCCGGATGAAATACTGTTAAATTGTTTTACTACGCCAGTGAAGAACGTTTAACTTGAATGAAATGTGCTCCGAGGGTAATTTCGTGATCAAAGATTAAGTCAATCACTCGGATGAATTAAGATCGTGTTTTGTTTTAAATGTCTTTTAAAGGATCAGGTTGCCATTTGTACAAGTCAGGAGACTAATTTTAAATGCTTTATAATCAAAATAAAATCTTGATTTGAAGGTTTTTAGAGGAGAAGATATCTTGTTTTTTTATTATAGTAATATAGGAAGGCTTCTTTTGATGTTGTAGGTATGCAGGGTAAAGTAAATTAATCAGGCAAGAGCAATACGTTAATTTATTTACGATTCGGCGTGAACTTGCAACAAGACTACAGGATACAGCGGGTGACCGTTATCGTTATCAGTAATTCAACAAGGCACAGAATGTGGTGCGCGCTCGACAGAAGGCTTAATAAAGTATTCGAGCAGATGTAAATGGAACACGGAGCGGCCCCGAGGCTAGGGCGGGGCCCGAACAACACTTTCATATTATTACGACCGCATAGCACGCACACAGCCACACCGCACCCACACACACACACCCGCGATTAGATCGCAGCGGACATGCGCACGCGCACGCGATCCAACCACTTTCAATGATTCGTTAGCGAAATCATTAGGAGATGTAATGTCGGCGCATTGTAATACGTGTTTATGGTTATTTAAATGATTTATTTTTATTGATTGTTTTTGCCTTGTTGCGAGACAGAAAGTAATGATGGTCGTATGAATAAGGCTACTATTATTGCGAAGGTGATCGTTGCTACTAAGTTATTTCAACGTTTGGTAATGGAATCTGTTACGAGAAAATGAGTTGTCAAGTGGGTTATGTAGGGACATTCATCAATTCGGACGGTCGGGTCGTGTGTAGACAAGTTTAGCTGTTGCCTGTCTGCTGGTGACTGATGGGCACTGACCGGATAGCCTCCATGGCCACAGGATTGCTCATTCGGTACTAGAATTTCGATCACCGATTTACTTCGTGTCTTTTCAGTGTGTAATCAGATTCAAACGGCTAAATAGAATTATTTATTTATTAATGATCAAGGAATATTGAATGTGGTTTAAAATGAAAAACTACCTCACATAAAGGACTAAATTTTAAAAGAGCACTTATCTTGCATAATATGAATAGAACGGTATAAGGATACCCCCTAGTGCGATATAAACCTTAGGGCGTACTTAAAGACCACTCCTCAATTGCTAAGGTTTGTCAGGCAACAAGGAACAGTGATAAATCAGATCATTTTTTATTATGCCTTGTTTACAGAGTGGTCGCAAGTTTAGCAACTAGAACAATGGATCTCGGTTTCAAAGCCAAATAGACCAAACAGTAATTGGAATTTTTCAATTCCTCCGTCGATAAACTAGGCGCAAAGCAATAGACTCGCTCTACATTATATGGAAGTAATATCTGATGAAAATGGTAGAAGTTAAATGTACCTATCTCAGCTTATCCTACGGAAAAATAACAGTCATAATGTTATATTTAATTTAATGGTCTAAATAACCCAGTTTTCTATTAAAATTTATCGCAAATCCTGCTTTGAAAGTGATACATTGTACGTAAGGCTAGTTAGTAGGTACTTACTTACGTCGACTGTCAATCTCATCAATATTACAGGCTGGCAATGCGAGTGCTGACAGTATTGACATTTTATTAACATAGGATTGACAGTTTAGTTGATAGCCCTCGAATAAATCCTGTTTAATATTCACAAGTATTTCTTTAAGCCCTAATTAAGTTCTTGTTTGTGTTGTCAGTAACAAATAGACGTGTTTTTTCTGTATGAAGAGGGCCTAGTCTAATAATAGTAGAACTTGCTGTTTCTAAGTTTCTTGTTACGTCCGTTTTCTGTCAAAAGAAATAAAAAACTAAAGTACACGCCCAAGAACAATTCATTACAACTAGTGAGAATTTTCAAATTAAATTACCAAAAGAAGATTTCCAGTAATACAATAATACAAGAAACAAAGGCAGGTTCTCAATCTTACGATTCCCAAACCAACAAACACAATTTTATTGTCTTGTACCACGTTTTTATTGGATCGCGAATTCACATTGCATCGCAAAAAAGTACAAAATCATATCCCAATAATTTTTACGTCTCATATTTGGGAACTGACACTCTTCCTTCTATTTGCACTAATCGAGCATTATTACGAATTAATGGCTTATTACCAGCAATAAAAGTGAGAAAATAATATGGAAACTTATTTCGGACATACGGGAAAGGGCAAAACTTTAATCATGAAGGTATTATACCAAGTTCGATCATTCCTCGATACAATTGTCGCAAATGCTGGGTAATAAAATTTTACAATGGCAAAAGTACGGTTGATTGAACATTGAGATTCGAATCGAAAAAGTACCGTGTGTGAATCTCGAATTACTTTATTAGTGTATTATGTTTGGGAACTCACAGTAACGTTTATTTCGATTCCATCCGACCGACTTTTACAAAACTAAAATTGGTGTCAATACAAAAAATCGGAAACGTTAGGGAATGAGGAAAGAGTTCCGTTCTCAGTCCATTCTATGTTTCCAAAACTAATTAAACATTAAAAGCGACAAAACATTTACGTATTTACCTAAAAGCAAAAATATGTGAGAGCATGAGAAATTGTCCGTAACATAAAACTTAATTTAATAACACCAACAAAGAGTCGTTCACACTCGTAAAAAATTAGCATGGAATACAGGATGCTCATATTATATTTTAATACTTTTTAACACTTAGTGCATCCACATTATGAACACATAAGGGAAATGTGGATACCTCAGGCGAGAATTACGAATATGGAATCGGCCTCATTTATAATTATTCCCAGAGGTGTGTGAACGCACTCCGAAACTTAAGGTGTCGTTCAGACGAGTGATATTGCACCTCTTTGTCGGCGATCTGACTGTCTTCTTCGCGCCAACCCCATTCATTAAGTTCGCATGTCCGTCGGACGGCGCGATTATTGCAATTATTTAAATTCACACCTTTGAAATACGAAAAAGCCTCTTTTTACATTTAATGTTTCGTAAGCGTAAGGAAATGACGTCTCATTCGAAAGGTGTAATTAGGGACAACCTTGGGGTTCAGGGTTGTGCCGGATTTATGCGCTTCTGACACGGTGACGCGTTAATTGTGAGATGTTTCGACATTATATTGTGCGACTTTAATTGGTGCCGATATTTACATTGTGCCTAATAGGAACATCGCTTACTTACATGGGTGGTTGACTCATTGTTTTGTAAAGAGATCCGCAGCTGCGCGCGCTTTGTAATTGCCGCGAAAATTTCTGCATAAAAATATTTTCTTGAATACTTTTCCTTTGTTGGACCTTTAAATTAGTTATTATTTACATAATACATAATTGTATGTATATTTCAGTTCTTCTCCGAATACTTTAAAGAGGTATAAAATAGCTGTTAAGAATATTTTGTCTGAAACCGTTGCCTGTGATCCTTCAGGATGAAAAAATAGTTTGTAACGAATAAACGTCCTGTCTACCTTGAATCCTTAACAAATTGTACTCGATACTTCATCCCTCTATCTGACGCATTACGTAATGTTCCGGCAGATATCTAAACAGGCCTGGGGCGATATTGAAACTTCCTTGTTTTAAGCCTAAAGCTTTTCGATAAATACATCAGAGCCTATAAGACGGGGCAGATCAAATATCGGGCCGCTTTCCGTATTGCTAGCAAGATTAGACGATTTGATCAATGACTGGGATGAATGTTGCATTGGAAATGTCTATGTAATGTCCCAGGTTGTATAAGTTTGTGTTAAACAGTTTTGAATAATAGATAACATTTGTTCTACGTGTCCTCTTCTCTTTAAGAATAATAATCTTTTAGAACTTAAATCATGTAATACAAAACTAATCTCGTTATTATTTCTTGTATAATTATACATCTACAACATACATAAAATGTAGGATAGATAGATCCGTACGCAAATATTCATATAATTGCCTCAATCCTGTTATAGGTACATTAGAATTTTGAACGAGTTTCATATTGCAATGAGTCATACACCTGATAGTATTCTAGTTGTACTAGCATTAATTGTTGCTTTGTGACATGAGTACATTAAAGTATCTATGAACGTGCATAGATACCTATTTAAGATACTGTTTTAACTAAAAATCACGGTTTACTCACGTAAAATAATAGAGAGAAGCTCTGCTAGTTTCGAGTAACAGAGGGACTCTTCATCATGAGCAGCGAGCGCAGACGCGGCGTTGTCGCGGAGCCTACTAAAACTGAGTAAACCGTGATTTTTAGGTAATTTAGTATGTCTCACGATAGTTAAAATAAAAATAAGATACTGATGTCCAAAGAATTTATTAAACTCGCATATCTTAAAATTACAATTAACAACTCCACTGAAATAGCCCAACCTCGACGGAAGCCTGTCAAAAGTAGGAAATATCAAAAACGTCCTTTTAAAAGAGCCATTGTTCAACCACAGTTCCATACATTCAGTATTCCAGTGATGATGATCATTACTAAATTAATACATTCGTTTCTCTTCCAGACACTGGTGTTCATTGTTTTAACGACAAACATGACTCCAAAACTACTACAGTTGACATATTTTTTAATCACATCAAATTATAATAGAACTAATTACATCAACAAACCCACTACATACAACAAGAATCCCTCAGAACATTCCAGAGAGACACCGAACATCCATATTAGGCTTCCGCATGCCCCCTATCTAGAGCTGCAAACTGGCCAAGTACCCTACCACCTTGGCCACACCCAGGCCGCTAACCCTTGTCGCAACCATTATGCACACACACAAAAGATGTGGTGGTATTGGTATTGGTCTAGTAAAATAGATGGCCACCCTTCCTTTCACTGGCAAGCGGTGCCACACTTATAGTTCAGACGTATTGATAGCGTTTATCGGTTGTTTGAATTTATATTGCTTATTTGTTGTTGTATAATGTTAGAGTTTTGGCTAAAATTAATAATAATTATTGAGAGTAGAAGAAAGAAGTGTGCGCATTGTCCTGAAAAAGTATGAATGTTAATTTGCTTTTCACGAAAATTAGATCGTTCTTTTCACTTTTCACAACTTGAATAGATTTTGACAAATTTTACATATTTGATAGTCACAGACTTGTCAAAGTTTTCATTCATCATGAACCAATTCAGTAATTAATATAGTGCCATACTAGTAATTTTCGACACGGAAACAACACGATACAAAATGATTACCTCAATCCGAAGTAAAATGTAAACCAATACATTTGCAACACGATTTAATTAAAGAATTAAATCTACTAACTATAATTTAGCCTAGAGGTATGTGCAACAGTTTGTACGTACTACTAGCGAATCTAAATCATACATTCTCGTGATTCTTGTCAGCGCCAATTAGCCAGCAGAATTCTATCTAACGTATACTTTCAAACGTAAGGAAGCTGAGACTCCTCTCACATTTACCAATTATCCAACGCGTTATCGATAAGATTTTGTAAATAGAAGCTCATTATTTACTTCCTTAGTGCAAATAAAATTACTAATTTCACTTTTATTTGAATGAGAAATTGATCATTGTTGTTTAGCTGAACTGATTTTCAGTGCTTATAAATAAAACTTGTACACATAACATCTAACATACCATTGCAAGTTTGGTACTAGGTAAGACTTTAGGTATAAAACCAATTGGAAAAATAAGTAGCTTAATAAAACAAAGCTTATCGACACTATTTAATCAACCAAACCCAAAAGACAAAAAGGGCTCTAACCGAACACCATTCCAAATCTCAAGGCCGGCGTCCAAACTATAGATACGGCAGGCATCCAATAAGGTATCTATCCATATACTGATAACAGATAAGGCTGTCACCGGCGGGCGGTGGTCGGCGGTAAATATCCGCCGTGATATAGTGCGCAAGCGACGTCTACACCGGAGCCGCCATGTTGCCGGTGATAACGCAGAAATTTTGCTTCTCGCGGATAACTGTGATAACAATGTATTCTGATGTAATATGCTGTAATGTTGTTTGAGTTCATGGTATAAATTCCATTCCAATAGTAGTTGTATGAGAAAGACATAATCAAACTAATCATTATTTTATCTGCAAACAAAAAATAATGTTCATAACTGACCAAAGCTTTTCATATAGAGGGTTTTCTAGTCAATATGATAATTGGTGAAATGTGAATTCATTGTTTCAAGTACACCCATTGAGAATCATCGTCATCAACAACAGCCCATTATGATGTCCTATCGCTATACTATGGTCTCTTTTTTTTAAGGGCGAAAATCATCCAATACCTTTTCCCGCCTTGGGTGTGGCGAAAGGAAGTGTCAGACTCTCACTGACTAAACACCACCCCGTTTCTACTCCCGCTTTTCGAGCCGGAACCCCGGTAAACCCGCTAGGTAGTCCGCAGCTCCGAAATACTATGGTCACCTAGACTATTGCCTTCTATTACAAACAACACCAAACACAGCTCCATTAACCGCACCTAAAACCAATAAAACAAGTCAATTATTAATTAACACAAAAGAACGTGGTTACACACAATAAAGCAAGCCTTATCAAACACAATCGAAGTTGTGCAGTAACACAAGATGCAGGTGTACCCCATCAATATCGAAATTGACCTACTGCGTTGACACTGCGCAGTGATAATCTTGTGAAATTAGAGCGGATTGGGCACGCTGCCGCCCGCGCGTGCGCAGTTGCGTGCGTACGTCTACCAGACAGCCTTAGTTATTATTTAGAATTTAAATTTAAAGCCGAGTAATCCTTTTCAGTTTGCTTTTGAATGCGATCGTGTCGTAACTGTCAAAGTTGATGGAATGCTTTGAAGGTATCTTATATTTAGGGTCTGTTATTTAGCATGTCTAGAGCTGTAATGTAGCGAAACATCATTAATTTGTAAAAATAAAATTGCTGATTTTTTTTCTTACAGTTTTTCCAAGTCATTTTTTTTTTATGTTTAATGCGTCGACGTTGGGCCGCTATCTCGCCTGATGGTAAGTGATGATGCGGTCTACGATTTAGGGTTAGCCTGAGTCTTTACCAGATTTATTTTAACGTCAATATTTTACCTTGTGTCATCTGCCTTCCACGGCCTAATTAATCTCGTTATTACAATATGTGAGTCTCTTGACTTCATCTCTTCCTCTGATGCATTCTACATTCAAAATAGAACTAAAGTAAATACAGAATAATAATATAATTTCATACAATAACAGAACAAAGTCATTACGTAGAAATTAAGTGACCTGTCTAAACCAAGTCCTAAACTCTTGACCTATCCTAATATAGTTTGTAATTAACACCCACACTGCGTACAGAAAGCTATAGATCTTAGTAATCATTGATCATAATAACAATCCATCTAGAAGCTGTTTCAGTCTATCCACCTTGGAATACGCTTAACAGAATTCATTTATGACCAATTCTTTTTTCTTTAAAGGGTTTGGTGAAGTTGCCTTTTGCATGGCAAGGTACGTCATCAGATCCGGAGCTGCGGACTACCTAGCGGGTTTACTGGGGCTCCGGCTCGAAAAGCAGAAGTAGGAACGGGGTGGTTTTTAGTCAGTAAGAGTCTAACACTCCCTCTCGCCTCGCCCAAGGTGGGAGAAGTCACTGGATGATTTTCACCCCTCAAAAAATAGGTTAATCGTCAATAGGCAGTGACAGGTCTGTCATCGTTGAATGTGAGGAAGGCACATAGTCCGCTAGTGGACACTACTTCATCTACATAAGAGGGTGAGACATATCCTATAATCTTTTTTAAACTGTAAGTAGTCTTAGACATACCCTCCACGTTTTTTTAGACTACTAGAGGTCGCAATTTAAAAAGGTTTCTGTTTATCAGAGTACTGGTAACTGTACCCTTAAGTACGTTGCGATCTCATTAAAGCTCTGGTCTCTGTAAATAGTGCAGTCCCTCAGTCATCTCCATCGAAACCCGCGGTACAATGTGTGTGACATAATATTGTTAAGTGTTCTACTTTACTATCACAACACGGTTGATTTATTATTTCAATTATCCAAATATATTAACTTTTTCCATTCATTCTTGACACCTATTTATGTAATTAAAAACCTGCTAAACTAAAAATAAAACAAGTGCACTTCTCACGTAAACTTTCCACTTCAAAATATATAAAATCCTTTAATTATGATGTCTGTGCAAACAGAAATACAGCCGACGATATTAAGTGCAGAATGTGGCAACACTTTAATGTCGATCATTATTCAGTGTTGCAATAATTAAAGATTACTTGACTTTTCAGTAATTAGTGGTAAGTTGTGTTGGAGTGAGATTTATCCAATTGAGGTCGAACCCGGACCCTTCACCTCGCATGATAAACTTATGTCTTATCAATCAAGTGTAAGCTACTTTGTCAAAGATTATTGAATTTATGGAGGCGGTTGCCGTGTTCTTGTGAAATTAAACATCGGTCTTTGTTCTTAGTATGTAATAGTGACCGTTGTACAGCGTGTCGCAAATTGTGACAGACTTTCAGAATCCATGACAATTTACATTCATTTTATTATAACTTTCGTGAGACATACTAAATTAATTATTATGTTTTCGGCTTACTCACGTAACTGTTTGACGAGAAACTCGACTATTTTCAAGCCATGCTAGAGGCTCATATTCATGACCAGCATTCCGAGACAATTGGCTACTTGACAGTTTTCGAAAAAGTTTTGTATTATATTCAGATGTTTCTTTTTTACGTCTTACAATAATTTATTTTCTCGAAATATAATTATTTAATAGAAAAATAACATATTTTCTTCATTCATTTGAATTGTCGCGCGAAAACAGCGTATCACGTGATATTCCATAACGTGACGTCACATTTCACAAAACAGTGGTGGAGTTGTGCTGTCACTGTTTACGTACGGCGGTAATGTTTAATAAAATGTGACGTCACTTGACGTACAATCATGACCGCGCTGCGTTTTGGTCTCGTAATGCACAGATTCAAATATCACAAATTTAAATTTCAAAAATAAAATATTATAATTAATATTAATGCAAACCAATAATTATACAGTGATTGTCTACCTTAAAGCTATCATATCAAACTTGTTTCATATTTTATTGTTACAACTGTCAAATAGCCAATTGCCGCGTCGTGTGTCGTTAGATTTCTTTCGTATTCGTTTTGCTTTACCAAGTTTTATTAGATGAATAGCAAATAAAAAATTAATGAGTGTCACAGTGATACTTAATATTTTTTTATATAAGCATTACATACATCACTATCATCATTGGTACAAATAGACGATGACTAAGATTAATATTAAAGGATAAAACCTCTTTAATAATTCAATCCTTTATCCATTGATACCCGACAAGCATGAGACAGACATGGCACATAATTCCCTTTAATTCTATCTCTACAAAGACACCACCGTCCTATAATTTGCTTGAAGCGCCATCTAGTTGAGAATTACTCATAATCATTACCGCAACCGATTACCGGCATAATACCGGTACCGTATAGCTCTAATCGATAAAGATAAATGAGCATACGGTCATATTAAACACCCACGTTGATCGATCGGCATCGCCTCTTCATTTTTGTACTGAAGCGTGTATTAATCATGGTGGCGGTAATCTCGTGAAATTTATTACCTCTAAGCGAATCTGCCTTGGTATTTATCAACAGAATGTGTGGGCTAACATAGGTGAGATAGTTTGAGCTGGATGTGTGGCTGGAAATGAATAGGTAGCTTACTATTTTCTTTGACTATTTGTTTCTACATTCGTGGATATTACGTGAAATATTTCGGGAACTGTTGAAAAGCATATGTACTGAAGAGTCAGAAACCTCAGACGCTATAATTCTGTTACTTAAATGTAATTTAGTATTATGATAAATTGACATATAGAGAGCAAATTAGCGATATATTAAAGAAAGGCCAAAAAGTACCCTTAACAGACTGATGACTGTTGATAAAGCGAAAGAGGTATGTAAGATTCGTAGCGATTGGTGTTCCATTGTCTCTGCCTACCTTCATGGGAGACAGGCGTGAGGTTATGTATGTATGATGTATGATAAATTAACTGTAACAAAAATTTTACATACCTATTAAAATCCAACCTAAATATTGCCTACACATTTTTTATGTTCAAAAATTCTAAATCAAGTTTAACAAAATCATTTTGAAATATCTTTTTTTTTCTTCATAGCCATTTTTTTCACAGCCTCATTACCATACCGTCGTATCCAGTCCCCACACATCCTTGTTAAGCAACATAATAGAGATGACCGGCCACCGACAATTAGCCTACGCGTATTAATAACGCCGAACTGACGCAAATTAGATAAGTCCGCCTTTCTAATTTAATTTAGAGCATTCTTGAGATTTGACATCTCAAGATTGATAGGCACACCTCTAGCTACGATACGATCTGGATGCTAACTTTCATATTTTATCGAAATAAATGCGGTACATCACTGTGTAAGTGATTGGGTGTAATAATACTGTCAATGTTTTGTGCTAGAAGAACTCATAATAGATTTAATTTGATTTTTTAATTGATTGATTTATGAAAATTATATCTCATTGTATCGTTTACCGATCTGTTCTATTTCTCGAAGAATAAAATAATAATCTTCTTTTTTTCTAATGTAAATAATATTTCAATGTTCCCAAAAACCAAATAATACTTTACGCAACCAAATCAAAGCACACTGACAACCACTCTACTAAAAAGTCAGCCATGGTTTAGCTATGCTAAATTACATTATCACATTATTATGTATAAACTCATTCATTACCTTTACTAAAACTAATATTTCTATAACAAACATAGAGATATTTCCATAGCAAGCAAGTAATGAAAGGAAGACAGGTAGTGAGTAAGGTATACGCCTTCGAACCCCGAGTCACGACACAGCCTGGAGCTCTGCTCACCGTATTTAGAAATGAAAGCGTGAAAATAAAGCTAAGAGGAATATGTAGGCGGTAGGTTTAATGTGCACCTTATTCATGAAACAATTGTTAAGTTATTTAAGCTATAGAAAGGTGTATTTTGTGTTGTCATCATCATTAGCCACAAATTGTCCAATGCTGAATGTAGCTTACTCCAGTAACTTCCATATTTGCACACATTCAAATTCAGATTAATAAAACTCTTGACAAACATATGGCTAAATAATAAATCTTCAACTATCTGCTCATAAAGATCAACAGTTATATTTTATTCATTCTAAAGTGCCAAAAGCTTATAATTTTTACTTATTTTTTCCGAGTTATGTGTGCTTTCTAATATTATTCAGACACCTCTGACAAACGGTGAAGGAAAACATCTTGAGGAAACATAGGCTTATAATTTCTAATAATAAGTTTGAAGTCGCCAACCCGCTTTGAGCAAGCGTGGTGATTAATACTCAAACCTACTCCATGCGAGAAGAGGCCTTTTATCAGCAGTGCCCATTTATAGGCTGTTGATATGTGTACTTTAATTTAAGCCAAAACCTCATAACGTTTCATAAATAGTCCCACTTCCCAGGATTACAAAATCTCATACATAAACATTTTCATACAAAACTCACTTAACGTAAGGAACATCTCTATCTATTAGGTACATACCTGCGCCTGCGCCGTAATAAACAGTGCGCAGCTGGGATCGAACCCGCTACCTTATTGGCCGACCCCACGCGGCGGTAGATAAACAATGCACTCTTGCGCAGAAGATATGCGCTGCCAAATGAATGTAGACCTGAAAAGGGGTAGAAGGGACTGAAATGATTTAAGACCACTTAAAATCAGTCTAAAACATGAAAAGTAGAAATATCTGAATCCATGGAAGCATAAAAAATTCAGAATTTACAAGAATTTCTATGTAAACATAAGCTTTAACTAAAACAACAACATTTCAGTGCATGGTGGCTCGGAAACTGGCCGCCATGCAACATGTAGCGGGTTCAATTTCCGCACGGAGCAACTCTTTGTGTGATCCACAAATTGTGGTTTCGGATCTGGGTGTCTTGTGTATATGTAAACTTGTATGTTTGTATGCGCTCCCACGACACCTCTGTGTCGTACGGAGATACAAACCTGAAATTAATCTCAATTGGTCAAATCTTGAACCTGGACATGTTCTGGCATTGTGACCAACAAAACGGGTAGCACCATACTCAATATATTCGATAACCTAATTGCAATCCTTGCTGTACATTAGTTCCTTAAGGATATTAGATAATACCATTTACTTCTATGAAAATACAGTTCTATCAGATTCCTGCGCACGATTCAGGTAGCTTATCCGAACATTCCCTGGGCGGCAGATATAGGGCTATTCACCGGCGCGGTCGCATTAACTCATACCGTGCACTTACAATGTCCGGAATGTATGATGCACCTTATAATAATGGGATTCTTCACGCACTGCCTTGCACACTGTTCCTGCTATTTATTTTGTGGTTGCTTTTCGAAATAATTGCTTGTGCTTGAATTATTCACTTGTGAATTTTGGAGATGTGGTTTTTTTTATTAAAACGTTGTCTCACACTAGGATTTTATCCGGTGTTTTGTGCGTATAAAGAGTTGGTCCGTGCGGTAATTGAAGTCGCTACACGTTACGCGGCAGCCAGTTGTCCATTCACGGCGTCAAGCGTGAAGTCAAAATAATTATAATTTTTGGTTCTTTATCTCACATTTTTTGTTTTAAAAAGATTAATCTAGTAGAATGAATCACGACATTTTTCAACCAATTTAGATGATGTAAGGCATACCAAAACCTTGTCACATTTTTCATTAACACATCCAATGAAAACCATAGTAAAAAATATAAAGCCATCAATATCATAAACTCCCATTCAACCACACAATGAAAGCCCAACAATAATTAATTATCTAATAACATCAACAAACAGAGATAGCAGTCATTACGTTATTTCCTTGGTGACGTAAACATATCTATTTGAGGTTAGGAAGTAAATCATGCGCGTGGGCAACAGGACTCCTGCGGCGCACATCTGTTTGTGTGCGCACACATAAATTATCCAGGTACTCCTCACTGCTCCCGGCTTTTGATAAATCCTTTGGAACCGGGCGGCGACGATGGGAAAGTATTGTGTTGTGGCCAGTTTACTGCGGAAGGTACGAGTACTTAGTATTTGCTAGAGTAATGTGTCTCTTTATTGCGAGGTATGGTAGGTAATGACTTGATGAAATATGTCGCGAGGCTTTCTGGAAAATACGTTTTCTTGTCTAAAGTATCTGCTAAAATCAAAAAATTTGGTTATCTACACACTAAATATAAAAAATCTTTTTTTTTATCTACATAGAATAACTTTTATAAACATTGCGTAGGTAAGAAGTATAAAATGGATCGAAAAAAATATATATTAACGCATATTTTATAAAGCTGTAGGTTACAACTACCACATAATTATAAAAAGACAACCCAATAACTAAAACGAAATCTCATAACCCCCATCTGACTTTACTCCTACCAAAGGACCATCTACCTAAAACATCGCCCCTATTGTTCGCAAAAACCAATTAGGCGAACCAAACAAAAGGATACCACACTTTTAATATAAGGCTAACCATGACCATCGGGCTTCCGTGTACCATTTGGAACATTATCTGACGATATTCTATAAGTAGATAGGTTTAATAATATTATTGTTTTCATAGCGACCATAGTACCTGTGGTCGATGGAGGGCGATGTATGCGAGGCATCCGATATGGTGCCACCATCTGATAGCCCGGATCGCTGGTGAATGCTCTTATAATAATTAGGCTGCGGTTACTGTAGGGTGGAGCGATTTTTGCATGAATTGAAAATTAAAATTGTTATAAATAATTCTGGATGGATGTAGCGATTTTATTTGTTGAAGATTTAAGTGTTACACATACAATTTAAATATTATGTTTGTTTTTGGATTTATTCGGTTATTTATCAATCAAAAGAGATGAATTGGAGAACTACACCTACATTGCAGCATTCTGAAAGTGTATTTTAATTTACCTACAGCTATTTTCTTTCATATTTGTATTCTCAATCACATCAGAAAAGCATGTATTATATACCTATTATGCCTCAACTTGACACGAAATATTCTATCACAAGTTTTACTAAGCTTATTTCGGACAAAATCGCTATATCAACCGCTCTTCGCTTCACCCTAACCTCAACTTTATCTGCGAAACTATCTGTATTTTCGTTCTTCTTTATAGTCAGTAATCATCATATAAATAGCTGCATTATTCCACTATTTAACGGTAGTATCGTTTTCAGTGCGGTTTGTATGTAATGATTCGATATCAGATCATTGGCGATTTTTACGAGCACTTAAATTGTTAAGAAAAGATGACTGTCTGATATTAATTACGGATACAAGATATTAATTACGGATTTTTAAGTGTGGGAGAGTCTTCGGCACTAATAGGCCGGCTCGACCGGAATGATACCACGGCTTCACAAAAAACCGACGTGAAACAACGCTTGCGTTGTGTTTCATTGTGTTAGTGAGGTTACCATAAGCCCAATTGCCTCCCTTCCCAATCTTCCCAATCCCCGATTCCCTCAAAAGGCCGGCAATGCACTTGTAACGCCTCTGGTGTTTCGGGTGTCCATATCGGCAATTGCTTAACATCAGGTGATCCGTCTGCTCGTTTAACGGCTTATACCATAAAATATTATACCATACCATACTACCATACTAAATTTTGTGTAACATTTAAAGTTATCAGCTAGTTGAAAGAAAATTTAGGTATACTAGTAATGAGTACATTATCCAACAAAAAATAACACGAAACATAATATTAAGTAAAATTATTCACTCATTCATTATCTGTTTCTGTGGGCTGAGCATAAAACATATCCATTTCAACCAGCTTGACCTTATGACTGTGCTCCGTGATAACCTTAGCAATTACAATGGGCCAGCTATTGTCCCGGACAAGTGTCGTCGCCACCCCGGACATAGCGGGACATGATCATTGCCATATACGGCAGACCAGGCCAAGCTATATTCATACAATGCGAATTTAGGAACAAAAATTCATAAATAAATAAGCTAGAAAGAGATGCTTGGAAAGTGTAGACGTATTAAGTTAAGCGGTTTTTCTTAATGTCTGATCTACTCAAATATGGATTTATTTACCTGTGAGTATTAATTCTAAGCTAAGATTGATTAAAGAGAAGACGAAAAATTTTAGTTAAAAGATCTTCATTGATAACTGACAGTTAAAGTAATCTACGTATTTTTATAAATTCGTGCAGTTCCAGATAGGTACTTAAATCACAAAGACATTTTCAAACAAGATTCAAGTTCCATCCTCGCTATCCAATGTTTTATCGCATTAAATTCATATGAATGGAGCTTTCATTTAATTTCGCACTTCGCATTTGGAAGATTTCAGCCCGACACTGGCGACTACGCAACAGGAGCCGCACGCACGCAAATGCAATTTGAATGAGATTCGAACCTTATTCGATGTCTGTAACTGGTCTTTGTGAACATCACTAACATTCTATTGAAATAGCTGGCTGCGGTGTGCCGGAGACCATACGCGTGTCACCAGCCCGGCTCGGAACATCTCAATAGGACCAGAAAATAACTAGGAAGAACCTTATTCGCCAACAAGAATGCCCTCTGTCTTTAAGCGGATGCATTTGCGCGCGCTAGCCTCCTCAGATGCCTAACTAGACTTTCGTGCCATACAATTTATTGTACGCACACAATTTATTATGTAGAAATCACTGAATGGAACTATTGATGCTTATCGTAAACAGTAAAGACAATCGTATAATGAACGATTATGAAACGGTGAGCCAAGTCCATTCAAGCAACAAAAATATACAGCGCCTCCATACTCGACACAATATGTCAACTATTTCTCACATTTTATTTATTAATTGCATCCTACTAAATGAATTTATTACCTGCTGCGACGCCCATATTATTATATATCAGACAATGTTAAATTATTTATGATTAAAAGTGTTCACACCTTTGTAAGTATGTCATAATACGTGATTATAACGAGCATTTCCTTTTTAGTCGAATAATAGTTATGATTTGCTCGTGACTCGATAAAAATTCCGAACAAATCGGTTCGATGTATATGATATAATAAAAAATTATGAACAAAGCAATATTTGACAAGTCAGAAGTGAAACGGCGACCTTGACATACGTGTCAATCTGTAACGCGTGTCAAATATAACGTGATCCTAATCTACATACAGTCACCTTTCACACCGTAAACACATCACAGATTCTTGCATTACATCACAACATAATATCATCAATCAAAAACTACAAGGGCCATATGCAGATTTTATTCAAATCCGAGTGAGATTGTCGGGCTCACCCACGTGACGATATTCGCATTCGATATTCGCCTTTGAATTCGCGGCGTCAAACAATGAAAGCACATCGACGCCACATAGTTGTAAGGTCGACAATCGTGTATAACGACGTGTCTATTAAAGTGACACTATTTTATGTGTAGTGAAATGCATTAGGTTATTTTGCATACAAAGCGTTATAAATATTTCTTATGGCTAAGTCGTCGTCGCTCGGCGTTTTGAAAGCTCGGCCGGATGACACGCGTCGATACATCCGACTGTATTTTATGCGTCAAAGTGGATGTTAATGTATGTAAAGTTGAGTCGTCTCGTTATGAAATATGGTCCTCGGAGAGAGAGGAGACAATGAATTACTGTGTAACGGAGTTTTTATCAGTAGCATATTTACATTTACCTTCACTAAGTTTTAGCACGAGACGATAGCTTTAATAGAATCAGACACTAAAAGCTGTTTAAAACATGTCACATTATCATTACTTATCTCTAGATGACTGTACTTAAAGCAAACGCTACTCTTAGCTTCCTTACGATGCCATTACACCCTATCAATTGGCCCATCAATTCTGTTAATAGTTTAACATTACACAATCGCGAGTCACGTATTCCACAAAAGTGGCAAATAAAATAGGGTCTTAAACAATTAGCATTTTACACCCCACATTACAGTGAGACAAAGAGCAAGTATTTACGTCTAAAACAGTTGATATTTAAATAGGTCCGGGCCGGGCGGAACACTTGTACGATTTGACAGGTGATAGCAGCGGTGCGGTGAAATATTGCTGTTCGGCCGCCGAGCGATACCGCGCAGCTGGCGAACGATTGTGCACGGTACTCGGTAGGGCACCGGGATTCCACTCAGCGTACGCGTTTAGCACGGTATCGGTGACAGCGAATTTATGATTTCCTCAAATGTTGATGAAGGCTCTTAGAAAATATTTCTTCGCCTGATCCTCGTCTTGGCTCTAAAGTCTCTCATCTTGTACAGAGTAGGCAATAAGTCTAAAATGATATTGTGGATAGTTACCGAGCGAAGAATCTTAAGCTTCTATTGAACTTTTCATATCTGAGATTTCCATATTCCGTATTACTACGAGTGCTATGCTTCTTTACGGTCCAACCAGTCCTATTCTTTATACTAAAACATAATCAATGGAACTTATAGACAACACTCCATAAAAACACTTGATCCAAGTTTTGCTCTAGCAAGTCTGTAATTCCCAATACAGCCAAGATTAGCTGCCGTTACAATTTGTATTATTTATGCAAACAGCCATCCTACAAAACAAAAGTCGTTTGAATCAGCTGATACAAAAACGGGTTGCTTGATGTTCGTAGGCGGAACAGAGCAACCTGTTCCCATTTGTATTACAAATATTTACATCCAATGGATCGATAACCCTATTTACTTTTACAATGTATTGACGGAAGTATCTAGTTACATCTCGTCCAGTTAAGTTGTGTGGTGAACTGTTATAGTTGGATCCCTTGGTTGGACCGTAAAAGCTAGTATAGGTTTCGAGAATTTTGATTTTTAACAACATACAACTATTAGTGTAAGCCCAAAAACACATTATTTAAAAGTTAAAATTATCAATAAGGGTATACATTACTGTTTTACAGTGCTATAGTGGTTTATAAGTTAGATATGTGCCATTCATACTCCCATGATGTAGTATGCTATATCTATATATGATATATGCTATAGCTTTATTAAATTTAGTATAAAAAGGTCTAACAAAAATCTAAATCTTCATTATTACCTTTCACAACACCAAACCATTCTTTATCCCCTGCATCTACATTAACATCTAGTTTTCTAAATCTTGTAACATTCACCAACTTCACTTCCTCATCAGTTACTCCAAAGAAAACACGACCATCCAACCAGTTTTACATAGCTGATACACCAAATACTACATCACATTTATCGTACGAACAATCCTTGTGATTTCCTACATAAAGTATTGGTAACAGTAATTGAGTAATACTGCTTCGTTGATCATGTAGCTGGAAGAACCAAACTGAGGGATCTGAGGTTTAATTGAAGCTTTAACAAAGATCAAACTGATTTTTGAGTAAAAACTATCGTAAAACATACGTCATTACGCCGTCCATGCTACTACTGTGTAAGAGTCCCGGTTTGATTTGAAACTAGTTGAGCTTTTCTCGAATAGTTTAGTTTTCTGACATTTATTAATGACTGGGTCTCAATTTGCGTCTGGTGTCTAGTATCCAAGACGTTGCCTTATTACGTGTACAATCAATTTGTGTTACATGAATATCAAGTGCATCTCTGCCTACCCCTTGTGACATTTTATTATATAATTGAGTAATATAGCCTTCAGTGAAAGCTGCCATCCTACACGCGCGCGACGCTAATCTTTGTGCGCGTGCGCCTTAATTACGCTCATTTGAATATTCTAGTTCCGAATTTGAATTTGAAATTGTTGATTCATTGTTTGAGGATGTTGAGTTGGATGGGCGTCGTTTGTTAGTTTCTCGCCTTTGGATTGAGTTGATCGATAATAATTAAGAAGTAATTATTATTGCATGAGTTACTTACAATGAAGACAAAGTTTATGCTTTCTTGTTTGGGCAATTACCTCACAGAAGATCTGCTTCAACCAGAAAAAATCCTGCCACAAACTGTTTTACCCTAAGCAAACAATATGGAAAGATTTTTCATTTTGTCAACCAGATTAGATCTTTTCAACTTGGACGTGAGTGACTTAGTTTCGTACAACAAAACCTAGGATGCCTTTGTAACGGAACTGGTTGGACCAGGCAGCGACGTCCATGCTAAATTAGAGGCATACGCTCCTTTGAATCCCCCTTCCCCCAAGTCTTACGTATCAAACACAATTTGTACTTTGTAGCGCAATAAGGCTGGTTTTCGCAACGTTTTCTATTCAATAGACCACTTAGTTAGATAAACTGGTATTTATTATTTTGTTTCTAACTGTCCCCGCTTTCGTACTTTCGATTTTAATGATGTTAGGGAAAAGTTGTTGTTGTTTGGTATCGATATTTTATGAAATTAGTTCTAAGACTTCATTACTGGGTATGTTTCTGTTCGTTGATTACATTTTAGCCATTCTTTTAAGCCTTTGGGCTCCTAAAAATGACAAAAATATTTTATAGTCGTTGATATTACAATAATTTAAGCATAACACAAGTTAATCTCTTAATAAAAAACCAGAAGAGCAGAGCTTAGTACTTAAATTTATGCTGTAACTTATGGTAGTAGTAACTTTTTTTGCAATGAAGGAAGTATTAAAGTAGATCCTTAATCGACTTTGAATCGTAATAAATTATCGAGAAATCATGAATTCATGTCACGTTGCCTTGCCTTTATATGTAGACACCAAGCATGGCAGATGACGCCTAAAGCTATGAATATAAAAACTAATACAGCATCTCATTATCCCCGTATGTTAGACCAGTGATAAGTTGCCTCTTACTACCTCTTCTTGTACAGGTAATGTAAATGGTATCGATACAACCAAAATGGTATCGATAAATTGAAATCGAATCGATATAAGCTAAAATGTCTTAATGCCCATGTAAGAAACGTTTTTACTTATAGCTCAGCAGTCAACGATTCAGTAAATGTATCATAATGTTCACATAAATCGTTCATACCATGGTATCCATTACACACATACATCACATGTGACATCACGGCGTGTGAAGTGAAATATGAGCAAGAGATAATGCGAAAAATGTTACAATTAACAAATAAAAGTATATCATTGCCAACAAAGAATTCTAAGGCAAATGAAATTAAGTCATTAACGAGATAACAATCGAAGTAACATATTAATGAATCACGGATTAAATCGTAACTTATCCCGTGGAACGCGAGGTACAGACGTCGACGCCGACGGACCTGAGTCACAAGCAATTAACGTTTCTATTGTAAACGTCACTTGTGTGTGATTGTCGTATATTTCAATTTGACACATGCAACCTGTATTACGTGCGAACGCATGTTTTAATGTAATATTAATGTGTCTCTGTATGGAAGGTGAGTTTTGCAGCGCACTCGACTTTGCCTTATCCGATGACCCACAAGCGCAAGAATTTTTTCTTGTGGTCCAAAGCGTCTCTCGTTAGCTCTTATACTTCTTGCATCGTTTTCGTCCGCGTCCGGTTTTTGTGGTTTAGTTTGGAAGTCTGCTGTGCTGTATTGAAATCATCTTTTCGCAGCATAGATAGTTCAGTTTCATCCAATGCACAAACGCAAATCTCCTAAAAACCATTTCCAACCATTATGTCAAAACAAAAATTAACGTATTCTTACAGCCGAGTGTTCATTTTCTTGTAAATTGCAACTTTATTTTACCAGTGCTAAACTTCTTCCTTATCAAAACTTAAACAAATTCTATCCAAACAAAAATTAATTTCAATCGTTTTCATTAGCTTATCATCTCTTTAGTCTTTCAATCATCATCATCAACAGTCTCTGAGTGGCCACTGATCAAAGGCTCTTACACGGAGAAGGTTTTGGCATTAATATAACTCGGAAAAAGTCACATTGGTACTTACCGTTGGTAGGTTTCGAACCCACAGCGGTATTAAACCTCCAGACTACTAGAACAGTCTTTCCATGGTCTAATTCAATACTAACATCATCACCATCTGCATCCTTTGGATCTTCAAAATTTTCTAATATTTCTCGTTCATATTTTCTTCTACCAGATTCTATAACAACTTTAGCTTCTAGCTCCTAGACTACACCTCGTTATAGAGGAGTCCGGACAGCCCAGCGTACATACTAATAAACTCCCAGTATTTGTGTTGCTAATTACTTCGTAATCGAATAATTCTTCGGATAAGGAAAGTGATTCAATTTATTCAGAGTTAATTGACTGGTTAGTTATGAAATACCATTTTAAATTTATTATTGATGACTCACTTTTAGTAAGTAAGCTCTTATTCCTTGAGCTGTGTTTTAGTCTGAGAAAATCACTTTAAAAATCCCGTCACTTAGCCTTTTTTTAAGGGGAGGGAAATCATCCAATGGCTTTTCCCGCCTTGGGCGAGGCGAGAGAAAGTGTCAGAGTTTTACTGACTAATAACTACCCCGTTCCTACTCCTACCCTTCAAGCCGCAGCTCCGGTAAACCCGCTAGGTAATCCGCAGCTCCAGAGTCGGTTAGCCTAGATTTAAATTATCTGAACTCTGAACCGCTCATCATGTTCAGCAGAGAATAGAAATGAGCGCTGACTTAGTCTACTTTTAAGAGAATGTTATAGCACAGCTGTCACAAACTAAGTTATTCATAAAACAGGATTTTTCATGTAAATCCACTATAATGACAAATCATTTAAAAATCGAAGTATTTTTATCTGAGTAATGAAATTTATAGGGCACCATATGATTGCGGGTTCTAACCATAATGATAAAACTGAAAGCATTTAGCAAAAACGTTTTTAATCACA
This sequence comes from Spodoptera frugiperda, assembly GCF_023101765.2. Taxonomy (NCBI): domain Eukaryota; kingdom Metazoa; phylum Arthropoda; class Insecta; order Lepidoptera; family Noctuidae; genus Spodoptera; species Spodoptera frugiperda. The sequence continues at coordinate 7,422,914 of NC_064216.1, forward strand.
TAAACCACTGAACGATTAACTAGTGAGTAAATATGCAAATTGTTATTACCCAGTTAATCTAATGTTAATCAACAATTTATTTATAAGTAATATTGCTTCTATAAAATTACAAGTTACTAAGTAGATAAACGATAATAATTTATAAGCAATTTAACGACCATTTTCCTAAATTCTACGTACAAGTAAGTTTAATCCATCAATCAGTGTATCTGTTTGGTTTAACAAGAACTCGTAAACTGTGAGTGAGTAACGCACGTCGACCATCGATTTACCCAATTAGAATCGATTCAGGCGACTTCAGTTTGTGTCGAAAATGCGATGTTTAATAAATGAGAGCGATCCATTGCGTGTTTTGTGTGATCTGTGTTGGCTAATGCGGATAAAATACCGCAATGTATTTTGATGTGTGATTATAGAGAAAAATTCGTTTCTAGAATGTTCTTTTCGTGGTAGAAGTCAGTATTGTCGTCGTTCATGTTGTGACATCTTCTACATAGCACGCATTGCAATGTAACGTGCTCAAAATATGGTTGCTGTTCGAAAAACGTCGGGTTTGACCTAATCGTTAATGTATCGACTGCCATGTACAACTGACAAATTAGACAAATTTTGTACAAACTAATCGATCTTAGAGTTATTTTGCTTGAACAGCTGACATCGCCTTGGTTCGTTTTTGTTGACATTTTAATTGCATATTTAATTACTTAACTGACAAGTGGCTTCATCGTTATTTGCCCCTAAGGCTGACGCGTGTGACGTATTTTAAAATAAACGACGCATTAAATACCAGTGTCAGTATTATGTTTAGGCGAATATTATTTAAGAATATTAAGTAAGTATATTTTAGTTACGTATTAGACATTCTCTGGCAAGAGCACATAGCCTGGAGGTATGCTCTACCTATATCTTAGTCTTGGCTTCTGGTCAGCTTTATCAATAAATATCTGAAGTACTTTATATTGATACATCTAAAACGTAACATCGTTTTTACAACACTAGCGGTGGTACCAATCATAGCAAAAAGAGGCGTCACTAGATGACGGTGGAGATGTCACTGAGAAAAACAAGAATAATTACACCGTACTATCCTTGGTTTCTGAGGAATTCTGAGAAATATTGCAGAGGCAATTCAAAATATGACTCAATTAACATCACCTAATTCCATATATCATTTATTTCGCAAATAAATAACTTGGAGCAAAAGTAGAAAACACGTCTGTACTCTGGCGTTACTTACTAATACACTAAAAACAAGTGAATGTGCATTCCTGGCTCAACTTGGCTTATGACTGTGTTAGGATCCTTATATAGGATCCGTATGGGTCTCGATGACCAGCCTGTTCTCATCCAACAGTGATGAAACACGATCACTGGAATACGTTCCGCGGCTAGAGAATCTACACGAAAAAATAATGTACTGCCGCGTTTATGGAGTTCGTTTTTTAGTGAGTAAGGCTTTGTTTGCGTTGTGAGCGGGGATTCGACTTTCGTTTTCGCTAGCGCGTGTAAAGCCTACACTGGATACACACACATGACTCTTTGTATGAGTTTACATTGTTGAGCGCCAAAACATGCCACGCACTACAGCTGCAATGCGCGATACACATCGCTTACGCAGTCAACGGCTCATGAATACGAGCCTCTATCGTAGCTTGAAACTAGACGAGCAAGAGCGTCAAACGATGATGTGATTGCTCACATGATCGTTTGGCTTGCGCCATTAAACAGTACCCTATTTTTACTTCATAATACATCTATTTATTTATTCAATTAAACAAAATGGTCACAGATCCTCAATGCCCTTAACCTAAAACCACTAATTACGCTCTTAATTAAACTATCAATGGCTATAAAGTTCACAATCGCAGCTAATATCAGGACCAATGCCCAAACCTACACCGTCTCTCCCATATAGAGTAGGCGTGCTGATTAGCCGAGCGAATATAGCCTTTAATTACAATGCAATTAAACAGTCAACTGCACTAATTGACTCGATAACATCTTTAGCCGCGTGCGCTGAGGTGCGGTATGTTTTTTGCAGCTAGCGATACTCAGCAAAAAATATGTTAAGTACGAAGTTTTTAGTGGGGAAAGGGTTCTGTTGATTTCTTGTGTAGTGTTAATTAATGGTATGGTTATCAATTGTTATGTAATAATGTGTTTACTACATAATTGAGGTGTGTGAAGAGTGTAGAATTAAATAATCCTTGTTAGTCGTGCCATTGTAAGCTCCTATTTATTCCTCTACAATAGATACAACTCCATATACACTAGTCCTTAGGCTACAGACATTTTTAAATTTAAAAGTGCTATACTACTTTCTTTGATCTGTAGATGGAATCCAGAACCAGTGTAAAATGTTTAAGTGCTTAATGTCTGTTGTGAACAACTGATATTTTGACACTCATAACTACCGTAACAGTAAACCATCAGATAACCTATTCCATTAAAAAAATCATTCATTATTATCATTATTTTCTCCTGTGTCGTGGGTGCGTTTACAAACATACAATTTCATATACACCCTGACCCGAAACAAACTGAATCTGAAATTAAACCCGCTACATGATGCACGGCAGCCCTATGCCCAGCCTACTGTGCAGTCAAACATGCACAGTGGTTTTCTTTTTCACCTTAGAGAACTCTAAAAATGTGTCAACTGCCTTCCGTTACAGTTAGAAGAAAATGTGTTTTTTTTGTCTGGCCACCCACTAATTGGGTCGAGTGTTCGTCTTGCGTAGAAATTTTGTAATGTATCCTCCGCCTTATAGGGGACTGTTATAGAATCTGACTGACTTAGACTCATTCTTTGTTGATTGCATAATGTGTAGTGGCGATTCTTGGTAAAGTAACTATAGTTACAATGTTTTTTATATGCACAAGATGTATTATTATGCTACAATCATTAGCAAAAAGCTTAGCTTTTTGTGTCATTTTTACCCGACTGCGCCAGAAGGAGGGTTATTTAACTTTTTGTATGTATGTATGTATGTATGTATGTATAATTGTTTGGCACGCTCTACAGCCTAAACGGCTTGATGGATTTTGACTTGAGAGGTGTCGTTGGATTCGTATTTACTGTGAGAGTGACACTGGATATATCAAAATGTTTAAAAAAACAAGATGGCGGATTTTTGGCGCCAAATTCGAATATTACTTACTCTCTAGCCTGAACGACTCGATGGATTTTGGCTTGAGAGGTGTCGTTAAATTCGTATTTACTGTGAGAGTGACACTGGATATATCAAAACAATAAAAAAATCAAAATGGCGGATTTTTGGCGCCAAATTCGAATATTGCCCACTCTCTAGCCTGAACGACTAGATGGATTTCAGCTTGATAGGGGTCGTTTGATTCGTATTTACTGTGAGAGTGACACTAGATATATCAAAATATAATAAATAATAAAACTAAAAGAAAATAAAATAAAAAAGGTAATTTAAAAAACTAAAAAACCCGACTGCGTTTCTTTGTAACATGAAAATGAAAAAACCCTAAAACAAGAATACAAGAAAAATTTAAGCAGTCGGGACCCATTCTAGAAAGCCAGCCGTACCTATATATCACTAAGTCTTCATAATATTTAGTTTCGGGTTTTTTAGTTTTTTAAATTACCTTTTTTATCTTAGCTGCTTTTTTGGGCAATAAACTTATTTAACGGCAATTTAACTGTAATGAGATTCCGTGAATACATAATAATAGTACGGGCTATTTATTACTTTACCTAAAAATAAACAGAACGAACAATAAATAATGCAGTCTTGCAGGTCTTTTTAATTTCTTAATTCGTACAAAGGATGTAAAAATCGCCCATCGGATTCTCATACATGAGGCACCCTCAGAATTCGAAACCTACCAACGGCTAAGTACCAATGCGAGTTTTTCAGAGTTACATGTACTTTCTAAGCATACACCACTGACTAACTGTGAAGGAAAACATCGTGAGGAAACCTGGGCTTATAATTTCTAATTATAATTTTGAAATCGCCAACCCGCATTGAGTAAGCGTGGAGACTAATGTTCAGACCTCCATGCGAGAAGAAGCCTTTGGTCAGCAGTGGCCACTTATAGGCTGATGATATGATAGGATGTAAAGATCAAATCACTTGACCAGCTACTCCTAGATCATAATTATTCACTCTCAATCTCGGGTACTGACAGAACTGCAGCCTAACGCCTACATACAACAATGACACATTTCCTTCGAAACGGAATTGTATCGGGACATAAATATATAACATAAAAGGTAAATTACAAAGATAGTCACAATAAAACATTGTGTTTATTCTATTATTGTCAATACTAATGATGTAGGTAAATTATTGTATCAATAGCGAGGTAACTGTTTAGTCCTTTAAACGATCTGTTTGATGTGAGCCGGTGTGTAAACAGACATAGTCATAATATTTTATTGTCTTTTCGCGCAGTCTTGTCTGCTTCCTATATTATTTTTAAAACACAAAGTTCCGTTTGTTTTTAAATTTTATTTTTATGAGATCGAAACTGGAACTTTGACTTAGTCTAAGCGCCAAAAGTATCTTTAAAAAGACTCCATACAGGTTAATATGCAAAGTTCAGAATAAGAGCAGAATCAATATTAGGGATAAAAAAGCGTAACGATACGATCAGACCAAATAATGAATTTATTCTCCTGTTTTTTTAATTTACATCAATCTTAATACATCTCTTATCAGAAAACTCATAAAGTACTTGTATTATTTTACCAAAAAAAGTACACATGCGTACCTACTTAGCCACAGAATAAACCTTCATGAATTCTTAAACTCCAATGATCCTCTCCTAAGTACACCTCAAGAGGACTTGCCTCTCGAACAATATCCCTCGAGTATTCCCGTCTATCTCCTGTCGTATTTACCAGCACCTTTTAGAAGTCCAGGAAACCAACCGTAAGGTACACACCGCAACACATAGAACTATACATAACCAGTTTATCCTGATCTCTGTCTGTACGATCTTTCAACTGATTCAGCGGTCAGTTTATACTGGTATTGTGTAGCTTTAAGTGTAGTAGTGTATACAATAGCGCAGTGGTCGCAACACGGCACATGCTACAAATAAGATCGCGGGCGACACGTCATGCGGATTGCGGAGATTAGGTCAGTTTGTAACTCGCTGTTAGGTTGCCGCATTTGAGTCTTAAGTTAAATGTTTTGTCTCTAAAAGGCAGATGAAAGCTTTTGTAAGTGAAAATAGTTGTGCTAACAGTATCTTTTATATTTAATCCTTATTAATTTTCTTCTGTTGACACGGCTTCTGAATTTAAACTTTATTTTGTATCTTCACTCCACCAACTGTGTAAACAATACCAAGATGATGTCTTTAATGACGATAATACCTTTTGTGGTTATCAAACCCTTTTATAGTTAGTTTGCATGTATCTGAAGTGGTATTTTTCGATGAAAAATTTACGTGATGTAGGTCATAAAATAACTGCTAGATAAATTGACGACTAAACTCAGTGTCCATAACAGGAGCACAGATACAGGGCACACGAGTTCGCGTGCCGTTGCGACAGTGCCGCGCCCAACCACCAGTACCACCAGTGATGTGCGTGCAACAATATCGATCTTATTACATATCGATACATAGCACACTTGCATCAAACGGCGGCCGAACTCAAGCCACGAGACATCAGGGTTCGCGTGTTGCGACACTGCCGCGCCCAACTAGTGATGTTTGTACTCCAAACAATACACATTACATTACGTATCGATAAATTGCCCACTAATCAAATGTAGTGACTTAATAAGATGAACGATCTAAGAGTAACCTAGTGAAGTGCGTTCATAAATACCGATTACGTTCATCGATATTGAATGCACTTATCAAATAGAGTGACCATGCTATGATCCTAAGACACACGAGTTAGCGTGTCATTGCGACAGCGCCGCGCCTAGCTAGAGATGTGCGTGTGTACAATATCGATGTTATATCGATCGATACATTTCCGCATCGACCGCCATTCGTAACGGTCTCTGTTTCCTGACCAATTGCTCTTGTTTCTATTGAATCTTTGTTACGTGTATTATGGTCGGTATCTATTCTGAACGCACGCGAAATATTTATCTCAAATTCTTGTTCAATGTTATATCATATTGTAGACTGTATCAGTAGGAGTTTCTAAATCTTATGCCTTGGCTGTCACGATACGCCGGTAGAAGGCATGTCAGCATAACCTCTCTCCTCCTTTGCGAAACAAAACAATAAAGATGTTTCTTATCACTACTCAATTGTTATGTACTTTGCAAACTTACGCAATTTTAAAATTATAATAATTTGGTTAATTTAGCCACAGCACTAGAATACAGAGCGATAGCACAATTAGATCTAAGTATTTGCAACAGTCGCGCACGCGTCGACTGTCCCCTGTTCACGGGCTTTCTACAAAAAAGTAACAAAATACTGCAATCATGATTATTTGTTGTGTTTTCTTGGTCCGAAAGTCTTGTTAGCATCGTATAACTATGCCTTACTTGTGTTTGAACTGTATTGTAGAATAAGTTGTTAATCGCAGAATTGTTTAAAAAAAATAACCATAAAATGTTTGGCTCACAGATAAACGTAAATTTTTTCACTCACATTTTTTTTTGTGAACTAAACTAAACTATATGAAAGATTGACTAAACTTCGCAGATCAAACATACATTCTTTTTCACAACGAACGCACACGTACAATATTATATGCTCACATGTTCCAGGTTCCGAAGCTGCGGACTACCTGGCGGGCTACCGGGGCTTCGACTCAAAAGTAGGAAAGGGGTAGTTTTTAGTCAGTAAAGTCTGACACTCCCTCTCGCCATGTCCAAGGCGGGTGAGTCATTTCATGATATTCCCACTTTAAAAACTGGTAAGAATTATGTGAGCAATTTTTTATAACTTTTCATGCATTTGCATACTTCCTACATACATTTTATTCTCATTGTAGTATTATGTATGTAATTAAACTTAACGCTTGCCATATGAACATAGGCTTACACTGATTACACAACAATTAAAGTCCTTTTACAACACATTCTTCGCTATTATTTATTTATAATATCATAACTAAGCGATGTTATAACTTTATAACATAACTAATGATTTCTATATTATTAAGATATTATTGAATTGTTGAACGGAATTATTTAAAGCATTCGCTCTATATTCAGGATCTCCGCAAAGCTGAGCATTCGTCACGAGTGTCTAGACGAGGTACTAATGGAATTACCGAGTGGTATCTCAATCGGTCGATGAGTCGTTTATACTTATAGTGTAGTGGAAAATTATCGATTTAATTAGTACTATTTTTCCTGAGTTTCATAATTATAAGTGTGGGATTTTATGAGAACGGTGGATAAGATGGAAAAATAGTAAGAGTTAGAGAGCACTTTTGTATTTTTTTGACTGCCTAGAATTCTGTTGATGATAAATCCTCCGCTAATGTCGGTCAGCGGTGACCACCACGGCGTTCAATGTGTTAATGGAAGGAACCCGCCACAACCTCCCGTACCGCTGCAACTCCTGTAAGCTATGATTGGATAGTAGATACAAGCATTATTGTAATGTCAAAATTATGTTTTAAAATACGGAGAACGATATGAGATCAACACATGTCCATATTCCACTAGTTATAGTTCTATAATCCCTTTCCATAATACTGAAAATAAACTGGTAATTTTTTCAATCACATGTACAAGAAGTCTATTTCTGCGAATTCTTGTACTAAAATAGGGACTAAACAAAGACCAAATCTAGTCTCAGCTCCAATGAGAAGTTAATAACAAAAAATACCTATATTCTTCCTCTTAAAATAATTATACGTAGTAACATCACCGGTCGCCAAGCCCCACCCTGTTCCCGCGCATGTATGACGAGATGACGATATAATCAGTTCAGCACGATCCATCACTGACTGTCAAACTTACTCGATCGTGTACTAAGTAGCCAGGGTAACTTGAACCATCAAAACGTCGCTACCTCCACTCTACCAGTCAAATAAAATAAGGAAGATTTTAGTTCAGTTTTTGTACGTGGGTCAAGTTAAATTGGTTATGTGTGCGTCTTGTGTTCGTCATGTTTTTTACGTGTCATTAACGTGGGACAGAATATTTAATTAGCTAATTAATATCCGGTATGGAGTCTTGTACTTACGAAATTAGTACATCCGTGGTTGTTTCTCAGAGGCGACGCGGTGACCAACTGTGGTCCGGGGAACTGTAGACGTTTCTATTGAAACCCAAACTTATGCTTGAACGTATTTTTTACCGAAGACGATAAGTAAAACAAGACATAACCTACGTAAATAAGAATGAGCATGTTTTCCGAGATAAAAGAAAACAAAAGTAACCATAAAATTATCTCAGGAAGCTTGTAAATAATGAGAATATTATATATCTATTTTATTCGCAATCTATGCCACGACGCGACGTATATACAATATAAAATTGTCCAAGTCTAGAAACTTTGTAACTGTTTAACAAATCTGCGGAATTAAACCATGTTTAATGTTCTTGATGTTAATAAAAACAGTAAAATATTTTGATCATCTAAAGATCTTTAGCCTAGCAAACCAATCAGGTCGTATGTTAGTTAGTAGTTACCGAAGCACTATAATAGTCGTCTAGACGCTCTACAACATTAGCTAGTAGGAAATGTCTCAACGTCTGAAGACAAACGCGGTAATCAGTAGGTGCACCGCCCACTACCAGTCGTACACTAACCATCATTTCAATTAACCACACTGCGAGGGCGGGTAATCAGCACATAGACTACTGCTTTCACTCTTTCAACTGTTATTAGCGTGATAATATAATGGGAAGATTGAAGACATAACGTAGATATGTTTTTTGGTCATTTTTTATGCTACAAATACATTTGCAATGCGCCGAAATATATGACCAATACAAATATAGTAATTATTAATTTATTATAGTAAGTAAGTTGCTTGCTAATATTTATTAGATCCTAAGTTTTCTGGCACTTTTTCTGTTTATTTCAGTGGGAACCTATAATTGCCTTCATGTAGCAAAATAGTTGTGTCAATTTTGTAATAGCTGTTGGTACTACTAATGTAAAATAAATATATAATAGAATGTTGCCACACAGACATTATTTACCAGACAAAACCTAAACCGTCTGACTTAGGCTTTTTCTGGTGACTGTAATGAATTACAAACTACATTGGCTGAGTGTAATTACAAAATACATTTTACTACATACTCTAAAATAAAACCTCACGCTGACTTTCACAACACAAACAACCAGCAAGACTTATTTAAATTTCTATTAATTAAGATGTAACAGGAACTAATAAACTACGCTCCTATTTCGTAAACTATAATCAATCTGTACTTGCCCAATAACTAGATCGATCCTAGCCGAGAGACATCCGCAAAGTTCCCGAGCATACGTCATAACTCATAAGTCATAACCACTGCCCAGATATAATTAAAACGGATGTGGCTCGTAAAATTATCATTTCTGATTTATCTAAGCCAAGTGGGTGGAGACCGTTGTTGCTAATCAGTTGCTGACCAATTACTCTATATAATATTATAACCTCCAATCTTTATGAGACCAATGACAATTCCCAGAATACACACAGTTCTCGTAATAAAATTACGCGCATGACTGGCAGTTTATAATAAATTGTCAACTCATATCAATTAAGCGACCCACTACGCATTAATTTGCTCCATTTTCAACTCTAATTCCATCGTAATAATGATAAATTAATAAAAAAAACCAACATCAAGACCGCATGAAAACTTAATAACGAGCCGAATCGATTTCCTGACGGTTTGTCACATCGCAGTTTCGAAATTAAAATGTTTCGCGATCTCATTCTCATGATTTCAATTGAAAAACACATGTCAACGAAAAGTTAATGAAGTTCTTAACGACGACGAACGGACAGAAGGTAGATTTATAGCCGTACTAATGACCAGTGGGGGCAGAAAAAAATATTATAAGAACAAGTCGAGATTTAATTGCACCAAGCGAAGCTGCGGTGAAGCACGAGCATTGCAACAACAATTTGTATCGATATAGCATAATTGTGCTTGCAATAATTGGTAAAGTAGCCGTTCAATTGTTTTAATGTTGTCTCTATTTAATGTTCATTTAAACCAATATTAAACTGAATCGGTACTTATTGGAAATAAGAATGACTAAGGTTTGAGCTCTTTAATCACCATAATAGCAGCGAGTACTACCTAATTGTATTTTTTACAATGTTAACGTTTATATTGTACCTTATTGTCTAAGAAATAGAGATCAGAAATGTAACACATAATTAACGCGACAAATTGTCTCAAACCCGAGCGAGATGTTCTACATAAGTTGATAACGACCAAACATTTCAGCATTACCATCAAGTATTTGTGCAATATATCACATGTTGCATTTAGTAAGGGCCACTTGACCACTATGACATTTGCAAGGGCCGGCTAATAAGACACATTTCTCATGTAGGGTGTACCCACGATTGTGTAAAACGGGACACCGTGGCGCCTTGTGCGGGAAGGACGGACAATGGCCGCGGTGTCAGCCCGCGAGCTCGGCTTACATGGACACCAAATGTGGGCGGAACAAGATAAACCTAGACACACACTTCAGTGTCGTTTCAATTTCTCAGAATCGAAAACGTTGTTTATACGTTTGTGGTATCGTAAAATAAACGTTATTTTGCATCCGGTTGTTTTATTACACCGCTACTTGTCAATTATACAGTGAAGTATTTCTCGCTCCAAATTAGCTGTGGTACAACGTAAAACACACATATAATATAATTGTAGATTTTTGGTAATAATGACCAGTTACAGAAGAGGTGGCTAATGAATTATAATTATCGCCGTAATTGGCAGTAAACCTTTGATGCAGCAATAAAAACATAAATTAACATCTCTGTAGGTACTGCTAATGGAAGTGATAACTATGACACCTTAATAGGAATCTTGTCAGCCATGAGAATTTAACATTACCTATACTTGTTTTTTTTAATTTCCATATTTTTTGTACAAAAACTGTCATAAATTTTACTTGTCTTGCCAATTTTGATTAAAATTTTATTCAGATAATCCAAACAGTAACCCTTTATGAGCCTTATCCTTACCTAATAAAGTACATCACTTAATGTTACCACCACGTTCGTGCCATGTAACCTAACTCTAAGACATGGAGTGGGCAGTGCAGTGACTACATGTCGCGATAGTGTCGCGAGATTCCTAGCAAGCAAGACCTTATTGAGAATGTACGCGAAGCAAATGCAGCGTGGTCACATCACTATTTTATTTATGTTCAACATTTATTAAGATTTAGAGAATTCATACTTTTAGCTCGAAAGTGAGTTTACTCTAAAGTTAATTTTCTTTCTGATTGAATAATGCTATCAATTAATTGATCATTATAAGATGCAGGAGATGAACGTAATTCGCTTGAGGTGCGGTTTCTTATCCTAGACAATGAGGCGTGTCAGGGACCGCGCTCAAGCGGCCACTTAATCCTCTATTATAGGGTACCGAGGTGCGCGCGCGCCGCGACCGGCCGCTCGATAATGAGTGTAATTGCACTATCTGTGTCCTTGTTGCGTCCTTGCTTTCACTGATAACGCCGCTCGCTCGAGGTTATCACTTATATAATAATGAGTGATTAAAATCTACCAAAAGGTCAACCTTTTTTACTGACCCTTGCGCCAGTGATCTGATTTTTGACATTTAATATTGAGGATCGATTGCAAAGTTTTCATTGGAGTCGCATTTTTCAAGAACGTCATGTGTATTAAATAACTTTCGAATTTCTACTTCTTACTTCACATTATTGACTTTAAAAGCTATCATTGTGAGTAAACTTGTTTATTTATTTTCGTAAATGTTCGCTTGATCGAATTTAACGTTTACATTTTGTAACGGCTCGTGCAAAGTTTATAGTTTGTAGGTCACCAGTGTCTACAGCACGTATTATATGAATGTTTTTGATAAAGTCTTCACCAATAGCGTGTTTGTAGACATCGGAAGACGCTTCTGATTGGCTCTTCGGCGTCGTGTCCTTTTAAACTCACGATTCACATTAGACACAAGTAATCATTGGTGGATTCGCAATTAATCGAAACATTTAATATAAACAGCGATATCTTTGCTTGTAACAATTTAACTATGTTGTGTTATGCTGTGTGGTGTTGTACCTACTAAATAACATTTGTATTAGACAATGTAGATTTCTTACCTAATGAAGAAACGTAATAATTTTTGACTGGAGAACCCACATAATATAAAACCGTGGACTCAGGAGTAGACATTTCCTGAGCAAGTAGCTACGTATAACGGTATAACACCAATTTTATAAACTGAATCCTTCTCAAGACAGAAGAAAATGTAATAAAATCTATACACTAAATACAATTGGAAATTCGTCCAAAATAAAAAATAAAAACTCAAAACACAACGCAGCCTAAAATTTCCATTAATTTTACCAATGACAGAGACTATCAACGCCACCTACCTCGTGGAACCGGTAATACCCATGCATCTTGCAAAAATACTCGGGGTTTTTACAAAAATGACGCTACAGGGCTTACCTAAAAACTAAAAGGGTATTCCCATAGCACTAGCTAATTTTATCCAAAATGGAAAATACGCTATTATTTGCTGCATTCTAGGATTCTGATGGTCAAAAATTCCAGGATAAAAGCTTTGCGGGTTAACTTTCCAAATGTTTTTAGTGATGTAAAGGATATGACTACTATACATCATTGTATTTTGTCTTCTAAAGAGATTGGTAAAGTTGTAGCTATTATACAGTTTTTGTCAGTCAAGTAATTAGTCACATTGTAATTGTTAACAAATTTAATCTTATCCTATCACACAAGTCCGCTCATGGGCTCTGTCCATATAAAAAATCATAAAAATCCGTTCAGTAGTTAAAAGTACTCACGCTAAAACGTGATAGACGGTCAAACATCGGATTTAAGGACGGATTATAGTGCGTACTACAATTTGTTAGTTTTACAATTTATTCTTTGAGTTAGGTTAATACAATTTAAAATATTTAATAAAATATTTACGAACTGGCAAACAATTTTATTTGCACGGCTATACTAGGTTTGCAGATCTACAAGCAAGTTCTTTTACAATTAGGTAGTATCATTTAAATGAAATCAGTTTTTAGATAAATTAATGATGGTCCTATATTACTGTAAGTTTCTAATCTCCACCTTATTTTTACTAACCAAGAAAAATAATTACTCAATAATTATTTTATCGGCTAACTCACGTAACTGTTTGACGGAGGAACTCGACAAGTTTCACACACGAAAGTTCTAATGAAACAAAATTAAAAATAATAACATTTTTTGAGGAGACACTCCAAACATTCCTCATGATGACTAACAGCCTTATCCATCGCATCAAAAGATTAACGTAATGATATTTAAAATCGTGTCACCGCCATCTACCGGCAATTAAGTGCAGACGTGGGAATTCTAGCATTATCCCCAGACAGCAGTGGTCCATCACGACTAAACTTTATTACATATTTGTGTAATTCGAGTGTCGTTATTACTCCGGCATCCAGTTTGCAAGACACAAGTTTCACTATAAAAATTAATTACTGAGGTTTAGTATAGATAGCTATAAGTAGAGAAGATCTGTTTGTTATCATTTCAAGATTTTATATTCTAAACGTTGCCCCACACTCGGATTTTTTCTTACGTCGTAGGTGTATGTATATAGTTTTGATAAGCAGCTGAAGAAAAGAAAATTGGATGAAAATCCAATTTTATATAGATATAAAAAAATTCAGCACAGTCGATTATATTATCTATTGAAAATTCCCAATTTTAATAGGTTTTTCATGACATTGAAGTGTATCTTCCGACTATAAGAGTTGTATCTTGTTACAACACATTTTAAATGTAATATTATCATGTAATTTTCTTTTGGATTCGATTATAGTTAATATAGTAGATATATGATTTTCTATACGGCATAGTGTATATGTGTCTCAATAAATATCTTATTAATCTACGGTAATGATGATTTTAAGGGTTTCCAAAAATGATACAAAAGATATGTATTGTATTTGTTTTATTTTTCAATGCGTTTACAATATTTAATAGTTTATTTTTTTAATTGAACTTGAAATTAAATAGGTACAGGTGTACTTAGCATACAACTTTATCGTGTGACGTTAAAACCTTAACGAACTAGTGCCTCCAAGTGATATGATTACAAATATCTTACTTTACAGGTATTGCATTCAGTTATTTAACAAGACCTCAAATCTTACAATGTGTCTTTGAACTCCTGAACACATGATGCAAGGAGTTCTCAACTGACAGGCTGTGTGACGTCATCTATTTCTTTTCTCTTCAAAGTCTCAAAGACAACGGGTCTCTTACTGATACTACTTACACCTAGACGATAGGCAAAGAATAGTCAAGTGATTGAAATTAGTTTGCAGAAAATCTTACGAAGATATTTTTCCTTATAGTATATTACACATTTTCTAAAGATACGTTTACTTTAACTTTAATACGATGTTTTATTGTTTTAAAGTATCGCTAAAATCTTTGAGCCTCGATTTTTTTTTAATATAAAACAGATGATATGCATGTCATGTGTCGCAAACCTTCTATGTACAACAATCGTGTAAATAACAAATTTAACAAAAAATATTATTTTAATAATTGATTTTTTCTAATCACGCAAATAACTAACAATTACATCTGAATAAATTGCGTATTTATTTTTCGCCTCCAAATAAATATTTCCGAATAAATTTTGGGTCACTTATAAAAAAACTTTGGTAGTTTCCTTCGACTAAACTAGCAACCTCCATATTAATATAATTTTAGCAATTTTTATAAATTTACAAAATATAATTGAAATTAATCATCAATACCGTGTTTCTGTATCAATACCGACGTCAAATTAATCTGTGTTTAAAAAATATAATTTATGATAAAAATAAAATATACCTAATTACTATTAGCATACGCTCCGATTTGGAAATAGCTCAAAAATCGAACAAATTACATGATATTTTTTAAACATCAATTAATTATCATTTACTCTACTTTACATAATAACAGACGAAACATGTTTATGTACAATTAGAATAGAAAATACGTTTTAAGTCAACCTTAAATCACAAGATATGAACTAGGAACAAATATTTAAGTTATCAATAAAACGATTCTCTTAACAAATCTACACATTTCCTTAATTTAATTATAACGTAATACACGCTAGAGTGATTTGTCATGTCGCTTAATGTAATGCAGATATTTCTCTAGTCAAATATTTTTTACAATAAAGAAGTTTTATCTAACCTTGTCGAACAAATTGAAAATCGTAATGAAATACTCTCCATAGTAACCTAGAACGCATTCTACGTGCCACTAGCGTATTTAAGTACTTAGGCGTATTTTAAAGAAGCTAAAGCACAAACAAAATTTTACAATTAATTTAACTATAGAATTGATGAACATTTTTTAATGAATC
The DNA here is from genome assembly GCF_023101765.2 of Spodoptera frugiperda. NCBI lineage: Eukaryota > Metazoa > Arthropoda > Insecta > Lepidoptera > Noctuidae > Spodoptera > Spodoptera frugiperda. The sequence continues at coordinate 7,438,414 of NC_064216.1, forward strand.
CATATCTACTTTAATAATTATATTGCTCTCATTGTGAACATTAGAGAGACGTCACTATGTACGTAATACACACCCGCACTACTTCGTATCCTCAATATTGTAGCTGCTTACTTATTTACAACATTACTGTTCAGTTCACTGGAGAATGATATTTCAAACCTTGAAACATTTACACTGAACAAGACATAATTGTTGTAACATAGAGCCGCGGATAGGCCGCATCACTAAATAATTTATCAAGACCATTATGTCATGTCCAGTGTATTTGCTGTAAGGCTCAGCACGTATCTCAGTTGAAAGGCTGCGTCCATAGCGGTGGCGGCGGTGGCAGCGGGTAGGTCGGTGGCTATGTGGAGATAGCGAGCGAGGGGCGCGGGCCGTGTGTGGCGTGCGCGCCGTGAGCTCCGTGCGGAGGTGTCGCTGCCGGGGACCGAGCCCCCGGAGAGCACGTCACCTTACCCATGAACGATCGGATGTCGTCAAAGTACGCGTCTTCCCTTTCAGTGTCTGCAGAACTGGGAGAATCTCCACCCTCAGCCTCATGCTTCTTCAAATGACGATCGAGATTCGTCTGCTGACCGAAACATCTCTCGCACAAAGGACACCGGAACGGCCTTTCTTTGTTGTGAATATTTCTCACGTGTCGCTGAAGGTTCGACGAGATCGAGAACGACCGCTCGCAGTACTTGCACTTGTAAGGCTGCTCGCCAGTATGTGTTCGTAGATGGCGAGTCAGGTTTGCGCTTCTTGGGAAGACTTTCCCGCAGAACTTGCAAGCATATCGGTCACGCAGCTTTCCTGATCCTGTACTAAGTTCTTGAAACTTAGCATATGCGCTAGGTTGCCTATCGGGTCCATCAGTACCGAGAAGTGGGGATAAAAAATTGAACGGGCTCGGAACATAAGGAGAGTGCGAAGAGTTCAAAATCGATTCTGAGGAGTGAAAGGATGGAAATCGAGGCCTGTACATGGCATCAATCAGATTGCTGTGCTGCGGGTGAACAGGCATGGGGAATGCAAGTGGTGGTGATACAAGCTGCGGTGGTGAGTCCTCTCTCTTAGGTTCTACTCCTTCCACATCGACATCTGTGGTGTCATTCTCGGGAGTTTTGCTCCTCTCAGCTGGGCTTTCAGGAGGTGAATAAGATTTAACTGAGTTGCGAAAGGAACGATCATCAATCTCTGGTTCAGAATCCTTGTCGTTCTGTTTCCTTGACACCGACAGATCTAATGGCTGATCACCTTCATCTTTCTTTACATCCTCCTCGACGTCAGAATATTCAGAAGTCTTATCATCATCGATAACATTATTCTTCGATAAATCTTTAGGTAGTGGAGACTCAGATTTGTTACCCTGAATGTCATTGTTATTGAGCTTGAGAGAGAAGTTGAACGGAGACTTCCTCTTCATGTCGTCTCTTGAGAAATTGAATGGAACAATCGGTGTGGGCAGTGGCATTACTGGCGAGGGTCGGCGTTGAGAAGATGCCTCCTCACCTGACGGCGGTGACTGCTTGGAGTAAAGACTCTGTGATTTATTTGGTGTAGCTCTGTCTGAGCTGTAGCTGTCCCTTTTGTTTTCGAAATCCAATTCCTTGGGCTTTTTGTTGTCGTCCATTGAGTTTGAGCTGTCCATGCTTTTGACAGATAGGCGGCCTTCTTGTTGTTTGGATACCAAGTTGGCGTTTGACATGGCCATGTCATGTTCCATTGCAAGTCTGGCCCCCTGCACGTTGAACAGCAGTGGGCTGAGGAACTCAGGTGGGCAAGCAGCAGCGGCAGCAGCAGAGAACAGAGCCGGGTAGTGAGCGAAGGTGTTGTAGGGGAGAGGCAGGGTGGGGCCCCTGTACATTGGGAACGGGTTCGTGCTGTTAGGGTTATTCATCCCGACGTTTTGCAGAGACGGTATCTGAGGTAGGCTCTGAGGGATTTGTCCGCGGAGGTTGACGGAGGCGGCGGCAGCGGTGTCGCAGAATCTCTTATGCTTGGTGAGAGAAGCGTATGACGTGAAGGACTGGCCGCATTTTCCGCATTCAACAAGGGCTCTGCAAGCGATGTGCATTCGCTTGTGTCGGCAAAGGTTGGAGAACTGGGTGTAAGCCTGGAACACAAATAAACACACTATTAGGAAAGGTGAAAATTATACATACATAAAGTATAATATGTAGAAAAACAATGGGAAGTATAAACCAAGACATTTAAGTCGATATTTACTTTAGTTTTAAATGGGTTAATAATAATATTTTAAAGAACAAAATTAAAATATTTTTACCACTTATCACATTAAAACTACATCTCACAATAATTACAACCTCTAACACAATAATGGCGTAATAAAATAAAGCTCACCTTAAAGCAAACCTTGCACTGGAAAGGTTTGACACTGGAGTGGATGTGTGTGTGCTGCTTCAGTCCTGAGGAGGTGGCGAAGGTCTTCCCGCACTCAGGGCACGCGTGACTCCTGGCTCCAGCGTGCTGCGCGCGGATGTGGCGCTGGAGGTTGGAAGGATCGGTAAATACCTGAAATAACATCAGGTTTCGCAAACGGTGAAACAAATACCACCGGTTACTTAAACTAAACCCCGACTAATTGAAATTAAAAACCCAGGGAGAGAAAAGTGAACCCATTAAGTTTAGAAAAATGATCAAAGAAAAATTAAATTTATAGGATTTTAAAAATTGAATGAAGTAAAATATAAATTTTATAAGTGATAGACTGAATTAAGAAAAAGATTTAAAGTAAGTAAAATAGCGTATTTTAATAAAACCCATGTTTTTTCAGGACACAGAAATACAAGAAATCATTATACTAAAATATCATTACAATTTCTATGTACATAAAGTATTCAGTGCACACCTTAGGACAGTTCTCGCAGGGGTACTTTCGGATATCAGTGTGCGCGAGAGCACGGTGGCGCAGGAGCAGCACTCGAGTGCTGTAAGCTCGGTTGCAGAGTTCGCAGGGAAATGCACCGGCCGGCTGAGCGTGCTCCGTTATCAAGTGGCGATCGAGACTGCAACAAACAACAAGAAAATTTATATAAAAATATCGTTCAGCCGCGTAAATGCCAAGGACGTTAAAATTTCCCCTTGATATTGACATCCGCGTCTGTGTAGAGAAAGTTAGTACGCACTGGGATTCAACTTCAAGGTCGTTTAGATTTAGCTGTTATTCTCAAGGATAGTCGCATTCTTTCGTCCTACGGCGTTATTCCTTGTTCAGGTTTTAGTCGTTCGTCGTTATTCCGCAACGGCCAACGCCGTAATTGGTCGTGTCTGGTAATTTCATGCGAGTTTAATAACGTAAACTTTTTCCTTCACTTAAAGATGTAGCTTTGTTTCGTTTGCATTCGCGTTTTGTTTAACAGTGCTACTTTAGAATAACTAAGTGTAAGTAATAGTTCGTTAGTAGAATGTTAGATAAAATTTATAACATTGGAGTTCTAAATACGGACTTATTCTAAACTCAACCCAGTATGGGGTCTCATTCGTATCTCGGTAAAATGCAAAAGACAATTTCAAGCAAGTATAAAGTATGAAACAGATTTGTATTAGATACCGTCTTCGTATTAGTTTAACATTTGCATCTGTTTTCCAGTAAAAGAAGCGTTCACAAACTAGCCTAGTTTATATCAGTGACACTTTCGCAGCGGCTGCAATTTAACTTCGTTTTATATTGTAATTGTATTTTATCGCATACCACCAACGACTCTATTAGAAAGTGAGGAGATTACGCTAACGAACTTGAATAGAGCACTGCCTATACCGACTATAGGAGCCTACTTACAGGGAAAGACAAAATAATAACATCTTTATGCATAGGGATCGCCCACGCGAACATAACTTATACACTAGCCCATACATAATTCAAACATGTTTTCGTTCCCCGCCGTATGTATGAATTCATTTTTGCAATAAATTCTGTATGAACACGTTTTATGAGCAAAATCCGTACTAGACGCATAGTTTATGAGTTTCGCATCGCTTCCGAGTATTTCATCCATGTGACCCTCATTTTCTCCTATTCCATGTAAAATACTGTTATCACCGCCTCAGTAACGTGTGTCGACACTTGATAGAAAACGTCTATCATTTGCAAAAACGGTCCGAGTGAGTCTCCTTGGCATAACTGGTCTACCGCACGCAACCCTTGCTGCCTCCGGCTATTTTCTAACGCTGCACCTGTTACACCTCGTTAGTCGTATTTTAAAACAAACACAGATTACATCGCTGGTTTTATTCAGGAAATAGCTGTGACTAGTTGTTGCGCGGGCAGATCTATGTCGATCTATTCGAAAGCTTCGTGGTCGTCAAGAGTCCGAGATGGAACGTTTTCACTGGTGCACGGCGGCGGGCCTGCGCCGTATCTTTTAATTAATCTTAGGAATAAAATCTACCGTCAGTAATGGTTCCGTCGCTTACTGTCTGTTCGTCCGTTGCGTTCTCTAACTATTCACCAACTAGACATATGGACATCCACGTTTAAATCTGTGTCACATGTGAACAGTTAGCCAATTAGAAGCGAATTAGAATTATTTGATTCCGGCAATGCAAATTACGAAGAAATCTAAACAATTACTTATCCAATAGCTAAATTCCTTTTGATTAATTTTGAATCCTTTATAATATACTTTGTATTTCTAGTCTTTATTAGACAAACCATGTAGTTAAGTGTAACAAGTAGAGTACTTTCATTTTCCCCATTACAGTGTTGACATTCTAATTAAAACTAATTATCTTAATCAACTACATTTTGCAACACATGATCTGAGGTACATTGTAAATGTACACTGTTCAGTAGATTCGTAATCAACGCACGCGCAACAGAAACAACGCATAGCCTCAGGGCTTACTTGCCCAAGTATTTATCTGCGCATACGATCTCAAACTTCGGCCATTCGGCTTTTTTTCATTACTTCATAACATCATCTAAGTAAACGATTCCTTTAGAACAGTTGTATCATTTAATAGGTTATTGCATCATTCCTATAACAATTGAAAGTGTTCCATTCTGTCTGTTTGTTGTAATTGAACATTGATTTGATAACGCTAGGCTGGTAGTATTGTTGGCGCCATTGAAAGACGTTTCTTTTTTTGGAACGTGTGGCAAATATCGTTGACTTTTTTTATTATTATTATTTTAACGTTAAAGATTTTTTTTAAAAACATAGCATGCGTTTTCAAATGCAGAAGTGTGCCGGACATATCAAACCACATCTCCAATTGCGTACTACTTATAATATCACAATAAAAAATGCATTTAGATATAAGATATTGACAGACATTTCCCATCTCTGTCCAGTTCATTGCACACATCACAATTAATAAAACATCGTTCGTAGACAGCGTGTGCTCAATCTACTTACTAGAAACATTACGTCTGTTAAGATCGAAGCTGAAACACGCTGTAGACACTGATATCCGCCGATCATAGGAATAATCTACATGTTCACCAATTGATAACATCCAATGAACAACTTTCGTTCCAAGCCGATCTATTAAGCTCCGCCCACACAAGCCACTGTACAATTGGACGCTAAAATGACGCTAAACTTTTCTAAGATGGTTAGTGTAGAAGTTGGAATAGGATTTATTGAAATTAAAATGTTGGTATAGCTGTAATATACGACAATCTACAATCAAGTTCTGTGAACCTGTAGAAATGTGGAGTGTAAATTAGCAAAAAAATCTGTAGAAGTAGAAAAGCTTTTGATAATGTTTTTTTTTCTATCTGTTTCGTTCACATATCAAAATATTTGTTTTAAGTTTATTTGAAAAAAAAACGTTGAGCGCCATTTTAGCTTCTCCCCAGACTAATGATGTACTACCGACGAACGTGCTTACATTTTAATAATCGATTGTAGATCCCGGCTAGCGCTTACAATCGGTTGAGAAATACCGTGGCTAGTCCATGTTCGAATAGATAGTATCGATAGTATTCACCGAGCCGATCCGATTCTCCATGTACCACATGTAAACGAACCAGTTATTACAGCTTGTTAATCACCAAATAATTCAGACTAGCATATCCATCAAACTTCCTTGAAAACTAATTGACCAGATCAAATTACCGTACACGATTAATTTCTCAAAATTACCACCTCCATATTGAATTAGGTGCTCAAAACTAGACAAAGAATAAAAATAAATCTGCGTTAGACAAATAATAATGATTGTACAGAGATCCGATCACGTTCGTGTAGCCTGTAATTTTAGTGTTCGACTTCGCAATCGCTACCTGATCGATCTGATATCGATTCAAGGTGTGACAGCGGCGATGATCATTCCAATTGTGACAGCACTCTGACGAAAGTAAGAGTGGAAAGAGATCCGATAAGAGTGATTACAATGAGATTTCGTAATCCACATGATGCATTATAATACGCCCGAACAAGTATTCGGAACGAACGTGACACTATAATTTAATACATCAATAAAGATTTTACTACTGTGTGATACGATACGACACTTTGCCTAATGCGATACTGATGTCTACTGAAGACAGGTTTACAGCTAAATTCCTGCTAGAATTAAGTACTAGTAGACCTAGTTCGATTATCTTAGTCTTGCATCTAAGTGATTTAATTTTATCTTCCCACTTTACGTAGTCTATAAAACATAAAAAGCTACAATGTAGCGCACATCTAATTACTAATCGATCTCCTGATGCCCTAGAAACGTGGTAAACGTTTAAAACAATAGTGATGGCGCGATAAGAACTGCGTCACTACGAGGATACGTTAGAACGGTGCATGTCGATAATCTCGATCTCTTGCATTATTGACGAGCCCGCGCTTCGATAGAATATGATGACACACGCCATTATGGCCTTCCATCGCTTGTCACATAGATAATAAATTCATGATATATTTTCATTCGTGATGAGACGTTTAGTTTGTGTTACTGATTTTATCAACAGTTTTTAGTTGTTTTTATAGTTTCATTGATTGATTGGGTATGGGTGGATTATTTTTAGGATATATTGAAGAGAATTCATGGAATGCTCGTCATGCAGTATTGACCGGGAGCCACCATCTGCTCGGTACAGCAAAAACGCGGAATCGTCGCGTGCCATCGACCCGACCGGCAACAAATCATCGAGGTGCGTCTTATCGAACGAGCACATCACTAGCACTAAATAAATCGTTACAGCCGCTCTTCTACGACCAAATAATATTAATGGCAGGAGGTTAATGGTTTCGAAGACGTTTGAAATTGATAGACTTCTGCGTATACCGGCAGACATCTTGAATGGACCGTTTAGATGGGATGCACGATTGACTGATTTGAATTTAATTTGTCGGCTGGACATTTAACCACCTTTAGTACGATTGTACAGAAGTAAAAATTAAATATTGAATAACTGAAGAGATACGCATCAGTGACGTGTTACAAAAGCAATATTATAAACTGTTTAATGTTAATGCGTGGAACAATGGTTTTGATAAGAATTATTTAGTAGCCACTTAAGCCGGTTAGAGCTCAATAAATTTCCTAGACCGATATAAATAGTTACGGGGCGATACAATCATATCGTCTATCGCACGGCTTAGCGAGTATCCCTTATAAACGTAGGACCTTAGACGCAATAAACCTACATGCTATCAGGAAACCATAATACTGATGATAAAACTAAGACAAACTTGGAATATGAATGAAATTATTATTGTGATTTATGGATAAGATGGTTGACCAAATAACTCGTCTTTGAACAATTTATTTTTGTATAATTGCTATTTATTACTGCAAATAATTGGAACTGGACAACTATGCTGCAATTGTCGCAATTTAATGTTTAAAATAAAATTGAAGATATAATTCTTCCATTAAACACACCATCTAAAAGCGACTTATTGTTTTTGCCTATTAAAATCCTCGTACATTTAATTCAAAATATAGATTATATTGAAAGTACTTACACATCGATGTTAGGGAATGGCAGATCGCAGTAGCTGCAGCGAATGTCAGCGTCTTCTCGCTCGTCGTCATCTGCTGGTGGCAACGAGCTGAACTTCTCGATAGAAGACTGGCGCTCTGTAATGAGAAGTATGCTTTAGTATACGAGGAAATAAACAGTTTAAACAGGTTGCTGTAGATTTTAATATTGTCATTGAATAATTTTATGAGTTTGAAAGTTTTCCTAATCGATTAGGTTTAGTAAACTTTGAATAATAAGAAAACGATCAGTTTCAATTTGTAACTAAAGCTTTGAATATTACATAATTAAGAGAATGCTCTAGTACCCTACATATAAGTTAAATAGCTTTAAATAATTACATCATTTAATAGTTAGACTATGGCAACTTCCTGAACGCTACACAAATTAAACCTGAAATTACAAAGTAATTTTCAATTGACGTAAAACCCATAGAACAATTATGTACTCTAGGAAACATCATATATCGGACATTAATAATATGGTACAGCGTAGGACATGTCATATGTCTGTCACTACAAACGTATAGAATCACGAACAGGGCCTCGGAAGTACGAAATGGCTCGCATTGACACATGCAGAATTAATTCGAGTCACGACGAGCGACACCACGCCTCAAGCATTGTCTAACGAGCCGTGATAAGGCAAGGCTAAGATAAGCTTGTGATATCATCGCATAAATATGAATCGGTATCGAAGATGGTTTTTTGTGTGGTGTAATTGTATGGTAAATAAAAGCCGTCGGGATTGCGACCAGCGATGTGGAGCAATGTAAGATGTGGCAAAGAATCGTTTCACATAATAGTAAAGGTATAATTTGAATTCTATAACATAAAACAGCAAAAAATGTCAAGTAGAATTTAGAAAAGTTGAGTTTACTCTCACATTAATCACTTCTTTGCAAATACAACGTTTGATTTTGACTTTGACCGCAAAACCAATAACAATGCCTACATACCTCAAAAAAAATCGCCAAAAATTTAAGTGATCCAAAAGATGACACGGGATCACTAGTGATGTCACTATAGGTCGGAGGTAAATCTATGTGCGATGTCAGTAGTGTACTGAAGTGTTTTGTTACAAATTATCAGGGGGCCGGTCACACCCCCACCCCACCTGTGAGGGTTAATATGCTCACTTGACCCGCCTGGGGGGAAATATGGAAAATCATCTGTGCGTGACAACTCTACTGTTTGTGGTTTTAAAGTTTTAAATGTTGTAATTGTAATTGACTGTTGTGGGTTAAGGGTTATGTTTTTAGGAGGTATGTTGTGATTTGATTCGGTTTAAAAAAATTATGAGTCTTATTTAATTTTAGCTGAAAATTTTGATGATCCTAAGTAAATTGTTTGTCAATTTACCAGACATAGCATAGCATTTCCTTACTTGAGATTACAATTGATTTAAGACTGATTTTCAACGCCAGATAGCTTTATCGGAGGATGAATTTTGAATTTTTGATAGTTTTCCCATACAGAAACTGTCAGACGTCAATTTAATTTAATGAAAATCTGTTGATTGAAAATTTAGCCTTTACTGATATTCACTTCCAAAATATAGACTGAACCACTTAATAATAAGGTGTTTGCAATAAACGCTTTGACTTTGATTTAATCGAATCGCTATGGCATCCAGCATTTTAGCCCCAAAAAGCAACTGAACTAAATCAGTATTGTTGGCTTCTATTACCTACATCAAACAAGCTCAATTTTTTCCCACACAATAAACTAAACTACAAAAGTCAAGTAAAACAATATGGCACCTAAATAAAAATGCAATTTGCGTACAAGGCAGGGTGGGTGTTCGTTAAGTTTTCCCACGACGACGACGTCACAGATGTCAGAGCTGCGCGCGCGCACCGTGACGGTGACTTACCGATTTCGTAATGAAACCCACCCCAAACGACTACACCTGTTGTTTCTCGCAATTTATAAGTGTTAACGTCCATTTTGATTATTAAAAGTCAGTTATTTTAATTAGGAACGAAAGAATGAAACATGCCTTTTGTTGAAGTTGGAGTCTCTCCAACGCAGTTTTAGTTTTACTACTTCAAGAAAAACATGACGTTTCTCGATTTTAATTAAGTATTTAAATAACACGTAATAAACTACTAACTTTACTGCTTAAGTCCCACTTAATTGAAATATACCTATGATGTATGTATAAATTATAGTTACGACTATGCTATTCAAAGTAACACAACCAGCTACAAAAGATAAATTACAAAATCATCGCCGCAAAACAATTCAATTTAATATCCCGTGTTCTAGAACACAATCGTGTCGATAATCTGTTAGTCCAAGGTTCGCTTCCTGCGTGGAAATAGGTCCTATTCGCGCTGGAGGCTGTGGCTTCGCATCAGGTGCGTCGCACGCGCATCTTACCGTTACACCCGAAGGCGAAAACGGTCGCAGTACGCCGCGCACATTTGTACCTCGGTCAGGGCCTGCCTTGATGCATGGTGAAAGATACTGACGAAATTATATCGATAACTCCTTCCTTTTACCATTTAAATAAAATTTAAAATTAAATTCGTAATAAGCTGTTCCGATCTCATTTTACTCCATATTAAGAAAATAAGCTGCTATCTTTTAGGCAGATTAAGTAGGTTTAATTGAATTTCGGAATAAAAAGTACTTGGATTTCGCTCGGGAGAGCCAAGCCCAGTTATTGATAACGCAAAAGTTATTAACGTAATCGCCAAAGAAATATCCGTACATTTTTTTCATTCAAATATTTATTCGATGCGAATTAAAATTAGCATGAATATTATACCTTCACACATGAGATTAATCAACCAAAAAATATGACAGGAGGATTAAAAATAAAATCCAAAACAGAATGTCTGGACACGCGTCAAAATGTATTGTGGTGTAGAAATTATTCAATTTTGCATGACATCAAGATAGTGAGCGATCTAATCTGCTAACAAAACAGGCTCCTACCGAACCAGATTCAACCCTTCACTGGGGGCGGTGTTATTAAATTGAAATATTTCTATTTTATTGTCCGTAATATTTATTTGATTGTTAAATAAATACGCGATGTGGGACGCCGAGCGATTGTCGCCGGTTTAATGGAGGGTGGAACCATTGTCGTTGGTTAATTTTTTGATTAATCATCCTGTTTGCTAGGGAACTGCTACGATTGTGTGACGTTTCTATTTTTGCATTTGTTTGTGATGCAATATGAGATGAAATCGTGCGTTTGCTTATTTCTAGACCTACTAGATTATACTGTGTCTAAGCTACCATAGTATAATAATGGGTATATATTATTGTCTTACTACTAGTTCTTCAGAAACGCTGATATGTGAAAAGATAAATTTTATTTAGACAGATATTAGATAGTAAAAAATATTTTTCAACTTTAATTAGAATTTTGATCTAGAAAACTTCGATCCTAATCAATGCAATCCATTTTTTCTTATCAATATGAAAAATAATAATCACAAAGCGAGATAGGAGCTACTATAGAACTAACTACACAAAGCGTGCGCAGTGCACAGTCGGACAAAGCAACGTCATCAATTTTAATCTGCGCGACAATTGCGCGATGACAAATGTCAACGCGCGACACTCATTCATTACGCACACGAATGCACGCGACTATTTGAAAAAATACAGCCAATGAAGGGTTAACTCCACATTATTGTTATTGCGTATGACAGGAGATGGATTGAAAAACTAGATCTGATCAAAGATATTATTTTATTTGGGAATTTCGTTCGTATTGCAATCGCTCTAGTATTTACGCCACTACATATTTCATATTAACAACACCAGGAATTCGTACAATCTGAACTCGTAAAAAGCTAAGCCACTTAAAATTCATACACTTTAAACGCCTAACTCAGGAATGGGGTTAGGATTACTAGAATGACCTTTTAGAAAACATTAATGTTCCAATAAATCTGTGTCATTATTTATGACTTTACTATCTTTTATCTATAGAATTCTGAGGTGGCTGGCCTTACATAACAGATCGGTAAAGGCTCTAAAAAACGCACGTAAATATTTGGTAATAAATTATCTTGAGGCGATCGATCACCATTGTCATGTAGGAATAAATATATTCAAAATCCTATCTCGTACGGTATTAATCCTTTCGCAAAAAAGGCATTCTTATCGAGAAATTATTCAATGAATGGAGCTATAGGTGGCCTCTGCTGGGAGTAAGGTCCATCAATCAAGTGTTGTGCAAGGCGAGCTTACAACAAATGTTGACTGCTAACTGCAAATAGTTTCTAATTACGTATATTTAAGAGTCATTGTGTGTTATATTGGTTTGTCATGCTGCATGTGTCTGTGATGAATGTGGGTGCTGAGTTGTGGTTATTGAAGTAAATGATCGCTCAATATGTGACCACTATACTGTTGTACTGTTGTCCAATCGTTACGTCAGCTGTTTACTAAATTCTATTCACTAATGGACTGTTTATTTCAATTTGGTTGCCTATTTTACGAAATACATTAGGTACTGTTTGTAAGTAAATGCCCGTGTTTTCGCGAATTAAGTATCTTTTCTCATATTATATTGATAATAATATGGAGTTCTATATTTAAATGTACTTCTACTTATTTTTTTCTTTAAATGAGTTTATAAACAGTAACAATATTATAGGTGCCCTAAGTGTCGAACACAAAGTCAATTCGTAATTAGAGCGAGGTGGTTATTACGTGCAATCGGAATCGCATAAATCACCGGGACCGTGTCGGTTGTGACGCCGCCGGTCCGTGCCGGAAGCCGTTACAGGAAGCACTGAAGACCCGTACCGGTTGACATACGGTTGCTAGATGTGGCTTTGGATATGAGAGAACTATCTATTAACTGCGCTTCGGGCCTTTTAATGAGAACTTTCTTGATATTGCAGTGTAAAAAGTGGTGTCGTTAAAATTTACTCTAATTTTAATAGAAGCCAAGTCTTTTTCCTGTTGAAATTAAGGTTCTACACATCAAGTCTTTCAGTTGCATTCATGGCTTCAAACGTTTCCTTAAAAGTGTAATGACTTACTACCGATTCAATCAATCTCAATGCAAAATCTTTAGATTATGATCGATTTTGAACATTTGTTCTATAGTGTTTCTCTCACAAATAAAATGATCTTAAGATTTTGGATTAAGATCGGTTATTGAAATTAGCAGTTAATTGTTATCAATTTTGGTACGTAATTGATGAACCTATTTTCATGCTATAATTTTGATGTAAGCACTCCATAAGTATCAGCGTAGATATAAGGTGCCAATTTAAAAACAAATAAAAGTAATCTTGTCTCTTCTAGTCTAAACAAACAGTTGAAAAAGCCACCCTTGCAATAACAAAGCATATATGCGTGATTTTTCACATCGGCGGCGGCGCGTACGTCGCGATTTATCTAAATTAAATATCGCATGCGCGCGTGGCACCGGTGCGCCGGTGTGTCCGAACCCTAAGATTTTTTTTGTATACAGCCTGATTCTTTTTTCTAAGTAGATTAGTACTTAATACCTAACTTTTTTTTGAACTGAGTTTAATATTGTGGATAAGTCTAAACTTAGTTTATTCTTAAAATACTGTTTAGTCAGAAGCTTTGTAAGTAAAATAGTAATACATAAGATAATTTATTTAAAGACAATTCCAATACAGGAATGTAGGATAAATGATGTCATTAGATTTACCAATTTAAATATGTACCTACTGATAGAATTCAATAGTCGTGAATGAATTCATCCGTGATGACTAATAGCGGAATATCTGTTGTATGCAATTGTAATAATTTGAACTACATAACGATCTTGTTTTTTTTTTTTTTTTTTTATTCTTTTGAATTTTTAGGGACTTTTATAACGCACAGCGTATGTCAGTCCCATCGTACCCTAATACAGTGTAGTTATACATCAAACCAACGGAATCAATTGATCAAGGCCATGAAGCTGAACAACTTTCTTGCATCATCACTAGCTGGCTGACTTAATATCTTGTGGAATGTGCCTATATCGTTTTTGTTCAACTTCAAAGCCCTGAACAACGTACTTCTATCAGACTCAAATCGGACACATTCCATCAACAAGTGGTGCAGGTCTTCTATAACTCCACATAACGATCTTGTTAGAATATTGTGTTACATTTTCCTTAACACTTTGTTGCAATGAATACTACAAGCTTCTTCATTCAATGTTCTGAATTGTTAATAGGAATAAACATAATATAAAAACTACTAAAAGACTATCTTTAATAACCTATCTAGTCTAGTATATAAGTATATCTTGGCATTTTTTTAGTAGAGATAGAATTATAAGAGCTCCCTAAAAATTGCATTACTCGCAATATTCTATCTCCAAAATCTATCGTTCTACTTTAAACCAGCCTGTATATGAACTATATAATGAGTCGTCAAGGGTCGCCGTCCACTGGAGGGCAGAGGGCAGGTGACTCCAATTAACTGTCACCCCGCGTGTCAACGGAGCGTGAATGCGCGTGACCGTGATTCAACTGCTGCCCTGATAGTCCCAGACTATGTATGTGCCTTCCTATGTATCTTTTGTATGTGTTGTATTTACCATCTTTAGGCTAGTGGTGGGTACTTTGAGTGGTTTTTGTATGTAGTACATAGAGCAGTGCTGGCTATATAATTGACTAAGTATGCGTTTTTTCGAATATAAACTTGTACACTTGATGATGTTCCGGAGTTTCTTGTAAATACATACTAGAAATATTGGTGATAAAAAGATGCCTACTCTTTTAACATCTAGCGAAAAGTTGAAGATGCGGATTGAATAATTTCTTATATAAACTGCCATTCCCGAAATGACTTTAATATAAGAAACCACTCAGTGAAATTAGGAATAGAGTTAACATCAAATCAGTTCATCCCTGATCATGGCTCTTACAACAGTGTCGAAATATCGGAAACTCATAGACATAAATAAACATGGTTAATATCCCGTCTTAAGTTCAGATGTTAATATCGAATCAACCTAAAAAAACATTCTAAAAGTCTTTATAAGAATAAAACAAAGAAGTAAATAGTACGTACTTGAGTCCAGAGAGATATCTTCCAAGTACAGCGGTGTTCGGGGTCCAAGCAGCAGCTCCTGTCCGGATGGGACCTCGCGGACAACTTTGTACCACACCTGAAATTGTATTCACACAACATTAATTTATTGAAGAAGAGAAGGAAGTGTTGTATTACTTTTTCTTTGTCAAGAGGTGGAAGTGTATAAACCTATATTACTTTTTCTTTATGAAGAGGTGGGTGATATAAAGTAAATCTTTGAAGGATGCAGAGATTACAATAAAATATTTGAAGATGACATTGCCAAGCCTAGTTGTGAATCTGATGGGGCCCAGGAGGGCTGATGCCTGATCCGGAGATGCAGACTAGCGGGTTTACCGGAGCTCCGACTTAAAAAGCAGGAGTAGGAACGGTATGGTTTCTAGTAAGTAAGAATCTGACACTAACTGTCGCCTCGCCCAAGGAGGGAGAAGTCATTGGATGACTTTCCGCCTCAAAAAAGCTAGCACTAGTTTTTGATAAAACATAAATCATCAGACATCAACACAACATGTTATTAGGTTTCCCGTTACCTTTATAACAACCTTTAAGCCCAAATTCGTTGAATTTTGTCATAGCTTAACTAATAAACATAAATACTTATTTTTACTCCAACTTAAAAAATAAATTAAGTATTCATTTTTCGAAGCAGTATATTAAAATTCCATATACCGTTTAACCTCTACAGGGGTACAAGTAAGTGAATCTAATCACCGCATCTGTTCGCTCCCCTCTTTGACCGGAAGTGGCACACAGTTGTTCAGCCGAACACCGATTTTCTGCCACCGGAAGTACTAACGTTCCACATTCAAATTTAATTGGGGTAGTGCTACAATAGGTTGAGCCGTTGCTTGTGATAATCATTCGTTGATTTGTGCGTTATTAGTTTTAATTGACATTTGAGTTGAGGCCAACTTTAAGTTGTTTTAAGAGGGTGGAATAGGGATATTATAGTACCATGAGAAAATGTTTAATGCCTTCTTTCCGAGTACTATGTATATGTAGCTTGTTTTGAAATATTTATTTTAGTACGATGGTAATACAATGGTCCTTATACGTATATCAATCCAATGGCTTGCATCGGTAGAACACACTATAGTAAGCATACTAGAAACCCTTTTATATACATTTTCTATCAGTCATCATTTGTTTTGAATTAACATAAATGGCACAATGAAGACACAAACTGAGCATACCTGGCCGGCGCGCAAAAAGTGCTGCACGTTGACATCGTGAGGGTAGTTCGTGGAGCGAACCAACTTGAGCCAGTTGCTCTTCTCGGTGGTCGCGTCCCACCAACCAGTAACTCCATTCTTGTCACGAACCTGGAAATTATGAAAAATAAAGTAAAATATAGTAGTAATTGAGAACAACGCCATCTAGCAGTAAGCTTTGGAACTTTTGTAAGTTCAAGAAAGGAAGTGTCTTGAGAATGTTCTTGGACTAGTGAAAATGCCTATCCACTTATCTTATTTTTTTAGAGATTATTAATAACACCAATTTAAATAAACTTAACTTACACATTAACATAATTCCAACGAATACCAGATGATTTTTTGTAACTAAGTACTTCTGCAATGTTTATTTACTAACTTAATGCAACTTTAAACACAACTAGACCAACCAAAATAATATTTTATCCAACCTAAACAACAAAATAGCTACCAATAATCTTATTTTAAAACTACAACAAACTTAAAACATTTCAGCTAAATGCAATGGCTGTCGCCATCTCTCGGTCACTATCGACAACTGACAGGCGGACGGACACCGCGCAACCGCAATAGATGGCGCTATTAGTCCATGTCATGATGTAGCGGGTCGTCACAGCTTGTCCATTTGTCATCCACCTCCCCAATCTAACCGACCCCTAGCGTGATGATTTAATTTTCATAAATATCTCTATACGGGGATTATAAATCTCGTTTTTAAAGCGATTTTTTATTGTCCTTTGTTTGAATAATTCTTTTATTAATTTTAGTAGGCGCGCTGTTTATTTATGACCAGTTCTGCTTGGAGTATGAATTGGGTGAAGATCGTAGATAAATCGTTATACATAACAAGTGTTATGTAAAGAACAATGTGTGTAATCTTCGATCTACTTCATATTTAGATAAATCGGTTGTTTTATCAGTTTCCAAGCATTTTTTCCTGTGACTTGAGGGAATTTCCATTCAATATACATTTAAACGATTCATATCTTAGTTATACAAACAAATTACCACTGTCTTCAGAAATTTACTTAAAGTTTTCCTCACAAATATAAGTTATTTGTTGTAGTTTTTCAGTATTAATAACCGGGCTCTGGACACCCCTATATCAAAATTATTTCCATTTAATCGTCTATTTGAAGGTAGACACAGACATTATCTGCCCTATCTATTCCACAAACGATCCATAATTCTCCGTAAACATTGTTACAACGAGGTTCCCATAATCAGCAGTACCCAACCTACAATTTGCGGGCAGACACTCGAATTTCCCTCAACCAACGATTGAGTCATAATTCCAAATACCACTTATTTTACGAAGATGTGTACTTTGGGGTTCCGTGTGTTTATACTATTAAATAAGGGCCTTTAAACTTGATCTATTGTTTCGGTAAATAGAGAACAAGGGTGGCTATCGACCTGTAATACCGACCTTAAATAATTAAATAACTGATCGAGTTATTGTCTTATATGTGTCATGGTAGTAATCGATTTCTAATGTAAACTGTTTCTAACTTTTTCATTCTTTTGAGTGAAGTTTGACTAGTAAATCTAACTGCGTCTCACCGCAAAACGGTAAAAGTAACCATTAAAAATCCTCGTAAAAAAATAACAGTACCTACTAACAAAAATGACAAACATCCAAGCGATTCAGAACAAAACGATTTACGAGCGAAACATCTGACAACGCGTTAAATACAGAAGAAAAACAAGGTGGCTAATTTGGCGTAAAATTAAAACACGATCCCTCTTTATCTTGAAGGAAAAACTGTAAAAAATCACTTGGAAAATATAAAAAGCATCTGTTGCAATGAAACTAACATAATGTTTTATAACAAGTGAAGTATTAATCACACGAAAATGTTTGCCTACTGCGTACCCTTGGTTTCCGCGTCAGCGACAAGCCCTTTCCGCGGCATTTATCATGGTATTACAAGTTACGTCGGGTGCGAGCGGTAAAAAAGATAATTATCTTAGAGCACCCTCATCTTAGGGCTGATGCAAGCAATATTTTGCCATTTTGTTGAGCGATTTGGGGGATTTTACCTTCTTGTTTTAAGAGTGCCAAGTCAATTGAAGAACAGTAAGAAGGAGATACCTAAATGGTTCTTGGTCTTGATTTAGGATTGCTAGCAACTAATAAGTTGACTACCTTTTTACCATTGGAAAAAATATTTACTGCTTTTAGAGATATTAGAGATCTTAATTTCAAACAATAAACACAATACATTCTCATTTCACATATGAAAATATAAGGATATTCAAGATCATATTTCTTCTAGCCAAATACGAAGAATATTCACTTAAAATATGAGGTGACGAGCAGCCCTATCCCTATTCCGATGAGTTGGCTGCCGTCTGCTCGTGCCACATGTTAGCCATCAGTCATCGATGGCGCTCGGTCAAGGATGCAAGGATGCCAATTGTGTGGACACTTGTTACAAAACTAGGGTTCCAAAGTGAAATATGGACGCTGAGATATTAATTTGTAGTGATAGATAAGAGTGGAGTGGTGAAAAGGGTTGGAGGATATCTACTAAGTAATTTGAGAGTTGTCTGTATAAGAAGTAGTTATTGTGGATGTCGATGCATAGAAAAGAAGATTATTTTGAACAATGGTGCCTGTTTTAAAATAAATGACATTACATTCAGAATTAATGGATAGAGAGAATCACTAAAAAAAATTGTAGATACCAATTTGGTATGATATTTCAAATTCAAATAATGACAATAAATAGTTAGACATTTATAAAGCTGCTATCCCCCACAAATAGGACAAGGTGTAAACCACGTGAAGTATTTGTTCAAATTCCAATTACAGTGCAACTCGTGCACAGTGGTATATTATAAAAAGCTCGGAGTCGCAATTTAAACGAACTGCGGGTAGATCTCATATTTTGCGCTCAGTGCAGAGATCGCAATTTCCCGGTACACTCGGAAAAGCTACAAATGTTCGTGACTCGTTCACGTCAGAAAATTACATTTCATAAATTTCCTAGTGATGTCAAAATATCGACATGTTTTTGTGTCATTATGTTGCTTTTTTTAATATTAATTTTATTGCTCTATTTATTTAATAGTTTTACTGCGTGTTTGTAATGACATAGAATAGTGGTTGTTTGATTCAAAAAACAAAATGTTCAATAATAACTCCTTTTTTTTTTACAGTTTGACTCAACAAAATCGTATTAGTATAACAAAAGGAAAATACTTGTTCTTAATAATATTACATAATTAAGATCGTTATTTAATGAGAAGTTTTTGTTACCGTACATTCGCAACTCTTCGAAAGCAAACATCATAAAAAATACTATCGATATACCGCGGCCATCCCTAGCGTTAACTGAAGAGCGTTTCCTGGCGCGGTTTGCAGGGATCACGCGTCGTTGCCCGAATCACACGTCTCGTTTCACAAGATAACAATTTGCGAGCGCTTATTTACCCGCGCGTACGCCTGCGCCAAATTGGACCGTTGATCTTACTGCGTACCTATGTGCTATGTATCTTTGAATTTAGGTTAGGTTAACCCATTTTAATGGCGGCAATTGTTTATGCAAAATCACACAAAAGGCTTTTCATGTTTCGAAAAGCATGTGTGTGGTGTTTTTTTTAATCGATGACTGCTTTTTGTTGAATCTTTACTCAATTAGATTTGTTTATTGGGTTATGTATGTATGTTACCTAAATGGTTTTAAAATAGGAGCGCTTATATCGTGGTAATATCATCCGAATAAAAGTATTCACCTTATTGTATAGTGTTGTAGTTATTTAATATCGGTAGATAGCAATCGGTATTCAATTCGGAAAGCCTTCAACCCTCATCTAATTAGCCTAACAAATCACTTAACGAAATGCTTCCGCCGGACGATGCGGAAAAATTTCCGTTCGGCGAAAAAAAAAAGCTAAATTCAGTTAAAGTAACCCTCTTAAGGGTTTTCCATACATCTTGTTCACATTTCCACCGTTTCCTTCACTTGTCTAGTTTATCAGCTGCGGAAAAGCATTGCTTCCTGTGTTATCCACCGGACTTTTATTTCGGAACGTTGGTTTTTTTCTTTTTTCATTGTTTTTTTCGCTGATGCGATTAGATAGTGTCTTGTTTTGTGTTACACATCAACGGTAGTTGGGGGTTGAGTTAGTGTGATTTTATTTTTCGGAATAATGTTGTTTGGTTCGTCTGGTTATACTTTTCGCAATTGAGTCGCATATGCGTCATATCCAAACTCTGATGAGTAATAAAAATTACAACTCATAATGATTGTAATATTTTTTGATAAAAATCAGACTTTGTACCACTAAATCTGCGATTTAATATAAGTCTTATACGAACGTCTACATTCTACAAATCATTCATCAAGGATTAGCTATTCTCAGTCAGTCGGCAATATTAAGGCAAATGTTCATCAATTTCATCCAAAGCCATAAATTAACCGTAAACTTTCAATAGGATTTCACCGGTCATTGTCACGTTAGACGGAGGACATTATCGTGAAATTATGGACACCTTATACGGTCACGTTTCTACCATTAAGTGGAGACAAAACGCTCTAATTCCTGACACCTCCAAATATTCACGAACGGAGGCTATCATTGCGCAAAAAAAACGTAGTGCAGACAAAAAATAGGATGCAGCTATTTTACTTCATATTGATATAAATTAAGCCTTATAGTGTAAGTGATTAGGGTCATTCATAGTTTGGTTAGCTGCATAGTGGGTGTCACAATGTCCCATTCATTGATAGGGTATCAACAGCTCCCCACTGATTGGCACAAAGAGCGACCATCGTTTGTTCGGTGATCGGTGAACAATCGCGCCGCTGCCAATTGTCCGTGTTTTCGGTTTTGTTTTGTTGTAAAAATAACACAAACAGACGAACAGTAACATGATATTTGTGTGTGAGGGCGAACTCGGCTGCAGTTAAAAAAACATCGATTAAACCGTCACGTACCGGTGTACTACACGAAAAAAGGAAAAGTAAATGCGAGTCCATAGGTATTGAATAAATACCGAACACAAATTAAGAATAGAAATGAGTTGCTGATTGTGTTAAATTATCATCAACATTTAATTACTCGAAGATTGATAAAATAAAGGGTAAAAAATTACACACAATTTAAAATAACCGTAGAAAATTCACACACGCCTGTTATAATTACGTCAGTGTAATCAAATCCTTTGGGAACTAGCGCAAATCGCGCACGGAGGTGCAACATCACATCTGGAAGCGTTAAAACGGATTAACTAGAAGATTACAAGCGAAAAAAACACGCACAGTGCGACAAAGACACCGCGGCTCCGTCACGGTGACAATTGGTGGGATCCGAAATTATTCGGTTATTTCCAACGTGTTTTTTTGGTGATCATAGATGCTGTTTTTGGTGTCAGATGTAGACCAATAAAGATGGAGGGTGCGATGTTTTTAAGCTGCGCATGATTGGTATTGGGGTTGCAATACGTGAAACTAACTGTCGCTGCACTTGCGGATACATTACAAAATAGGTTGTTTAATATAAAACAAATAATCAATCATATTATACTATTGTTTAATGAGAACTTCACAAACACACATTGCGTATTCTGACCTGTTTCAAAATAAAATAACAGTGCAGCGTCAAAGTTAGCAACTTGGCATCGGACGCATCAACAATCGCCTCTGCCGAGCTTTCAGTGTAAACAACGCTTAACCTAACCCAATAACCGGTGCTATATCGCATTGCTTTCGGAGTATTTCGTTATTTTGTCTACACGGATGCTGGCGATGGTATACAACCGACCAGTTACATAAGAAACTTCGTATTCCGTTGCCATCCTCTTTTCGCGTCTAATTATCGAAGTTTGGTAAGGGCGAGGGAGGTCTGCGAATACTGGTGGTGGGTAACATTGTGGCGCGAACGTGCCGTGGCTTCGACTCCACAGGCTATTATTGTTCTGGCCAGCTCAGATGAAATATTGCCCCACTGTGCACGCCCGCACTGTTTTGCGAACACGAATTTGTTGGGAAAAATATTGGAGCAAATAAGAAGCCGCAGAGAGGACTCGTGAGTAAACTTTGCAATGAGATTACCTATACAATATATAGGTGTATGGAAAAAGTTTGAAGCGAAATGGAAAAAGCTATTCTGTCGACGGCAATTCTCTGTTTATTTAGCCGTAAGCTGCAGAACAAATCGCGAACTGGAGAAATATAATGCCCGACGGAAGGTTTCCAATGCACATTTTTACGAAAATAACCAAGCAAAATACATACAACTATTTCATGGCCTGCATCGTAAGGACTTCTCTATTATGAATTTCTATACTACGAGTATTCACTCAAAATCTATTAATTCTATTAATCAAAACATAGAAATCAGAAAACCAATTTTACAAAATAGATGCAATAGACGTTGCAAAAATCTACAAAAAAGCCAATAATTTCGTAAAAAATACGAAAGTTCACAAACTAAAAGACCGCACCTTCGTATCAGAACAGAAGCATAGGGGAGAATGGGCCAAAACGACAATGACGGTGGAGCAAAGATAAATTTCTATCACGCCCGGGATTAGTGGCTATTGTGTAACAGTGTAAGATTAACTGATAAGTGTCTACTTGTTAATAATAAGAGTAATGTTTAGATAGAACCTGAGGGGCACACCCCTACCAAGATGTTGTCAATATTTATGAAGATGTTTTTTTTATTCAAGTGATCGGTGAACTCTGCCAATTAAATGGAGAATTTTAGGGGAAGGAAGAGTAAGAAATTAATTTTATTTGTTAATCAATTAATAAAAAAAATAATTCATTGATTAATTTAGTAAAAATAACTATCAACTGTTCATAGTAAAATTATAAATATGAATCGTATTTTATGCAACAATATTGTTGAAATATCAATTCAATCCCAATCGATAGACGATAGGCCGGTGTCAGATGGCCCAGGTGTCAATTTGACAGCTTCTGTCTGTCATAGATCCGCCGCATTGATCCGCCATTGTCGCATAATACTATGCAGTACAAAGCAACAGATAATTCCGCTTTACTAAAGGCGTAGGTAGATATAATTTTAATATCTCCAAACATATATTTAGCTAGAAAAACAAGGTACAACTTGAATACTTAGGTATGTTACAATGATAACCAGTTATCTTGTATTCACCGTGGAATTTTAATTACCAAACTTATGATTCATTTTCCTTATAAAATAAAAACAATATCTATTCATTTGCTACCGAATGTTACATCGAATCTGTATAGTTGTAAGCCGCATCATCCAAACGTATAAATATCATCCATAGGGCCAATAAACATAATAACAATAACATTTTTTTATTGTTACAATCACAATATGTGGGGTATGACAGCCGCCTACCGTAATGAAGATGTAATAGGGCCGCGTGTATCACTAATCCTTTACCAAAAGGGGGTGGGCAGAAATGAAAGGATGTCACACGAATATGACAGATATTTTGACATTAATGCAACGGTTTTGACGCTACCGATGTACGGGCTTAAAACTAACACTTTTTAATTCATAACTGTAAAGGATTAAAAATTAAATATAACTGGACATTTTTCAATTAATAAAATATGTTTCATTGTGTTCACATGTAGCCAATTTTTATGTCAATTCAGCTTATTTGCAGTGCAAACGTGGTAATTGTTTACCACATTTGTTATCCTCGGAAATGAATATGACCAAAAAATAGATGTTCACATTAAATAAACATCATTACCATATTATTCGAGCACCAACGCTTCCCGTCGAAAACCAACAGAATGCAATAAATCATTCATGACCGACCATTGTTAACTCAAACCGAATATTATCGATACAAATTTTTAATTCACTCGCGAATCAAATATTCATGTCCCAATAATAATTAGTGGATTCCATTACGTGCCAATTTCACATCATACATATTTGCCGATTGTCCCCTCTTGTATCTCGAAAATAATGAATAAATCTATAATATTCATAACTTGATTGACATTTATCAGAAGATGCTTTTGTCACAAACAAGTTTCTGTCTCATCTAAAATTCATCCATCAAATTGTTATTTAACTAAAATTGACTAAATCAACTACTATCATAATTTGCATGCGGTTCAATAAGGGGTAAGATAAGAATAATTATTATTGACACAGCCTCTTCAAAACAAGAAATTTATTTGCGCTGACAACTTTTTTAAGATCTGTGAGAAAAATATTTAAAAATTACTTCGAGTGGCATTCGCATAAAGAAGGTTTTATTAGCGCATCAAAAAGGAGATACGTTTCAAGAGATTCGGTGACATTTTTATTGAAGAAAGAATTAAAAAAAAACTCGCCAATCAAGTTTTCATTTTAAAGTTTGAATAAGTTTTATAAAAATCTCCGTTAACGGTAGATTTTTGGTTAAAAAAGTGTGAATTTGGTTGAAAAAATTGTTGACGGGGGTCACGCCATAGGTAACCGAAATTAGGGTATATTTGCCACCTTTGACACGGGATGTGCAATAAAGAATTCCACGATTACCCCGATGTTTTTTACAAAGATTTTTATTTAGATATCGACGTTTGGGAAACGGTGGTTAGATAATATAACCATCACTGATTTAACAATGAATTTAACCCCTTTAAGTTTACGCAGACATGTGAAATCGCGATTTCAATCGTTTTAAAGTAAAAATAAATGCGGGTCGATTTATCTCCAAGTAACGGTGTTTGAAAATAAGATTTTAACCGTTTAACCAAACTAAACTAGTGTATGTATGTACCAAATAAATTATAACAGTAAATAATTAATATTTATTATAACTCATTAGTCTTTTAGTTGCGTGCCTGACAGAGTCCTTAATTGTTACCCATGTTATGTAAGAACTCAGAAAAGCAATAAAGTATAAAATTTGATATTTTACATACTTTTGTTTTGAAATCCGAGGGCAACAACGTTGCAGTTATACATTTTTGTGAATCAACAAAACTGTCTAGTACCTAGACAATCTTTAATCTCCCAACTATTCATTGCATTATACATGTAATCACATCACATCTCACCGATTACTAAATCTACCATAAAGTGCAAAGACAATCACACGCCCATTATACTCGTATTCTACCAAATCCAGTTCAGTTGTCAAAGGAATCTTTTGTAGCTACCGATTCGGAAACATGGTCAGCATTTGCCACAACTCCCAACTCTAATGACGCGACAATTGGCACTTTTAACTGACGTCACGTACGGAAAGATCAAGCGTTTTGCGGTCACTGAAGCAAAGAAAGCGAATCGTAGAAGAATATAATAATGTTAGTGGTGTGGGCGCAAAAATAGTTGCTTTGTCGTCAATGATGAACTTGTTTGAAGAACGAATTATACATATGTATAGTTTTATGTTGTAATGAAGAAGGAATACTCACCTAGAGATCAAATATATATGTCTCAAAGTTAAATATATTCTACTCTCTTTAGTGAGTATTTCAAATAATACCCACGAGTTACATACGTTGAAATGATGCATTATATTACATCATACAACTAACAAATTCTAAAGTCTTTTGCGTTGTTTATCAATAACAGCCAAGAATTCCATTTAAATGACAATTAATCAAAATGTAATCGATTCCGCGAATCCGATATCATAATCGAGTGTCCTGCAACTCGATGGTCCTGACAAAGAAGACACTTAAACTTCATTGTATGGTCCTATCAATATAATGTAAATGGTACTAACTACCGGAACTACATGTCCGTCGGACGACACAACAATACTGCGGTCTGAGTGCAACCTTACACCCACAGTCGCGCATGCGCGTTATCTGTCTCGCGCAGACATTTGATAGGCGTACGCGCATCGCAGCGCTATTATGTCCCATTCGCGTCCGGCCTTTTATGCTGACGACAGGTCTTTTAAGATATTTTTGCTATGATTATTATTGTTGGTTATAACAATACAATACTGCTAATATTAATAAGTAAATTCCTTGTAGTATCATAGGTTTTGTGAGTTTTATATTTGCATCACATGTAAATCTTAAGATTATCTCAACCATCATCATTAGTTAAATCTGACTCGGATGTGATACATATTTTATTAAAATATGTGTCTTGTTTATAATTTGCCACAATACAATTACAACCTGCAATATTTTCAGTCTTCATTGATGGATAGTTGAAATAATTTGCTTCATTTTAATAATTCGCTAAAGTTTTTGGCTACCTATTGCAAAGTAACTTAATACTTTTACTTTACGCGTAATCCAGGAATCGGATCCAACAATTGATTTCCGTTTCCTACCAGAGATAAACTCGAACCGCCACACCCCTCGCTAAATTCTCTGATGCGTTCAATTGAACAATGATCATTCATGGGACGTACGTGATATTTTAAAGATAAAATGAGCATCCGCAAAATAATTTAGCAATATACCTTGAAAAGGAATAGTGCTATCTTACTAATCTACCTACTTCAAATTTAAAACGTATCTACCAACCAACATGAGAGAAAAAGTCCCAAAGTGACAAAAACAACGCAACCCTATTCCAAAGATGATTAAAATATTAGTCCGTCTGTCAAACAGCCAAACAAATTAAAAAATAATGAAGTGTGTAGAGCATTAATGAAGTGCACTCAAAAGGATACGACAAGAACGCGAGGAGGATCAATAAAATCGACACTTTATTGCATCCGTGCTTGACAGACTCTCAATTTCTGAACATTATTTATGTACGGACCAATATTTTTGACACTTGCACATGACCCGAACACAAGTGGTCCATTGTAAATTAAGTTAAACGAGGAAGAATGAGTGCTTTGTCATCACTGGGTTTATGATAACGGCCTGAGTGACATTTGTGCATACGAG
Organism: Spodoptera frugiperda; assembly: GCF_023101765.2. Lineage (NCBI taxonomy): Eukaryota > Metazoa > Arthropoda > Insecta > Lepidoptera > Noctuidae > Spodoptera > Spodoptera frugiperda. The sequence goes on from NC_064216.1 coordinate 7,465,418, forward strand.
AGCACAGGTGGACCATTTGTGGAATAGTTATGGCTGGGTGACTAATATCGTCTGAGTTCATGTTTGTTTTGAGTTTTTTCATTAGCTTCTAACTACGTATAGATTGTGACGAATGACTCACTCTCAAGACTTAAGATTATGAGTTAGCTGAACTTACCTCCCAAGCATATCGCCTGTCCTTCGGTTGATTTTCCAACAGCCCAAAGAAAGGACCGTATTGAGTCCCATTGGCGATATTTACTCTTGCAAAGATCCCTCCGCTCTTAAAGATCAGTTCACTTGGTAGATTTAAATCTCGTTCCCCGGGATCATCATCTTTCGTTCCATCTTCCTTTTCTTTCGGACTTTTTGGATCTAAGAACCTTTGGTTCGGTAGATCTAGGGGTCTAGGCAGGTATCCCCGTCCATACTCGGGGAAGTTATTGGCTAGATATGTGTCGGAGAGCCCAAAGTCTAGGGTTCCGTAATATTCTTTGACATCAGTTCCTGGAGGCATGTTTTCTTGTTTTATGTGAACTAAGGTGGGCGCTGATTCTGATGTTGCAGAGTCAGTCGGGCTTGGCGGTGGACTGCCAGACTCTTGGCTGTCTGCTGCTGTGGACAAAATTGTTTTAATTAGACTGGTTAAAATTAATCATAGTAAAGTTACCGAAGACTTAATAGTTAGTGATAGTCATTTCACCTTATCTTCCACTTAGATATTACTAGCTAGCAACGCAATCGATTTTAATTTCATCTAAATAAAAAACCTAGTTATTACAACATCAATTGTTATCTTTGAAATGCAGCGTTACGTAGTTCTAAGTTCTCATTATTAAATTGATTACAGTCTTGAAAGACGACACGTTTATTAATAATTAATATTGATTTTCATTGTGTTTGATACTAACAGTTTTTAATCTGCTCTAGACTATATCAGTCCTTTTAATTTATAGCTTTGGTATCAGCTATTGTCAACATGAAGGTTACAAGAAATTAACTAAAACTTCTTTGAAATTGTTTTCTATTAGTCACTTTCTTTAAAATAGAGAAATTAATAATTTGGCGTGACTATTTAAATATAACGGTACTTTTTTGAAAACCGAACGTCAGTTACTTTTCCTTTTTTAATATTCAATTCTTAATTCAAATGTGTTCCAAGTTTAAACAAGGCTGCATGTCTGAGAGCAATAAACTCACTGGCTGTTTTATTTTATAGTTGAGCATCGAGCGAATTATAAAAAAGTGAAGACGTGCAAGATGTTGATCGCTTTATGTCTGTTTCCGCTGTTCACAAAGAACTTCCGCTTGTCTCCTGTCTTTGGTTCATCCCTGCTAAATGCAAATTCACAGACATTTTTGCCCTTCATTTTTTAAATTAATCTCTTTTCAACCTTTTTGGTAGATAATTAAAATTTAAGTTTCGCGTAGCAACCAATGTGTTGTAGCTGATTCTACATATCTTATCCTTTTGGTTTATTCTAGAATAATGGTGATAAAATTAATAAAAAGACCCGTTGTATTCATGAATTTTCCTTTACTTACAGGTATTACCGATTAATTAATGAAATACATTCAGGGCCATACATGATGTAATATAATAGGAAAACTTGGATTCTACACGATATTATCAATAACAAAAAATAACATTCTATTCTTAGTTCGACCTACATAAATAAATTATTAATTTACATATTTGTCAAAAACGGTGATAACATTGTTAAGATTGATTTTATTGTAACTTTCGTGAGACATACTAAATTAATTATTATGACACACACGACGCGGCGATTGTGACAATCGCAGTGCGACAATCGCCGCGTCGTGTGTTGCGTAATGCTGCTCATGAATATGAGCCTCTAGCATGGCTTGAAACTAGTCGAGTTCCTCGTCAAAACGTTACGTGAGTAAGCCGATAACATAATAATTAATTGTTAAGATTATTTTTTAATAATCATAGAAATACCTAGTAGGTATATTCATCTAATTATAATATTTAGTGTTAAAACCCGACGGCCACGTCTAGATTAAAAATTATTATAAAAACTATATTGAAAAAAAAATTATTATTAAATCTAATCATTAAAAACAGCTACTAGAAAAATCATTAAACATTGAAAAATATAATAGTTAAAACCAAAATTGACCGAAATCGGTAGGTAAATGGTAAAACTAAAGACAACACAAAAGAAAAACAAAACATTTTAACTACACAACAACTTTCACATCACTAACACAAAAAAAAACAAATGACACGCTATAACCAATAACTGCATCAAATATATCATCATCATCAATAACAGCTATAAAGAAAACACCCTGTATTTACTGAAGATGACTAAATTCATAGTGCACGCGACCCCAACACTGCTACAGACACCACATTAATCACACATGCCCCATACCTCTAATATACTTGTTAAAACAACCCCTATCTTGTCCTTCGAAGCACGTGGCAATATAAAAAAGATAGTATTGGAAAGAAAAAGATAACTCGCTTTACATGATAAAGGATTAAAAGACAGGATGTTCTGTTCATGGTTTTTTAATCTTTTGTGTGATCAACCCTGTTGCTATGCTCGTTCACCTGTCTTGATTCGAATTGTTTTTTGTTTTAAATGTGTATTTAAATTTAGAAGTAAAACACACATAGAAAATTGTTTTGATATAAATGAAATAATATAACCGATTTTCTGACAGTCATTTTTGAAAATCGAATTTGAGTCATGTCAAAAAATTCATTAGAATGTTTAATATTTTAAAATTATTTAGTGTATTATATCTTTAATAGTATCTATTGGGTTCAATCGATTCACTAACAAAAATAACCCTCCGATAAAACGAAATTTGATAAAACCGCGTCGTCTACTGAACAGATAATGACAATAACAAAATGATGAATGACAATGTCAGTGATTCATCGTCGCGTCGCGCGTCGGCGCGGGAGCAGCGTAGACGCGCTGTCTGCGCACGCACATATAACTCGCACGTTTTCTAGTACTGACTAATGACTGCCCATAAAAAACGCGTTGCCGAAAATTAACGTCAAATATTATCTAAATAGTGTCACTTGTTGACAAGTCTACTTATTTTTTGGTTTTGTTTAAGTTATGATGTGTTAGGTTTTTACTGTTATTTATAGCGGTGGTGATGGAAATGCAATTGAGTTTCAAATTATCATTTTTACCGTTATTGTGTTTAGTTGTGTCGCTAAAATGTTTTACCTTAAATTATCTCCTCTAAAATATTCTTAGCACAATACAATATACAATGAACTGGATGAGGATAAAGCTCGGAACAAGCCAACTTTCTTCCAAACGTCTTATACAAATAATACCGATACAAAGCCGGGACGTACCAACTTAAGGAATGGGCTGCCATAAAACTGATGCTCAAATTTCAAATTCAAATTAGCCGCCGCAAGGTCCATTTGTCGCATTTGACCGCGAACGCTTCGTGCGCGGACAATACGGACGAGCCGTCGTTAAATCTCCGGTTTCCGTAGAAACTCGCGACAGATTTAAAATAAGACCAAGCACAGACATAGAATACGGTGGAGCGGCTAGCTGTCACTACAACATTTGTCTCGAGAAAGCTTTCCGAGTGTATCCAACACTTAACTTGATGTTCCGTTAGCTTGCCACATAAACTGATTGGTGGAAATCGTTTAATGTCGAAGGGAAGTGATTGTTTCATAGTAATCGCTGGTATAACTGTTAAAATCTTCCTTGCTACTTTTGCTTTATAGCTCTACGTTAGTTTCATTTTAAAACTTATCTAGAGACGAGACTACAAGTACATCTCATGCGATTTTTAGTCCGATGGACCCCACGGCATGCCAATTTCACGTGTTAGCCACGGACACTGACAATAAGCGCGGTTTACGTTGCACTCTGTCACCACAGTTCACGGTCTGGCCTGTGTTGACTCATAAAACACTCTTAACGCGACAAAAGACGAACGATAAACTAATAAGTAAAATTATTTCTCTATCGTGCGAGTTAAGGTTTAAAGTTGTTTGCAAATTATTTTAAGCAGATGAACGTGATGCTTGCTGGGCTGGTGTTGAGCTTGCTCATCTGAGATTCGGCGGCACCGTTCAGAAATTCACTTGGCGCGCGGGCCTGAATGGCTAGCCGTTCGCGGAAACCTGTACTTTCTAACATTACCTAGGTGCGGTACGCTTTAATGAGCCAGTTGTAACCATAGTTGCTTATGGTAATTTTCACATAAGAAATTAACTGAAAGATGCTTTCAACTCCGAGATTATAATATGAAAGGATGTTGATGTCTCAAAGTGGGTGCGTACTCCTATTGTGTTTTATGCTATTGCAATCATTCATCGGACATTCGAATGTTTCCTAATGTCTAAATATTCATTGCACGCATGGAAATAGGTACGAGTCTACTTCAATGGAGATCGGATAGGTTCTAATTATAACTCTAGGTAATTTGCGGTTACAAACTAACGTGGTTAATTATAATGTTAATTGACTATTATAATAATTTACCTATTAGTTATGTTTACACTAGTGTAGTATTGCAATATACATATAAGTAGTAGACGACCAAAATTTTCCTAAACATAATTGATAGGTGATTCGAACAAAGGATATAAAGGCCGATGGTTTTGAGCGAAATCAAACAACATTTCGATTCCTTTTCGCATTGGTGTGATGTAAACAATGTTTTTAACAATGCAAGGTGTGTTGTGCAAGAAACAAACAATCTTTCGGTGCCGGCGGCGTTCGTCAAACGTTCACAGCCATCCAACGCGAAGCTGACTTCAAAAAATTATCATAGAGAACCTTTTTTACGTATTTTCGCACACCCTTGACAGAACCACAGATAATGCTTAAGAGCGCAGATAAAAAAGAGACGGTTAGTGATGTTTATTTGTGGTTAACAAGCGAAATAATTTGAAGAGCTTTCAGACTCCTTGGGCTTGATCTCCTTATCTGATTTCACGGTTATTAGACTTGTGTTTTTTTTACGAAGTTTGACAATTTATGATTTAGATGTTAGTTTTGTTAAATTCTTGGGAGTTGTTGTATTTGATAAATTATCCTTAGTTGTAAATTATTTAAAATTGAGAAAAACAAAAGAAATTATGTTAACTACTAAAGGTTTGATTAAACAATTGACTGTAAAATTGGAGACAATGTTTTGTTGCAAGAACTTTTTATTAATTGAATGTATAAAAAAATATTTGTGAAATAGAATAACCGATGACAGATTTTACAGAATAAACCCATAGAAAAGCGACTGAATTAAAAAAAAGTAATAACAAGTTACCTAAATAATTTTATATGGGTACAAGTTCATTTATGATTAGTTGCACTTCTTCTAAGCGGATTTTCCTGACTTTTGTAAGAAATATACTTTAATCTAGCATAGGAAACAATTTATTTTAAGTATATTAAATTCGCACTATATCTGAAACATTTTTTTAGATCAGATATCGTTGATTATCTTTCAAATATCATCAATGCTTCAATTTATTATCTTAACGGGTAATTAGATACTTAATTATAATATAATCTATCGATAGTTTAAACTCACCAGACATCTTCATTTTGTAACTCGTATCAAAATTCAGCATTCGTATAAATATTCTTTATCATTGTCCGTAATCACAGTAATTAATTAAATATTTTCTAATTCAAACAAAAAAACTATCGCGTTAGTTCTAATACACTAATAGGATTGACACATAAAATTAATGTTTCTGGTGTAAACACAAGAGTCTGCACAGCACTAATTTATTGGCGTTCGAACAAAATTAGAGATGTGAAATAATTCTAATTCACAATTAGGAATTAGATGTATGTAGTGATGTACCGAACGCGTGTCGATGTACTCGCGTGCGATTTGCGTGTGATAGTGGTGGCACGGTATGTGCGGCGTCGGCGACGCACTGTGCCAGAATAACGCGAGAGGAAGCGAGACCCAGCTCATCCCTAGAATCCCGAATCACATACCCTCGCCCGGGCCAACCCCGCGCCCCCCGCCCCGCCTGTGTCTTTGTGTTACACCCTTCTCTCTCACACAAGCGATTCGGGGTCGCAATACAAGGTTACCGTCTGAAAATAATCGGCGAGCTTTTTCAATGGACAACGCTTTATATTTTGGAAAATAGTTCGAGTCGACTTTTTCAGAAGCTTTTGGTACATTTTGTTGCTTGCTTTTTTATAATACTGAAAAGCCTACGAAAGGCTAATTTTTTGTAACCAATTTTCTTCTCGTTTCTAAAATACCTACATGGGTTTCAGCTTAAACTTTTTTACTAAGTTACTTTACATACAGCTCAAGTTACAGACGAAGTTGTTACTTAGAAGAGTATGTTTGGCTTCTTTAATTAAATTATCGTCTTCCTGAAAGGTCGTAATTCTTTATAAAATTCATAACAAGACTACAATAACAACGCTATTACAATATTTTACATCGGGAGCGACCTACAAACAATGGCCCTTCAGTTATCGACGGTGCTTTATAACAAATCACTTGTACAACACGACCAGATAACTTAGAGCTCTGATATTTGAATTGAATCCTTCTCCGTGTGCAGTGAGTGCTTGGTGCCGGGGGGAGGAGAAGGTCAATCCACGCTGGTCACTGATACGAGACAAGGCGCCGATTAAGAAAACAAACTTGATTGAATGCGAGCCAGCAGTCTTGGACTCTTATCGTATCGTGTTCGATCGTTCTATAATGCTACCGTGCTGATTTTTGCCAATACAAATCATCAGCTCAATTAAAATGTTTTAAATCGTGGTCTTAATAAAAGAACTGAAGTATTCAAAACTATATAACTTCCTACTAAAATTCAATAGGTATATAGTTTCAGATTATCTAAGCATTCCACACATATAATAAGGCTTAAATTCAATAAAATTACCATCTCAATTGCTATAAAAAAACTCATATTATAACCGTATAAAATAAAATGCAAGACGTCCATTCTCTTACGCGAATAGCATTTCAGTGCACAGTTGCGTTTTATTCAGCGTATCTGAAAATAGCTATCGCGAGAATGTGCCAAGCGAGACGGCAGATAACTAGATAACGCTCAAGATCTGTGGCGGGCGGTGCGATTGGTCGCTGCGGGCGGTGGGCGGGGCTGCGTTGGTGATGCACCAATGGGATGCGCCTTATTATCTGCGTCTTTGTCTGTCAACGGATTCTGTAGTGATGTAGCAGGTGCTCGGAGTATCGAGAAGGTTGTATATACCTATCGAGATGAAAGTACTAGAGTACGGATATATACCATTATGGCCGCTCGCTTGCTTTGTCTTTAATGTGCCGGATAAAAGCAGTTTATTGATTAAACTATGTTTGATATAGAACAGGAAGGTTTAAGTCTATTTCCCATGATGTGGGTAGTTTTATGTGGAATCCCCATAGTTTTGGTCTTAGATAAATGTTGCCTTGGGATTTTTATGAAGTTCCGTGTTTACCTGATACCAGTGTGTCCTTATTTACTACGTTATGCAGATAATTTGTTTGCTTTAAACTTGTAGAAATATATCATTGACTATATAGAACTTTACCTACAAGAAATAATTTTCCTTTATCACAAGTGAATTAGATAATCTACTACGCAAGTACGAATATGAATTTAATTTAAATTTCTATTACCTCTCCTGCGAATGACAAACTTAACACGTAAACGTGAAGGTGACAACTAGAATTGATTTGTGACAGACACGATGGTCGATAATCGATTTTCAGTTTCTACCGATGCTGTAATCGATTCCGCGGTCCCTGTTTAATCGATTGTGTGTCAAGTTTTTATGGAAATTGGCGAATTGTAAAATGTCAAAGTGTTAAATAATGAAAATTGTGTTTTAGTTTTAGGTACCAGTGGTACATATTTGGGTACATAATTTTATATGTAAGACTTCGTGTTAAAATTCAAAGCCTTTGCGGTAACACTAAAAACGTAGAAATTGTTTTCAGTAAGAATAATAAGTACTTATTCTTCGGATAAAACATTCAATGCTGACCGCGCGTAAAATAATGAATCATATTTAGACCTAATATTTTTTTTAATTATGTCGTTTAGGTAGTTATATATTGACTAGGTATAATTTCAAACTACACGTGTCAACCTAGAGATAAATTTAAGTTATCTATACCTAATACAGAAGTAAACCGATTACCTAAATAGATATATACCTAAGCATGAGGCATAAGGTAGGAGAATAGTACCTATAGATACTGTACCAATCGTAGTATAATAAATATAAAAAAAGGAAAAATAAACAACTCATTCATAATGTGATACGTACATCATTAAAAACCACCAAAATAAGAACGTCTACCAAATATAATAATAAATAACGGCTAGTTTCCCTATATCCAAAATACGACGTATATCACATTTATCCTGCAACGCAAACAGGTACCAGTAGGTATATGAAAATTTAGTCCGCACGAGAATTTATATCATGTAATGTGCGACGTTATGAGTTTACAGGGAAACAAATAATTTAACCGCAAGCGATTATATTCAATATCTGCCTACTTTTGTGTTGGGAATAACGTCTTTATTGTTATTAAGATAGGGATGTTGGTTTTTTAATGGTTTGAGGTATTATGTGGTCTATAATAAGATTATCAAATGTTAAGTTTTTATATTCATAATTCTTGTGAAAATTGTAAGGAATGCTATGGTTATTAACTCCGGAGCTGCGGACTACTTAGCGGGTTTACCAGGACTTCGGCTTGAAAAGCAGGAGTAGGAACGGGGTGGTTTTTTGTCAGTAAGAGTCTGACACTCTGCCTCGCCAAAGACGGGAGAACTCACTGGATGCTCATTATGACTGTTATAATATCAGTACTTATCTTGATATTTTAGTTGTAGCTTTCGTTTCAGAAATTAATTTAACATAAATGTAGGTACATAATATTCCCAATTGTACATGCAACATGATATTCTCAAGCCGTCAATGGTACTTAAATTCTAATAAGACCAAAAATACCTCTATTGGTGCAGCTTTCTTACAAAGCAATACTACACATATAAACTACAACTAACATCTAACATACTCGTAAATGATATTAATCAAATCTTCAAAGTTGATACAGTTCTATTTACTGAGCGAGAAGTTGGGAACTACAGTGAGGCTGTCAAAACCAACCCGTCCGTGGTCCGAGCCAATAGGATCCGAGTTGAATTCCCAATGACTTAGCTACGTGACACTCAGCCTTGTACAGATCAACCTACACAAAACCAATATAAACTGACCGTCGAATCTACGAAAAGATCATACAAAGCTAGATCATGATAAACTGGTCTTGTATAGCTGAATGTGCAGCCATGTACCAGGGTCAGTTCTGTGGCGACAACTTTACTTGGACCTCCCTACCACCCACCCTTTGTTAGTTGCGTGACAACCCTACAGGAATACTTGAGCGAAATAAGGTTTTTCGGTGGTGATGTTTTGCTATAGGCTGTGGTACGTTTTGTGAGTCTTCCAATGTTATGCAATCTTAACTTCTAATGCAGACATGCATAATAATAAATTATGTGCCCAAAGATACATATATACCCTTTTCCTCAAATTCTTGAGTACTTTTACTTCTGAAAGAATTATATTTGTTTCTAATTTATTTATACGTATAATCCTTATCCATAGGCACCTAAATACTTCCAAAAGCCACCCCCCATCACTAAAACCATCTTCAACCAACTCCAAAGTAGATCATAAAAATAGCAATGAGTTTTAAACCCGAGATACATATCAAGTTGAACCCATCGCAGTAACTCCGAGTTCACGTATCGCCATGCATTGTGATCGCTGCTATCGGCTTGATAAACTACCGTCGGCACTGTCCAACCACTTTCAAAGGATAAACGATGGAGTTTAAAATGTCCCTCAATGGACCGAGCACAATAGATCGGTTCCCAGCACCGTAATCTTAGTAGAATAGAATGAGAATTGCAAGCTGGAATTCTAGTTCAGTTTGTTTTAGAGATAGATGTGGGTGAATTTGAGAAACACTTCAGTACACTTAGCTTCTATGTTTAACTTAAACGTGAATTTTCTTCTTTTATAAAACACAAGATCAGGTACTTAAAACTGTTTCAACCACCAGATAAATAGAACATCCAATTAAAGTCCAATTATTAAATTGTTATTCAATTTCCAAATATAAATTGTAAACACTAAAACATCAACATACGTAATTCCCATGTAGATATAAATCGTTTGATTCTATTAAACGTATTTAATCAACGTTACCAGAACGCACCGCCCTCTGCTACCCCGATACAAGCCATTTCACTAACACGAACACCCAAACGTTCAACGACCACCGAAAGAATCACCTTTAAAATGTCCAATTTAAATTGTTCCGACAAAGGGGCGAGCCATTTCAATTTTGAGTGAGGAGAGTTCTAAATCGAAAAGTGCGATAGCCACTCCGTAAGCGCCTCCTGGGGCGAGTCTGTACAATTTATGGACGTAATAAAATGGCATTAGAAAGTATAGCTGCTACTCTAGGATAGAGATTACCTCACGATCAGCGTAAGCACCTATTACGGTAAATATAAAAATTCGAATTTCAGACGAAATGATTAAAATAGAACAGAAATTCGGACTGATAGAATTCCACTTAACCTTAATTGTGTAATGGTGGTCAATTTAGAACAGCACACGACAGGAACGGAAGCAACTAAGTTAATAATGTCTGGAAACGTTCCGAAACATGATGGAAATGTTTCTCGCATGACGGCCGCGCGTGTTCACTAAACATTGTTGTTTATTCTCATCATTGGATCACCCGCCAATTATAGCGATCGATTCACCCAGATAGAAATCTTGTTTTTAAATAGATTTTAATTTTGAAGGACTTTCCTAATGAAATTGTATTTAAAACAAAAACAAATCTAAGCAACAAACTAAACAGTTTGTATTTAAAACAACGATTGTTCCCCTTTAACAGACAAAGTCAAGACACAAAAGATAATTACAGCTTACTTCTAAAACACTTGCCGTTAATCGTAGAGCGTCGGAACTGGGGAAGTATCATGTCAAATTAAGTAATCGTAGTGTAATTGAGCCCGGTATCAGAGCGGTATCAGAGAACAACGTCAACTCATCAATCAACCCTCCCCCACTGGGTTTTCCTTGAGTCCAAGTATCAAACTAACAGCGATTGTCTTAAGCTATTTTCTGCATTCTGATTGGCTGGTGGTAATCATTAAGTGTAGGCTTAGCCAATCAGAGAACCGTAAACCGTGTGCAAAAATCATACTATCAGCCTAAAGCTAAGCTATCTCTGAAGACATGGGTATTATGTTTTATTGAGCGGAACAGGGTAATCAAAACCCCACATAATCAGTCGTATATCATTGATTTCACGAGATAATTCGACGATCAAAAAATATTATGATGGATTGACATGTGAATTTATAATCTTCTTAATGGGAATTTCACATTATTGATTACTTCTAGTAAAGAACATGTCATTGTTTCTATTCGCTGCACTTTTAATAATTGTTGTTAGATCTATCTTAGCACCCTTAGTTTGAAAAATGTCTACCCTATTACATATTAAATGTTAACAGTTTCTTAGCCGCGATTATGTTAAATGTCCCTAATTTGAATCTTTATGTTGACCGTGGAAAATATATTATGCAAGTTATGTAGGAAACCCGCTACCGCTCGTGATTTGAACCACACAAAACAAGTTACAGTGTTATCCTCACTTCAGTTTTAGTAGTCATTACAGGAATCTCGCTAATGCGTCTTGAGTTGCGGTTAGCTGCCGTGTGGAACTGCCTTAACGAGGGGAGAACTTTTATTTATCGCGTTAACGTTTTTTACTTTCTAGCAATTTAGATATCATGATGTTTTCGTACTTTGTTAACTAATTTACTTGTTTGTTGGAGTACGAATTATAGTTTGCTGTAGTGATTTGTTATGGAAAAATTATTTACTGAATAAAGAGATTGTGAGTGTTTACTTTTTTTGCTTTCAGCTTTTTTCGGCTAAGTTTTCACAAGAAATTTGTGTGCAGTGTTTGTGGGTTAAGTATCTAAATATTCCGTCGTAGTTTGGTTACGTTTTCATTGTCATAGGATAAGCAACTTAATGACTATTGTCTTGACGCCTACTATCCTATTTATCTATTTTATTAGCCAAAGTATGACGTCACTTTTATAACTTTTCCCTAGATAGATTACTTTGATGAGTAGTGATTCCATACCTACAATAATATTATGCCTTAAACTTTGATATCTCTCAATATCTGCTCAGTATCGGCACGTACCATCGATAGTCACAATATCTAGCTATTGACACGTGATAACTCTATGATCCAAATTATCACAAGTCGTGATAATGACTAATACTAAAACATTACTCGTGTAAGACAAAATAGAAGTACATACGGTCATTATTCATAGATTGAATGACTTCTAAATCTGTGAATCTTTTATTATACTCGATAAACGAGCAAACGGATAACCTGATGGTAAGCAATCGCCGCCGCCCATGGATACCCGAAACACTAGAGGCGTTACAAGTGCGTTGTCGGCCTTTTGGGGATTAGGAATTTAAGGGTTGTTGGGGAATCAGTCCTCTCAATCATCTTTTATACTCTACACTGTATCGTAAAAAAAATCAATTTGTGAACTAGTGAAGGCAACACTATCGAGTTTTGCAAAAATACTACATTTCAATGCCACGTCAAACTTTATTCGAACAGTAGACTACCATTTTATTCTCATGCATCAAAAATCACCGTCTATCAAAACTCGGACCCTACAAAACGTACATATTCGAGTTGATAACAACGGCTGCGCATTGACTCCGATACAAAGGACTCTCGCAAATTACACACCAGCCCAGCAATTACGTGTCCATAACAACAGATACATTTGTATGACAATGTTCGACATTTTTTGCGAAATACGATATCGCACTCGACGTTGCGACTTTGTTGTGAGAACAAATAGTTGGGTTTTAGGAAACGGTAGCGTTCGATGTTTGAATTTTTGTTTTTATTTTTTTGTTTTAGTGTTGATGTTGACCTCTTAGCTTTTGACATTTTGTTTATTGTTTTTTTTTTATTGTTTTATCGATTTGAATTAATACCGTACTTTTATCGTTTTAATTGCTTGGCTCAAAGTTTTATTAAGTTATGAAGATCGAAGATTAGTAAATTGATTAATGTTAGAATGAAAATTAGTTACGTTAGCATATTTATTTATTTTAATCTTATCAAATCTCTACGTCACGCTCTATCAAAGCGTTCTATGAAAACCAGTTGACTGATAAGTGACTGAACATAGTCTGAACAACTAATGGTATAATATTTGGAAACCGTAGATCAAAGCAGAACAAATTAAATTTTAATTTATCTAACATCACTAATAGATATCATGTTAATTTTGACGATTGATATCTCGAACAACACTTATAAAATAATTAAATCAATTATACTTTAATTATATTCATTAACCAAGTTTAAAATGTCTCTTATATGTCGCGAATATTCACTAAAACTCCGACTATTAAAAAAAAAATTAAAGAAATTCATAGAGAAAAATGAATAAGGAAATCTTTAGCGTCTTTTCAACAATACTATGTCTACATTAACAATACGTTCGATTTTTAGTTTTAATTCCTATTAAACTAAAAATGGATTTCCGCAAAGTATCGCCTGATTCTATTCTATATATTACTGTGTCTGTTTAATAATTCGTCCAACTTATCAAAATACAAACCACTAAACAAAGGGTGACAAAAACAATAAAGATGGCTAATTAAAAACACATTGTAACAACATTAAAACGCCCGCTATCAGAAAGATAACAGCTCACACTGTTGGTGACCTTCCGTTACTCCTAGAACTGATAACTACTCCCAAACCAACATGACCTGACCTGCACTTAATATTCATAGAACTACCAGCTTCGCACAGAAACCAGCAGATCAACCTACACCCATCTTTATTCGATTTTCAACTTTATTATTTTGATACAAAGTCGAAAATTCAATAAAAACAATTCACAAATTGTGGTAGGTTGAACTGCTGGCCATTGGGCCATCTTCCTCGAAGCGGTTCTTTTGAGACTGCCCTTACATGATGCCCTTATGTTTTGTCCAGTTATATTACCGAATTTTGATAGTGTAATTCTATTGAAAAAGTGTCCTAATATTGTTTTTAGTAATGTTATTATCAGTATCCTATAAAATTAGGTGAGATACAAAGAAATGTTTGTAGTAATAGTAGGAGTTCTTGGAAGAAACAGTTTTTAAAAATGGCGGTGCAAAACTGTAGACGCCATCTTTAATTGTTGCTGTCAAAATGAAATTGTATACAGGTTGTAGGTAAATGTTCGTAACCTTTCTTATTACGAGCTACATGACGTAGCAGTAAATTAAAATATTCCCCGAATCAAACGTTACAGCATTGGTCGGAATATAGGCAAAGTCCATGCGTGTGTAGAACTTTATCACGCAAGGTCGAGGCAACCTTGAGTGATAAGATACAGATACATTTTCATTTAAGATTACGTTGATTACTCCCGAAACGTGTATTTGTACTATTTTCCTGTTTTATATGTAGAAATCGAAACTAAAATGGTCTGTCATAATAAAAACCATTACATCTTGTCTTAATCAATAAAATCTAGATTTACGCTTCTTATTTAACATTATTCACAAATTTCACAGAAAATGTTTTCTGCAAAATATAAAACCACGGTGTTCCAACGAAAAATCAATGGTACATACGTCTATTCCCGTTTCGTACAAAACCATTTCGCCAATGATAATGGGCCCGTCACCGAGGCGCGAGACGCCCGACTGCGATCTGTCACCAGTGAATGTGTCAAAGGGTTTTTGTCAAGGCGTGAATTAAATCGGCCAGCGGGAGGCACGACGCGATTGATCGTCAACTGGTTATATCCGATTCAACGATTGAACACCCTGTACCTACGCGTACTGAATTCTTTTTTTATTTCCGCATAGTCAGTGTTCGTTATTATTGGGTTTTAAAGTCATAAATGTTTTTAGCTGTTTTTTCTGATCAGTCTATTTACGAGTAGTAGTGTTTTGTTTTTATTCTATTTTGAAAGTCTTGTAATGTGAAATGGAATGACCTAAGAAATTTTCATAGTCATCCTTGTTTATTTTTACCTCTATCTTGTTACTATACCCAAATAATATATTCTACAAAAATAAAAATAAAAAATAACACAACCCTACAAAAGTGAATTGAAAATGATAACTTAATCATTAATCACTTTCCTAATACAAAGTATGAGAAAGACATTACGAGGAGTGAGCTTCATCTGTTACCCCAATGTGCCGATCAAATAATTACCTTCTCGATAAAATATTGGCAGGGCTGTCCCCAGCGTCGGCGTCGCGGCGCCGCGTCCTCCCTGCGAGCCACAACTGTCGATGTCACCTTAATTTACGGCCTTCAATTATAAATTTTACATCGCAACCCTGACAAAAGAATATCAACCGTACACAAAACAAATTAAAGTCGTTACTCGCATACACCCAATTCAAGAATTTCGAACAAATCCCACTCCTCGTGTCAAGGGAGCAGAAATTTTAAGAATTACAATCAAACTTCAGTTTAGGTCAAACATTTGGAATCAGAATCGTAATAAAAGAAATTTTAGATAAAATTTTTGGCTACACGAGTATTTTTATCACTGCGTCATTAAAATTGAAAAGTAAAGATAACTGTTCATTTAAAAATAGTGATAAGTATTTAATGGTGGACACTAACTAAGTTTCCCGTAATTAAAACTGTTTGTAACTGTTGTATGATAAAATTGATGATTAAAACAATATTTTAACGATGCTATTTGAACGTTACGGTGTATAACAAAAAGCTGGGTTTCCTCGTAGCTGACCTCTGACACGAGATATCTATCATCCTGCTAATTAAATACATCGGTTATCGGCAGGAATACTGGGACAAAAATAACATAATAAGCTGGATATGTAGTGTACCTAATTGGCACCGCGTGCTGGCAAGGGTAACCACCGCCATTCAATATTGCGCATTTTTAAGGATAATGTAGAATATGTAGACTATTGTATAAGTTGTGTAATAAACTGAAAACAATAGACATGATAATATGGTTAAATGCATATTCATATCGCAGTCACGAGACCAGGGGCTCGCGGTTTGCGGAAGATATTGGGTAATATAGTGGTACTCAGGAAAAAATTTAATTGCAAAACTAGAATAGCACGTCCTTTTTGTAGCGCCAAGGCTTTCCCAATCGATTAAAAATAATATACATACCTATATCGTTTTATATTAGCATTTACAGTGAGATCTACATTTACTTTTATTTAAGTACTTATAAAAACGATTACTTATAAAATTCTAAAATACAAAACGACCTCAAAAACCTTTAATATAATATATAAACTTTGTATTACAAGTTCGAGTGTCTAGACATTGCCATTACAAACACAAAGATATGATTAAACTGTCAGAAGCCGCGCTTAATTTTATAAAATAAAAATCATTTGACGAGGGTCCGCCATTAATTTCGGCGACAATGTGATAAATAATGAGAGAGGTGTAATGCGGGGGCTACATCCCTCTAAAATGCTTTGATGGGCTGCTCTTGAAGTTTTGACGGCTCACATCCTAATTTTCTTTCTGTTACTACCCTTGGCGGTTGCCACTTTTCAATAAGACTTTCGCTTTGTGACAATATTTCAATTTCAAGTTTTTGTTGTCGTTTGTGATGTCAAACGCTTTGGGATTTATCGGCGTGAAATAATTTGATTTGTAATTACTATTTTTGTCAAAGAATTGGATGAGTTTGTAGAAGATTGCTTTTAATTGAATAATGCTTCGTAACAAATACAATATCCACCTTACTAATTTCTATCTAAATGCTAACTTATATCTAACTCCACAAACAACCTATGTAGGTATATTTTTAGCACAAACTAACACTAAACACAATACAATAAATTAACTACGATCCAATTAATTGAATTAGTGGGTGTCGTATGACGTCAAACGCCACCTGTCGGTACTGATCAAAGACCTGTCACCATCACACGTAATTGGTTACGTCAGATCACACAAAGCTTAATGTTAGCACTGTAGATATTGGTTACCTGCCACTTAGGTCTAAAGAATCCTATACATTATTTTTACACAATTTATTCGATTCCCAAATAAACATAATAGTTCCTATTTTAAAGAAGTTTTTTGTGTGCATTATACAGTCTAGTGATTAAGAGCCCCGGTTTGCCTCGAATTTGGTTGAGAATTCCCGAAATACGTAGAAACTCAATAAAAATGAAATAATTTAGTAAAGTATTACTTACTCTTGATAGAAATAAACCGCAACCGGAAAATATCTTGGTTAATCAATTAACGAAACCACGCCTCCTGTTATTAATAAATAGGTAAACAAATGCAACATTTTAACAAAACTATTTTAACCATTTATGTTATGTAACACCGAATTCAATTCAGATTAACGCGAAAATCATAATAATACTTTTGTCCGACTCAAGAAGACCTTTACTCCCAGCTGCGCACTGTAGCTTGCAAATACTTATAAATCATACCTACGACTTTAAAATCGTTAATATTTTAAAGAAGGTATTATTGCGTCAAATGGTAATCAAGTGCTTAGGTAAATGATTATCTTTATCATATGCCTAAATATAGACAATGACGAGACAAATACCTATTTAAAGACGTCAATTCAATGTGGAACAAATATTTTTAGACATACAATACAAAAATTTAAGCCTTTCAAAAAATCACAACCTATTAGGGTTCTTACATATTTTTTTAGTTTCCATCACATTTATGAAATGTAGTCATAAATCCACATTGGTAAAGAATGATTAATTAAAATTTTTCCAATCTAACTTAACCGGTTTTTTCTAATATCTAAGTTTGGTATTCATTATTTCCCTGCCAATAAGGACTAGGATAAAAATTACCTACCTGTCTATATTTAGATCATCAATTAGAGCTATCACTAAGGAAGAATGGAATTTTTATACTTAATTGCAAAATTTATAACATAAAATAGGAAGTATCAAGGATTTTCATTAGTATTAAATAATTCAAAATAGTCTAAAAGCTAACAAATTACTTTTATCTATTCTGCCATCCCTAAGCGCCTTTATTAGTGTGCGTATCTTTGCATATGTGACACGATATTAACAATGCAATAACTCAGAGAGATATCGTATACACATTTGGCACCAGTAAATCAAAATTTAAAAACTCTGCCGGCGCGGTGTGCGCGTGATCCGTGAAAAATTGCTTATTTTAAAACGAGATTTTTTCATCTGTACCGTGCTAGGGATGTGTGATATGTCATACTAGTGCTGCAATGCTATGGGGCACATGAATAAAGTAGCTCAATTGTCCGCATAATTTATATATATCAGAAATTACAATCGCTGCTTTAACCAGAAATTGGGACCGTTTGTTTTGTTTCTATCCGGAAAATTATACCTATATAACGTTATCACATTTTCAACTCTAATAGTTAAAGAATAAAGAACTACAACGGTTTGGAAATCAATCATTAAATTGATCTTTAATATTTATCAGAAATTGTTCTAACTAGAACCCTACTTACTCAAAGTATTATTCAAATTAGAATTTAAAACAATGACAAAGTAGACTTAGGCCCAAAAAGTTGTTATAAATTGTTAAAAAACGTAAAAGCTAGTTCCTAGTGTAAACACACCCTAATTTGTGTAGAGCGTCGGTGTTGCCATATATCATGCGAGACTCATCACGTTTTTAATAAAAACCGACGCAGACCTCTTTGTTTACATTTTTCATCATATGAAGTTTTTTTCTAATTTATGAGTAATTTTATCTTTGCAAAAAAATCTTACTTGTTGTCGATTCATTGAATGTATAGATGTGATATTTAAAATTTTCAATAAAAGGGTCTTTTTTGGATCACGTCTCGAAATGATGGACACAAACTCTCCAACATGGAGTTTGGAAATCTATAAATATTGCATTACAAGTTTAAGAAAGCAAAGCAAATCTTTGTTCGCTGATTTCTTTTTAGAATCCCCTTTAATATCTTGAGACGGTATATTATATACTGGAGCGTATATATTAATAGCCGTTTGTGATTTCTTCATCTGCCTCCAAATTATAGTAATTATAAACCTTGGGACCACTTCAAACCTCTCAGGTTGCTGTCCAAATATACGTTAGGGTCCGTTATGGGGCTCACAATCAAAAGAATTCTATCCAAGTCGGACCCCATATCTATTCTTTAATACCCCTGCTTGAAGAAACCTGCGTTCAGGTGAATTTCAACCCTCTGGTTTAGTTATAGAGTGGAAATTTAATTGTCAAGTCCTTAAGGTACATTAAAGTCGAGTGTCTGGTAAAGAAATCGTCAATAAACAAAAGTTTTACTTAAATTAATGCTCTACTTCTTGGTTTTTGTTGTTCTACATACAGTACGTTCATATTTTACTTGCTACTCTTATATAAAAATATAGATTATGAATCGAAAAACACTGGATTGTAACATAATGTAGATGTAGGAAAATTCGCTAGAAAAATAATCATTTACCCTATTCAAAATCATAAAAATTATCACATACTATTACTATATTACTATTATTAAACCCACAATAAAAAACTGAAATACCAAAAAAATAACCTAATATCAATAAAAACAATTAATTCTACCACTCGCAGACAGAACACCATGTAGACAGACGAGAGGAAAACAAAACGAAACACACTTGATAGGGCTCTCAAAATAATAAAAGCGTCCGGACATTCACGAAGTCAATCGGGTAAACTCGCATAAATGTTCGCAGCCCCTGAGCGATTGCATCACAATGCATCTGATATACCGTGCTCCATATTATACCTTATTTGTTCCATTGACTTGTATTATTTTTATACGCAACTACTTGTGGAAAGACAATGACAAACCGTTAGATGAGGCTCAGAACATTTTGTTGGGAACGCTGTTGTGTTGATAGGATGATGAATAACTTCATTGTTTGTGATCTCAATGTGTATTTAAAAGCAATCTACTTAGCAATAACTTCAGTACTTATTTAAGAGAAGCGACTTGTATTTTTCCAAGAGATAATTATTAACTTGTCAGTTAATCTTTTAACCGAATTACAAAAAGAACTAACTATACCGATATCATACTTCACATAAAAGTATTTGGACCGATTAATTAAATTTATCTAAGTACAGGTTTTTTTCCAACCGAAAACAATCGAATCGGTTTGATTACCTTATCATGAGCTGATAGGCAATGCGTGAGATCTAGGGCAACCGTCTATTTTGCCTTGTTAAATTTTATTATAAAGTAAATGAGCATAGACAATTAAATAGGAACTGCAAAGATGAGTAGATTAAAATTCATCATAGATAAGTTCTTAAAAATCGTCTCTCGAATTCCATATTTAAAAAAAGCCGTTAAAAAACGACACATTGCAATCAAAACATGACATGTGGGGGGTCACGCCACGACATTACCCTTTCGTCTTCGCTTTTTTACGAAAAAAAAAATTAACCCGAAACATTTTTTTTCGACATTTTCGCTTCGCTTTTTTTCGTCATTGTGTGAAATTTCGCACGGTTCGTTATGAGACAGACAGTAGGGGTGTCACGCGGATTTGAATGCAACTAATTTTGGTTTCCGAAACCCTTTGATTCCAGAATGACTGTGTTATCTGCGGAAGGGTGCATTATCTCCTACCTGTCTTCATAATGGCGTCAAGGGTCGATCCTTTTCTTGACCCTTTGACATAAGGGTAAGGGTTACATTTTTTGCAAAATCTTCGAATTTTAGGTAACTTTAATTAGACACGATTGTTGTATCCGATCATCTTTTTTATCTGTGAATTATAGTTTCGTAAAAAAGATTAAGTTATCTTTGGATCCTCAATTTGGTGTCTTTTGTAACATTTGACACAGTAACCCATTTGTCAATAGGTTACCTATAACAAGTTTATTGGATAATTTTTGGTGATTTA
Source organism: Spodoptera frugiperda (assembly GCF_023101765.2). Taxonomy (NCBI): domain Eukaryota; kingdom Metazoa; phylum Arthropoda; class Insecta; order Lepidoptera; family Noctuidae; genus Spodoptera; species Spodoptera frugiperda. The sequence continues at coordinate 7,486,411 of NC_064216.1, forward strand.
TAACATAATTTTTATGATCTTTCTAACTTTTTATTTGAAAATTCTCGGAATCTCCTGTACCATTTATTTTAAGCTCCAAAAAATGTTCTAAACAGTTCACATATTTCCCCATGATAAAAAGCAATCGCCATTTTAATTTCTCTTACAAAAGGGTAGACACATGAGTGCAGGTCACTACATAACACTTGAAACCTGACTGACCGGGTCCACTTCAATCATTACACTAACTACATACATAACATTACATACACACAACCCTAAATTCACATACTATTCGCGCTAACATCTCAAAAGATTTGTCTCATACATTTGGATTACATTATTCCATTCAACTTCTTCATTCAAACGTTTTGACTCCATAACACGGATAATTTGTAAGCACTCCTGCTGAGGCCCATAGGTGTCCTCATTTTCTTTACAAACACAAGCAAAAATCACCTTTACACTTTAAGTGTTAAAGTTCAAGAAGGTTACAAAAGAATCAGTAGCCACAGGGCGTATCTTAGTTAACGTAGTGATGTGAATAACTCCACACAAATCCTTTTACTGATTATCATTTCAATGACATAAGTCGTGTTGTGTGAAGCTTTTGAAATGGTACATAATCATATTCAATAAAGTATATATGCAACATCTTATAAGAGAAACCTTAGTAAATATAGTTGTGTTGTAACTGTTCTTGTTCAAGTTATATAACTCAAGTGTACACGTTGTTTATTTACTTCAACAACTGTTATATGATGCTCAGTTTGATAGCAGATGTTATTATGTGTATCATGGAAGAAACCATTATGTTTGGTGTGGAATAAACGTGACGACGATTTGAAACTGTTGATGAACAATGTATTATGTAATAATTTGAAACAATATAATGGAAAGCTATGGGAAGCTTGTTTGTGTTTATTGAAGATTACCACTGAGTCAGTAAGGTGGTCAAACAACAACAAAGATGTTATACAAGATGCATATGTAGCAAGCAAGTCATTATGATCATGTATAAGTTGGAATTTGGTACCTACATAACGTGTTTATATACAACGTGTAACAAAAAGGGGGTATACATATCAAGTGCACGGTTTCTAGATAACATAACAAACGATACGGGAAGGGTTTTTTAAACTCATGTTTTCATGGTACCAAGTTATGAATTTTTCAAATCGGGCCGGCGCGCGAATCAAAATTAGATAGACAGGTACTAGGCGATCAGATTGACTGAACAAATGTTTCGTAATATTAGTGATCCCTGTAGTGTTGTGACACGTTTGGATGATTTGAAATCAAGAACTATGCGATATCAAGTATTTGGTACATTTTTTTTTATAAACGTATTTTAAGCTGAAACTTTGTGTAGAGATTCTATTCAACCTGTATACATCAGGGCTTCTTGATGTATATGGGTATTTTGTTACACGTTGTATATACACTTATATCAGAATTACGATACGATCATTATTTGTTCATTTCGCTAAAGACAAGATACCGTAGCTCCATAAAAAAATGCTACGTGACTACGCCTACGCTACGCCGTAGCCGTCGTAGACACATCGATCTGCGGCTACAAGTGACAAAGTTTTTCAAGATGGCGCGGGCAGAGGGGGTGTACAGGGGGATGCTCATATTTTTTACTGTCGGTCGGGGTGAGCAGTGGAGCCGATCGCTACACCGCTCTCCACTCACTCGGCCTCTTAAAAGCCTCTCTTCCTCTAAGGGACGTTTCTGAGAAATACATGTGCCGATATACACGTAAGTGTCTATGTGGCTTTATGTCGGAGGGATCTGTAAATGGGCAATCTGTGTGAGTCGGTACTTTGATAGCGGTACGTGCGGTGAATGAGATATGAAGTAGGTAGGTGAGTACATAGGTATATTACGGCGGGTGTCTCTATAGGGTGTGATAATTATCGGGAACTGCACAAAAGAATATGCTATACAAGAAAAGCAACAGTTGTGAATATTGCAAGCAGATATTTATATCTCTTTTCATTCCAAAATCAACAAATCTATCTCCCAAAATGTAAAAATCAAACCACAGTTTTGAAACAAACAATCTGGGTGCTAAATATTTGCCGTACATTGTGCAGTACATTGTAACATGAGTGAGTTAATCAAAAATGTATGAGTGAACAACATTAGCGGTAGATAAACGTCAGTATCTGCGGATAATACGCTCTGACCGGCCAGAGCAAACATCCTGCTCACTGAGTTTATTGGAACGGTCGTCGTGGATAGGGGAAGAAGTGAGATTGTGTTAGAATCTTGTTAGATGATTTTTGTCAGCTTTGGTTTTATGTAAGTGAGGAATAAGTGGTACAAAAAGATTTTGTGATTCTGATGGTATGTTTTTTAAGTTTACATTTTTATTTTCAACTAGACTTCACAAATTTCTGTAAACGTTTTTAAATGAAAACCATAATGAAATTCTATTATCGCTAAAATGTTACTTGAAATAAAGAAAGAAAGAGAAATAATTTACCTATATTCAGCACATGCACTAAAAAAATCTTAATAAATTAAGTAACAATTAATACGGTCCTAAATCCTTTTAATGTTTACCTGCAAACCACAATCAAAATTCAAAACGCGCAGCTACGCCTCTATTATCCGGATATCAGTACACAGGCAATGTACACAAATCCTGCAGTGTACTTGAAATTAATTTCGTATAGCCGGCGGCGGTGGGGGGTTCCTCCCACCCCTAGACACGTGCAGAACCAGGGATACCCATGTTCTACCGCGTCGCAAATAGCCCACGGCCATTTTGATTATAACCCGATTGAATAAGTTAATCATCGTTTTCATTCAGATAATTGGATGACTAGTGATGTAACAAGTGAGGGAAAATTTCCCACCAGTTTGTGGGTAAATATTGTGGTGTGGGTTTTTTGTTTTTGTGTTTGGTGTAGAGAAGTTTGTGATTTAAAAAAAGTATTTTATCGTTAAGGATTGATAGGTATCTATTGTCGTAGAATCGGGATTAAAAGTTTTTAAGTATATATTATATTTTTTAAATTACTCATGTTTCTGTTTGACGAGGAATTCGACTAGTTTTGAACCACGCTAGGGCCTCAAATTTTCAAAGAGGTTAAATTTAGCTACATTTAGTCTCAAGAAAGTTATATTATAAAGATAATAATTATTATATTATGTATGATATAATATACATATTTGTTATTTTTTTATCATTTTTCAACTTTCGTTGGTACTACTGCAATGTGGTGATTCATAATTATTCATGAATTAAATAAACCTATTTAACAGCGGAAAATACGTAAACATACATATTAGGGTAATTACAATTAAAAACTAAACTACAGGTAGGTAGACACAGATAAGTTTTTATGCGCAAAAGTAAATAGGTAATTATTGTAGATACATTAACTGAGTCATTTATTAATCGCAAAATTTGTACGATTATAAATTAATTTATCTAGTTAAGTCTACACGGTTGGCGCGGTGTCTGGGCAACTGGTTGACGCGTAACATTTAGTGGCTTCGATTCCCGCACGGAGTAAGTCTTTGTGTGAACCATAAACAGTTGTTTCGGGTCTGTGTGTTATGTGTATGTGAAATTGTATATTTGTAAAGGCACCCACGACAAAAATCCTAGTGTGAGGCAACGTTTTACAATAATAAAATAAAAATAATAATAAAGAACGTCATACGCAAGTTACTATACTTGAATCACGGGTGGTTTTAGTTAACTAAAATAGTGAAATAGGTATAATAAGTGGTATAAGTAATATGTAAGTATGTGGTATCTTGGTTTAAAATAACCGAACATAGATAGGTATTTGCCCTGCACTGAAGTGATCATGACTGATAACTTAAAAATATCTCCTGATAATTTAATGAAACACAAGAAATCTATACATTTTCAAGTACCTATCGTACATAGGCCTATTCAAACTAATTATTATTTAAATTTATATCTTTTTCCCTATCAATGGTGCTCTGGGCACAATGGAACGGGGTAAAACAATAAAAACGAACAAAGACCCAGTACAATGGTCACAGTTTAATATAAGAGTTTGTTCCCATTATGTCGGAATATGGGAAGAACTGAATGGGGAGAATCGTTTTAATTGAACCCATTTTTTCCCATTATTATTCTTACAAAAGTATTATATACAAATAGTCTTTATAATTTAATATATTTTAATGAAACATCCTACATTTTATTTTGTGTACTAGTTAAAGAGTTTATCCGTGTGCCAAAATTTATCAAATTATATTTAGCAGTTTAAGGATAATTAGCTGACAAACTTCCAAATATGATCTGAAAATACGTAGAAGTATATGTTTTCGTTAACTACGTGACCACATTGTTAGTAACACAAATTGTTTAGAAAATAAGGAAGGTGTTGATAGGATAATGTCTGACGGAGAAGAATAAAAATGGAATGGAAAAATTACGTTTTATGATTATAAAACGTAATTGCATACCAAAGTTAATTAAGTACACGGATCTGTTTATCGTCGAATCATGCACGATAAACAAAATTAGTTCGGTGATGATACCGTACGACATTCTACAGATACGAAGACGATACCAAGGTTTATTTGTGGAAAGATAAGCCTTAAGTTCCTAATTTTACAACGCAATATTATTGTTTTGTTTTCAAAAATATATTTTGATCTAACAAACTGACTCATTGTTATTTGTATAGTTACATAAAATCGTTATGTAGATATCAGAATATTTTATCAAATTATCACTAGTATTCTCTGAACGCAAAAAGAATGCGTCAATTATTAAAATTTCACGCAAACACATTAAAAGAGCACTGCGATTCGCCAATCGCAACCGTGAAAAATACAACACGCACACATGAACAGTAAGTATGCGGAAACTATCACTATTGTCATAGCGCTATACGCTATTGTAATCTTTATCTCACAAGTATAAAGTTCATATTGCATCGCGGGCATTTGATAGTGCTGCGCTGTGTGGAATCGTGTGTATATTTTCCATTCGCAATCCATCGCTCACGTACCGCGGATATCTAAATATGCGGATCCTATTAAATCAGAAATAGGTATCCAATCAGTGCGCTTATGCTTCAATGCTTTTATACAGTCGTTAGGTACAGTAACGTTCACGATATTAATACATCGGTAACCCTCTATTGCGTCTACATTCCTACTTACTTTAAATCTTACGGTACATTAGCCTTCTACTAAATATGACCTTTCTTTGTAAACATCAAAGGAAGCATTTTTTTCTTTAATAGGTAATGTATTTGGTTTTACCATCCTATGACGATGTTGTATTACTTGAAGGTTTTATCAGTTTTATTGATGCGTATTTAAGATTAGATTATATCCGTAACTAAAACCACTGCTTTATGCATTCATGCATGAACTCATGCTATTTGTCATATTAGGGGAAAAACGCGAAGTTACCTTTTTGTGAAATCTTACTCAACGATTTTGTGTTGTTGTCTTGTAGTTATATATGATAAGATCCATTTAATAATATGAAATCCTGTTCGTTTGTTGGGTTAATAGATGTTACATAAACTGCACATAATGTTCGACAATTTTCCACATCCCTAGGCACCTCATTCAAGGGTTGTCAAAACGAAACACGCTCCCCCACGAATTGACAAAATAGCTCCGACGCACAAACCCACCAAAACGATAGAAAACTCCACAAAAGGCTGAAGGTACTCGACGGCTCTCGACCTAAACGCTTTAACTATGTTCCAACCCCATACTCCAGGATTGCTCACTCCACTTGTCTCCAAAAACCCATGAATATTTTATGGAATTTTATGCCTAATGATAGGGGAGGAAGAGTTAGCTTTGCGTGCGATGCCCGAGATAATGATGGCACTTCAGCCGCTGGTTTTGATATTGCTTCTAATTGGTGGTGGTCCTCATGTAAAACTGTTGCACGCGCCACCCCTATGTACCGTGTTAAGTGGGAATATACGCCCATTATATCATAACCGTATAATATCACTCCCGAATAAATGATAAGAACATAACATCACTAGCATTACCGTAGGTTACCACGTTCACCTTGTAATATTCAGTTATCAACTAAAACTAGGACATTTGGTATCAAGTTGAAGTGTAACTTCAATGGTGACATCGTTTTGTTTGAAAATATTTTGATAAATATGATAACTGTAATGTTAGTTAAATAACCAAACAACGCGTTGGTTTTTAAAAGATAAATTGTCACATTTTAACTACCACCAAACATTGCGTTTATCTCTATGAATTTAGTGGTGAACGACTCCATCTTTAGCGATTGACTCAACTCTTTTAACACAAGACTCACTCTCAGTATATCTTAGAAACTCCTGGTAACTATATACATAATAAATAATACATATACCTAAGCTAACTCAGCTCATATTTCCTGCAGGTTATCAAAGTTCGCCGTGGCCCGAGACAACGCCTGCATATTTTAATTAGGCCCCGTGACGAATGAGCCTTTAGAGCACAACTCGTAAAGTGAGGCGAGCGAAAGGAAGCGAGGAGGCGCTTATTAGTACCGAGACAGAAGGCTGTGTATCGAACCCTGTTGCCAGGTGAATGCAATTAAAATATACCCAAGTTTTTCGTTAAGGCAGCTTATTGGCAATGATAGATTTCAACTGCTTTTTTTATTGTCACTTGAACTGTATGTGTCTCACCTTTAATAACCTTTCCTCCAGTGCAATTTTAGAACATTTGGAAAATCATACATTTAGGTAACGCCCTTAAAAAAAGGCACAACATCGTCTTTTATCTATAAAATCCCTCAAACTATTCAAGTATACATGAAAAACTTTTCCTATCGCTTCTGCGTTCAGTACATTGTCCATCACTCACTATTAAAACATTACATAACACACATAGATTTTCTTACAATATATTTTATATAAAACAAATAGAACCGTCAATAAGAGCTATAATAGCGTGGCAACATAAGACAGAAGCCAGTTTATCGGTAGCGGGCGTGCCTTTCGTTGCATTCCGATGGACGCGACCGCGACCACGGTTTTACGAGCCACACTTAATGACACTCGCTTACGACCGGGAAGAGAATCAATCCACGACACATTTTACTATCGAGCTATGAAACCTAAGGATTCCTGTTATTGATCACTGTTTTATAATAGGAACAATGGATTGTTGTTACGTTTATGTTGACAAAAATGTTCTTAAATATAAATAATATATTTATTTCAATGTTTGTTCAAAATTTAGTTCGTTACGGTCACGTATTATTATTATCCAATTTTAATTTTAAGTCTTTCATTCAAGCTGCTTCTTAACTTGTCAAGATGCTACTTTAAATAATAATATTTATTAATTATTATGTTATCGGCTTACTCACGTTATGTTTTGACGAGGAACTCGACTAGTTTCAAGCCATGCTAGAGGCTCATATTCATAAGCAGCATTCCACGACACACGACGCGGCGATTGTCGCGCTGCTACTGGTAATTAATTTAGTATGTCTAACGAAAGTTACAATAAAATCATGTTATTTATTTATTTATTTTCAGCCTTGGTTGTCCCACTGCAGGGCAAAAGCCTCCCTACTCTCTTTCCACTCGTCTCTTCGTAGAGCTTTAAATATTATTTATCAACTTACTTACGTAACTGTTTGAATAGGAACTTGACTAGTTTCTAATATTAATACTGATAAAAATATTTTCCTCAGCTGAAAGATCATTTGATAAACTATCTAGCAGTAATTAAAATTTTTCAAAGAAATTATTAAACGTACGAGAACATGTTATTTTCCTGCAAACTGTTATCTATGTGTTTATACCTTGGATTCACTTGGAGTGACGTCATAGCATATTATAATATATACGATTAATAATTGTGAATAATGGCCTACAAGCTGCATTCAATTAAAATGTATAGGTATCTGAATAAATACTATGCCTATACGGAAAACGCTAACAGGAAAATTAACAATCATTCAGGTTCAAATAAAGGTTTTTAAAATATCTACAAGGTTGGAACAAATTGGGAATTTACGAGTAGGCCTAAACGAGGTCTAGAACAATAGCCTAATTATACAAATATATTAATAAAAAAACTAATTTCGTAAGATATATTGTTTGTTACATATTGTAATGATGGGTTTTTTTAATTGATTGTTAATAAACTGGTTTTCAGATACACAATTCACTAATGATGTATCGAAAGAAAGACTAAAGGACCAATTTTATACAATGGTTATTTTATCCTATTTACTACGCAGTACGTTAGATATAGGATTTATCAACTACGAATACATAACACTTTTTTGGAAAGTCCAACAAATTATGTAAGATATCTTATCGTCTAAACTTCGATTCAAGTCTATTGATGTTGCTCACTGTGACTACATATTACGATAGAAAAATAACAAATATTCTGATAGCTATAGTTCATTCAACAGTCAAATATGTATTAGTATCAAAACAATATAAAAGATTAAATGAGCGCTTCTTTCAATAATAATGTATTATTTTTGCATTGCATGAACTTCTAAAAACATTTTTACTTTCATTCAGAAACTCCTTTAAAATCAACCACAGCTTAACATGTTTTTCTAAAATCCTTTAAAAGTAAACCTTAAACTCAAGTTTCATTAAAATCTAATCCTCATATATTGACACATCCAAATTAGTGAGTTCCCCATAAAATCCATCTATTTTATAAAGTTATATTAAGTATTATGTATTTGTTAATTACCTATCCAAGTTTCCAAATCTTTAAATCTTTTACCTACAAGATTTCCGAAAACTAGCAACTCACGTCCGAATACCAAATCATTTCTAAGAAATATTATTTAGTAAAGATAAAAGAAGGAATGGAACGTGACCGTTATCTAATATGGCGATCGATAACATCACACCACGTTTAGTCACACCTTACGTTAGACTCAGATTAACTTAAGTCTGAAATAATACCTAGCTGGGAAATTAAGTCTTTGGTCTAAACCTTCTCCGTGTGAGAAGAGGCCTTTGGTCAGCAGTGGCCTTATAGGCTGTTGATGTTGTTGTTGAAATTAAGTTTATATGTTAGAAGTTGATAAGTTAACTTCTGCCAGCGGCTTCGCCCGAGTTCCCGTGGGATAAAAAGTATCCTATCACCCAAGTCAGCTCATACCTTATATGTGTAACAAACTTCATCAAAAATCCGTTCAGTAGTTTCAGCTTGAATAACGGATAAACATAGAAACAAACAAACTTTGTTAGGAAAACTAACAGCTATGTTAAATGGATATTATGGTTACACTATTTAATATGTATGTATGCCAAACTAAAAAAAAATAATTAATAGATTCAAACCTTTCCACATTTATTTATTTTAGTGGTAAATGAACAAATTCTAACTTTGTTGTTCCGAGTATGATGGCAATATGAATCTACCTGTGTTTGTAAATAAATGCATCTGAACTTAAAAAAACCTAAGAACATTGTTGTGTGTAAATGATTAATAAGAATGCCTGTAAGCTTTGCTAATAAAAAATGTAAAAAACAAAACTATGTTTATATTTTGTTAGATTTAACCAAAAGTATAAAACATACTTAAATGAATAAAAATTTTCGTAGTAAAATATTTACCGTTTAGATATTCATAGATATATATCTACATTCAATATATAGTGAATCAATATTTTAAAACAAACAGTATGTCAATGTTTTTAACTATTAATAAGTAATAATATCACACTAATTAATTAATAATTAACTATTATTATGCAACGATAAAACTAAACATTACCTAAAACGAACACACTGTAATATTTTCAAAACCAAATTCACACACAATAACAAAAAAGTCACAAAAATAAAAACACAAATAAAAATAAAAATTATAAAAACTCACCGCGCTGAGTTTATCAATGGTATCGACACCCACTTTCAAATAGGATTTGCCGTAACAAATTAACAAATACAGTCTACAGATTAAACAATAGAAATTCTTTATAGAAAAAGAACAGAGAAGACAACTTTTCACTTCCACCAGACTTCTCATCACTGAGGCAAAATCGGGCACGTAGACAAAGATATCACAGTATAGATTAGACAAAGAATGATATGTAATCATCATTGACATAATCGGAGCCGAGCATTTCACGTTAGCACTGATAAATTAAAGAAAAACTATACTAATGAAAATTAATGTGGTGATAACGAGGGGCTTTGGGACTTGGTTACACCGCATCCGAGTGTGGTGCATAAAGTCACCTTTTCACTCCAAAATTTTGCACTCAAATGTGGGAAAGTTTCGATTTGTTTTTATTCTGAAGAGTGTTGATAAAAAGATTAGGCGTTGTAGGTGTGTTTATAGCGACACACGTCACACGTGTAAACCACGGAAAATATCTACATACCTACTAACACAAAATCTGCGTCGTATGTCACTTTTTTGTCTCCCTTCCAATGGAAGATGGACCACAAGTAAAAGTATGTTTCACAGCAGAAATATGTGTGAAAACTGATAGTCCACTGACAAAATATATTAATTTGATAACGAAACTAAAAAAAAACATCAAACCTTAAAAAATATGTTAAATTTTTGCTACTGAGAGAAAAAAATAATCTTACTAATAACGGAGAGCCTAGTGAATCAACCAACTATTGATTTTGTGCCAATTTTCATATGATCGGTAAATAAATATTTGTAATCATCATATTATTATGTTAATCTGGTAAACTGGCACGTGGATTCGGACTTAAGACTAACATCATGATTAAGAGGCAACATTTCACGTTTTAAGATTTAAGTGTGGGAGAGCCATGCTTCGGCACGAATGAGTTTTCACGACCAAAGTGGTACCACGGCCTCGCAGAAAACCGACGTGAAACCGCTTGTGTTGTGTGAATGAGGTTATCGGAGGCCTAATTACCCCCTTCCCAATCCCCGATTCCCCAACAACCCTTAAATTTTTATCTTCTACCGGCTTATCTCATAAAAAAGATAGCTCTCAACACTTTACTTAAAGCCTCAATGTAATAATAAAATGATATAGTAACAGTACAGCCATGGAATGGCTTAGGCATTGCGTACTACGTGTCTCATGACACGTAGCGCAGTTCAAGTTCACATAGGAAAACTATATAAATGTGTTACCTACATGAAGTATAGGGATATAGGTTTATGTTAAGGCAGCTTTTCTATATTTGTAACAGAGTTCTATCACTAACCAATGCATAGCTTTTAAACGAGCCACTATTAATAACCCTCATTTTGGCACTCGGGTAATAAAAGACTCGTGGAAATTGACTCTTTTTACAAATCATAAACTTGAATATGAATAAAGTCCTAAAAATTCCGTGAAAATTATCTAACTAGCCTTGAAAGATCAGATGGGGCCCAGTAGGGCTGATGCCTGATCCAGAGCTGCGGAGTACCTACCGGCTCGAAGGGCAAAAGTAGGAACGCAATGGTTTATAGTCGGTAAGAGTCTGACACTCCCTCTCACCTAGCCCAAGGCGGGAGAAGTCATTGGATGATTTTCCCCCCTTAAAAAAAGCCTTGAAAGATGTCAAATTAATTTTGCTATCAAAATCACCCTAAAATCACCGAAATAAAAACATATTGAAGTACCACTTAACGGCACATATAATATACCTACACCTACGTACATATTAATTACGATAAGCTTAAGCGATAAGCACAATATATATTGTTTAGGTACATTAAATTAAATAGGTATCAATAATGATAACGGTATGTTTTATATAATTTCGCTTAATATGAGAAATTGATCAATATGACCCGTATTATTGTGTTCATAGTGGCTAAGATTAAATACTCTTTATTTATTAGATCGGATTATTTGATTAGGTGACGTAGCGGGGCGTAATTTTATTATTTTAGAATATGACGAAATAATAATGCCTATGAAGTGGTTCTTGTATTAGACTCACCCGTATTGTCATCGTTTGCTAAAGGTTCGCCATCTTCTTCTTGGCCTAAAACAAAAATACATAAATTAGAGTTAATAATTATAGAGCTTAGAAATGCATCGTTCTTTGCTCGTATTGAGTAACAATATTTCTTGTATCGTCAGTATTGACGGTAGAGTCCCCATGACACATTTAGTTTTTCTTCTACTATTATGATGAGAGGCATAAAAGCCAACTAAGGACTGAACTTACTAATCGATTTCAATCCAAAATTGGTCTCATCGAACAATTGAGCTTGATTTTTGAAGACACTATACTTTATTGTATAATGAAAAATACTTTGAGATCAGTTATTAATTTCGGCCGTTGCGGTAGGTTTCTTATTCTAGCTACTATTACAAATTGAAAGTTGGTTTATAACCGTGATTACCCTGAGCATTGTGCATATTCTTATTATCTATTCGAGTGCATTCAGTGATGTGCTGGCACCGACAAGCACTGAAGAGGGTGCAGGATATTAACCGGATAATTACAGCAAATTGCCGGTACAATAAGCCAACTAAAACGTTTTGCCAACACATTAGACACGAGTCGTGTTGGGTGTTCTCAACTATCTTTTATTGAGCTACCATGGAATTTGGTTTAAATTACATTTTGCTGCTTTCTTGACCAAGAACTTTATCACACTTTCATCTATTTACTGGCAAAAACGAAACTAAATAAGCCGAAATAAAACAAACATCGAATATACATATGTATGTAGTTTCATCACACAACAAAAAGGAAATACCAGTATCATCCATCTATTCACTTTATTGCATCATTTTACCAAATCAATGATAATAATAATAATTTCTACATAAATTCAACTTCAAATAATGACATTATTCACGAACAATTCGTATGAATCTTTAGCCATATCAGCGACGCGTTTCTTAAACAAATCAGAGATATAAAATTAGCTAGTGACCATTTCCATACTTATATTGTTTGACATAAACACAAAATCTGTTTGGCAGTTTGTAATCAATGTAATCAATGGTTATCGTCGGCTGATAGTACGAATACTGATAATAAAAAACTGGCGCGTATTTTACTACAATGATAGTGGGCTTGAAACCAAACAAAATTTTACTAAAACTGACTAAACATCGGAGACTCAAAAACATAACAAGAATTTTGAATTTGAAAGGAGTATAATTATTTGCCTTCAATTAAAAAACTTCTAGATCCAAACAAAGTCTCGAGCACTAAATCAGGCTCACAAATAATTTACCTTTCAGGCATTGAACTACTTTTTTCATTTAAACCTACAGTCATTAGAAGACGTTGATTGCTGAGCACATCCCTTTCTATTTCTACCTCCAAAGAAAGCTTGGTTGCCAATGTTTAGCAGGTGACTCATCAAGTCCAGTGTTGGTTGGTTGGTTGGTTGACCATACATTGAATTTACGGCTGCGAACAACCGCAAGGGTTTCCAGAGCCCCGGGTTATAGCAGGAGTAGAAACTGGGTGACTTTTAGTGAATAAGAATCAAACACTCCTCCTCGCTATACCCATGGCGGGAGGATTCATTTGATTATTATAAACTCTCGTAGAAAAATGAAATAAATTGTAATTTTCCTTAAAATACACAAAAATCCCCGTAAAACACGCAACTTATGTAAGTAATCATGTGCAAAAATTAAGAACTCTGCTCCTTTTAATCTTATCCGAATACAACCATCTGTCTTGTGACGTTAGCCATGATACTTCATAATTTAATGAGATAAATAATGTTTTACGTTAACGTCACAAAGATTATTTTTGTTTACCTGTTTATTATGAGAAAATGCGTATTTGTACATTTCACAGAATTCAATAACACTTTATTCCCGCCCACTTACAGCCCTTTTAACATACAACCCATAATTATAGGTAACAGCGATCAGGGATCAAGGAGACAATTTAGTCCCATATTTTTCTCTTCTAGATCAAAATTAATGACACAAAAAAGTTATTCCTGAAAGGCTGTCAATTAGTTCAAGTGAAAATTTAACTTTCACCTTAGTTATTTGATGACTGTCTGATTTTAGCCTGTAGTGTATAAGCCAAAAGCCTTTTTTTTGTTGACCTTCAAAAGGTGCCTAGTTTTTTGAGGAAAAAACTAGGGCGTGTGTGATTTTACCGCACTTAAACCTCCACAGTGCCGCTAGGCCTATCACAATAAAAAAATCACCTGATGTTCGAATGAATTACAAATAATCCTACAATAAACACACCCACATCACAAAAATTACCTAGAGTTGTGCAATTATTAAAAATACAAACAAAACCTACAATTGACACGTCGACAAACCTTGTAAATAGGAAAATGAGCTTTATTGTACAACAAACCTACAATAGTTTTGTCGATAGTTGCGTATTTGATCTATATCTCAGGAAACTGATAGTAATCTAGCGTTGTATAAGCATTCGTTTGATATGACGCTAGCCGTAACTTGCCAGGTGTGAATCGGAAAATACAAATCCTTCTGAATGAACAAGGCCCCTTTATCGCTATCTTTCAGCCATTATCTTTGCCTGTAAATGTACTGAAACAAAGATAAAACTAATCTTGATATTCGATTCATTTTTATATGTACTTAAGTACATTGGAATAAGGAGTATTATTGTCACAAGTTGCTATTTTAATATCCACGTATTTTCGGCTTTAGATTACAAGCGTGTTAGTAACAAATAATTCATGTTTTTCAGGTAAGATGTGATTTTCCATATTTTTTTGAAAATACGTTGTTTATGTTTGTATTCTAAGTAGGTAAATACGTAAGTAGGCAGCTGTTTCACGATTGTGGTCATTAAAATAAAAGGTCAACCGTATTTTTTAACTTAAACTGAATATTGTGCGTTGGAATATTTATTTAATAGTTTAACTTTTAACGTCCTGAATTAGATTGAGCAGTTTGTGGTACAATATAAGACTGTTTTTAATAAACTAATTCCCTAAAACGTTTCAGTTGGCACACTGTACAGATTCTATGCAGATTTTTTCTGGTATTAGCCGGTAAACGAGCTGTCGGATCACCTAATAAGCAATCGCCGCCGCCCATGGAAACCCGAAACACCAGAAGCGTTACAAGTGCGTTGCTGGCCTTTTAGGGGTTAGGTATTTAAGGGTTGTTGGGGAATCGGAGATTGGGAAGAGGGGTAATTGAGTCTCCGGTAACCTCATTTGCACAACGAAACACAGCTCTAGCGTTGTCTCACGTCAGTTTTCTGTAAGGCCGTTTTATCACAATGGTCGAACAGCATTTACTGGGCTCTGGCTTTCCCCGTAACGATTTTCAATCAGACGATCAAAAACAAAGATGTGTTTTAGTCTAGAAACTTACTTATCTTTATTCAGTACATACATAGATAAATTGAGGATAAACAATTTGACGTAACACTTCCGATCATTTTGCTAAATCATCATCATTTCATCGTTTTATTTTTATCTGTTCCAAGTAAATCCACATCAATCCGCATTGCCACTATCTAACTGGATTCCTTGTAATCTGCATTCCTATCAGTAGGACAGTAATTTAAGGAACATCGGCATAATATGTATAACATGTCTGTATGTAATAATAGTTATAATTGCGCGGGTTTGGAAACAACCCTCGCTATCAAATCAAAACATCTTGAGACGCTCAACGGTACATTCATGAACACCTTTCCACCTACTTAGTCAAATAATACAGTGAGGCACGCGACAGGAGAAATGAACAAAGGCCGAACGCTGAGGTCTACAAACCATCATTACGGATTGAAGAAAAGAAGTCAGCCAGCTGCCTCCCACTTCCTCTGCATACAAAGTCGTGTAATACAAGATGGTTGTATTGTGGAGCGGTTTATTTTAGGGCACATTCATTACGCCACTCGAATTGGCGCGTGTTCTTATCTTCGTGTGTCTGTGTGCGTGTTGCTGCGTTGCTAGTATGTCGCGTGCTTAACGCAACTGTCGGAAATCGGTTTCCGAATTTGTTTTGGGTGAAGGAGACGCTTTAATTAGGCACGAGTAGGATACACTTTTAGGTGAAATCTTTATTAATAAAATTACTGTACGCTAATAAATTAATTGTTATCATATCTGTTGTGCACCCAAAATGTACAAATTTAAAAAAAGATTATTTATCGTTTGGCTTGGAACACAAAAGATATAAACTGTTACATAGATAAGTGCGCAACACTAAAGTTATGAATGAAAATGTTTTTCTTATAGTAAATGTTTATCGTCGCTGTTTCAAAAAGGTAAAAAATTCAATAGAATACATATAATTTGGAAACGTGCACCATAATATTAAGCCCCCAAAAAATGTCTCACTTTTAAAATTATGAATATGCAATACCCAACTGAACCATGAACACGACACAATTATTATAGAACACGATAATTAACCCTAAAAAAGCTGATGTATAAGACACGTGGCATCTCAAGATTACGAATAATAACAGCCGTCAAATCGGGGGTCAATAATACCGCGTTTATTAGAAACCAGTTTCAAGTTGGTATAGGAGCGCCATCTGCTGAGGGCGGCGTCTTCCGCTGCATTGTGATCGCACACCGGTCGGCGCACGCGCTTGCAACGATAGTCTTCCTGTATGGTGTCAGATGTACTAAGGTCATTTCGTACGGAGGGTCAGAGAACTTAGCATTACCTTTTATTCTTCTATTGCCGAATAAGATGAAAAGAGATTGGATAAAAGTGGTTAAAGGACTTTCTACTGCAATCCTAAAACTAAAATACGATAGCGTATAAAAACCTCCTTACAAAAATTCGAGCCAATAATATTTTTATGATATTTATTTAGCAATATTAGTAGCATATTCGGAGCTAATAAAGAGTAACCCTCAAACGCGCGGTGGTATCATTCGGACCCGGCGCCCTTGTTTGCCAGGAAGCTAAGCCGCGTAACGGTGTTTGTCCGTACAAATTTATGTGTGTCGTTACCGTACTGTCACAAATCTACTTATCTACCAGAACCACGCCTTCAATAATGCGAGCTTTAGCGTTACGGACATCTGTGAGCCAATATAGTTTTATGAATTTGTTACCGAAAATAAACCTGATGCGAGTTCACTCGTGGACAATTATTACATGGATACGAGAGTACGCATAACTTGACGCATAGGTGTGCCTTTTGTGCTAGCATTCGTAAAGGAACATTCTATAACATAAAGTTAGACATGAGTTTAGCAGTATTGTTAGTAGAAACCAAACAAACATAAGCGTTATGCAATATAAAACACATATCGACACACACACAGACAAACGTTAGATGAGTGTATTTATCGTATCGAAGGTACGGGCATTGTCCATTGTGTCGACGCCTTGGCCTATTGTTCCGCCTTGTGTATGTACCCATTCCAGCCACATCGATCGGCTTACATATACACTGTTATGACTTCCACTACCTATGTTCTGATATAGCCGCACTAGAAACTACTGAAGGAAATCTTGATGTGTAAACACAAACGCTAGTTTCCACGGAATGCTTGTTAAATGTGAATTTAAACAGAATATTCAAGTAGATTTGCGTGCAGCCCTTTCCTGAATATGACAAATCCATTTTCCCCCTTAAGCAACGAGATTTACAGTTGATCATATGAGTAAACTCCCCAAATGTAATATGGTTCGGGGTATAAATTGTCATATTCTTGTAATTCTAGTAATAACCGCATGTTGCTGTCATATGAACAGTACAAATCCACCCATGGCAGTAATACGGCCCAGGATGCGGAATTCGTATTTCGTCGCCAAATTACATGATTTATTGTCATCGCGGATCATACAAGGGCGCGACTGTTCGCACTGGCGGATTTTGTATTGCGGTTTATTGCTAAAACTTTTTTATACAACACTTATTTTGTTGCAAATAAAAAAATATAAAATATTTGAATCATTTTAGTATAATTGATTAATCAGTAATTATTCATGAAACGCACAGCAGTTCATGACAATAACAAAATGTATATTCTATAATAAATGATTACCTACACATTAATATTTATATCAAAATCTTGATATAACATAAATGCTTTACTGGGAACCATAATAAAAGTGACCGCTTTATAAATTCAGTAGTGTGTAACGTGTAAAGCTACTGAGGGGAAATGAGGGCAATATTGAACGAAAATATTATAATAAACTATGAAGCTATATTGTGAATGTGACAGTCCGCGTGTCGCGCGACCCCCGCACAACACCATTTAAGGGTTAATACAGCGCCCTGACAGAGGGTCGTCTTTGTAAACTGAAAGGATTATTTAGAACAATAACTTTCGAACATTTATCACTTTTGTTCACGCCCGATGTACTAATAAAGATTAATAAAGTTTTGACAATGTCTTAAATCGGTTATATCATAATTTTGTCGGCAATTTTCCATGGTTTACTTTATTACTGTCGCTTACTGATTGATCAATTAGCGAAAATTGATATTTATTGAATTTGAACACTAGGTTCGCTCGTAATGAACGTTTGTCGCCAATCTGACATCATGACTATTAGTAAAAATATACTTTAAATGACTAATTATTATACTTTCTTATTCCTATTAGTATTCTTCTTCTGGTCACGTTACAAACTCTACAAAACAAATTAAAAAGTCAATGTATTTCATTACCAACTGCAACCGTCAGTTTTCTTTCGCCCCCATTGATCAGAAAGTTCATAAGAAAACTGCATTTCCTTTAACACGTAATAAAGTGACTACAGTGACACCAAACACGAATTAACTTTCAACAACCCTCCGTCGCACTATCAATCCTAAGACACGAACACGATCCGTTAAGTGGTCGATCGGACCCCGTGGCGATTTAATTCACTTCTCACGCGACACAGTAGGCGGAGGGTTAAGGGATTACTTGGCACGCGTCTCTACAGATATTGTCGATTTGGGGAGATGAGACGTGCCCGAGTAATGATCCTGGCGTTGCGAGAGGATTTCAATTTTATGTCCATTTGATTAATTGATTGTCGCTTTTTGGTAATCTCATACGAGTGTAGATGTTAATAAAGTCGTTTAAATGCGACTACATTTTTTCGATTAGATATTTTATTACAGTCGAAGTTGTTCAGAGGTGTATACTTACTTAGTAGGTATACAAAATCGAACAAAATCACAAAAAAATATATATTCATCTTTAAATTATTCACTTGTTACACAGGACAACATAACTTCATTTTGTATTAGTCGCAAGTGCAGTGCAAGTGCATGTCCATCAAGATAAAATATTCCAAACATAAAAATATAAACAGAAAATATAATAATAACTAATGAAGCTGACATCAAATTTGTGGCGGGAACATTATCCGCCATTATAGAGTTGTCATATTTTTTTCCTTTATCTGTGCGTTGCGCCGTCCGACACGGGGATTTGGCTCCGACTCCCCCATTGCACAAGCTAAATTAGCGAAGCATTGACGAATTTAAAACGATATCATAATATTGGGGATTGACTGCGCATATTTTATGTAGGAGATGGTAATGGTGTTGCGGGAAAATAAAATAAAACCATGTTTTTGCAATCAAATCAAAGAAAGTTTGGTTATTTATTTTGGAATGTGATTTATTTTGTCTTCTACTCATCAATTTTCGGGATGATTTTCAAATTCCTAAAACAATCTTCAACATAATGTGAAATGAAATGAAATTATTTTATTTTTCTGTAAATAGGCTACAAAAGAGTACTCTTACTCGTCAAAAATTATAAAAAAAAATCTAGATGAGGTCGGTCTACTCTGAGAAGAAATGCCGAAACAAACTCAGATCAAATAAATGTTTATAGACATTAAACTAACCTTTTGGTAACCTAATGCATAATGATCCTCCATAAAATTCCTTGTATAATAAAACCGTCAATATGCTGCAATCGACATTCCTTAAATAAGCATCCACATCCATCGTCTATCTCATCAAAACTTCAAAAACGTCTAAGGAATAAGTTCTAAGCGAAACTACAGTTCCCCAGGGTTCCGCAGCATATGTCCCGGACTAGGGGTGCACCGCTGATGTTCCACGCAATTGTGGACCAAATCCCGGGGACAATGATATTATAGAGTTACACATGTCCCGCGAGGGCGCGAATGAACAAATACAGATATGAAATAAATGGCCTCCAACCATTATCTATAATGACCCCATTACTACTGCATAGGAGGTGTTAACATTCTTTTTTTGAAATGATAATTTGTCATTTTTATTGTTTTTGTAAAAAGTTTTTCGTGCTTTATTCTTTTTTTATTTGCGGCCATGATTTATTTTCATTAGATTGTGAATGATATCATAAGTTTTCTTTATTGAAAACTTTATTCACTGTAATAAATATTTTTGCGAGAGTTGTTATATGAATTACTTTGGTCTTGTCGTGGGTGTGGTTAATACCTATTTCTTACTTATCTTATTATCATTTACCTTTACACTTAACTGATAGCTATAGTTAGTAATGACACATATAGCCGAATCATCGTGATACTGATATTTTGTGTTGTCTATATTTTAAATTAAAAATAAATTAAAATGTCCGCATTGATAAGCAGATAAAAGTCTAATTTATAATATTGATGTCATTGTTTACCGCATGTTTCAGTAATGGCTAGCATAATTTATGACTAATAGATACCATTTAATATAATTACACAATTAGTATTAATTAACAATATTGAAGACAAAAATAACTCAGTTTCACTACATACTCTTACTTTTCCCGGCGCTTGTAATAAGAACCAACAAAGGGACTTCCACATTTTGAGGGAAACCGGCCAATCTGTAAATCCTAAAACTTTTAAACTGCGATCTCCAGCCTACCACGGCTATTGATAGTGACCATAGTTTTCTAAACCAATAGGAACTTACTCTTTTACATTCAACTTATTTACATAGCTCATCAATAAATCATTCATTAAATTACCAATACTACACCTTAGGTGGTCCACTTCACCCGAAACTCGACAACGA
Source organism: Spodoptera frugiperda (assembly GCF_023101765.2). Lineage (NCBI taxonomy): Eukaryota > Metazoa > Arthropoda > Insecta > Lepidoptera > Noctuidae > Spodoptera > Spodoptera frugiperda. The sequence goes on from NC_064216.1 coordinate 7,507,251, forward strand.
GAGATGTCAACATGGTTTTTTTGCAGCCATAAAGGCGGAGACACACGATCCGTCATGTCCGTGCGTTTTCGTCGCGGCCGTCACGTCGCTCGTAAACCGGCGACTTTACGACATTGGCTCATGATCTACTCAAACTTGCCCACTTCAATATACGAACAAGTTGCTAGATTTAAACATTCCTAGTTACATTTGTCGTTCCTAAATTGTCGGATGTTGTGTTGTGAGTCACTTTGTTTTAATATTTATTGATTTTGAATGTGTATGCGGTTTTTAAACGGTTTTCTAATGGGCTATTTGTGTCAGTTTAGGTACTGGTTTTGTTGAATGATAGTGATGTGTATGTAAACTTAGTAATAAGTTATTTGTTTTAATGCAAATTAAATTAATCTAATTATGCATGTCTTATTAATAGGTAAATTAGGTACATCCAATCATCGTGATTAATAGTGGGTGGATTCAAAATTGGATTCATAGGTAGTCACTACCACGAAAACAACGTACGCACCAATAGAAAAAACATCAAGAGGCAAGAAAAAAATCAAAATTTCATTCAAAACCATAGAAAGTCGTTTGATGATTTCACCTTCTATTGTCAATAAGCAAATAAAAGCGTTTCGTATACCCAAAAACATGTCTGAAACATCACAAAGAAACATTATTGTTCACAATGCGATGGAAATAAGAAGAAATAAGCGACGAAGTTATGTCACACACACATTTTGAAGTTGGACAAAGAAATACGAAGCCCGATAGGTGTCGCCCTGTCACAAGAAGATAAAACAAAGGTGCGTTTGATCGTTCGCCCTCAACACTTGGAAGGCATCGGCCGAAAATACGCAATTACTTGAGACTGGCGACACCTTTTGTTGGTATAATTGAGAGTTGAGACTTGCGGAAGATGCATACGGCTTCTTGTATCTTGAGTGCTAATGCTGCTAATTTGTCTACTGATTTCAGCCAGTGTTTGAATTTCTTTGAGATTGTTGTAATTTTTTTTTTTTTTTTTTTGATGCTGGAATATCGTCAATTTTTTGTGCGAGAGGGAGTGTCAGACTCTTACTGACTAAAAACCACCCCGTTCCTACTTCCTAGATCCCCAGTAAGCCCGCTAAGTAGTCCGAAGCTCCGGATCAAATGTTTATATAAACAGATATAGAATAAACTAACTAAATAATACGTTTGTTTGTTTTCTATTCTTAGGTAGGTTTTCCTAGGTCTATTATGCCTGTATTTCGTAGTAGTAGAGTAGAAAGAGGATGGATTAAAAGTTTTAAGAAGTTCATTAAATGCCTAAATATGACAACTTGTTTAATTCAAAACAGTACTGTATTTACGCCTCTGCCTATATATTCGTGGAATTTAGGTAAGTCGTTTTATTAAGTATGTCGATCACTTCTCACAATTTGTTCCTTTTTCATGTCTGATTAAAAACCTAAATAACTCGTAACGCTGCCGTGTTCCGTTGATTTTACTATGTAACATGTTATTATAAAGTGGAATAAATCAATTATTAAACATCTACAAATCGAATATCGTTTAGTATTGAAGTTGTTAAAATGTTCGTAAAATAATCTGACAGATTTATTTTTACATGACACGTCGACAAATCATGTAAATACGGTGCGTATAGAGGAAATCTAAGATGGCGGATAAAGGAAAATAGGCAAATCGTGGTTTAAAAAAAGATATATATTTTTTTTTATTATTTTTATTGCATTTTTTTTCTTGCGTTTCAAGTAAGATCATGATTAGTTATAGAAATATAAAAATTCTGTGAAGACTAGATTCTTGCAATGTAACAGAAAAATATTAGCCGCAAAAGAAGACGAAAAAATCGCAACAATAAAACCTTTGCTATGTAAACAACAAAGAAATCTCAATTAGTTACAAAACCGTGACCATAGAAATACAAACAAACAGAAGAAAGACGAAACCAGATTCATAGCAAAGTTGGAACAATGGCCGGAGTCTGACATAACATTTGTCACGACAAATAATATTATTTCATCCACGCCAACTTGTGTCCCAGTTTCTCAGACGGCATTGTTCCAATTATCCAAAATAATTAAACTTTATTCGAATGAAGACTGACGAGTGTTGATTGTTGGTTGGATGACGTCATCTGCGACAAGTCGCCGAATTATTGTTATTAATTAGAGGGCCCTTGGATTAATTAAGTAGCGCCAATCACGTCGTCATCCGTTCCTTACTGACGCCCGTCTTACTGAACGTCTTGACTACAGACCTACATATACGTAGACTGGAAATTTCCAATTGGAACGTGCTTTTTTATTTCGAATTAGATTTTTTTATTCTAATGAGAATTTAGTTTTTTATTTTTATGTATATGTATTTTGTCGAAAATATAATATGTATAATAACAGTTCCTTTCGAGGATATTACAATGCACAGTTTTTGTAAATACATAATTGACATACTTAGGTACATTATTAAGATTAAATAGATGGTAAATAATTATTTCAAAATAGATACAATACCATAACATTCAATTGTCGTCACACCTTTTTTTGCGACGTCACGCCTTTTACTATAATATTCAATTCTCTTGTATTATCCCCGAAAAAGTAGGCAGAGATGCACATTATGGCACGTAATGCCGCTTTCAATTCTCATGTATTAGAAATAACCACACCTACTTCAGTTCAACAAACAACCACAAACCGATAATTCCAAACATTTGAACAGCAAACGTCGCCTCATTGAACTGACGTGCCCAGAATAAATCATCTTTACACCAAAAATTACTAGCAACAATGTAGCAAGTACGTGTCATTTCTAGTAATACTCGAGTCTATGGCGTCACTCCCTACGATAACTGTGTAGGATAATTTTAATCGTGCGCGAATTACCCAGCGTAATGTTCCCACCACGTGGCGCACTTCTCAACTACACTCATACTACGAATTTCAACGAATCTTCGCAACTCATCGGTAATTATTATAAACTTTATTAAATATTAGGAAATATACTCGCAGTGTTTACGACGTAACTTGGACAGTTAACTTAAAAACCGGGGGATCTTTACGCGCGAAATTTAATTAGATTTCGCGTTCGCTTGTTGCGTATTTATTTATTTAGTTGCGTGTGAAAGGTTAATGATTTTGTTGATTTTGATACTTGCTTGCTTGGTATTATAATCTTAGCATATCGATAAATTCTAATTAGAATTAGTTTGATATGCTAACAGTCATTATCAATAATACTAAACAAAAATTGTGTGTGTTTACTGATCCAAAATAATGTAAGTTTAAACCAGTCTTACATAACTAGGTACAGAAACACGTAATAGTCCATCTAACCACATAGGTACACACGTATTATGTAGATGGTACTAATGACATAACACAAACATCAGCCGGGAGGTGCCCAGCGAGCTCGGCGTAAATAAAATCACAACATTTACGTTCCCCTACACATAGGCCGTCCCATTAATTCTCAGGAAGAACGGAAATTCTTTAATTCCTTGTGCAATTAACATCCGACGTCGGACCTGGGTCGGAGCGACGCCAAGTGTCATCGTAAGTTTCAAAACGCGTCATTAAGGGCATCTGCAGCGCGCTAAATAACGAAAAAAGGCCCGAACAGGGGCAGAGGTAGTGGGGGGTTAGATGAGAGATTTTATTTAACAAAGTCTATATTAACCCGATGCAATTAGAGAACGTTAACGAGCAACGTAATGACTGGCGGGCGACTATTCTGGACTCAGTCGTTCCGCGAATGACACGGTGTCGTGCGCTACTTTTGAACTGTTTACGCTTAGATATATTTGGGCTTTGGGCCGCCATTCATTCTGCGGTTTACTATGTCACCAGTAACACCATTCCGAATGCCACAAAGTCCTGATATGCTATTAATAAAAACATTTAGACTAAAAATAAATCCAAATCTCAAATCTATAACACGCGAGATGATTGCGCAGTACTTTACCGTTTTCTGCTTCATCATGATTAGAAACGAGTAGGTAATCACAGAACGCGCTAAAATTGTCGCAGACAAAATCGATCAAAGGTCGTACTTTTAAGGGTTTTGTGACTAAAATCTCGTAAGATTGAGTTTCAGAATAGGTACCTACGGTTCGCGTTGACACATTACCAGAGAGTGATGCGAATTCAAAACTGCGACTTTTGAATATAATAATCGTTAGGGCAGCGGGCGGGGGTTATACGGCTATTTATTGTTTAATTAACCCCCGCTTCGTCCAGCCGTTAAGCCACCATTACAGCACAGCCCGCAATTGTTTATGTAATCTCAGAGCGGCTAAATTGGAGAAACTTGAAAAAAAATCTCTCTCACTGTGATATAAGAGATGTTGTTTATTATTTGTTGTTAGTGACCCCCATTTCTTTTGGGGAAGTTTTCATTGTTATTCGAATAATTATAAAACTTTCCCATAAAGGTAAGCAGTTTTAGGGATGTTTCCGTTTTTACATAAACAATAAAGTGTAATACAATCTGAGAGTTATGTCACAAAAACTTACTTTTTACGAATTCTGATGGATTAAATAATATCTGATTAGATGGTCGTCTATTAGTGGCTGGACGTACAAACCATACAAAAATATTCACGCCTCATGACTTTTTGGAAAATTATTTGGAAATAGAAATCAATCGAGTCTTACTTTATTATGTCATCCCGAATGTCTATTCAATGATTTTTTTTTTATCATAATATAGTGTTGTCAATATCCGAAACGTCTGCCTACCGCAACGCAATAAATAATATTCCACACACTAATCACACGATTACTAAGCATTATGCAATTAAGTATTCACACAAATATATATCGATGTATAATTAATTATAGTATTAATTCATAAATCGATTTTCTTCTCCTAATCTTTCGAAAAAACGATGACTCTTAATTTTTGGTTCATTTTTGTGAATGACTAAGGACGATTACGATGGTTGTGACGCTAATGGAATTATCTTCTTAATACAATACGTACCCTAATACACATAGCTTAGCATTGGTTGAAACGGACTCAGCTAAACTAAGTTTTTATATGGATGTGTGCTATGGATGGCTTCTCTACTATCGATACATCGCATACTCAAGCTGCGCATTTTACTGTCACAGTTAATTCGTGGCGGCGCATCTTCATAGTACATGTTACTCGCATAGTTTCACAGCTTAGCTATTATATCATCGGAGCATAGATATATAGCATATCTCTGGTGGAGAAGCACTCTAATCAAGTACGTAACTGGACAAATTATTTATCTACGTATAAAAATATTATAAAGAGAAAAAATGTATTTGTTTGTGTTGAACAGGCTCCGAAACGACTACACGGATTGTTCTTGGAATTTTCCGATATTTCCACAGGATCATGAAATATTCTCGACATAGAAAGAAATATTCTCGATTCTACGCGAACAAAGCCTTTTGTGGAAAGCTAGTGAATAAAATAATTTAAGTTTGTATATAATTATCAAGTACCTATAATAAATCACATCACACCACGTATAAACGAATGTTTAAAAAATATTCTACAGATCTTAAAACGTAATTATTACTTAGTTAAAATGTTATATAGTTTTTCAAATAACTGTTGATATATCAATATATGAGTACGTATTCAATGGACCTTTTATAATGAATGTCTTCTCACATTCCATAATAATATGCGATAAACCTGAATACTCACAGTTATTACCAAAACAGCTGTAAAGGTTAATGTACGCATTATTAAGCATAATTTAATGTCTCTTGCTCGTCTAACGAAAGATGATTATATGCACATTCAAATGTTTTCAATACCTAGCTAAAATGTTTAAATATTAAAACAGTATTTACTGAGCTAAGATTTACTATTTTTATACAAAAAAAATGGAAAAGAAATGAAGATCGGATTTTGATATTTTCAAAAATTTAAGCAGCAGGAAATTAAATAGTTTTAATTTACATAATCTACACTTGTCCACAATTACCTATTGTATAACTCGGGAGGCAGGTACCTAGGTCTATGTGGATCAACGAGAACTTTACCTTACTTGACGTAACCACGACCAAACAGTAACGTAACTACAATCAAAACATGACCAAACGCGCCTATTACTAATAATAAATCATTTTTGTTCCCGAAAACTTGAATTATTATATTGTTATGCCCCACTATCAATAACTTGCTGCAGAAATTGATGTTATACCGTAACTGATCCCTTTGACTCCTAACCTTCTACTAGATCACCAGACTAACTTGGTCCGACCTCCCTCCACAAGTCCAATAAAGTTATCATTGCTAGAAGCGTCTGTGTCAAGCGCGGTAGATCAATGTACGCTGGTCGAGTGGGGCTGCAGTAAATGACATGCGCCATCTGGCGGGAGTTATAAAAACTACCCTCTTGTAGCCAATACTTGTGTTACGTGATAGTTTCTTGTTTAGGGGGCGAAGTCGTATCTTAGGGTTGGGAGGGAAGGTACATGGGTTTAATAGTGTCACCATTTTCTTAGAACAAAGTTGAAAAGTCATCTTGCAAGAGATGGTTCTCGGAAACCAATGTTTGACCTTTGACTATAAACATTACCCATTCCGGGAACTAACTGTTTTAACTCTGAATATTAATTCAAATAGCTTTTCTATGTAAATGTTTGTATGTAGTTACAAGTATTTTATTTTATCTCCATTTTATTACTTTACGTGGTCTTAATGTATTTATCAAATCAGTCTCTGAATATTTATGATTACGAGAATGGGCAAGTAATTTTTGAAGTAAACGTGCGCCGATATAGATGTTCGCAGACGATTTAATCTAATTCTTACAATTTTCCTGTTGCGTTGTCGGCACAAAGTAAATCATTCATCATTGAAATCAGTCGTTTGGTACGTACAATCTTATGCTTTACTTATATATTTAGATACTGATTAAAATACTTATAGTTTAATATTAAAGTCCATGTGCATGTCCAGTAAACTTAATAAACCATGAAACTAAATTAATTATTATATAATCAGCTTACTCACGTCCCTGTTTGACGAGGAACTCGACTAGTTTCGAGCCATTCTAGAGGTTCATATTCATGCGTTGCATTCCGCGCTGCTACCATGACACATTCAAAACACTTAACTATATTTATAATGTATTTATAACCCAAACAAGAAATCCAAGCAAAACACAACAAACAAAATAATTTAAAGTCAATATTACTTAATATCCATCGCGTGATCACTATCTTCAAGTCAATTAAGGACTTGAGAATTTCATATAAAACCTTGTCTTATTTCCCTTAGCGGTCACTATCGCAATATTCGATCTGACTGTGCGGTCAAAATGACCCCCCTTTTTATGGATATCTCACCCCCTGGGGGGACACTTGACCCCCCAATCTGGACACATCATCTACCCCTAAATTGAACTAATGGCGCAACACATTAATTATGATGACTGGAAATGACATAAAATTGGCTTGTTGTGCGGTCAAAGTTTTGATGTAGTTTGATGTTTTCATGTGTATAATATTATGTTATTATGATTGTTGCATAATATTAGTTGTGTTTTGTTTATTTATTTACGGAACGCAAGCAAATTCACCTATATTGTAAGACACTGAAGGTCATTGTGTAAACATAACCTAAATTTATCTATTTTTTATATCATAACGTAACAAATCCGTTGTAAATGGTAAAAACCCAAAGAAATTCATTAAAGACTGATAAGTTAACATAAGTAGTTTAACTCAAAATCGTGTGTAAAATAAAATTATCAATGAAAAGTAGAGGAAGTGTGTTCAAATATTTTTGACTTATCAGATAAAGTTTTAAAACATTATGAATTAAAATGGAGATAACGTGTGACGTGCGTACAGCTTATCATACTCCTTGTAAGAAAAATATCTACTTGTGTATAAGTACCTAAGATATCGTGTGTACTTATTTCATTCTAAAGTAAACCAATATTTAGTGATTGTATATCAAGAAACGTTAAAAAAATGAAATTTATTTTTGCCAATTAAAATTGGTAGATTTGCAAAACCTGTAAATTGTATTATTATTTTTAACATTGAAAAATAATCATAAATAATATGCCTATTGAAATAATCAGAGCTCACTTAATTTGAGCGTACTTGGTCGTACAAATGTATCCGTTGCCGCTTCCAGTAACATCAGTAGATCCGGGAGATTTTATATAATCGCAATTCACAGTTCACGATTGACGTTAAGTGGTTATTCTAATAAAACACAGTCATCACACAACGAGATTTATTTACTGATAAATAATTCTTATCTGTAAAATATTAAGTATGACCATAATATTCCATAGTAACTTGTTTCATAGTTATGTTTAATCTTGACTGCATATCTGTTTACATTCAAATTATTTAAATGTTTCGAGATCTTGATGGCGGTCCAAAACTTGGGGTGTGGTTTTTAGATAAAAATATTTAAAGATAATAACTCTAACAGGAAATGATTAGCGTAAAATTATTAATCAATCGTCACTTATCAGGTGTATGTATTGTATATGTTGCAAAAAAATTATTGCATTAGGTATATGTTACATAATTACATTTAAAAATATGAAAGACTTTATACTAAGAATTAATATCACTAATTCTCAAGACCCAAGATCCCCATTAAAAAGTGTAAGAATAGTAACAATTAAGACACATTACAAGCGATTTGAACTAATTAGTGAAACTGAAATGTATTATAGCGCACCACGTGAACAAAACATTGAAATCATTACATATATTATATGTTAATCTGTACCACTTTATCTACCAACTATGGTTAGCCACTAATTAGACCATTTTTCACTTAAAACTCTACCGGTGTGTGACGCTGACGCTCGGTATATTTTTTAAACCATAATGTTTATGGTTCAGAAATGTCACCCGGTCGGGGTCAATGACTTACATTTTTGTTGAAAATATGAAAATGAGTTGTCGAGCCAGAACGCGCGTGTCTGTCTCAGTTAGTAAGCTTTTTGTTTCTTGAATATTGTCTTAAGAATTCATAATGTATAATGCTTGGATATTTTTTATAATATAATCTTTAGTTAAAGAAATATTATGATAGTCCGCGGCTCTCTAAGAAATAATAAATATGTTAAGAAAATTCCGAAAGATCCAAGTTGTTAAAATGGCATCAGGAAATCTGTACTAAACAAATAGTTAGAATTAGATAACTGTTTCATATGTTAAGTATTATTTGAATTCATCATTAAAAAAATATCATTTATATCACATTCCATTCCCGGCACTAAGACTACTTACTTACCAAAGAAAAGCAAAAAGGAATCTATCGGAAAATTTTGAGCTTGCATGACACTAGAAGCGGTATGCCAGGAATGGTCGACCGAGGATATCCTGCGTTAGTGGCCACTTATTCATCGCCACACTCATTATCATAGCTAGAATTCAAGTACCACAAACGGTGCATACATTAACGCGAACGGCAACTTATGAATGCTATTTGTCAGTGAAATTACTTGGAGATAACACGCGTGAACGAAATTAAATTGAAATTCGATATTCTTGTGGTGTTTTGACGTTATGTTTGTGTGGTTACTTTATAAAATTGATATTTTGTAAAAGTATGAAGTAAAATTATTTTGTCTTACACAAGATTTCACTAAAATACCTACATTTATTAGCTCATCTGGTGGCTCAATGGTATAAAAGTACTCAAAGTTGCTTAAAATGATCCATAAAAGTACAACATTTTTTTCTGCACACTAACACACAAAGTAAATTAAAAATCAGTTCATAACATCAACACGAACACATTGGTTCTTACTTAAACTTACGCGAATAAACAATAAACAAGCTAACTTCAGCATTTTCTTCCTTGAAACTCGAAAGAAAATCCCCGATAACGTTACCAACACCTTCAAACAGGCCGCATAATAAATGTAAACTATTTTTTAACCATCATTACAAGCTTAGAGTTTACAGCGGTTAAGCCACACCCAATTAAAACACATAATGAACAATAAGCGATGGGTGGTTCTTGGCCTACAAAAGCCACTTATATGCGACCTGTAAAAAGTACATACCATGTAATCTGGACCTATAAAGCGGTCGTGATAACTCCTCCGATAGTGAAGCAATTTCTGAACGACACAGTAATGACACCTATTACGGGACTGGCCGACATCCTGTCGCATAATGGCAGCCTGCTGGTAGGCGGGGCAGAATGGACAACCTACTTTCAGGTGGCGGCTTCGTGCTCTGGTCGATGACTGTACGGGCAGTCGACAACTGTTTGTATATTGTCTTTTGTCGTGACTGTCTGTGGTTAAATTACTTCTAGTATTGTTACTGTAAGGATTAAGTTACATTTCTTTCTTATCACTAGCCATGTATGTAGTTCATTCAGGAAGTAATGAACACTTTAAAACGAAAACATTCGTAATTGTTGCTTTATATTACCATGTTCATTACTATAACTGCAATTTAAAGGACGACGTTTAAATGTCTCGAGTTCAAGAACCAAACGTAAGTTATGATTCCTTCCATAACGGCCCATCTACAATGGACCTTGTTAATTCATTCACGCGATATCTCCATAAGCACGAACTAGCATTTCGAATCAGCAACATTTTTGTGTAAAGCGAACAAGCCAGGGAATGCTCGAGCTATCAAAATATTTTAATCATCCACTTTATATTGCGTCCAATTATAATTAATCTCTCACGAAAGAGCGAGTCTGATTGGTCAGTGTAAGTCTAGACGGTAATCTCAGGTGAGATCTAATTCTAAATAACTCCATAATTAGAGCGGGGACAATAAAAGCGGGATCCGTGTGTTGTCGTGTGAGTGGAGGCGTTCGGGCGTCGGTCGCGTGACGGCCGCGTTGTCGTGTCGCCTTCGTCCGACAATAAAATTATAAGTCCACCGCAGTGACAATCCAGTGATTTACGTCCGCACACACGCGAATATTCTAATATGAAAAGAGCTTTACTGCGGCGTAGAAAAAACGCAGGAGGCGGACAAGTTAATGAAGAAAATGTGTTCGTTGGTAAGATACGCGCCGGAGTCGGCGACATGCGTGACCAGCCTCGCCGCTTATTAATGACTTTGCCCAGCTTTTTATGGCTTGACTTAGATTTGATTATGAATAGTCGAGCGAGGAGCATTCAACTGGACGTTTACGAGAACTAGAGTAATATAATATTAACATACTAGATTTCTTTGGAAGTTAAAAAGAAACACTTAACTATTGAGCTATGTATAAAGTTTTCCTTGATTAAGTTCAGTAATGAGTCTAATAGCAATATTTTAGTAAAATAACTGTCCTAGCTTAAGCTTTATAAGGCGTTATGTAACACCCTTTATTAGATTAACTGGCAGATTAGATAACTGATACCTATCTTTGCTAGCTTTAAGATTAATATGCGATGTAGCGGATAAACTATCTCATACTTTGATGCCTGAATTAAATATTGTATGCAACAAAACATCATCTAAACTAAACAAAATCTCACACGTACATCAATATCAATTAACCAACACTAACCCCTAATACGTATTATCGTAACAAAGCCTACATTGCTTAATAACAAAGCAAGACTATCATTTAGATCACAGTTACCAGTTCCGTGCGATAGGGGGCGCTACTGGAACGGACTTCCTAATCCGATATGACGGTAAGTGGATCATGGCTGGCCTGCCTCGGACATGCGAACTTTGGCAACTCCATGTCTGTTGCCGGTTTTGTATTTGGAATAGGGAAGAATTTGTTATGTAGAATGATTGAAGTTATGGATATTTTGATTGTGTGAATGACTGATCAGTACAACACTGTAGTTTAGTGTTCAGTATGTAGTGAACAGATGAATTTTATTGTGATAAGGTACAATTAATTCAGCTTTTTAAACAGTAACAACGAAGTTTCTTCATCATTTTTCTCCGTACGAATCTACATTTTAGAACGAGCGTAACAAGCGTGTTTGTTTTGTCCACCAGACAATTTTAATTTGGCGTTTTCAAATACCTGAATGTGTGGAATAATTGAAGGACATATGACTTTGGTCATTTAATTAAATAAATTATGATTACTGCGTGTACAAAGTATAATAATAAAAATATATATACCTCCTCTAGTGTTAGTTGGTGTCCATGGGCGGCGCTGATCGCTTACGATTCCAAAACAAAATCCTTCTTTATAATTTTTGTCCACAAATGCTACATTGTTAATATTTATCTCAGGTATAATATTATTGATTTTCCTTATACAATGAGCAATAGACTGTTATCTCAAGATACTAGAGACCCCAGACAGAGACGGCGAAACAACATAATCTTGAGTATTATCGGATAATTAGGTATAATGCAGCACACGCAGACATTATCTTAACAATATTATCGCGGGTTATCAATCAATTTCAGTATATTTATAACTTTATACCTTCTATCAAATGTACTCATGAATACTGATAAACGAATCCATTTAGAGATCTTTAAAAATTAATTTTAAAATTTGCTACGAATTTGTCGATCAGATCTAAAATTCTGTACCGATCGATTGTTGTAAATAAATTGTATAAAAGGTTCAATGACCTATAAAGGGTTCACAAATACAAAACAAAGTTTACAAATACAAGTAAGCGAGTTACAAATACGAACTTTAAAAATCCTAATCTACTCATAACTAGTATCAGATGAGGCTATTGCCAGCAGTGGAATAGAATATCAAAGACTGATGATGATAATAGCTAGCCACGAATACGAATTTATCTTAATATCTCTCGTGTCTCTGACTGCCGAGTGGTCGCAAGTGTGATTGTACAGCAAAGAGTCTCGGCTTCGATTTCCGGGTCTGGCAAAGTATTACTGGGTTTTTTTCGAATATTTCTCATTAGTAATACGGAGTCTGGAAATGTGTCCGGTATTATGGCTCACCGCCTATTACATGGGTCTAAAAACATAAATTTTAAAAAGTGTGTCTTCGATATTTATTATTATTTTATTTTAAAGAAACGTGTATCTGAATCCAATAAAACGTTGAGTAAGTCCTTGTAAAAACGTTTTGAATTGAAGTTGTCAGTAGAAGCCATTATTGAAAAAAATCACTTGTACTGTTACATAAACAAGCAGTCATTTCCACTCGGCTTCGTTGAAATCCAACAAATTCCCTCACGAAAGGTAAAGGAAAGCAGGGACGGATTGAGGAGCAAAACACTCGCGTTTATTGAAGATCCTGAAGAAAATAATAGTAAAATTACTGTTTTAGAAGACTTTTATAACAATAAAAATGTCTAAGTAAATTAAAACTATTTTTAAATTTAGTTAGGTACAATTAAAAACTTAATTAAACAGGCCAATAATCGTTCCTGTTTAGCTAACTTAATTATAGTTATCAGGCAAAAAAGAGGTAATTAAGCTTAAAATTACGTTAACCCCTTACCGCATCGCGGATCATATATAAACCAAGCCATATTTTCATGAATATCTTCAATTAGAAAATGAAAACAGTTAGTTTTGTGTATAGCGTATCAAATATGTTCCATTCCTCTGTCATAATAATATGAACACCGCCATCTATGAGTAACTCTACGAACTCGCCCATCATTCAACATCGACGAACAGGTTGCTACTTGAGCGCGTCGGTTTCTGTTATTTGAAAACTCCGAAAAAAATATAAAATCTCTAGTTACCGCTATTAGATAAATATTATAAAGAAGAAAAATACTTATATATTATTGATAAGGTAAGTTTTTTACATTTTATACAATTATATTAGCATTTTTGAGTATTTAATTGTATGGATCAAATTTGGTACAACATGCAAAAATATTCTTTTTCTATTGTGCCTTATTTGTACCGTTATGCAAAAATGTAAGTCGTGTTTTTATTATTAATATTTTATTAATACTTCTGTGATTGCTTATAATGTTTATTGTATTTTAGGCAACCTGATGGAATATGGATCCTAGACGATTTTACGGCGGTATCCATACGATTCTCAAGGATTTTCCGGACAGCAGTGCTGATGAGGACCTATCAGATGACGAGCAACTAACGAATAGAAGACGAAAGGTACTACCACCTCTCTGTATTCCAGAATCTGAGGAGTCTGACTCAGTTTCTGATGATAATATACCTTTATCTCATCTTGCTTCTTCGTCAACAAGGACTTCAAGGGCTGAAAAGCCTCGATGGAGGGATGGATTTTTGGAAAGAGCTGAAACTGATTTACAGTTTACTGGAGACATTTCTTTGCCTCTAGAAATCACAACGTTGAATACCCCGTACCAGTTTTTCAAATATTTATTCACGGACGACATTTTTCTATATATCTCAAGAAACTAATAAATATGCAGTCGAAAAGCGACCAGAAAAGCCCAGTAATATTACTGTAAAAGAACTTGAACAGTTTATTGGTATTTGCCTTTACATGTCGATAGTTCAGTTACCCTCTACAAGATTTTATTGGAATGAGGATATGGGGTACCCAAAAGTTAGTACAATAATGTCTTGTAATCGTTTCGAAGAAATCAAACGTTTTATTCATTTTAACGATAATTTGACACAAATACCAAAAGGTCAGCCAGGACATAACCCACTTCACAAAATCCAACCATTATTGGAGCTTTTAAGGCAAAGAATTTTGACAGTTCCTAAAGAACAGTATATGGCTGTTGATGAACAAATTATACCTACCAAGAGCAGATCATCTATGCGGCAGTACAACCCTAAGAAACCCCACAAATGGGGCTACAAAAACTTTGTCCTTAGCGGCAGTTCAGGATTTAGTTTTGATTTTGAAATATATACTGGAGCTCAGGGACCTGTACAATCTGACACTAATTTGCCAAAAATAAGTACTAGCAGTGACGTCGTAGTTCGCCTTTCTAGGACAATACCAGAAGGACTCAATTACAAACTATTCTTTGATAACTGGTACACGTCACTACCCCTTTTGACGTACCTTAACAAAAAAGGTATTTTACCAATAGGCACCATAAAAGCTAATCGTATCCCAGGCTACAAGGTTCCAGTTGAAAAAGATTTAAAAAAAAAAGGCCGAGGAACTACTGTAGAAAAATTGACCACAATTGACAACACTGATATATCAGTAGTGACCTGGTACGACAACAGAGTTGTGAACTTAGCTTCAACTTATGTTGGCAGCAAACCATCATCTGAAGTTCGACGTTTCAATAAAAAAGAAAAAACATATCAAAATGTATCATGTCCAAAGGCAGTCACGGTTTATAATAGACATATGGGTGGCGTGGACTTATTAGACGCTCTTCTTGGCTATTATAGAATTCAGATTAGATCGAAAAAGTTCTACCACCGCATATTTTTCCATATGATTGATATGATGACAGTTAATGCGTGGTTGTTATACAGGAGAACTTTAGCGGATTCAGACCCATATTTACCTTTAGCCGACTTCAAATGCGCAGTAGCTGAAGGGTTAAGCCAGACTAATAAACCATCAACAAGTGGAAAACGAGGACGGCCTTCTTATGAACTGGAAAATGCTATTGAAGCGAAGAAATTGAGAGGACCCATTGCTATCATGCCGTCTAGAGATGTAAGACTGGATCAAATAGATCATATGCCTGTCTGGACCACTAGACAGCGGTGCAAAGTACCAGAATGTAATGGTAGGTCACATGTTGAGTGCCAAAAATGTAAAGTGAGCCTATGTCTTAATGACAAAAGAAATTGTTTTAAGTTATTTCATACAACATAAGGTGACTGTAATTTTTTTTATTTAAAATTACAACATTTCTTTTTTAGTTAACCAAAAAATTTAATATAACTATAACGTTATTTACTAACAATATCGTATAAAAATTATTGCTTAAAGTGATTGACAGGAACTGACTGCCTGCCTGCCTTTGTATTTTTTGCTCACTGGACCAAATATGTACCAAAGTGAAAAAACGGTATATTTTCTTTATTTTTCAATAAATTAAAAAATGCTGAAACACGTGTTCTTTTATTTCTTATTTACTATCACATATATTTTTATTATCGACAAAAAAAAAATCATGCGGTAAAGGGTTAATCCATGTTAAAAGTAAACAAGTAGAAATCCGTCCCTGGTTTCAAGGCACTGATATACAAGTACAGTTAACTTCACATTGTCAACTTGTACGTAATAATGTACAGGAGTTTATTAAGTCAAGCCACATAAAAACTGGTTAAAGAAACTTCAGGATTATCGTCTAATCAACCACATAGCCTTGTAATTTATTTTTATAGTCATAAACTACGGTTTCGCGAGGCCTTAAAACCGTGATGAAACTTCTACAACTCAAAAAATGTTATACTTTCCTATTGTATGCAACAAATAAGTTGGAACAAATTTTTTGGAAGTTTGCAAAAGTTTACAAAAAAAGTCAAAATAACAAATTACTTTACAATAACTCTTTTGATTTTGTTTAGAAGTTTCTAGAAAGAGAAAACCTACTGAAGTTCTTCGTAAATATTGTCCCGAATTTATTTTTCAACCCTTTTACCTGTTTGTTTAAACGAATCCAAACGATATACCAATAACTGGAGGCCACATAATTATGTGCAATCAGAAACCTCGCCTTTTACTTTAAGGGTGTAAAAATATTGTATGAGTCTTATGTTCAGAGATAGTTACAAGGCTGGAGGATAGCCTACATGGTGATGTAGTCTATATGGTGATATAGACTATCTTTTTATCATTTTCCCACATGGACAAACTATAGGTAAAATCGACTAACATTTAAACAAATAAACTGCTTTTTCTTTCTAAAAAAACTATCTTGACTGATGGATTTATAATTGTTAGGTTAAGAGATAGATAGTTTTTGTTAGGTTTAGAGAATATTTTGGTATTCTATCTTTAAAGAAACAAGATAATTTATACTTACTCATCATACAAGACATCATACCTGACAGTTACTTCAAGAAGGCCCCAACCCTCAATGCAAATGATATTCTAATTATCACGATGGCCGTTTTCTTTGTTTGCACGGCGATGTGTGCAAATTGAAAGTTAATTACACCCTCCTCGACCCTCGTGACTGCATTATGGCCGCTAACTACTAGAAAAAAGATATAGTTTAAAGTAACGAGGGCAATTTGTCTGTCTTTAGTTTTTTTTTTTTTACTGGTTGAATAATGACTCGCGTTGTCTCATTTATTAATTGTTTTTCAGTATATATTGTGAAGTATGGAATAGTTTGGGTAAGTTCGCACTAAAGTTAGGGGGATTTTTCTTATACCTACCATTTGTCTAGAAAACCTTTATTAGTTTATTCTACTTTTTATTATACAATGTTGAACCAAGAAAGATGGTATCAAGTCTAAAATGTGGATTATAGATCTACCCCTTTAAGTAACATAGACACGTAAGTAATTATGTTATTATACATATATGTAGAATAAAATCAAACTACCCGATGAATATAACACATGTAATTTCCCATCATAATGCTCTGCATGATTGCAACCAAGTCTACAAACTTATTATGTATAGTTTAATATGTATAGGTATAAAGGTCGTAGTCTCATGTGTATGTATGTGTGTATATCGTGAAAGAAAGGCATTTAATTAGTTTTATTCACACACACACATAGACACGTGTGCATGTAAACAGTATGCAAGGTCGAGGTGATGACAAATGGACATTATAAAATGTTATGCTGTGATCATTTTCGTTGTAAGTTGTATGAAATCAAGTAAACTAGTGGTCGCTTATTGGTCGAAATTCGACCATATACGATTTAATTTACAATACCACTTAACATACGTTCAAGGATAATTTTTATTTAACGAATTGCTATTAGTTTTGTAAAATTCAAATTAATATATTCTGGCGCATCATGAACAGGAAAACTCTATTCATATTAGACGTGAGAATATCATCGCAATGTCTGTCGATTTTGACGTTTTGTCAAATACGATCAGATACTAGGCATGGTAGTGTGTGTAATGTTTTATTTATTGATTTAATGTACTTTATAAGCATTATTTTTGAAAAATATTAGCGTTCTCCACTTCTCCTACACATAAACTATAAGTGTACCAAATTTTATGCTCCTACGTCCGCGAAATTTTCGTAAAAAGGGGTCCAAAGTTTTTGCATCACGTATTAATATATAGATAATTATATTTCACTGTATACTTAGTTTATACATATATGTTTCTACTTAGTTTTGCATTACACATATTTCAAAGCGGCCTTTTACTGCCAGTCTTGCAATATTTAGTACATTATGTTAAATGCCGTATTTATAATTGCATATGATAGCTAACACGGCAGACATTTTTATGTTCTTCTAGTAAATGAATTTACAGAATTATCCCCTTTTATATCAATCACAAAATAATAAATACCAAAATATAAATTTACAAATGAATGATTTATTGAACGTAATATTATTACCTATATATACTAGATGTTCACTACCAATACTAGATCCAGCAAAATGGTCACTGACAAAGTTTAATATAGCCCTAAACTTTAATTAGTAAAATTGACGTCAACGACAAGGTCATTGGCCGCTGACAAATATACGCCATTAAACCACAAACGATTAACGAAAAACATAATCGTGATCATATTTATTGTGGCCCGATTTTCGTTGATCCAAATCGTGAAATGGCCACGCCTGAAGATCGTCTACTCATAAGTCACGAGTCACGAAGTCAGATTACGACTAATTGACGTGACTTTGCCCTACGCAGCCTTAATAAGCATTTATAACGATATAACCTCTTATTATCAAAAATACTTAACCTATTTATAATGTGGACGTACTCAGAATGTTAACGGCAGCAGTTAAAGCGCTTTTTGTGGCTACATTTTCAAGCGGCTTGACATTTTTTTGTGACGTATCTTAGTGTTATGTCCTGTGTTACTGTGTTTTGTGATTCGTACTTGTTTGAAATGAAAGATGATGACTGTAGATAAAGCGAAAGAAGTATATCAGATTCGTATCAATTGGCGTTCCATGGTCTCTGGCTATCCTCATCGGAGACAGGCGTGAGGTTATATATGTATGTAGGAAAGATAGTTTTCGCTTAAATGCTAATATTTTTGGCTTTTAGGTCACTATAAAAACGTTGCAAAAGCATGTCACTCCACAACACACAATAATTATTATGATTTGATATAATGATATCAATTTAGATTTGTCAAACACATTTTTAATTAGAAAACGCATGATTTAGATAAAATAATGTATTGTAAAATAAATAAATTCATGTAATGATACGGACGACAAATATGTAAGCGTTATAAATGTATATGTGTCTGTGTGTGTATTTTCATTTAGTTTACTTACGAAGTGCAAAAGAAAGGAAGAAACCAAACACATCAGCAAATTGTGTGTTCTGTACACACAAAATATGAAAACCTCTCCTTCAACCAGCGACTAAAACCTTACATAAGCTTCGAACAAAAGATAAGAGATATCGCATAGATCGTTAGGCAGTAACAGAGTAATTCAGATTCATTACCGATCGATCGATAGCCGCGACCAATTACTCGCCTTTATCACCAATTAAACGTTTACGATGGGCCGCCTACGCCGAGATTAATATGTAAATAGAAGGGGTATGTGTGTAAGTGGTCGCGAGATATTCCGATTGGTCGGTTTGTGGGCACATGATAGATGGTGTTCTAGAATGTTCGATTTTGTTTTTGATTGTGTGTTAAAGTTTTTGTGTCCCGTTTGTAATATTCTGATTGCTTCTGTTGGTGAACGTTGTTATAAAGATATTTTAAGTTTAGTTACATTAAGTTTTGGATTAAATCGCTTAGTGAGACTGGAAACTCATAACCTCTGAAACGGCTATTAATCGACAGATCTACATATTAATTATTATGTTATCGGCTTACTCACGTACTGTTTTGACGAGGAACTCGACTAGTTTCAAGCCATGCTAGAGGCTCATATTCATCTACATATAGATATCCATGAATATAATCAGGAACTTTTAGGAAATCTATAAAACTAGTAGTTTTTTAAAGTCGGTTAAAAAGTACAGTAGTTACGTAGTAAAAGCACGAGGTACTGCCGCTGACAAGTATCAAATTCTAGGAAATAAAACCTTTGTGAATTAAATTTTTAAGTAACGTAAGTTAAAATTAAGTGTATTCATAGAAAGGGGTGGCTTCTCATTTCCTATTCATACAACGTGACAAATAAGGAAAATTTACTTAAATATTCAAGCAATTTGAATGAAATAAATATACCTACTTATACTTCCTGCTACTTCCATTAGTCTCTTTAACAAGTCTAACATAAACATACTGAATGTGTATTATGCTCATCACGTCTTCCACACTCAATGGCTTAAGCAGAGATTTAAAATATGTTACATATTGTTATCATTTCATGAAGATTTGATTGTAAAATAATGCTAGTATCATATAATAGGAACCACACAACATATACATTTAACCAAACTTTCGTTATGAATGATAACGGAAACCGAAAATAGTCAGCAATACTTTAGCCAACTTAAAATACCCAAGTTACTCGACCATCCAAAAGATATAAAATACAATTTATAAAAACACTACAAATGTATTTCTCAAAAGAACATACTCAAAAGTTTAAATTGACAGAAAGCAAGCAGTAAGAAAACTGCAACTATTATTCAGAAAAGGCCGCCATTCACAAGTTTTCATTCAGTCGTCTACTCCTGACCTATTTTGTAAGACTACATGTATTAAAACCTCTTCTGAATCGCTCTCAGTTTACCTACAATTTACACTGTAAAGCTGTGAACACACAGAACATTATGAAGTGTATTTTCATTTAAAGTAAGAATTTGATTTTTCTGTATACGGTTTTATGTTTTCACTAAGTTACTAGTTTGTCTTAAGATTCACCTCTTCTAGACTAATAATTTGACGAATATTTAAGGATGACGTTTCTTGTTCATTCTTCTTTATGGCTTTACTGACTACCTGAAAGACAGTGTTGCAATATGGGTGTCAGATTTTAGAATTTGCTCAAAATTGAATAATATTATACCTGCGTAAAACTAAGATAAAACTAAGATAAAATATCAAAGAAACTACACGTAACAAAGATCATGGAACATCAAATAATATCAATACTTTACAATTTAACAATATTATCAGAACTATAAGCCAGTGAATACCACGCCTTAGCCTCCATTAGCGACCTCGTAAAATATCATGTGTTCTCATTAGTGCATAATGCTTGCGGCACAAAAATCCAGCGCTCGGGTATGCGTGGCCAATTAAATTTTAACCTAATTAAACCTAATCGTATCGACGGCGACGTGTGCTACCAAATCCTTTATCGTTCATCTAATTTTGTTTACGCAGATCTTTTTATGGGAAGTTGCCACGCTTTGTTTTAACGTGGATTGGGTTAGTTAATGTAGCTAATTACTCATCTGTGTTTTAATTGCGTTTTAAGTATATTATAATTGTCAAGTTTTTTACTAAAAGACTTTTAGTGTAATTAAAAATTACAGTACATACAATAAAACAAACAATTTCGAGAACGATAGTTACAAAAGTGTAAAACACTGAAAGTCGTATAAATATTTCTATAAAAAAAATATATTCATGTTTTAGAATGATCATGGAGGACCTTGGCCGTTTGATCAAAACTGCTTCCAAACTTCCATACTTCTAAGAAATATACTCAACCAATAAATCAACAGCTCTATAAACTTAAAAAGTAACCCTCATGATAGTTTCTCAGAAGCTAAGCATCTATGCGTTTATTCTAATGGCGCCCGAAACTTTATCTATCATTTCAAGTGTCATATTCGTAATGTTAATGTTAAAACTAAATAGCAATAACGAACAATACACAATGCCACCACTTAATAATGGAACGTGCTCATTATTATAAACAGCTTTTGTTTTGTCTCAGTGTCAAACTGTTGTATTTTTATTTTATTATGACTAGCGATGAAACTGTCGAATTAAAACTGTTTTTAAATATAATGTGAGTGTGTGTGTGAGTGTTGTGTGTGTGTATAGTGAGATATTTCTGAGGGTTTGTTCGATTAAAGTGTATATGGTAATTCGATTTTGTTTTATTGTGGTGTCTATGCTACTTATTGTCAATGTAAAAAAAATTTCGTTTGTATAGTGAGATATTTCTGAGGGTTTGTTCGATTAAAGTGTATATGGTAATTCGATTTTGTTTTATTGTGGTGTCTATGCTACTTATTGTCAATGTAAAAAAAATATCGTTTGTAATAATGAAAAGAAAAATAACTTTAGTTTTTCTACAATAATGTCATTTTCACTCATGGTTTATACACATTGGCCAATAATACCACACCAGACAGTAATAACAATGTTTTAAAGACAGATCACAAGTGCAAAATCAACAAAGAAGACAAGGAACGAGAGAATATCAATCTTCAGTCACAAAAAAGGCACAGTACTGATAGTTTGTATACTAAAACACACAAGTTTATGCCAAGGCAAAGTATTAATAAACTAGAGTCACTAGACATTGATCTTTCCAGTAAAAGCATATGACAGCCGCAAATACATTGGCAACGACCGCCATTTGTTAACGAAGTGAACCACAACCAATCAGTGTTAACAATAGCTTCCGTACATGCTACGCCATACGATCTATTAATACTAAACAGTTATCTCTTTGCTACGGAATTCTTGCTACGCGCGTAGCACCGTAGCGGCGTAGCACAGAGATAGTGTAGTCACGGATGGTCAATTTAAATTGGTCTTTTTATTTTCTTTAGATTTCAGTTTATTAGATTGTTTGAAAGACTACTATAGTATGTATTGTCTTTCCACCCTGTGGGGGCACATACTATACTGTGACGGCCGATACTAGTCGGTAGATGGCTTTCGAGAACTTTTCTGCCCCGTGAAACCATTGGGGAAGACCTATAATAATCATTAGTGGGTAATATATTGCAACTAATATGATGAGTAAATATTGTGCTGTAATCTTTCCGTGATCTAATCTCAAATTAGTAACTATAGTTTTAGGCATAAACTACTCGTAAGTAAACATTGTCTAATATTGTCACACTGGGATGAGGCAATAATTTCCTTTTCAAGTTACAACTGAATCAAGTTCAATATAATTAATGATCTCTCTCTCGTAGATATGTGTTAGTGACAGTATATCTAACTAGCGCTCGATCCGTCACGCGGACAATGGGAGCGACCCGGTAATCGAACTTGCGACCTGTCGCCTGAGATCATCCATCACTGATAGCGACATCTACTGGGATTGCGACACAAGTTTTCATGATAGTTTTCTGAACTACTTATCACTGAATAAATCCATTTAGACTAGACTAAGCGTCAGTTTCACCACCTTCATATAAGTTTCCGTAAACTTATGTGACAGATAGAACATACAAATTACGTTCTTAAAAGTTATCTGCTACATAGCGGCTATCCAGACATTGTGAAACAAGTCCTTCATGACAACTCTAGCCTACAGAATCTTAAGAGACTGATCTGCGTTTTCAGAAAATAATTACAGTATTAGATGCAGTATTTAGCTAATAACAAGAGTCATTGCGACAGTATTTCCAGTTTATTATAAAGGACTTACACAATAAATAACTATAGATGTTTATCATATCACATCATAACGTTTAATTTGAATTTCTTATACTTTAAGACTATTACATTCACCATGATAACAAAGGAACTGATTATGAAAAATGTCTGTAGGTACAATAACTTGTAATATAAGTTTAATTACAACAATAAATATAGCTAGACAGATAGAAATTACAGAAATTACCCACTTTCATGACCACAAGGATACTATAAAGAAAAACTGATGGATCACAGTCCAACTGCCTTTAATAATAAGTTTCGTGCCCCAAGGACGTTATGATAATGATGGCGGCGCGACGCTCGGAAGCAGATAGCATCGCATCGCGCGCACTGGACAATCACCCTTACCTACAATCATTTATAATAATCACACTAAATCACGATCAGAGTCTATAAGAATTACCTTTTTGCGAATATTAAAATGTTGTTTATATTATAACTTTCGTGAGACATACTAATTTAACCAGTAGCAGCGCGATTGTCGCCGCGTTGTGTGTAGCGGATTAGTGTTAATTAATATGAGCCTCTAGCATGGCTTGGAAGTAGTCGAGTTCCTCGTCAAATCTATACATATAATAAAATCGTAGAAAAGTGCTGTCTGTACATTGAAAATAAAAATAAAAAAAATAGCAGGGGTTATTGTTATGTCGATGTCGAACCCAAAAATGTAATTAACTTTTTTTTTGTCTGTTTGTCTGTTTGTCTGTTTGTCTGTTTGTCTGTTTGTCTGTTCGTCTGTGCGCGCTAATCTCAGAAACGGCTGATCCGAGTTGGATGCGGTTTTCACGAATATATTGTGGGATGCTTAAATTTACATTTAGTGTTTGTTTCATGTCAATCGGTTCATAAATAAAAAAGTTATGTCAAATTAAAGAATCACGTCGAACATTCTATGCTTATACCATTAATCTCCGCAACTATTTGACGGATTTGGTTGAAATTTGGTACAGATATAGTTTAGAACCTTAGAAAGGACATAGATATATTTTTATTTCAAAAATCAAAAAATAAAAATAAGAAATAAATTATTTATAAATAATTCTATGTCGATCGTTACACGACTTCGGTTCATGTTATTGTTTTAATTTATCGAAAAAAAGTAAATAAATAGTAAAAAGGTATGAAAAAAATAATATCAATATAATAAAACATTTAGTACAAAGAAAATGCTCTAACGGAGTATAGATAATTCTATGTCGATCGTTACACGACTTCGGTTCATGTTATTGTTTTAACTAGCTGACCCGCGCAACTTCGTTTGCGTGTATCCCGCTACTTCGACAAATACAGTCAACGCACCAACACATATTGGATACTAATTTTCAATTCACAATAACTTCTCTTTCCCTTAACCGCGTTTAAAATATTAAAATGTTTTTTGGTTTCTGTGACTCTTCTTTGATCGCCCCCCCTATCAGTTTTTGGAAAAAATATTTAAGTAATGTACAGATTTTTTTTGTCTTATATGTATAGATCAAAGTCGTAGTACCTACTTTTTAATATTATTTATAGGGACGCTGCCCCGCCGCCGCGGCCGGCCCATACCGTGCCGCAATACTAATATCGTGATATCTCCTAAACTATATGTCTAAATAACACACTGTAAACTGCAAAAATAATCTAAATTAAATGCTCGTGATGATGAACTTACTTATTATGATAAGGATATATGTATTATTGGTTATATCACCAGTTAAACATCACCCAACGAATTAAATGTTTTTTTAATACAGAAAAGTAGTTTTTGTGACTTAAATAAAAAAGCTGGATATATGTCATCGCGGACTTTTTTGTAGAACTAATAAAGACCAATGTTTTTGCTATACATTGTTCTTACTTGTATCCAACGGTATAAGCGGCGCACGCACAAATGCAATCTTCAATTAGATTTTTTTCTGACTTCTTGGACATAAATCGCTATAACTCAGCTAATATAGTTTCAATGTATTTCAATTATATATAAAAACCTGTCGGAGAAAATACTCTTTCTATTAGTGAAAACCGCATCAAAATCCGTTGCGTAGTTTTAAAGTTTTATGCATACGAAGGGACTACAGACAAAATGGGCGACTTTGTTTTATACTATGTATAGAAGATTCATCGAAAAAAAGTAAATAAATAGTAAAAAGGTATGAAAAAAATAATATCAATATAATTAAACTTTTAGTACAAAGAAAATGCCCGAACGGAGTATAAATAAATACAGTAGAACTCCAATTATCCGAATTAATGGGGACCGGGACCCATTCGGATAATCAAATATTCGGATAATCGGATTTTTTCAAAAAAATTGCCATTGAAGAGAATAAAAGCTACGTTTTGATATTGCACTATTTTTTTATTGAATTAAATTGCGGGGGAAGTCAGCGTAGGCACAACGGCAAGTTAAGACAAGTCAAGACTTGACAAACACTGGCTTCGCGGGGGGGAGAATAATAGCGCACTTAGACTTTTTTGACAATTTTTGTGATTCGGATAGTCGGAGTTCGGATAATTGGAGTTCTACTGTAATCCAAGTTGTCTTTATCCTCGATAGATGGCGTTGGGATCGAAATAGATCGCGCTATGGTTTCGTTACATTCATTTGGTTGGGTTTCGGCCGAGCGCTTCGGTACTATCGTAGAAAAAGTGTATTATCAGTCGTATGATTATTTGTCTGTAGTGGTCCTGCTGTTTCGTATATTCTAAATTGGTTTCGTTGTATTTGTCAATTAATAAGTTTATTTGTTGGGTTTTCCTGGTTTTTTGGTTAAACTATTTAACGTAGGTTTAGTTTGATATCGACTATTAGTAGTTACTGTAGTTAGTTTTTTTAATAAAATTGTAAGTCTAATTTTTTTTTAATTAAGTAGATTAGATTTAAGTCGTTTCTTTTAAATTATTTTGTTTAAGCTTGGTTATTATAGCATAGAGGATATGTTGTAATATAGTTTCTTTTTTAATTGTTATAAATTCGTAATTTGTAGCTTTCTTCAGTTTTAAGTTAGTTTAAGTCCGTTTTTAAATTATTTTTTGCCCTAAGTGAGTAAACATCTATTAAATTCAAACGCAGAGCTCATTATGTTGATTTTTGAAGAGTTCCCTGGAATGTCTTCCACATCTCATTTTTGAAAAGATCCCGCGAGATCGGGAACTATGTGGTTAAAACCAAAAATTTGCCGGAAGTCACTATTCCACGCGAACGAAGTCGCGGGCAAAAGCTAGTTAACAAATATATCTATAAAAACCGCATTCGCATCGGATCAGTAGTTTTAAAGTGATGCGTGCACAAATATACAGATAGACAAATAAAAAGTCTAACCACATTGTTGGGTTATATATCGATGGAAAGAGTTGAATTTGAGATTGACTGATATACATATATTTCAAATCAAATAAAATCTCTTTAATGCATCTATAATTTACAGTGTGGTCTACAATTTTATTTAAATTTACAGTAATATGTCCCAACTAGGGACCCTTTTGGGCACCGCAAAAGTTTATAATCATTTCATTTCTACAGTTATATGTATGTATCTAGTGTACTTATAGTTGCGGTCACAGATGTAATTATAAGTAATGTTTATGGGCGGGACGTGTTTCTTTATGGGCTGATAAGACCCTTTTCTATTAAGGTCATTTCCCCTTCTTTTTATTCAGCTATTTCATTAGTTTTTATTTAGTAATACTTATCATGAAAGCCGAATTTTGGAATGGTATGTCGAAGCTTGCTAATGTGCACTTTCCTCGCAACTTTAGTCTTATTATAATAGCTTTGTCGGAGTTGAATGGGGCGGCGACTGCCGATCATAGGGTCTCGGGTTTCTGCTATTCTCAAATTGTATAATAAAAAGCACTAAAGACGTTTGTCCTGTAATTAAGCAAAGTATATCATGTCATACTTTAAAAAAAATGCTTGTAGAAGTTGTTAAATGATATTTATTTCTGTGAATTCAACTTTTACACGATAATATTTTGAAAGGAAGTTTAACGAGACTGGCATTTCATATCTGGCTGAAAATCTTGATGTTCCGGAGTTACAAACCCACCAGGGTGGCTTTTTCCAAGTTATATGTACTTTCTAAGCATATTTTGACACCACTGGCTAACGGTGAAGGAAAACTTCGTAAGGAAACCAACCTGGATTTATAATTACTAATTAATAAGTTTGAAATCGCCAACCCGCATTCAACAAGCGTGGTCATTAACGCTCAAATCCTTCTCCATGACCGAAGCCTTTGGTCAGCAGTGGTCACGTATAGGCTGTTGATGTGTTGATGTAAATCTGAGATTAACCTTGGAGGGGAAGTCAGTTGTTCATGCGTCACCAAGTCAATTTAGACAATGGAACAAAAGCTCTTACAAGCAAACATTACTTAATCTTTATCCAATACATTTCGTGCATTGCCTTGAAGGAATAGCAAATATTCCTTCCGTATTGCCATTAACTGCATAACAATAACTATAACCTTACCCTTGAGCAAGTAGAGACGTTGGCAATACTTGGCAATCAATGCGTATGGACCATCACGCCCCGGGAATCGAACCCCCATTAGGAGCATTAGATGTCAAGGTCTCTGATTCAATGTTTGGGTAGCATTGTCGTACTCTATTTTGGAAATGGAGATAACATTGTTTTCAGGCTTTCACTACAATAACAAATAATAAAATAAAAATAAACTTTATTCATAATTAAATAATGAAATATATCTTAAATACCTAGATTTGGTCTCACAAAGTTAGATCTATACTAGGGAAGGTTATAGTTCTATGACAACTGTAGTACTATTCGTGGATACTTAGATATTTTGTAAGAATAATTCTTCAACCAACTACTGTATGCTTTCAAAATTAGGTAAGACATTATATCTGCTTAAACTCATAGCAACAAATACCGTAAGTATTTTTGTAATGTCGAAGATAGAGACAGAGCATTATCAATCTAAATATGTATCTACCTACTCATTACGTCATCACCTTACCATATATATCATTATATATCATATATATCATTGCCGGGACATTAATGGAGAATCCCCGCGAGATATATAACCTTATCATATCTTTGTTACTTTAAATAAGTATATCAGATAGATACGCATAATTTGATGCCATCGTGATATCACTTAATAATGTTACCGAGTATCTTATCTCTCTTTACTAAACAAAAACAAACCTTGCGATGATATAATTTGAACTGAAAATCCTTTAATGAATTTTATATGATGATAGGTGAATTTTTGAAATTGAAGTCACTAAATCCTTTTTTATATCCTGGTATTTTACACGTAATTGATAAAAGAGCAGGTGCAGGTGATATTGTTGTATTTTGGTTCGGTTTTGTTCGATTTTTGTTGATCATGATTTGAGGGCGTGGGTTTATAACCTACCCACGGCAGTACCAATGTGATTTTTCCTGAGTTATATGTAATTTCTAATATTATTTAGACGCCAAACCTAACAAATAGTGAAGAAAAACATCTCTGGGCTTTATAGCTCAGGAGTTATTTCATACTATTAAAAAGAAATGTATTCTGGGGCTCATGCCCAGATTCATAATTTTATTATAAGTTGCAAATCGCCAACCCGCATTGAGCAAGCTTGGTGATTAATGCTCAATCCTTTTCGGAGTAAGAAGAGGCCTTTAGTCAGCAGAGGCGGATGTACAAAGAACCATAAGCTTACGTCAATGTGAATATACTTAGGTATAAGTACATCATGATGCATATCACTCGGATGCTGGTTGCATGAAACACTCAATGACTCAGAGATAAGTGCATCTGGCTGAGATCACCCTTCTTATCGGAAAACTCACATCTTTATATGTGCTTACGTATGTATGTGTGTATATGAAGTGTGGTCGTAGTCATAGCTGCTGTGTCATATGATTCTTGATGAATATAAGAGTTCTTGAACAATTCTCGTCAGATTTTTCTGAATAATCTTGTTGTACCAGAACTGAAATAGAATTGTAGCTGTTAAGCAAAAAGTTTCTGGTTTAATTCGTGCGCCGGACAAATCTTTTTTTTTCGTAATAGCACTGAGTCTGGAATTGTGTCCGGCAGACATGTGATAATAGGTGACGATTGGATTTTATATTTAATATTATGCAACTCTACCTAATCTTCAGGGAAATAAAGGCTTGTTCTCTGTGAAAAAACCAAGACTGATTTTTTGTGTTAAACAAGTTTCATTTAAACATCTCACTAAAACAAATATGTGCTGTATACACATACATGTTTCAAAATTATCTTCCATTGTCTTATTAATACGTAGGTACTATACATTTTTATCTTTACTTTGCTAATAGCCAGCCGCATGTCGCAAGATGTCATATCGATTTAATTAAGATATCAAAAGAATGTCTGATACTAGTTTACGGTCTGGTCTGCATTAGTTATTAGCATTGTCTTTGCCTATTAAAAGTAGTAGTTAAAGAATCAGAGTTCCATTCCACATGATTAAATTGTTAATTAACTTATTCTGTACATTTCAAACGTCACAGAAAGAAATAAGCTAAATGTGTCAAAATTTTATGAAAAAAGTGTTCCAAAATCTATAGTTAAATATTTGGATAATAATCGCAAAATAATTAATTACTAACAATTTATTTTATTTCAAAAACTAAAACCCTTATTAAAAATCTAGAATATTTACAAATTTTAGAACTTATCTACTGATTTATCACTCAAATCACTTATCGCTTAAGCTTCTCTATTAAAATAAATAAAAAAAAAAAACATTTTGTTAATTCGCCGTAGAAATCGCAAAATTAAAACACTGTTTCCTTACATATCACCTACAGAACCATTACACATCAAAAACCATCAATCGTAATAAAGAAAATTAAAATTGAAGTTATCAATATCGTAAGTAATGGATATCAGCAGACGGTGAGCAGATAAAAGTCAAGTAATAAGTAAAAATTAATGCTTTATTGTGATCACACTGCGTGACTCTGTCAGTCTGCTGGTGACGCAATCATTAACTTACAATATGAACATTAACTTCTGTAGATTTATAGTCATAGGCTTGTTACACCTGCCTAGTAAGTTACCGGGGCTCCGGCTCGAAAAGTAGAAGTAGGAACGGGGTGGATTTTAGTCAGTAAGATTCTGACAGATTCTCGCCTCGCCACCTCGCCTAAAGAGGGTATGTCACTGGATGATTTTCTCCCTTAACAAAAGGCTCTGTGCACCTGAAATTCATCTATTCAATATTAAACCTTGTACCTAAAAAATATCTCATACTAATTACACAACGAATATGTATTGATTGTTTTATATCCAGGATAGTAATAACAAACGCTACACATAAAACGTTTTGCCATTTTTCTTCAATAAACAAAACAACATTTACATAAAAACAAATACCTACGCGTGGAAAAAATTACATGTAATATTAAGAGGAGCAACTATTTCTTTAGTTTTTCCGTGGCACAGGGTCCGGAATACATTTCCCTCGGGTCGTAATTGAAAGGTTGCTCTACAAAGCGAAGCCCTGTCGCTGCCGACCTCATTCCACGACTGTAGTTTAATTATAACTCGCCTTCGCCCACATTTCTCCACACCAGTTTGTTTATGCTAATATTTATCTTGAAGAGGTTGTGATAAATTATTTAGTTTTTTTTTTTTGTAGTGATTTTGATTCTTGTGTATTGTGACTGAGATGAAGATTTTCCAGTGTATCATAATTGAACTGTGTATGATAAATTGCAAGGAAAGGTTTTTAAGATTAGACAAAAGTATAATTCATTTCTTCATGATTACATACAATTGGCTAGATACTCTCGACAGAGATCAGGCACTGGTGTTTGGTGGAGATATCTGGTACATGCAAGAAATACTTTTAAACAAAATAATATTCTGGAATAGCCATTTATAAAGTCGGTACAGTTTCAATTTATTATTGTAGAAAGAATCAGTAATTTGATATTTGTACAGTATTTAGTGCTGTTAATGTTCTCTTCGGGAATGTATTTAAAACATAAGTACTATTAATCCTTTTCTTAAGCCATTTGTTCGTAAATAAGTAGGTGTGAGGAACAAAACCAACAATAAGGTTGTTCCTGCCATAACAATATTTAAAAAACATTGATGTATGTTGTATACAACATAAAAAATACATAACCCTGAAATCAAACCTATAATTGTCGAGCATAAAAACCGTCAACACAATAAGGTAATGATTATAAAGCAAAGGAATCAAAACAAAAAGAAATCAAAACATTTTTGTTATGGCAACACTGGCCTGTCAATATGTTAACGACTTGAAGTTAACGCCTTTCCCTAATAATTTTCTTGTTTTACATACGTTTGACCCGCAAATCGCTTATAGGGCTGGGTGCAACTGTGAGCGAGAATGTACTTCTCAATTTATTTAAAAGAAATCTGTTTTGAATCAGAGTAAAATGCTAGAAAAAAGATTATTTCGCACTACATAACGTTATAAGTATAATTAAAGTTTAGAAGTAAACTTTTACTCAACTCAAAACAAAATTACATTACGACATAGTTGTAACTTGTAAAGCCAAGACAAACATTTTATTTTTTCTCACTTAAAAGTACCAAAGGCTTCGCAAACAAGGACTTTGACAAGGAACTCGACACTTTCATCTAAAAGGTTAGGTGTTATGTAAATTTTAAAAATTGAATTTGCTTACAATAATGATAGTCATTAATTATATTATCAAATGAGAGACTATGGCTTCACATTCTCGGGGTCTCGAAAAGATGTCAGAGTCCTAAAGTCAAGTCGGTTTGGATTTCCTGTTAGTCTAAAACCTAAATTTACCATCATCTTATTAAGAAAAAATACGATAAACTACCAAGATATGTAGAAATTACTTCCACGTATTCGCTACTCGCTAACACTGGGACCTAACCCTCTCCAGCTTAACACGGTGTTATTGAGTATTGAAACTCAATCTTAATTGTGCCGGAAAACAATTTACAGGTAAAATACATAATAGTTGTTTTATCGAGAGCGTTTTATCATGGTATTAGCTGCCGCCTGCCTTGTGTAAACATCTGCTGACGAAAGCTGAACTATTTGTTACATCTACAGCCTATTTAAGACGATTATTTTGATGTAATTGATGGACCAAATGCTGTTAGAAAATAGAGGCTTTGGTATGATCAATATTAAAATGACTGAAATATTGAAAAGTCAAATTTTTATCTGATTTACCTATACGTATGAATATCTTTACTAGAGAATAGAGTATTTGTTGTTCTGAGAAGAGTAGACAACATATCTTACTTATTTACCGAAGTAAAGTTTAGACATTGGTAGAATGGGACGTAAAGAATTGCGAAACTATTATTAAAATAAATAATACCTACTCGTATGTACATAAAAGCGGCTCCAGTTGGTAAGTCATACAGTGCATGCATAAAACAAAGCTTAAAAGAACACGGTCCAAGACGTCGTTTCTTAATTTACGAGGGCGTTTTGTGGCGAGTGGTCTCGTCATATCCGAGCACCATCTGCAGGTAAGTTACGAGCGGGCGCAGGCACGCACACGCACACCGGCGCGCGCGCACGCACACCACGCCTCGCCGACTGTCCACCGGCCGAACAATCGATCGTAAATCAGCTTCGATAAAATTATAGGAGGGAACACAATGGATGTCGCCCGGCAACATCTGCGACGCATAATCTGCCCTCCTGCCATCGCAAAGAGTCCGCTTTCACGCGCCACCTGGCCGCGCCCGCCGCCTAACTCTCCGTCTCCGAGATAAAGTCGACATTCGCACGTGTACAGACAAGAAGTGTTTATTTTGAGAAAGTCGCCCCGCGCGATTCTCACCTTTATAGGAGAAAGCTTTGCGCCGATATTCCTCTGCGTTTACGAACACTCTCGTAATTGCGAAATTCACGCTTCGCGGTGCGGTACAAAAATAAGATTATGGATTCTGCTGAGCTCCAGCGTTATTGTGATTC
Source organism: Spodoptera frugiperda (assembly GCF_023101765.2). Classification (NCBI taxonomy): domain Eukaryota; kingdom Metazoa; phylum Arthropoda; class Insecta; order Lepidoptera; family Noctuidae; genus Spodoptera; species Spodoptera frugiperda. Next base: position 7,540,693 of record NC_064216.1, read on the forward strand.
GAGGATCCGTCCGTAGGTATGTCTGCGAGCTTTACGACTACTATTCCTGGAGGAATAAACCGTCGTGCTTATTGAATATTGTTCAGGTTATTTATGGAAGATATCGCCATTGTCCAGAACGCGGCGCGGATTCTTAGCCCTGGAAGTTTGTTTAGCGTACCTTTGTGATTGCGTATTTACACTTCATTAGGTAATATTACCTTAGTACAATCGTATTGTGTGTGTGTTGTTGTGTTATTCCACACTTCTAGAAATCTAGGCACAAAGTTTATGTTTAGGAAGCCTAGACATTACGTTATGAACGCTCAACAATAAAGTATAATCAATATCGTGGCCGGTGACCAATTCCATAATGTCCTTTGAAGAGAAATCTTATTGGTCTACAAAACGAATGAAGTTATTTTACTGTTACTACTAATACTTTCAAATAAGCTCAGAATGCCATCGTAATCGAGAAAGTTAATCGGTACATCCAGAGCATCGATTGTAGAATCGAATACAAACGAATTGGCCGGGTTGGGCAATCAACTCGCTCTCACAAAAGGGCAACGGTCAGGGATCGAATTTCCCGACACTTGGTGAAGATCGTTGGCTCGGCACACGTTTACGATCGTCGTAAAGACGTGGCCAGATATTGAACGAGCTCCTATATATCCTTATGTAGGAATGTACACGTATATTGTAAATATCCAAGTATTGGATTGCGACAAAATGAAATTGGATTCAAAAAACCAACTGGATTGTCTTTTAAGAATGTCGATGCTGACAGAAAACTGTTGAAGGAAATCCGCGTTGGCATTAACTTGTTAAACCTTTATTTTTATTAGCGTGTGTTCAAAGGAATAGACAAAATAATATCACCTTACCCCTAACTGAAGTAGCATCAAGCAAAATTTCACAAAGATTTTGTTAAGACTATATTATCTACCACCCATGATGATAATTTCCATTAGTTTCATCACATGCATAATCTTATCAAACCTATTTTTCAAAAACCACTCAAAATTAACTTAACAATAACAAAGTACAGGAGGTTTGTTTGACATTTATATAAACGTCAAACTATCCCCTAAAATCTACGTCTACCATAAAAAAACAACATAAAATAATAAAACGTATCAATTAAAAAGTAAATTCAATGGATATGTAAATGTAAAACATAAATCTTGAACATTTACGTGTGTTATAAACGTGTAAAGTGCAACCGAGGTACGGATAGTGTTTCGAAACCGTACCTTTTTAATGACACGATAAAAATGGCCAGATATGAACGCCATATCAATATAATCTTTATGTTCAAACATACAACACATATCTACGTACAGTAGATATATGTTTTATGTGAACCAGCTCTGAAACTATGAAGCGACGGTTCGACGGTTTTTTTATTGTATCAACCTTTTTTATTGTAAACTATTTGTATGTGTGTAAATTGATGTTTTGGTGAAAGGATTGTTTGTTGTAATTTTGTTTATGATTAGGTAATTTTTAGTACATGATAGATGTATATTGTTTTTCATACGAATTGATTTAAGAATGCTGTCAGCCGGTTATAACTTATCAAGATAGTATTGTGCCTACATTAAAAAGACAGTCAGTATTAAAAAACCGGGGATTACTGTACTTTTCGATCTTAAGTAATATGCATATCAAGAATAAATTAAATCAATTTCAACGAAGACAATCTCGTTGTATAAATATTTCATCTTTTACGAATGCTACGCATTATCTGTGTTCGTAGCATCTTCGTAGCAAATAGATAGCTGCGTAGCGATGCTACATTCTTTTGACAGTAGTCTCGTAGCAGGCGTAGCAATAGACGTAAAGTATTTAAGTTATTTTTTTACTTCATTTGGATATTTTTGTACTGTGTGTCTAATGGTCTGTACAATAACTTTAGAGCCATTCATTCATTATTTCTTAATCAAAAGTTCTCTTTTATTTGAATTGTATTATTATTGAATTGTATTTAATGAGTGATCTGTAGTAAATAATATAAAAATTGTGTACTGAAATAAAACATAACTACGTAAGATTCAAATAAAAACCTTAAGATAAAAATATTCATATTCAATTTACATAAATTTTATAGATAAGAAACTTACAATATGCAGTGTGCACCTATCTGCGCACACGCAGGTTATACGCTCGCTTTATGGCGTAATCGTAAAAAGGCTGATGATTGGTTGGACGGTTGTCGGTTGTGCAACCAGTGTTTGGGAAATAGCTATCTCGATACACTGATAACGTTGCTCAGTGTACGTCAAGTCAATGTTGACAATACTGAACATTGAACAATTGCAAGCACCCTGTACCTTGTATTGTATTCTCTTTGACTTTCAAGGTGAATACTTTGGTAGTTTAGTAAATGTCTTCATTTTACATAAATTATTATTAGACAGAGACACTTCATTTTACGTGTAGGATGTCGTTTTGGTGTCGAATTTTATACCCAAAATAATCTTGTTAAATAGTCAATATGGAATTTTTTCTTTTCTTTTTCTATTCTGTTAGGTCTTACCTAGATTCGTCTGACTTACTACGCAATTATAGTACAGTCTAGACTTAAATAGTTTCCTTTTGTAAATCTTACTTGGTTACTTTTCATGTCAATCATTTTATAAACCTGTATTATGTACCAAGACCATGATTTCTTTTAATCTCTCTATCAATTCGTGGTCACTGCACATCCATGCATGTACCACACTTATCACACTAATATTATAAATGTGGAAGTTTTTTGTTTAAAGGATGTTTGTCCGTCAATCACACTAAAACTACGGATTTTGATGAAATTTGGTATATAGTTTTTATATAGATAGTTTTTATCCCACGGCGACGCGGGGGAAGCTAATAGGTAATAGATATATTGAATATTCAACCAATATTATTTTATTATGACAAACTTTACATTCCAGTTTTTTTATACCTCTATCTACAAATAACTATACATTTCAGGTATCTTAATAAACAAAACAATTATTAAAAAACATGACATTTCTTCTACACCAAACAAACTAAATAAAACCGTCTTAAATGCTTAGTAAAAAAACTAAAGTTTAGAAAAGAAATACCAAACACCTTCAGTTTTCAAAGTGGTCAAGTAAACATCTGCAACACCTGACTCATCTGGCTTTAACAATTAGCTATCAACATGGTACCTAGGTACCACACTACAGACCTAAGTACCTAGGCATCTAATAGTGAGTAATTCCTTTATCGCTGCGACGCTAATGTCAATATAGTTAGACTTTCTTCTGTTCAAAAGTAAAAGAATTAATTTTTGATAAGTACTTACTAAATCATAAATTTAGTTTATCATAGTTATGATAAAAGTATAATAACAACACCTAAAACACAATACCTAAAGATACAACATATCAAACAAAAGATTAGTATCACTCCACTGTATATAAACAAAAGTAAATAATGAAAAGCCTCCGTGCTCATCCAATGACAAATGACAATGGAGGGAACATCCCTCCGAAGGCCACGCGCGGCAAATGTAAACTCTATCGCACAAAAATAAAGCATGAAATTGTGTGGCGCTGAGCGTAGGATGTCCCTCGCTATCTTGTCTGGCGGGGGAGGCGCCGACCAATCGGTACGCGCGCTCAGCGCATCACTGTCCTTATCTGTACATACCTACTGCGCATCCTCGTGCCTATATACTGTAAGTACGTACATAATCACACAAACATAATAAACGAGACACGCATTTAAATATATTCCGCGTGACAGCGAGGACGACTTGGAAAGTTAACAAGAAAATACAAACTCACCTTGCGCGTGGAGACGCCTCGCCACCGCTTTGGACCGCATCGCCACCGCAGTGACAGCACAGGACACTCTCCTCAATAATTAAATAGCGATCGATGACACACAATGTAATTGGAAAAGTTTTTCTAAAATGGTACGGGAAAACGTGTTGAATAGCGCGCGCTCGGTCGCTCGGGTAGGATCGGCAGTGGCGCGCGGGCGGGCGCCGGGAGCGTACGTCACCGTTCCTGCAGGATGCTTGGGGTAAGGTGCGGTTTGCGGCGCGAAGAGCGCGGCGTATCACGCGAGCGGTCGACGGGACACTGCGTTCACGTGCTCTACCGCACCGCGACCGCGGGGAAAGCGATTTTCACGCGGGAAACGATAGTGACCGGCCGCGCTGTCTCGGCCCGAGCCGCGGCTAACCACCAACTGTCACCCGGCACGCCGCGAGCCCACCGCGCGACAACACCCACGGGGCCCGCCAGACGACGCCTACACACTTTATGACGACAAGCCTCATGCTCGATGCTTCACTCAGCCCTCACTGTCTCCATATTTATTTAACCATCCCACTACTTTCACTGAAACTATTAGAGTCACCAATGGTCAATTAGGTATACACTAATCTTGGTAAATTTCTATGAAATTACAAAACTTGAGTAGGTGGTAGGTACACAAACGAGAGGCTCGGAAGAGTCAAAACTTTAGCAAGTAACACGAAATTACGAAATACAAGGTGGAGCATTATGTAATGAAATCAAACTAACTTTAGTAAACAGGGGTCGGGGTTTACAATGGCTTTCAACATTTTCTTTACATTATTTTACATCTGTTACACATTTTTGACTAGGTACCTAGTAAGCAACAGCAATATTATGAGGTTGCTTGTACAAATAAAAAACTTTTCCTGAAAAGATTATGAGATAACAACTCTCATAATATAAGATCTTTATTTTATTATAAAACTATCAGTAGGTAATTACCAACCTACTTTTGCTAATGACTAAACACACATAGTGAAAGAATGCGCAACAAAACGATACTACAAAAGATCTTTTTCTACTTATATAAATAAGAATTACAAAAGTACAACTGAAACATACGGGATTTGAACCTGTAACCAATAAAGCGTACTATATCTAGCCGAAGAGACATTATGTCTATTTTAAATTTATTTTTCCGTACTGAAAACTTCCTTGTTTACAGTCTCTTACATACATAATTTACAAGAGTACAAAGAAACCTTCTTCCAACTACCAAATAAATTTAAAAAATGGACATAATTGACATGCTGCCATCGTGTTGTAAACTACGTAAGCAAAAACAAAGTACCGCAAAGACCTTCAAGATAAACACATCCAATTTTATTATAAACAGCCGTACTACGCCAACATATTGACATTCTAGTGAATGTTCGACTCAAGCTATAGAGCTGAGCTATCGTCGGACAGTGGGGGTTGGGGGAGTCCACCCATCCCCCACTGTCCCACTCTATCCCCCATCCCTAGCGAGTGTTGGAGACATACGAGCAAGGCTTACACTAGCAATCGTACACATGAGTTAAGTTCTAGGCACATACATAGGTACAGTTTGTATATAAGACCTATGTCTATGTAAGATGGTACTATGTTTGTTACTGAACGTTACATCTTTGGGGTTGGTTCTCATAAAAATGTAAAATTACATCGTTCCTCTTCGTCGCATAGATTTGTTATTTAACCAGTGATCAAATTAACAAGTGATGATAGTCTTCGAACTCCAACAACGACATCTAATCTTTTTTCCTAATTTTACATTACCTACCTTTATTAAAATTTCTACTAACTCTCGAGTAAAGCCGCTGTTAGAAGGTACTTTGAAAGACATTAATACACTCACCTACATTGTCATTATCAGTCCTACATGTTGATAATAATTACGAAAATACAAACCATTTATCATATCAACATCAGGGCTCCCCCACAATTGTCTCCAGACTTCTACTTCTTTTATTAAACCCGAAAAACCGATTAAAAGGATCTAATGCTTCAAACAGGTTCTTTATTTCCACATTTTTAAACTGATTATTCAAACTACTACCAATGAAAGAGCTATAATATTTTTTAGTACTAATCATTGTGCTTGTGGAATAAGTTTAGTGATTAGAAATAAATATTTTGACTTAAAGTAAAATACTACTTTCCTATCATATCCTGATAACAACTGCAAACAAAAGTTCAAATCAAATCACTTTAAGACATCCATAGTGTACAGTGTGGTCTACAATTTAAATACAGTAATATGTTCTAATTTCAACACTGGGCCCTTTTGGGCACCACAAAAGTACGTAATCTACTAATTACATAATATTATTAACATTGTTTTATATAGTAATAAAATAAAAAGTTATAGATCAGTTAAACCCATTCCATACTTATGATACTTTATAAAAATATTTTTTTAGATATATTGGTATTTTAACCAATAAATATAATGAAGAAATGTGATCAGTGATCATAAAAGGACATCCGTTTATGTTATCGGTAGTTTTGATATCGTATTATAAACCACAAGGCCATTGAAAGTAACATTTATAATAAGTATTATCTTATTTACTGTCCTATTAATTATCTAATCATGGTAATCCCCATTGAACATCCGATACTTGTTATCAATCAGTGACTTCCTTCAGGAGATATGCAGCATACCTGAAGCTCGATTTCCGTTGATTCTAAAGTATCTTCAAAAACCTTACTAATGTTTTAAAAGCTAATGTATGTCTGTTTGTTTGTAAATAATGTAATGATGTAAAAATCATATATAACCTAGTATGATTTTTTTTCCTATATTTTTTTAAGAAAAGTGTCGAAATTGTTTTTAATATTGTATAACTGTGGAATAAGCTGTCGCTGCTGTATTTCCGAATCGATACGACCTTCAAACCTTCAAGAAAGCAACGTATTCAGGCGAGGCAACGCACCTGTGACTCCTCTGGTGTTGCGAGGTGATCCGTAGCTCGTTTACCTCCTATCCCATAAAAAAAAATTAAGATTGATTATATTATATTATTATCATCAAACTAATTAGGTAATTCCAAATGACACACGTATTTACTTACGCATGAAAACATACACAGGAAATGAATTATTAATGAAATCTTATCTCTGTCAATATAAAACTGATACCTATATTTGTCACTGCACATAATGACGATTATGTATGAACATAATACCGGTAAACTATGGCAACTTTACCGGACCCTTGGCAACTTTACCATACTATAGGTATTCAGTATAAACTCATTTATCTAAAAATCTACCCACTAGAATTCTGTTTTGTAATAGTAGTATTTTTTAGACATTAAAAGGAAATATTTACTATATTTTGCGTAGACGCAAGACTGCTATTATGCCAGTAATGGCCGTCACAGTATAGTGCGTGAAAATGTGCTAAAAGTTAGTAGTTCCTAAATTGTGCTCACAGAGCCTTAATTATATGTCACAGGTGAGTGAAATTTTGATCTTGAATGTATAATATAGTTGGGATTACTGTTGTAATGTCAGCAATTGCTTTTTCTTTAATTTATTGATAAATAATCACTTCGGTAATGTTGACACAGGTTAGGTAAAGTTGCCACGGCCTGCTTTGTGGCAACTTTACCTACAGTTAGGGTTGGCAATAAATGTTTTTTCTTGTTTGTGTGTATGTAACCATTTTCGAATACCTAAATTTCCCAGCATAATAGTGAATATCCTGGATGATAAGTTATAATGTATTTAATAATACCTTTTGTTTTAGAGCCAAAATGGCTCACATGAAACAAAACCGCAGATAACTCGGAGTTAGACAATATAAAAAGTATACGAAAGTAATGTTAAAATTAGCTATGGAGATAGTGAAGTCAAAAAATTAAAAAGTCAAAAGATTAAACATTATTTTGTAGCCTTTTTTTACAATTTTAAACATAAATACTTAAAATTTTAGAACTTAATTTAGTTTAAAAGGGAACAATATTTATGTCAGATATTTATGCTTTTTTTTACTTTAGGTTTAAGGTTTATATTTTTTTTATAAATATACATGTCATAAAAATAATTCTCATTTTTTGACAACCCCGAGCGTAACAAATTATTTGTATGTAAATTACGATGAAACCCGTGGCAACTTTCCCGACTGTCTGTGTAGCCGTTATCTTTATAGATTTCCTCATATTGTTTGCATTATAATACGAAGAGGTCCTAGATGAAGCCCTCTGTACCTCAACAACTCTTTAATATGCAATACACAATGAATACGGCGCGTAGGTAAAGTTGCCAAAAATTTGGTATCTTTACCTATGTTGTTTTTTCTTTACTACGGCTAAAGTAAGCGTTTGTATATAATGACGTTTAGGGTAAAGTGAGCCAGATAGACTACAATTCTAAATATATAGTTTTGGTTTCTATGCGTCTTATGGTTAAAAATATATTTCGATTTTTGTTCCAAAATATGGTAAAGTTGCCATGTTTTACGGTACTTCCCGTGTTATCAAATATGTTGTATATGTTGGGAAATACAGGTAACATGTTGTGAACTTTACCTCCCCCTATGCCTTCCAGATTCAGATTGGCCGGTTGGAAGCAAGCTTCATCCTAGGACTCTCTGCGAATTACATTACCTAATTATTAATAAGACAAATTACAATACCTAATTAAAGATACGTAGGTACTTATAATTGTGGATCTATCAGTTTTTTCCTGTTTCTCTGTAAATGAATACATAAATAAAAATTGGTTGTGACAAAAACAAAACATTACATTTTTAAATATTGTTATAGACATAATTAGTAAACTGTTGATTGATTGGCAAAATCTTTATTATAAGAAATATTTTATTTTGTAGAAAACATAATAGATACTACTTAAACAACATATGTAGGAAACATAATAACACTATTTAAACTAAAACTTATTACTTAGATAACAATATGACAAAAAAAAGTAAAACAGTTTCATAGAATCGTACAAACCAAACATCACAACAACCGACTCCAAGTGTAAAGTAATATTTTCATTAGCGCTGCGTGTCCCCGGGATATCTCGCCAGACATCTATAATTCCACCTGCACACAAACCATAACTCCAAGCCTGATAGGCACGAGTCTGAAGAACATCGAGGACGCCCCCCTCCCCCCACCGGGGGCGCACGGAGTGGGAGACGAAGGGGGTAGAAGCCGTAAATATGATTATCAGCGGGGGAGGCGACGCGGACTAATCATATTCTCTGCAATTTACATAAATATTAGCGTGTTCCGTGTCACACGACTGCCCACCAGGGCTGTCTCGTGTTGTAAAGGATATAAGCAGGTTTATAGCAAAAATAAACACTCATATTTGATATATCAGAAGCCGCTAAATCTGAAAAAAAAATCTAAATCCACAGATTAGTCAGATTTAGAGAATTACACCAATAATTAAAGAACACCCTTATTAAAACATTCACTTAACCAATTTGTCAAATCTCCAAATCTCTCATCAAATCAAAAACACCAATCACATGAGGGAAATCTTATAAATTAACACCATACAAGTTAACACTTTACTTACACTAACCTAACCCCAGCTGTAACCATAAAGACTTAAAAAATAGGAAGTAAACTGAAGGCCTACATCAAAACTAACCAAGTAGTAACTAGGGCCAACCCTGACCAGTCATTAGAAGCTACGGCCACGTACCTTTTAATGATACCATAAGGTCGAAGTTAGATACGTAAAGTCTTGCTTTGTCTTTTTTATGAATGATTAATGTTTATTAATGTGGACGCCATATTTGCCTATGCATATTCAAATGAATAACGGTTTAGAATCTGTTTGATAAACGTAACAATAGCAACTGAGAAGTCTGGTTGCTTTTAATTTTTTTGTGTAAGAAAATGTGTACATAGATTTATAGAATACTTATATCATATGCGCTTCTTATGAACGAAGTAAGTGTTGCTTACGAGTGAAAGTTATGAAGACTGATTATTTAGTTAATGATGTTATCTTATGTAATTGTTAACCAACAGTAAACTTTAGAATATCCTTTAGTGGCTAGAATAGTTTATACAACAAACAGTTAGTTCCAACCATCAACAATATTTCTGAGAAATAGCGTAGAAGTTCCTCTTAAAACTGAATAAAATTATGTTCAATTTCTCTGTACAAGAATAGTGAGAAGTAGGCGTACATTGTACAGTGGCATTACGTGCCGTAACGTGCACCTCTGCCTACCCCTTCGGGGATAAAAGGCGTAACGTTGCGTTCTTTGTACAAGTTTTCATGTCCTTGTAACTGACTCCCGTCCTAAATGCTACAAGAAACTAACTAAACTTGGTAAATTAATAAAAAAAACATAAGTATTAAACACAAGACCCGTTTCCTCAACTTTCTCAATCTCTAACTAGAACAAGAAGAAACCGTAAAAATTCTTAGAAAAACAACGCTCTCCTCCTCAATTTCGTATCGATGGAAAATCAACAAAATACGATTTACCTTAACAAGTCGCGTGAATTCTTATATATCCATAAAACAACGACAGCGACACGTGTAAACTCAACAAAAACATATTGAAATCTTTCATACAAAATAACACCATCAAACAAATTGATTGTACGGATTCCGGATTTGATAACCAGCCGCAAATCCAATCCCTCATTCAACCCTCGGAAGCAATCATGAACAAAAATAAATTATTAATTACAACACCTTAAGAGGAATTTACCCTTCCCATAAATTAAAGGGGCCAGATGTTAACAGACTGGGAACATACCCCAAATATCTTGTTAAGCCACCCACTGAGTGTCACCGCAGATATAAGTAGCTAGAACACGTCGACACCGCGGATCTACGAGATGATACCTAATGGTGTACCCCGAAGATTGCATTTCCCGGAACACGATCCCTGTTTTTGACTTTATCGACTCGAGAGGGTTTCTTCCTTATATTATATCGTACGAAGATGTGCTTTTGGGAACATGAAGTCACCTGAAACATTTGTGTGTACGCCAATTTCAACCCTAACTTGAGGAGATCAGAGTAAAATTTTTCGTGCAGAGTATCGGTTTTTGAGACAGTTCGGTTCCACGCAGCATGTGATATGATATCAAGGCGAGACAGAAAGGGACAGTAGAGCGCAGGCTCCTCGGCAGACGTCGCGGTTGCCATGGAAACACATCGATTTGTACCCCGCACCGCCGGCGCCGCGCCCGCCAGCCTCCGTTCGTATCCAGGTCATCCAAGACCATCAGAGGCGATGTTTGTTAACATTTAATTAGCTTGTTGTGACGTTGCTACGTGTATGCGCTTTGAGAAACTAATAACTCACTTGTAAGAGGTGTGCTTGATACGTAGGAAAGTTGTACGAGTGCAATCGACATCAATAACTGCAAGCAAATAAATAATGTTCGCAATCTACTAGAGATCTGCTTGTTTAAACTATATGGTTATACCTACTTAAAAAACAACATGTTACAAGTTTTAAGTACTACTCTCTCAATTAGTACTGTTATAGGCAGAATTTGTCACAAATTCCATGCTTAGCATACAATTCGGGAGGATCTACAAAATCACCTGCCCAACTTGGGGCATAAAATCAACAACCTAGAAGCTATTGTTGGCCTCAGGATATCTGATCGCAATTTTGGGACACACTCAGTACCCCATTTTTTTATACTAAGCTTTAATCTTATCCATACGACTGTTTTATTGATTTCTAAATATAGGTACCCAACTTGATTCGAAATAATTGACTGATAATAATAAATGTCAGTTATTAGCCTAAAAACTGCAAAGCAAGAGAGTTCATCACCCGATAATGAGGTTAAATACCTCTACATTTAGATTAAAAAATATAACATATCATTACCAATACCTATTTATGCACTTAGATACAAAACTGGACTCCAAAACTAATCAAGATTTTATATGCTCTAATGTACAATACCTCTTTTTATCTTTCCTTTTTAAAGAGAAAACCAGTCGTAGATACCTATTGTTATATACAAAAACAACACAGCTAATTGACAAGCAACCATCAAGTATATAACATAAACGATGCCAATTATATAAACAGGATTAGGTACTCGAGCAGGTACATAATTCCTTTACAACTTATTTACTTTATTCTTTGATGTTCTAAGAAAAGTCGACCCAATTCTTATCTCAAAGACACGTCAAGCCTTGGTGCCTTGTCAAAGGCAAGAGCCTGGACCTAATAGGGGCACTCGAGGCACGAGGCTGCCTCCCCGTGCCCTCGCCTCCTTTGACGTGCCGACGAAATGAAGGCAATTTAAAAAGGTGAAACGTCGCGAGGATTTTGGCGGTAACCTATTTTGTTGATGGTCGATGGGGGCACAGATAATTTAGGTATACTTATGTACTTAGTTCTCTTTCTGGCTATATCTCGAATACGAGTTCTTCATCTGGACCTGTTGGGGATAGAGTACATACATACATAACTTCACGCCTGTCTCCCATGGGGGCAGGCAGAGACAATGGACCGCCCATTGCTACGACTCTTAGATATGTACCTCTTTGGAGATAGAGTCAACGATTCTTCTTATTCTTCTTCAAGGCGTTACTCTCATCTTGAAAGAAATAAATGGTTTATTATGAGGTCCAACATAGTGTAGTATTGTTAGTTAGCAATAATTTCATCAGTAGTGCATTTCGATTAGGTGTGCTGTGACAAATATGCAGAAATTGTATCAGCAATGAATCCACATGACTCACTTTAATGGGAGTTCAGTTTTATAGCCATAATGGAATTTCGTCAAGGTTAGAGTTACTAGAATCTGATGTTGAAGTGACACACGATGTTAATATTACTACGTAACAATAATCATTTGCAAATTGTGGAAGCAAAATTGTGATATAGGTATTCAGACAAAATGTCTGTCAACTTGACTGATTAGTGTTTCTCACCTTGTTGTGGGGAGATATCTTACCACACAACTCTCGCGGGAAGTGTAGTGTCTCGTGTATTCTGCTCTATTTGCGCCACACATAGTAGTGTCTGATAACAAATCTACGGAAATATAAATAGACTAGTCCCATTTCTCTCAAAAGTTTAAGTTTGCAAACCTGCAGAAAATACACGAAGATATCGCATGTCGTGATATAACACCGTTTAGTATTCCAAGTAAATCTTGACTACATAACTTATTAGTTAGATGAGATTCAGATACAGCCTATATTCCTATAGGTATCGGTACTTATAGAATTTCCACTAACTACTAACACTAACCACTTATTGTGTCTATTATGAGGAATTTCCTACGTTTCTAACAGATAATTATCCTAAGAATTTAGGTGGGAAAGTCGAATCATTCCGTGAGTCAAATCTTTTCAGTTGAGATCATCCCAATCAACCCCCGTGAAACAAGGGCGATCAGCTAGTACCATATAAACTGGCTTACTTTCTAATGGAAATGACGGATCACTTGATGGTACGCAATTGACATCTCTTATGAACACCTGCAACACCAGATAACAATTAAGTGGGTTCCAGAATTAGGCATTAGAGATTGCAGATAGCAAACGAAACACAAAGTGTGGGAGAGCCATGTTTCAGTGCGAATGAACCGGCTCGACCGGACTGATACCATAGCCTCACAGAAAACTGATGTAAAACAACGCTTGCGTTGTGTGAGTGAGTTATCTTAGGTCCAATTCCATCAATCTTCTCAATCCCCAATTCCCCAAAACCCTTAAATTCTTAACCCCAAAAAGCCGGCAAGGCAGTTCTAACGCCTTTGGTGTTTCAAGTGTCCACGGGCGGCGGCAATTGCTTACCATCAGGTAATAGGTACGTCTGATCGATTGCTAGCTTTGAGTAAATCAATGGTAAAGGATGCTACTATAGAGATACACCTCTACTTATATTGCAACTGTAGAAGAAAACAAATAACCGCGTCTAGTTTATGGCCACTCTCTAAACATGCTCTGTCAACGACAATTCACCGTGAAATAGACTTCACCTTATTGTTTTATTATGGGCAGCGTTTTATCCCAGGAAGTCGTAAATATAAAGTGGAAACACACTCGATCTGTGATCGATGATATACTTCTGTACCTACTTATATGTATTTGTATATAAGTAGTAAGTTGATATGGTACAAGTAAATCAGTAAAATGTATCTTAGCGTGGACGTGGAACGTTCACTATTATCCATTTAAAAGTAGGCAGGCAGCTATCTAGGTATCCACTTAAACCTAAATTTAACCTAATAAACAGAATACTATGCGTGACACGTATGTCCTGTACTTTAAGTATTAGGTATCTTTGATCTAACATATTAAGAGAAACGTACCTAACAAAGAACATAATTAGTAATTACATAAAAAAGGAAGAAGCGTGCATGATTTAAATTAAATCAATTTTATCAACTGATTATAGGAAGGCTGTGCTGTAAGTATTCAATAAATCCTAAAACGAAAAATTGTATTTTTCAGTAAAATATGAAATAATAATATAAAAGTTGTCAAAATATTCTGAGAAAAGCGACATCTATCTTCTACATCAAGTACTATACCATGAACCACCATTCGTGTTTTGTAACAGCTAACAATAACTTTATTACAGCGACATCTAGTGGATTTGGGAACAAGTACAACATGTATAGTTTACTCGAAAATTATAAAGATGTCTCTAGCAAACTTATTTTACCGACTAGTGAATGTTACATATTAGTAAATACCCACATTCACAACTATAACAATGACAATATACTTATTTTAGTATTCTAATTGATTTACAAGGAATAAATTTACGTCTCGCTTTTATTTGTAGTTGTGTATTTTCGAAAAATATTAATAGTGTTGAGCTTCCTAAGTTTTTATAAGTTACCAACGTCGCATAGTTAACAAGTTAACAACGCCCTTATCCCAATTTCATATTACAGTTTGTTACGAAAAACTCGTAATAGGCTGCTGAAGAGTGTATGTTTGTTTATTTGATTAAACATGAATTTAATAATTAGTTTGTGTTAGATAGTCTATCGAGTGAGGCTGTAGGCTATAAAACATCACCCTGCGATCAATAGGAGTCTTTCAGTGAAACCGCGTGGGGAATAGCTAGTTCAATAATAAATAAATGTAAAAAATATATTTAAACTAGTAGATCTAACTGTAACTTAGCATAAAAGCAACACACAATCTAAAACACAGAGCGAACAACACTATTATTGACGTTTTTCTTGCATTGCCATAGATTATACACTCTAACTAAAAACGGCGATGTTGCCAACGTCACTGTTGTAATCGTAGAATAGATGTTTTTTACCGACTTAAAAAAAGGAGGTTCTCGGTTTGACCTGTGTGTATGTATGTTTGTGCATGCGTTTGGCTCTTTATCTCGCGTTCGGCTGAACCGATTTTGATGCCGTTTTCAGCATAGTATTTTTTAGACTTAGTTTTAGGGATATACTTGCTAAAACATAGAAACCGTAAAGAAAATTGAAGCAGTGCCCTATTTTTTGAAATAGTTAATTTTATCATGTGTCATTACAATTTTTTATTGTTTTTAATAGTATTTAGCGCTACATATTACTTTAACTGTGCAAAACGAAACGTTTAACTGTGTGAATATTATTTTCGGCTGCAAATATTATGAAAACTAAATTATCAATTAATATACAATATCTAAAATAACCAAAATTAACCAAACCTCATTTATAGCAACAGAAAATTGAAGCAACAGGCTTGTGAAAATTGTAACAAAATATAGATTATTACTAACAGCATAATTAATAAACCTATTTTAAAGAAAAGTGATCCGCATTCAGTTTTCTTTACCACCTTCTTTTTTTTAAGTCAGATAATATCCCTAAAACCTTCTCTTAAGTAGTGAAAAATACTATGTATACTGAAAACCGCATCAAATTCGGTTCAGCCAAACACGAGATAATCGCACAGAAACATGCAGGTCAAACAGATAACCTCTTTTTTCGGTTAAAAATGAACTTGAAAATTATTAAGATAAGGCAATTGACGTTGAAAGTATTGTGAAATAGTATAAATCCTACTTTTTTATTTTATCTACTATTTTATTTGCAAAGAGCTATTTTTTAGTTTCCTGAGTTGGCAACACTGGTAAGAGGCGCATGCGTATTGTGCGTTTTGTTTTTCCTCTATTTCCATTGGTTTGTTTTGTGATTTGTGTCATGTCCCGAACTCTAGCTTGTATTACCCGTAACTTGTGTATATTATTTTAGTTATTTTATTACGAATATTAAAAAGTTTGATGGTAGAATTAGTAATTAAAGTATTTATAGTATTGTGATGATAAGTGCTGTGAATAAATTTAGTATTCAGGACTGGGACACTAAGGCGGCACCGTGGAGTCACGAAAACGAAGGTAAAAAATATTTTCATTGTTTCTAGCGACGCTTGGTTCGCTTAAAAAATTAGTAATCGATACCCGTGGCTGCAGTTTAGCTACAAAACTGCGGTTGCGACGCACACAAGACGAAAATGGGATGTAGCTCTTGATAGTAGACTTTTCGATATTTTTATTTTCTGAGTCAACGCTAGCCACATGGGTCGATAATCATTAAACGTAACCTGTCGGCTTCAATATGGTATTTGGGTACTTTGCGAGGCGTAAAATGCATTTATCAGTAGACTAAATTCAGTATGAAGTACTTTTATTGTCCTTTACATATAGTATTGAGGTAGATTTTTGCCTATGTACGTAACAGCTGGACTGCAGAACATTAAACAAAAGTAAACAGGCGTCACTCGCACCATACGTGTTTCTTAAACACTGAGTCAGTGATTTATTCAAAAAAGTGCATATTAAAACTTAAATTACCCACATTTTACTTAAAATCTTAATTTAACTGGTCTTTACAGGTGACCTAAGTCTAATTATAATATTTTAATGAACAATGAAGCAATTCATTAGTCCTCCTTTAATTGCTATTATTCTAAATTCTGCCCTTGTCCTAAAAATAAATTGGGAAAGTAGGGTCATGGCACATGGCGTACATGTGAATCATAAGATTTAGCAATTCTGTAAAAGTGGGTAGTTATGTTCTTGAAAAACAATCTGCATTAGTTACTTAGTTCATAATATAATAGGTAAATGAAAATAACCAAATAATATTTTGATGTTGTGTAACATATGAATATTTGTCTTAAATCTATAAAGTATGATTTTTAACTTACACACAAAAATATATATGTTAAGTAAACAAAATACCTGCAAATAAATACATTATTTGTGCAGGAAATAGGTCATTTCAAAAATACATAAATAACACATGCAAGTAAATTTTTAATAACTAAGTAGCTTTATTGATAAAATGCTAGTAGTTATTACCGAGTAAATAAGTGCCTACACTTATTTACTCGGTAATCATCACGAAGATCACATGGCATACATGTAATGGAGAACCTTGCTAAATGTGCTTATATTCATTAGGAAACATTACCTACATCAAATCCTTAGTTCATAACACCATAAATTCAATAAAAATATGGATTAAAATTGCTAAAATAATTATTTTGAAGTTATGTTTCTTTGTTGTTGTTTTTTTCTGTGCAGTGCCGAAGAAACATGTGGAAAGCAAGCATGCTTTTAATCACCACAAGTAATTTATTATTAACTTAAATAATGATTTATTGTATGTACCAAATATTTTAAACACTAAGACAAAGAAAACTGTTTTATAATTACCAAAATCTTCATGCCTATGTAGACAGAATCAAAATCTGCAGGACATTATAAATAAATATGTACCTACCATATTAAATACATTATGTAGGGTAGAAAATCAATAAAATATTTAGAAAGTTAGCCATGCAATAATAATTTCATTCAAGTTTCAATTCTTGAATGTTTTTCAATTTTTCAACAAATACAAATAACACAGGCAAGTAATTTTTTATAACTAGGTTTAATGATAAAATTCTAGCATTTAGGCACTTACTTACTCTGCTACTTTCATCACGAAGACCACATGGAGTACATGTGATTGAGAATCTTGCTAATTGTATAGGAACATTCGTTATCATGGTATATTCATTAGGAAACATTAACTGCATCAAATTCATAGTTCATAACGCCACAAATTGAAATAAAATATGGATTAAAATTGCTAAAATAATTAATTCAAAGTTATGTTTCTTTGTTGTTGTTTTTTTCTATAAAGTGCTGAAGTACTTACTTACTCGGTTACATTCGTAATATAAATCACATGGCATACATGTGATTAAAAAGCTTGCTAAATGTTCCTGTATTCATTAGGAAACATTAACTACATCAAATTCATAGTCCATAACACCACAAATTTAAATAAAATGTGGATTAAAATTGCAAAAATAATTAATTCGAAGTTTTGTTTCTTTGTTGTTGGTTTTTTTCTGTACAGCGCCTAAAAACATGTTCCTTCATTTATAAATAAATAAGTACCTACCCTATTAAATACATTATGTAGGGTTCTTACCCTACATAATTCCTAATCAATAAAATATTTAGAAAATTCGGCATGCAATAATAATTTCATTAAATTTTCAATTATTGAACGAATGACTTTCACAGAAATATACCTATTTACATTTACTTAAATGCATGTATTGAGTAGGAAAATAAATAAATAACCTAGTTACTTTCGTTAATCATGTGGGTAAGGTTAATATAACAGGATAAAATGTTGTGGGTCATATTCTGTCATCCTCAGATGAGGAAATGTTTAATCATGTAGTGTAGGTATGTAACATTTAATTTAGCAACTCCATAAAAGTAGGTGAAGCTATTCCTTAAAAAAAAAACTGAAATAAATACATATTTTGTACTTTATTACCATATTTTAATGACAAAAACAAATTATTATCTAGCCTCCTTTTAGATTTTTATATAGATCTGAAGAAACATTTTTCTTAGTTCTTGTAGTGATTACAAGCAAGTAATAATAATTTACTATAACTATGTAAATAAAATTGCCATCAAATATCTTCAAGTAAAATGAGTTTAAATTAATGCCTCTCTAGAAATAATATTTTAAGGGCATTCACAAGTAAATACCATATGTATGATACACTAGTTTAAGGAAGGAAATTAATAATTATTTAGATATTGCTTTACATTATTTCTTGTATAACACATAATACCTGTCAGAGACTGGGCAGCAGTGGTCTCTATTAAACTTGAAGCATTCTATACTGTGATCTCCAACCTGCTTGCCAAGTGTGGAGATTAAGCCATTCACTTATGTAGAGGCGACACATAGTCCAGCAGTAGACTAGGCAGAGATCCGATTCATTAATGTTACAAAACTGGAAGTAATTGTTATGTATTCTTTGTTTTCAACTGTTATGGATTCAAGGGTTATTTTCAACTGTCATCATTTATATAAAATTTTGGTTAATAAAAAAATCTTAAATGTTCTAAGTTATGCTATTATTTCATAGTACCTAGAATATAAAACAGGAAACTGTATCAATGTAAAATTTGTATCTGGTATTCCCTATGAGTAAACAGTACAGTAACAGAAATCAGAAATTAAAATCTGTACCGCACCTACAGTCTGACTCATGTGAACTTTGGATCTAAGAATAAGATCTAAGGATTATCTTAAATGGCATTATTCATTATACTTACTTAGAATATGCATTCTGTATAATTCCATATAAATGTAAAACTCTGAATTCGATTTCCTTGAAACAATAGTTTATGGTGTTTTTGTGGTCTGTAGATGTAGCCAGCCAGTACTCATGAAGTATGAAGTACATACTTTGTTTAGCATAATGTTGTTTTAAAAGTACCACTTCATTAATTGATTGGCAAGGTACCTATATGCTGGAAAATTGGTCTAAGCTCACGAAAATTTTACACAGATACTTTGCTCTTCACCTCTATACTCCATGTCAGTACAATGTACCATAGACCATATACCACAGTATCTGGTCAGCACCATAAACGTATTTTAGCGGTACCATGGACAGAAGTATTTAAAATACCATAGATAGAAGTATTTAGACGTATCCGGGCAGTACCATAGACGTATCTAGGCAGTACCATAGACGTACCCAGGCCGTAAACGTAGCTGATCTGTATTATTACTTCAATATGGCTGCAAGTGCAACTGCGGCTAAATTCTGAATACCGAAATAACTGTTTTATTTTCGACCCCTGTATTATACAAATAATCGTCGATCTATATTTAGGTTTTAAAAGCGAGTATTCATGGAAACAATTCAAACAAATCAACTATAGTGGATTTATTTATTTGTTCCAGGTAAATTATTTATTTTACCGGCGACTTTGAAGTTGTGGGTGAGAAGTGCATCAAAACTGATATTCATTTCTTAGTTCTATCCTCTTAATTTTAGACGGATCAAATAATTTATATAATTTTATCTTGAATTAACTATGTTGCATTATCTTTTTGTTTCAAAGGTAATTCATATTTACCGACTTTACATACATACAAAACCAATATCTAGTAGCTGATATGTATCACATTTTTA
This sequence comes from Spodoptera frugiperda, assembly GCF_023101765.2. Classification (NCBI taxonomy): domain Eukaryota; kingdom Metazoa; phylum Arthropoda; class Insecta; order Lepidoptera; family Noctuidae; genus Spodoptera; species Spodoptera frugiperda. The sequence goes on from NC_064216.1 coordinate 7,560,924, forward strand.
TATTTTCCTTGTTGTAGAGATACATAGGTACCTACCGATAGTACATTTTTTTCGTGAGGATTAAGTGTAAGAAACTTAATTTCCTCTCGAATTTATAATGCCAATCTTATGGGATAAAGGATCTGTTTCTTAATGTCTGATTAAGTTAATGTTATTTTAACTGACACATATTCCGTATGAAAAATACGGCACGGCAAATTATTGTCAGTTTCACTAACAGAAATGTAATGACACATGTGAAACAGGCCAAAAGTAACTACGTACCTATGTTACACTATCCCATAACTAATAATATCATACAATTATTCATAGTTTATGTTGGTCGATAGGCAATAATTAAGGCGTTTTTTGTTTCACCTTTTATTTTAACCTATAACTTCCTGGTTGATTTCCAAGATTTTAAAAGCAGTAAGGTCCAAGACACGCCTTATAATTTTCAACTATGTATAATAAAGTATTCTCGTTAAATCATTTCAAACGAAGGTCTTTTTCTTTGTTTAATTTCTAAGAGTCCTTTGGAGACGATAGTTTCCAATAAAATGCTAATGAAATCCAATCACGCTCTGAGAGGTTTTTTAATTGCGTGGTATTAAGATAACTACGGCAAATCTATTGGTACTTGAGATACTTGAAAAATCAATTAATATTCTTGTGTAATTAATTTGATTGTATTTTAAATGTGAGAGCTTTAAATATCACAGACTGATCGTGTTCGTGCATAACAGGCTTGTAATAGGATATAAGCAGTAACACATAACGACATTCTCCAAATGTTACCTAAATGTGTACATATAGAATAAACGCTTATTATATTCAGCAGTCTACCTGCTCGGTCGGTCCGCACCGCTCCGGGAGCGACTCAGCAAAAAAGTAAAAAGATAATTTTTCGTAGAGTCGGGCCACGGACGAGAAAGAACAAAGGTTTTACGTTCTTACCTAGTTATAGCTAGTTAGTTATACGGCTCCCCGCAGGTGTAACTTGTTATCTTTTACTAAGAATTCTTTCATTTTATTTTCTCGACGATCACGAAAAATGGTGTAAAGTATCACCGTAGAGTGTTTCGTGTTTAGACGGCTGTTACTCGTTATCATTGCAACACCGCTCTCACCGGAATCTCATACGTTATTCAAATTAAGTAAGGGTTCACCCTCCCAGCGGAAGCGACCAAACGACTGAACGAGATTTGAAATTGACTGGCTGATTTTTTTGGATTATCCGAGCGGAGCGCAGTTTCACATGTAGTATAGTTCATCTACCAAATGCATATGTGACAGTCAATTAGGTATTTCATTATGCCTACTCGTGAATCCAAATCTAGTAATGGACATGGGGCTACGAACATTGAGAAGTTCGTTATTAGCACAGCTCAATGTTCATCCGGCTTCGATAAGACCAACCGTCACGTAAGCGGGTTTCGATGGTAAAAAACCTGCCGGGTGGCATTCACCCGACGCCCTTGAACTGCTCGGCGGTTCAGCACTCAGCTGGTCAGAGCTGTTCTAAGCCTTGAGTTTGTCTAGGCCATTCACCCAAGTCCTGAAATAACCACTTGAACAATTGTCCACTAAAATAATTGCGTACCCAACAGATAGTGACACCAAGTGACGATGACCCCGTTCTATTTTTACCGCCTAGGTACATGATGATCATTAAATTTATTATCCCACTCTCTGGATGGTGTGCCCATACTAACTGTTTTACACTAAACACGTAACTGGTTATGACTTTCAGTCTATTTAAATACGGAAGATTGGCGACTTGGCTATAAAATATCATCCATAAACAGCTATAAACTGCTTGACATTTAAGTAGGCAATATAAACATAAATTAGCTACAAATTGATCAAGTATTATGTTCATTAATGCGTAGAATCTAGCAACTATATAATTACACATTTGTTAATGAATAGTTTTGTCAGTCAGATTTACAACTCGTTAGGTTTCTACCAAGTATCATAATTGCAACTTGGCGATTTATTTTACAACATGTAAATTACCATATCTAACTATGATTTGAATATTATGAATCCAGTTCTTTATGGAATTGTGTAAATAGTTCCAACATCTGTATCTGTGGTAGTTGCGCGAGAAAAATCTATTGTGTCTGAGTGCGGCCAGCTGGTGTTTAATATCTCGGTTTATTAATCATACAACCAACGCTGACAAGACAGATTATTAATGACTAATTATAACAATGAGTAGCGAACAATAACTCCGGTGAGGTGTAGATATTTAATAAGATTCCGCAACACGATTCCTACATTGCATTGGGCCTATCACGTTGCCGTTTGGACGAAGATTAATTGTTACCCAACGCCATAGCTCGACCTGGACTTGATTTGTTCGATACTAAGGTCGCGTTTTGTAAGAAACTTATTTCCGGCAATAAAAGAACAAAATCACTTTCCATTCACAAATTAATTACATGGCAGTAATTGTTTGAAAGTTAACTACTATCCATGATTAAGTTTACTTCGTTAGGAAGCTAGACGACACTATCATAACTCCGTACAGTCGACTAAGTTTCAAGTCTATGTAAAATACGCATTCGTAAATGTTTCACAGAGTTTACAGCACCTTGTAGATGCTTACGTATCTAAGGACAGTCCGTATTCTTGTTCGTAGTTACGCCATCCACTTACCGCAACCTTGTTGTTCTAGCGCCCATTTGTTTGACGTGTATGGATATAATTTGCTATTTGTGTGGGAACCCTGAGTGGGTCGTAATATCGCATTGTTACTACCGAAACCATTAACAACGTCAAGAGTCTGGACTCTTATGTACTTCATTATGATCTGCGCACGACTGTTTCTTATGATATCGTCAGAGCGGCATTAACCGCCAGTGGCTATCTCTAGTACGGCTTACCGTGTTCAATATACTTTAATGTGCCATCCAACTATCGTTAAAGGAGTCCAAGTGGCAGCTAGTATAATGGGCAATAAGACATTCGGGCTTCGATTGAGTACCATAATAAAAACTTTTATAACGTTATTTAATTAAATCTTCAATTCAACGTCCATCGTAGCTGCAAATTCTTATTTGAATGGAGACTGAAATCCAAAGAGAACGCGACAGAACAAGAATGTGAATCTTCTACAATCTGCTCACGTACGGTGCTGTCAACTTTCGCAATGCTACCTCGCGACACTCAAACGGTAAGGAGACTTGAAGGCTAAATAACAGTCGAGGTTGTGAAGCTGCCTACGTGATGTATCATCACATGCTTCCACGTGATCAGGCTGACTCTTCACATTTTCATGCTTACTTCACTGTAAACTGATTGATTATACTGTAAAATGTAGCCAGAATAATATATTCAAAAGAAACTTAATAGCTGACACAAAAACCCAATTAAGTAAATTAATTTACCAAAAAAGCGTAGCGCCTCGACAAAACGACAAGCATTCAAACAACTAAAAAATAGTGGTTTCGGTAAAATCTGCTTACCATTGCCATGTTAATTTTTATCTAAGGTTATAGTTGTGATTAAGCAGTCATTAGCAGTTGGATTGGGCAACAGTGCAGAGGGAACGTAATCAAGGTTTCGCAGGTCAACGTGTCCTCAGCAAGCATCCTTACTTTACTCGAGCCGTTCACTTCGTACAAAATTTCACCTTGTGTCAACTGCATTGTGTATTTCATCAACGTTCACATCGTGCGAAAGGTCAACAACGCGGTTATACCATATGTCATATTGTATCCGCCACTGCCTCCTTGCATTTACGTGAAAGCCACGCTTTCTACGACATTTTCTGATATCTTTAAAAACCAGAACGAGACTGCTTTATTATCCGATCTGCACCGACTGTATTCGTATTGTCATTAAGACCATTTTAATTTAGTTTGAGACTGTTTAATAACAACAATAACATTTTAACGCAATGGACTGATTATATTGAGAAAAGCTCTACTAGTTTCGAGTCACGATAGTTATTATAAAAAAAACTGAATCCTAAAAACTATAAATCAACCTTATTTATATCTTTTCAAAAAACAAGAAAATAGCATCAAATACTGTGCTTAATTTGTGATCATTTAAAAAGATAAATTCATTAACGTGTCTAACGAACGAGATATATAGAAAAGTCAAAAGTAGATTTTGAACAATTCAAACAGGGAACGGGATATTTTCCTCAAAATGATCCCTGGGTGCAGGGAAAGTAAGAAAGAAAGGGTAAAGACCAACTCAGTGTCTATTTATGAATCCGGTTATTGCAATGTAAACGATACGAGAACTGCGCCGCAGCGCCTCAAAAGTCTCCACTACTAAATATTCCTTTATCACGACCTCATTGCGCTCAGATAATATTGGGTGCGTCGTGGGAAATAACAAGTATGTAGGTACTTCCAAATTAAACACTCAGTTCGGAGATAGATAAAAAGAACTCAACCTAATTGTGAAGTCTACACAAAATAACTATGTAAGTAAACCCTTGATATAGACATTAAAGAGTGTCTTATAAGACTAACGATACATTTAGGTATAATTATAAAATACCTTCACCAATCCCTTTATTCGGGAATAATACATATTACGGTTCGTGCAATCTCCTTCCCGATTCTGTGAACATTACCTTCCTACACTAGTTTGAACTTTCTGTGACTCTGTAAAATCTAACCTTTTCCACTAATCGCTAAACTTGCAAAACCATGTCCAAATGTTTAAGGAAAACTCCAATCTTTGTTCACAAAGAAGTCTTCAGTCCAAACGGAATAAAAATTACCTACCATCTATTGGGTTCGGTCTTCTAACATTATCCTAACTGCCACCGCATCGAGTCATCGTTTTATAATAAGAAGTCCTTTAGTTTTTCATTTTTCCTGTTACTTATTCAGGGTCACAGACCTATAAATAATATTGACCATTTTATAGAACAGTTTATTCTTGTATAGGTACAATTACAGAAGCAGTCATTCATTTAGAAGAAGCACCTATGTTTAGTTCTTTGTAGTTGGTTATACAATTGTTACCTTGAAATCCGAGTGTAAAAGTAATTGCAAATAATTTTCCTTCCTAATTGAATAATCCAATCTTATCACATTATTTCACATACTAAAAATCAGATAATCCTCGCCAATAATTGATAAGCTTTACCTAACTGAAACGACGGCGTAGTGTAAATAATAGTATCGATAAAAAGTAGAAGTATCTCGATCGCAATCCATTAATTTGTTTCCCAGGACAGTTCGCTATCATTATCAGCTCGATAATGTTTAACGTGATGCACGATAACTTTAGCATCTTATCAACACGATCCTTGACTTACTAAGGGCGGTTCCCAGTATCTAATAAATAATATTTAATTAGCGCTGATTACCTACGATTGCAACGGGCGTCAACGATTACAAACTTACAATTAACATAATAATGAACCTTTAACTGAACCTTTTATCTCTATAAAAATAACAAATTAAATGCCTTTGTCTCATTCAATAGAAGACTATGCTTTTGTTTAACTCTATCGCGGCGATGCCCTCAAGTTATTGCTTAACGTTTTATGTCATCATTATAATAAATCATGATCAGGCGCGTGTAACTGCGGCATTCACTTATTATGACTTGAATTCTAAATAGATAGTTTTTCAAATATTGATGATAGTGCACTATTTATTACAGGAACTGAATTATTCCACTTCATTTCTTGTACAGAAATAACAGTTTGTTTTTATTGATATTTGACTTCGACGATAATGGCAAAGGAAGCACTACTAAGTAGCATATTATTATGCATTAGTATTATTTCCATAGCGTTTCTAAACTACCGAAACGATTTGACAAATGGCGTCTCTATTGATTTGTATAGTTACGTGCGTATCGTAATCACAGGCAGATAGTAGCATTATCATTTATATTTAGCTAAGGATCACGCAAGAGGAACGTGAATTTACAAGATTTATAACCTTTACAGATTTTTTAAGACTTTTAGGATTATAAGCAAACTATTCGGGCATAGACAGCTGAAATTTTTTGGTCAAAATACGAAATAACCCTAAAATCTGATTTCCTTAACGGATTTTTCGATGACATTTATCTGTTTTCTTTAATTGTCTCTAGAGCGTCACAACAGTAATAGATAGTACAAACCTAGTGGTTATTGTTATGGTATTCCCAAACAATTCTTATCAGTATTAACGTGGATATTATATTCTTCAAATATCTAGTTTGAAAAGGATGTAAAGCCTTTCTGCAAGTAAAACCGACTAGAATCTGGACAAATCCCAGCCAGTCTATTCAATTCCCCAATGATGACTATATACGGTGTTCTCTGACGTTCGGGAGTCGCTATTATTTCTGGGAACGTCTCAGTACTTCGACGTCCGCTATCGGAATGGTTTATAGCCAATGTCGTCAGTACGTGCTGGGGGTGGTAAATTGCGTTCCGTTTTAGCAAATCTCATATTCCGAATTCCCGTCATCTTATAGGTTAGGTCGAATTCTCTTTGTGTACTTACCCACCAATGACTCTTCATATCCGAAAATCACTCTTTTATTACTATACCACATACTTAAAAAGTGTTTAAATTGCTATTATAAAATTACTACTTTTCCTATTCCCAAAACGACAAACTAGGTAGATTAACTTAAAATCGTCCCTACCAAACTAAACGAATCTTCTTTCGCTCTTTGAAATAGCGTCTCGAGAGATATACTCTCGTTTTTGGGAAACGGATTTGTGTAATAAACCCAAATGGGATTCCATGCAACCGTCACCGAAAAAAGTAAAGCAAGTTTACGTAGTTGATGAATTTCCGTTCTTTTAATTCACAGGTTCATAATTTACATGACTGACCATTCTATAGCTGTAAACCTTTTTAAAACATTGTTTTTGCGGTGCAATCGGAGAATATACTCCAAATAGAAATCATTGTACCACTACAAGTAATTAAATAAATCTAAATGACAATACAAAACTTAACAAAGTATAAATGAATTTAGCGTCACATCTTGAAGGGAAGATGACGGCGGAGCAAACTGAGCTATCATAGGGCGGCTGAAGAACATAGCACTTGGAATAGCGCGGGGGCGGGCGAGCAACGCCGCGGTGTTCTCTAGTGTGAACGCGGAGCAGAGGCGACCGCCGGCAGACGTCAGTGCCACACCGAGCGACATACAGACCGATCGCCTCGCGCTGCCTCGCGAACGCAAATCTACGTCTTCCGCGAAATTATTACATGTTCACTTTCTTTTCAAACCAATACTTACGCCAGATATACTGGTAATATCCTTCACGACAGTACTCAATTAACAGATATATTCCTATTTTATATTTATAAAATTCATCCTAAGCAAAAAGTTTATCGACCCTCGTTGCAGCCATAACAACCCTTATTCACATCGCTCAGCCAATCGCTCCCTCTAATTATTGACTCCCCTAAAGTTTGTTGAAAAATCCGGTCGCTCTCAATTCTGCCCTTTTATAGCTTTAATATTTTTATTACTTTACTCTTTGGGTAGCGTGTCTAGCGCTGCCACAATTCATAGCAAACAATTTCTCGTAGTAATAGTTTCGACACAGTCGTCTCTCATTTCCTACTTACGTATTTCCTTGACTGATTAATTGAAGTTTAAGTACAGGGTACAATTAATTTTTTCCTCTATTTCACTATCCGGAAAACTCGAAGATCATCGAGGCTGTCGGTTGTAATCCTAAGTTGGCAAACAGTTTTGCGTCACCGTTATCTGTATTCAGGTCAATTAAGGCGCGCTGAACCATGACACTGCGTTGACATTGACGCGTTTTAGTTTTTTCTGTGTGGTGAAGGTGAATGTGAAACTGGTGCATTTTTGGTGGACTGTGAGCTGTGTAGAGTGTGGTGCATGATCGCGTGAGGGTCCCGCTCGTCCGCAGCGGATGTGCACGCCGCTGCCTCCCTGGTGGTTCGTACCGGCTGGAATGCCAGCTGCTCTTGACCTAACTAGGTAAAATTTACATCATTATCGCATTACCTTATCAAAGCTACTTATTATTCAACAGCTCTAACATAAATAATATGTACTCTTAATAATATTTATCAGTCCGTGATGAACATAATGCAAAAACGAGGCCCACGAATAAAAATAAACCATCGTCGATAATTAGTTCCGCGTGTTTACGTCAAATGCTTAATTACAATTCTAAATCAAATAATATTTGGGATTTCCTTATAAAACTACTTAATTGTATAAATATAAGTTATTCTACATAGTCGTACATACTTATCTATGTAAGGTCATAGCTATAGACATATTTGTTTTTGCTAAAACAAAATCAATATTTGTTTGGTAGAACACAGTTCTACCATTTTATGAATACTACATAATGTATCTGTAATCCGATGGGGCCTGTCCCTTCCGAGGTATAAATATTATGAGCAGTTTAGTTTACTTTTAGTTGGTGCTAGTTAATTCTAGACTATTGCATATATAGAGAAATTAATAGACTCAATAATATATTGTGCCACCCCTCACCAGAGAATAAAACTGAAACTACGTTCTGCAGACACAGCATCAAACAAACGAGGCAAGCAGGCAGAGAAAAAACTGTGGGAGATATTGATTAACATTACAATCATTACATTCGTTAATGTCGACAGCTGAACTGTCGAGGTTCCCCTATGTATAGGGTGCACACTGCATAGGGATCCATTGACTATGCTTGAAGTTATTATGCATGTCTATGTACTTTCATTGTTGATCTACGTCACGATATAATATAATTTATTGTTCTTTCAACTTCTATATTTCTATATAAGTACATAAAACAATGCATTTATAAACAGTTTTTCTTATACTAATAATAAAATCATGGATGCCGCAACGTCGAAGGCATTCAGACGAAACGAGTGTTGATAATTGCATCGGCATATCATTAACAAACATTTGTGTTTAACGATCAATATAATAACATTAACAAATGATGTCATGAACAGCAAAGCTAGAACAACAATAAAACATAACTCACTCACTATGGAACAGCTGTTAGGCCTCGGCCTCGAATTTTGCGGGCAGCGGGGCGGCAGCGGCGGCGGCGCGGCAGCGGCAGGATCTTTTGCGTATAATCAAATGGACCGGTTTTCGAAAACAGCGGCGCGGGAGCGGCGCGGGAGCGGGCAACGAGCGGTGCACTCCAGTCAAGCGGTGACCGCCCGCGTTGCGCGTCTGCATTGTAGTATAGTGTTGTGTACCTACATTTTTTTGTGACGTATCAAAATGTCCTCGGACGTGCAAGAGCAAATGATTTCGGCAATCTTTGAGAGGACACCCATACGGAACAGCAAAGATGTGAACCATAAAAATAGAAGAAAAATTAACCAATTATGGGAAGAAATAAAAAACGAACTGAATATGGAAGACTAAAGCAAAAACTGAAATCACTCTTGATAGTTTCAAGAATATAGTCAAAAGTTTCTACACTCATTCTAGTGTAGTCGTAGAATTTGTCGGAATTTTGTCTTTGTTCTTCATAATTTCGATAAAACTCGCCATTTATTTTCCTTGCCCTATAGTAGGTCTTCTTCTTTTGCCCACAGTAAATCGAGCTAGTTATTTCCGGATGAAGCACGTTGATCAAATTTCATGAATTTTCTTTACAACTAATGTCTTATTTACATCCTTATCGATAATTTGAACTAAAATTTTATTGGTCTCAATTTTGGAAGATCACAATGGTCTCTTCGTATTTCCGGATGAAATTACTCTGAATTTTCTTTACGCTTATTGACATCCCGAAAGTGTAGTTTCAGTTCATGTAGTTTCAGTTCATTAGTTCTGAGAAATTTCCTTCAAAACATAATTACAACGGAAGAAATAATTTACGATATTCCTGTGAATATATTAAATATCACAATGCCAGCAAATAAACTGTAGAATAAATAAAGGCAGGGAATGTAACAAATGATTCCCGTATAAAAAGGCTGGCGAGCGACAAATGTTCAATGCCAACGAAACTATCCCATGAATATAATGAAGTTCTCGGTTATTCATATGTTCACAAACTTGCAGTGAATTCTAGTAGCCACGTAACTTTTATGGAACGTTTATATTCAGCCGAGCGTACCACCCGCGTCGTTTGACGCTCACGGCCTCACGACGAAATCGGAGACGCCCATGTTGGTGGCAAAATGTTATGATACTGTGGACAGCGAAGCGTAGTTCACATGTCATTTTACACAGTTTTATTATACACGGCTATGCCTCGGTAAATATAATGCTATATACTTACTACTTAGTTTGAAGATAAATACATGTGGCGTTAACCTCAGTACCAACGCTGCACAATAGCAATCTATCTCCTCTCCCCCAAGAGTTGTAGCGTCTCGAGCGAGCTCGACTTTCGCAATCTCGCGAAAATATGGCATTTACTTGACAACCAAGTCTGAACTATTGATAGATCTTGCTGCTAGAGTGAGTTTATTGCGTACCCTTACTATTTCTAACGTATCTTGGTGTATTTTTGTGTCCTGTCTTCACCGTTCTAAACTTCGATCCTGTGTCCTCAAGTTAAATTTTCCGATTGGCAAATTATTAGAGATTATTCAAGTGACCTTATCATTAATTGTACATTTAAGATTATAATATGATCTGCGACTTTAGCTCCTATTTTAGACAAAAATAAATACAATATACGCTTTTTAGTTCGCAATTACTTATTACACAAATACTGTTTGTATTCTACCATAAATACACATAATTCACAAGCTTCCGTGATAAAATGATTTTTACATAATACTTACTAGAAATATTATCATAAAAAGGAAATGGAATAAAGAAATAAAACTGCCTGCTAAAAACCAGCTTCGCTGTGTAATTTCTGAAATATGATGTGGAAAGCCTTGTCGTATTTCATCGGAGAAAACAAAAATAATATAATTTATGCTAAACAGTTTTAATGTACAGGTTTACAATCGATAAATGTATATAGGTCTATCAGGTTTAGCTGATCTTTAGTAATTTGCCGTGGAACAGTTCGTAAAGACTGAGTATCACGCAACTTTAGCCGTGCTCCACCAACAAACCCGCTGTAGTGAAATAATCTACTTTTTGACTGGGTAATCGCTTGGAAAATTTAATATTACGTAAGTAATCTTGATGCCTTTATACCAAGCTTTTGCTTTTAAACAGAAAAGTGCGTGCACGAAACCGGGCTATATATTAATAACTTAAATTGTTTACTAAGTCTCGTACTCTGGTGAACTTATTTATTTTTATATAGATATGTCATTCCTGTACGTGTTCAATTAGCCTCAATCGCCGTGGTAGTCAATGAACTGGTTTCAGTGTTCGTATGTGCGTGGTTTGAGTAAAACTACATTCACAAACAGCAGAGGCGGACGAAAGGACCAGGCGTCCGCACTTGTCCCGTTTCCACGAACCGCCGACAATTTATCCGAGTTCAGTGTACCGGTGTGGGCTTGTAAACATGTGTGGCGAGTGCCAGCAACCCATTCGAATGGCCTCTGTATGAACGCTGTCTAACAATCACTTGTTTTTGAAACCATATCGTTGACGATGTTCTCATTGACAAATTGGCGAAAAATATTTTTAGTGTGTCTATGTGGAACATGACGCGATACACCTGTTTCAATAATAATTAAGTATGTTGCTAAACTTCCGCTGTTATCATAACGTGTATTTATACCTACATAACTCTTCAGGAACTATTTTAAATATCAATTCATAATTCTACCGAAATAAATGGCAAATCACTGGAATAACAACCCTATATAACAGCCCGTAAATCTCCTTTGGCGTACGAGTGAGACCCACTCATATAGACCATCAAAATAAACGGTCATGGGGAAAATTTCTCGTAATCACAATGCTCGGTGGGCAGATTGATGGTGAAAATATAATGTGCTGTGTCAGCAGTTAAGTGGAAGCTTCTAACGTGAATTGAACATGATTTTAATAAAAGTGGTGATTTATACGATTAAACAAAACCTATAACACATTATCTGCGGATTTTCATTGCTACACGAGCTATTGAACTTTACTCGGTAGTTCTAGTCATCAAATTGAACACTAGGTTAATAATACTGCAATGCCTAGTAGAACTTAGTGTACTAAATAACATAACGCTGACTTTGTCTACAGGTCAATGTACTCAAATTAGTTGCTGACCAGCTATACAAAATACTCATGTTAGCTACGATAAGAGATTTCAGACGTGATAATGTCCCATTTCGCGACATCGATAAAAACTTTAAACGATGGTTGATTGTGCTAAATCTGTAATTGATTGACTTGTAAGTTTACCAAACAAAAACATTCAGATTCATTCAAATTCCCGCATAATATAAATGTATGATTACATACATGCCATTATACTGTGATATTGCTAAACATTGATTATGATGATGCTATTTGGCAATTTAAAAATATCCTTTTATTTTCTTGCACCGGAAAACAGAATTACACTTACTATTGTTAATTAAAAACAATGATGACAGTTGCTCATTCTTGCTAACCAAGTACGTTGCGCGACTCATCTAAACGTGATGAAATGTAATTAGCAAAAATTAAATGAAATATTGTCACGGACACAACGATACTACCAGTAATAAGGATGTGGTTGCTGTTTAATTATTATCGATACCAACGTAATTACACAATTAAAATTATCAAATTTTTTGCTATAAGTATAAGATATCACAAGGAAAATGTTATCATTTGTTATAGTATTTCCTAGTGTAAAACAAATTTCCTTAAAATTGGAAAACGTGTAATTTATGGTTTAAAAAAATACTCAACTTATCGAGTCATACAAATTAAGTCATCAGTGTTAGGAGGTTACACCGATACGATAACTTGGCTCTTGTATATTTCGTATCATTCGAGAAAATTGACGTCATTATGCACGTTTTAATCGCACGCTTATCGGTTGCCTGTATTCATTTTCCATGCACGCGAATAACTAATAAATGTTAAATCACAATGCAGTGTACCTAGAGGGAATGTACTACTAACAAAAACTTGTTAACTCAAGGTACTTAGGGTTGCCGAATGTCGAAGGCTCGAAGCCAAGCGTAAGCGTCATCATGGAACCACTTAATTCGTAAAGTTGGTAGGCGGCAGTTCGTTAGGCATTTCCGCGTTCGTCAGCCTTCTGGCGGTGCGGCACACGCCAGCAAGGCCGTGTGAACCTCTTTGTCTATTTTTCGACGTGAGTCTCAAAAGTAATTTGCGGTTATTCACATATGTATCACGTCTTCTTGCAAGCACGCAACCTGATCTTTGAATTAGTCTGAGAATTTTTAAGCCATTTACTTTAATAAAACTTCAATAGTTTATATTTTGTAAATATTCTTATAGTTCCTGATCATGATTATCATTTGCGTCATACTGATTTTCCCTTAAGAATTGTTCCCATGGAAAACCACTGGGCAGAACCTCGGCACGACTAATTCTTAGAAATTTCTGATTACTAAACCTATTGAACAAAGCATAGAATCAAGCAATTGTTCAACACAAGCAGTAAACTTGACTATTCTCAGAAAACCTGGGCAGAGGTGTACAGACTGTGGTTCTGACAGGTCGCCTTCCAAATTCTTGAAAACATCGGTTTCTTTTTACATTACAAATTAAAGCTCATTACTTTTTGCTCCTGCCTTTTTTAAATGCTAAAATCTACGCTTTGTTAGGAATAAAATAATAGAGAACGAAACCAGTTTTACCTTTCTGTGTAAACTTGATACTGCTCATTAATGTCACAACATATCAAAATCTGTAGTAATAAAAATTTGATTACCAAAAGTCAATAGTTATCATACCCACTGGATTTTAACGTCCATTCCGATGTCACAGTTATTCTAAGTTGAAATTAACTTTTGTAACGCAATGCAAAGTCGGCTTTAAACTCATTGGCCATCGTCAATGTTCACTCTTCCGTAAACTGACTGTCTTTGTTGTTGCAGCATCAGTTTTCTCAACTGTGTACAAGTAAGCATTCAGTCGGACAACACGTTCTAAACAGACATTGTGCAACGTCCACCGACGATGCATTTGTTCTCGTCCAGCTCAGTTCAATGGCGTTGCACTAACTTATATTTGTTTCAATATCCATTGCCGCAAACAAAAGGAAAATTTATTTGATTAGCCTCTGTCTTCCACAATTATTGTAATTGTAAGAGTTGCAGTAATAATAACAAGAACATGGACATACTTATTACGTAGATAAAGTTGGTAATCAAATCATTGTTTTATTGTGTTACTTTATATGTACACAAAAAGAGAACAGTCTATCGTCATAACTTTGTTTTTCAATTCAAAATACCTAACATTTGACTGACGAAAATTACTGGAGTATTTTGAATACTTTACTAACTTGTTGCTTTAGATCGTTCACTAATATGTTTAACAAATGATCGAATCGAATTTGTAATGTGTTTATGATTGATTCGGTCGTTATGTTTATCTCAAGGAAGTTGTTGTTGCAATTGTAATGTTGGAACTAACTAACTATCATAAATTATAGCTACTTCTATTTGCTTTTATTATTGTGTACACAGTCATACTTAATAATAACTATAATTAGTTGTTCTTACAAAGTAGATTTTCTTAAATGATTGTTTCAGTTATTTCCCCATAACCCATAACACCCGTGAATGCAGTAGTAGTAGGTTAACCGGACGCGTCGCGCCCCCTCGTGCGTTGAACTGCCGGTTATATTTAACTGCTACAACACGTGTGCACGGGCAACATGACACACAGTGCTCTCCAACTAAGACACTGTTTTAACTCACTCAAATATTCATATTTCGCGCATCTAATACGCTCCGAGTCTTTCTCATCTCCAGTTTACATACGACACCGTATATGTAGACTACTTGAACGTTCAGCTTCAAGAAACCATTCACTAGCTCATACTTTGTAAACTGCAAAGAACTTTATAGAACCCTCTTAAATTATGGTACAGGAAACGATGCTTTTAAAATTTGCATTCTTTGGAAGGCTTTAGCCGTCGTTCAGTCGCCGAAAGTGCATTGTAGGCCCGCCATAAAAGTTTGCCTTTCATTGAGGAACACTGTATGAAGGTGAAGGCGTTTGCTAGTACTGGGGATTGTCAATGGAGTTCAATCAACCCGTGCACCGCCCACCCAGCCCGTCATTGTGACGTGCACTGTTCCAGACTATTGTCACTTCCTAAGTGACGGTAGGTTCTGTATATCTTTTAAAACGATGTGTGCATTTTTTACTAATATTTTCTTCAGGTTTTTGAACGAACCTGCTTTCATGTATATCTTTTTTACTTAACCGAAATAAAACATATGTTTGTATGTCACTTTTCAGTCCGTTCAATATTTGTAGACTTGGGTCTACAACCTTTAAAAGTTTCCATTACTTTCCGCAACAAAATAATGCAGTTTACAAGAAACCTTAAGTTACATAGGTATTTGCATTTAGTCCATGAACACAAAAAGCTTGCCAAGCTAAGTTACAAACTCTAAACCTGGAAAGTACTTAAAACTAAAGTAAATTGCATAAATAACATTGCATTACATACAAGGTGTGAATACACGGAGTGACTAAAGTAAAGTAGGACTATCGATTTGATCAATACAGTCCTATAACTATGCAACTCTAAACTGCCTAAGTGCCTACACTACACCCATCATTTAATAGCAGAAGCTCAACATGCACTTTAATTCTACTCAAAATGGGATTCTACTCATCAACAAACAACATAACATGATGTTCGAAACTTTTCCTGTAAATTAGTTAGCAAGCAAAATTGTTAACTTTCTGTAGTACTAGGCAGTCAGCATGTAATTGTTTTCGTTGCTGCTGTTAAATTGCGAGTTGTATTACCATTAAAACCATTCGCCTGCATCGCAAAAAAAAATAAGCACACGAATTTAGAGAAGAGGCCGCGTGGTGCGAACTCGTCGCAGCCGAGGCGTATTGATCGGTGTGCGCGCGCAGCGTCTGCCCAAGTGTACACAGACGGTCGGTGAAGCGTTTCGTCGTCGTTCTACGACAGCTTCACTCACACTCAACACTTAGGTCCTCCAGAATGTCATAAGCCATCCACTTCTTCTATAATATTTTCCAATATTTCATATTTCCTTTGAAAACACACTTTCAACCAATTGCAGAGCCGCCATTCTTTCAGTAATAACTATAAATGTTCCCAATTTTGATAATTACTGGTAATTGACACCTGAAGCAACCCATTGAAATAAACCCGAACCATGTCCTGTGTAGTACGCACCGCTAAGCATAAGTAGTTTGTGGCGTGTAATGGAGGCGATCAGCTGTGTGGATCGTTGCCGCACTCCCCCCGCTCGCAATCCCCGCCGCTTATCTGACATCCTCCCGCGTGATAAATAGTCCCGTTGTATCTTCACCCTCACCGCAAGGACACAGAAATCTATCGACTAGAAAGACACTGAATTACATGCACACAATTGTCACCCCTATAAAATCAATTAGATATAACTTTAGCGAGACTAATCGTGGTAATGGGCAAAAAATTTGAAAGATATCTAAGGAAATTCTACTGGCTTTTTTGTTTGAGAAGGCTTTCAAATTTTAATTTTGTTAATGGCGAAACTGCGTTGATTAAACCCGACGATTAAACCATCTTTAACACGAGACCAAAGATCAAAACCTTCCTTAACCCGCTGGGACTAAAGATATCGAATTGCCAAAATAGCTTCGTCGACGCTACGGCACCCTCTGAAGTCGGTTAAATTAAGGTTTTGAGGGAAACGAAATGCGCTAACTACAAGGTTCCCGTTTTGTGATTAATATTCTCTTAGAAGAAGAATTTGCATTTTCCCAGTTATTTATTTATTTATAATGAAGTTGAATAATTCACTTTATTGATATAGTTAGTATCTGTTACTTGGTAACGTAGGTGTTACTGAGTTATTGAAATATTCCAACATTTATTGTTTGTTTCCTTTCATTATCTGGTCATATTGGCTGGCAGTGGTAGGTAGTCCATTAATTTTAACACATTTTATTTTATCACAAATTCAGTAGTAAATATCGTCAGCTACGAGTTATAATTCACTGCAGTTAATCGATGTGACGACAATAACCGTATTATGACCCTATCATTTGTAATGAAGAGGACGTATTGTGTGCAGGGCAGGCAGCCTGCGCCAACCACAATCAAACATATTAAAGTCGTACGTAGATACGTACTCATATCTCAGTAATGCGAATGACGCCCATATGTTAGCGTGATGTTAATGGCCACAATGAACACACCGAGGTGGACGTTCGATATCATACGTAATATTTCCAGTGACCCTCAAACGTACACTTGACTGCTAACCTTGCTCCATTCGCTGGCGGCAAACGTTACCGACTATTACTTTACCGCCTCATCTACTCGTTAGTCACTCGCGAGGTCGACGCTGCAGGTTTGGTTCTCCATTCGTAATTCACATACAACTATTAGTGGACGTTTCGCAACATTGACGTAAGCCAAGGAATTATCACAACATCTATCGTGGCGTGGCTAAGGTTTATTTGGTGCTTGTGCTTAGCGATGTTTATACATAAGCCAACGCTGTTGGTGTTTTAACCAACTTTATACTATCGTAAAATTATGAATTTACGATAAATAAGCTTCTGTGTCGTTAAGTACGAGGCAAAGCGGTTCTAGAACTTGACCTCCTTAACGAAACACGTTTGGGATTTTAGCATTATTTATGCAATTATTGCGATGTTATTTCTGTTTTTATGCATGAAGGTTATAATGCGTGAAGTCCTTGGCGGACCAGGCTGAATAACAACCGTCTATTACAAAAGTTACTGGTTATGATTAAACATTACGTCTAATGGCTTAACCGCAGTCGTAATCCTCACGGTTACGTTTAAATTTATTTTAAAGTGACGTAGAATCTAATATACGTCTTGATGTGAACTTACATTGAAGAGGCGACGTATGTCATGTCATCTTCGTCTCCGCGCGCCTTACTACACATTTATCGTAGACTGAACACAAAGCTCGTCTGCCAAGAGAACAGCTGCCTTATCACACTCTATTTACGATATGAAAACGTACAAAGAGATCAATCAAAATTATTTTCTTTAAAGGTTTATCAACCCTCTTATGGTACTTTACTTACTAAGGGTATGGAACAATACCTAACCTAAACTCATAATAAAACTACCATAATTTCGTTTTATTTACTATTCTAATTGTATATGAACCTTTCAATACCTACTTTGTATAATATTAAACTTATAAGACATGTGCCTAAACATTTTTAATTTTTTTGTTACAGGTAATTTTGAGGTTACTTTTAAGGATGAATATTGTTATGTAAGTATGGTAATGCTAAAAACAACGATCTAGTAAAATTTCGAACGAGTTTATTTGCTCCAATACCATTTATCAAAAATATACGCCTACCAGCTAGAAATAACTTAAAAGATAATAAAAAAAAAAAATACATGTCAAATATAATATTATCATACGACAACACGTGTCATTTTGAAGTCAAAAATTACAACATAATATTTATTTTATATGCGCCAAGTTCGTCCATAATGATTACGAAACTTTCAAGATAGAGATTCTATTATTCAAACACCGAAGACGGGCCAAGGTTTCCTTCAACATTAACTTTTATAGGTCTCATCTGTATATTCGATAGATAGAAACGTTTCTAATGAATGAAATAAATTAAGTTAATATAGTCTACAATCAAATGCTACATGACTATCTAAGAATTAGTCTCAAAACACGAGTTTGTAATGTAACAAAAATGCATCGTCAGAGAACGTGACAATAAGTGCAACGTCTGGTCTATCATCGGAACGGTGAATAACGGCCTTGCTCACTCCACGCATCACGAAGGCAAAGAAAAACTTGAACGTATAACGGAAATTTTGCACTGCATCTGCACTTTCTTGTACATTAACTAGGTACATATGAATATAATCTAAACGCACCTACACCACCACAAATGTACCAGAATACTACGTAAAATACAACTACACAAAATAAAATTATATCTAGTATTCTCCAAAATTTATTGGGGACAATATCAATTTCTTGAAACTTCAAATTGTTATCAGCCTAGTTCATAATTCAAGTACCCATTACCTTCACGTTCGTGCTGTCGTAATTGCTCTTGTGATACCTATTACTGATAAAATGTAACAAGTGGCCAATTTTCTTTATATCTTAACTGAAGAACCTCTAAAGTTTCTTTATTGTATGAGATAATATCAGTAACATAATTGCTAAAACGATTAACGACCAATTCTTTGACTGTGTTTAAAAATTTCAACATTTTTCCTAATTTAATTGAAGACTGCTCTGAAGCCCCCACACCGAAATTCGTGTCATTGTAGTTGATATGATGTAGCGTGTACGTTGTATATTGAGTACGTAAAGTAATAGCATTCTACACTATCGATACGGCAAACATCTAACGGACTGAGTTGCGTGGGGGAAATGGACCGAGAGCCTGTGCACGCGCACCGGTATAATAGATCGTCACCCGTCCCAGTTGGTTTCGGCGCGTTGCACCGAGCACGTGTATTTACAATATTTTGTGTTGCACTTTATATACTCACAAAAACAATATTAATAGTTATGTGTATATCGTTAAATACCGTTGTTAATCACTTTCTGATGTGACCACTCTTGGTGTTACCGATAATGGAATCGATACACACAGCACAGTGTTACCTTAGTTCTTCCACAGTATGTTGATCGTTGTGTACAGTTTAAAAAACAATTAGGTCTTATATGTTTTGCATTGCTTCGTGGCAGTATTTGTACGTAAGTAAAACTGTGTTCTTTTTATAATAAAAGTTAGAATTGCCAACGTTTTCTTAGGGCCACCGTATTTATAGCTAAACTTTCGTAACGGGAATAGTATAAAATTTTTGTATATAAATAGATGATCCTGAGATAGCAGTGGCACCCACTACTTTCCTTTTAGAAGGGACGCGCCGCATTAGTTAAAACAATCTCTCGGAATGTATTCCGTATCAATTGCTGGACCCTCCTAACTTTTATATCCACTTGCCGTATCGTACTTGCTCGAGCCGAGTTAAGAAGCTTCATTAAAACTTATTACGTATTAAATTATTCCCTGTAAGATTTATTCAAACGTTATAAGCCTAGTTGTGAGCCTTGAATGTATTTACGTGATTTCAAAAGTTTCACGTTCATTTCATTTTAATGTTTATTGTACGTAGGTAGTTGCGGCTCGCCTGTGGCTTTGCACGCACAGGCTCAATTCGTTTTTGTGACATTGCGGAGGAAGGTTATGTCAGGCTCACATTCAGACCTCACAAAATAATGACTGTTGTAAAATATCTAGTGGATTATTGAAGTAGATAAGTACAATGAAGTTCAAGGTAGTAATTAAGATTGACACTATGTTAACTCGGTTTAATAATGAAATTTTATATGACACATACCCAGTACTTTCGAGAACGTCATAAAATAACGAAACTTAATGAATAAAACCTTACTTGTGTTTGTGATTGTGAGATAAAACCTTCGGACTTTATCACGTCATTCCAATAATAAACATAATAATTGTTTACTACACAACCAGGACATAAGTGAACGTCAATAAATTAATTAGTAGTGTTGTGTATAAAAGATTAAAATAAATGTTTGTTTACCTTTTCACTCGAGCTCTTATGTTATAACGGTATATCAGTAGTACTCCGTTATCAATGAGCCGATGTCGTTTATAGTACTAATAACAAACGGTACAGCCAAGACATACGCACGAGCTGACCACTTCGCTTATCTCGTATCAGCGCGGATGTTATACGTCGGGTGACCGTACGACCCCAACCATCGCCTGCCCGTTGTGACGTTGTTTCTAATATTATCGAACTGTCCAACACACTTGGAAGACTTGTTCTTATTTAAACTGTTTTAATATTTCAATTTAGCATATTTTTATTAACATATCGGCAATGAAATTCTTGTTTAGCCACACGTTTTGAAAGTTGTCATTTAAATCTGACTGGCTTACCTAAATATCAATCAAACGTTTTGAAATCGAATAATTATTTTAGGTATTAGTATACCTTGTTATATTTAGTTTTATAGGTAAACGTAATAACGTACTATGCCGACGTATACAATGATTATCGTGGACCAAAATTTGCGTTTCAATACGAATGCCGTGTCGCGACCTAAACGTTGGTAACCGAAAGTGGAAAGCCTTGGTATTATCAAGTATGGAGGTAAGAGTACATGCTTATTGAACGACACTGCGCTAACCACTCGTTCTCTGCGAATTAAGCAAATATTTGTGTCAACATTAATTTTTTAAGTACCTACGAAGTTGACTAATTAAATCATACTCATCGCTTAATAAACAGGAAATACGTGTGATTATTGAGATAAAATCTACAAATTCATAATATTTTCTTACTAAACAGATTTTAGTACCGATAATGTTTGATTACGTTGTGGTTGCTTTGCAGTTTGCATCACAATGGTACCATCTATCGTGACATTGAGGCATGTAGATATTTTCAATGAAGTATTATTTTTCATTTAAATAAGACTTGATTTTTATCTTTTAAAGAAGCTACCTTCTGCCTCACCTTGTAGTGTCGAATGAACAAGGTTTTATGCATATTAAACATCACCTAAAACCGTGTATTCTCTGTGGCTACCAGCGAGCAAAGCATACAATATCGAGTAATGAGGCCACGTACGGCGTGACAAGAAACAAATATAGGGGGTGTGCTCACGGCACCAGAGAGATTTTGCACCACCTACGTGTATTATTCGACTGCTCTGTTTTCCCAAAGCGACGTTCTCTAGTAAACAAAGAGAAATATTTTCTTGTATTTTATTCGCGTCTACAAATCACCATTTGTGATAAAATAGCCGATGTTTTGTCAAATCTAACCTATTGCTATGTCACCCACGTATTGCTTGCTTGCTTTTACCTAACTGTTGGTAGTTAAACTAATCTGGGTTGTATCTTTGTACATGTTGTGAAATTCACGATGGTTATCTAAATAAGATTATTTAAATCTAAACATTTTTCCACGTACATTTTTATTCGTAAACTATTGTGTTATTTTCATAGATTAGTAAATGGGCTAGTTTCCTACTAGTCAAACTCTATACTTTTTTCGAAACGCTAAAAACGATATTTTCTATGAATTTTGGATGAAATTGGAGATCATCAAAACTATGAATAAATGTGTGATCCATGAATGTTTTATTGTATTGAAAAGACGAAAAATATTTTTTTGATTGAAGATACTACCCAATTGTTAATATTTTTCTTTTCACCCAATCTTTAATTAAGAGCACACTGAATTACTTGATTATCTGTATCATTAAAGTATCAGTATTACTACAAGGCTGCTGATATTCAATCTCGGCATCAAGGTAACAATACGACGTAACTGCAGACAGATAATAAATTATGCATGGCGCACAAAGAGTGCTTGTGTTTGGAATCCCAAGATACCATGCCTTGGATTAGCGTCAATCTGTTCCTCAACCTGAATCATTATGCAGTTAATTTTGTACGTCGTTAGCAGCAAGTTTTAATGTTTATACGGAATCCACGTTCGGAACTTAGAAACTATCTCTCATCGCCCCCTCTGCACCAACGTACCTAACTGTGCCGTTCCAACTCCAAGTTTTAGTAAACGGCTTTGCGTCTGTAACTTTAATCGATATCAAGCCAAACATTCAACAACTATTTGGTTTATTTATGACTATGTGTGGCTTTTACTTTAATGTTCGCGTTTACATAATGCATCTGAAACAAATACAATAAAAATAGAATAAGAAAGATTAAAAAGTTGTAAACGATGTATACATTATTAAATGAAGGGGTAGGGCCTTCGTAACTTAGAGACTTAACAGATCACGTGTTTGTTGCTTGGGAGCGTTTCAAATAGCTTCAAATGACGATAAAAATCTAGAATCAATCGGGATACACGTTCGTCGTCCAAACAAGCGTAGCTTCGTTAGAGCTCGGCTTTGGTAAATCCTCTATCGACAGATGTGAAATTCGTTTATAACCTCAGTGGAAATACTGGGTCTATTGTTACTCAACTTGACAGTAACAAACAAGCCCCAAATAACAGCACGACGCGACGCGACTTCATGTTCTGTTGTGTATTTTAACGATCAGTACCATTCGTCTCGAACCGTCCGTTTGACTGCTTTTAAAGTCAAAAATATTTTCAAGTCATCTAACTGAATAATATTAAACATGTTTGAAAAATATTTCGGATAATATAGCAGTAATAATTATGAAGATATGCTTATTACTCAACTGTAATGTGCGTGTGTAAACTACGATTAAAATAT
This sequence comes from Spodoptera frugiperda, assembly GCF_023101765.2. Taxonomy (NCBI): domain Eukaryota; kingdom Metazoa; phylum Arthropoda; class Insecta; order Lepidoptera; family Noctuidae; genus Spodoptera; species Spodoptera frugiperda. The sequence goes on from NC_064216.1 coordinate 7,584,196, forward strand.
ATGTACAAACATTTACAAATCACAACTAATGCTGAGGTGAGGACACGAGCGTGCGAATCTTGTCAACACTGTAAGTTTTTTGCGTTTTCGCGACGACCTTTGTTGCGTAAGACACATCTCTTCCTCTTCCTAGTTGTGGTGTTCGAGGCACAATGTCGCCCAACTTCCGGCGATCGACCATTTATTCGTCTCCGTCTAACAAAAACTTCACAACTGAAGTAAGCAAAGATACGCATTTACATTTAAGAAAAGGAAATCACAAAACATAATACTATATTAACTTGTCAACTACAAAGTGAATTATTTTATCAATGACTACAACGCCATTAATACTAATGAACATAAAATTTATTAGTAATAGTTCTAACCTGAATTCTAAATTGTGATAAAGCACATTTGTTGGAAATATTTATGCTTTATGTCAATTTTAATAAAACTACTTAATCACGTTTTACTTTTATAACGTGACCCTAGATAAATCGTAGTCATGTTAACAAAGATCTAAATGAAAAACAAATAATGTCGTAACAAATCTAAATTGCACGAAGTTGAAACCAAGAGGAAAATGTGACAAAAAACGGTAAGGAAAGTGTAATATTCAGAGATAAATAAAGGAATCCGCTTGCTTTTGACAAAGTAAGCCGTGGAAATAAACCATGATTGTTGGCTGAAATCCTGCTTAACATGAAACCGCGTCCTTCGATACTTGTCAGAACACAATTAATTATCTGATTATTATCAGAATTATCTACTATTTCAGTTTTTGCCGCTGCAACAGTATCAATTTGAAAATATATTTATATAACCTAACAAACTTTGAGAAATTATTATGTCGTTACGACTTTTTAATAACAATGAAACATGCAGTTTTAGCAGCAGTCAGAGGATTTATTGCGAGGGTGGATGCGTATAAATAGCAAAAGAGAGGCGGAACCGAAAATTTATAATATCTTTTTTATCTAGCAGGAATTCTGAAACGGTAGCGGGCTTTCATTTCGCTGAAAAGCGCAATTTTCTCCATTCACTATGGCCGCCTAGTGAAATCGTTATCGTCTGTTCGTTGCGGCGGCGCCCATTTCCTAATGGCGGCTTCGCGTGCATTTAGCTTTTTTATTACGTACCTAACCTGCTATGTACGTGGTGCATACCATGAACCTTTATGTTCCTAACATACGGACTTGAAGTAAATGTCTACTAGCTACATATTTTTTCTATTTTTAAGTTGCTACTTTCTAACGCATTCACATGAAAAGCACACTCCAGACAACAGCATCCAACTTCCAAATGTTGAAATGAGCACTGCGGTCATAGTAGTGTTGCCGTAAATTATATCTATAACTATCACTTTATTGTGTTGGTCGCATTGAGTATATTTTCGATATCCATAAATATCAAAGCCACGATAGGCTATCGATTCGGATTTTATGATATTCGTTGTGGGTAATGTTGGGCGGTCGACGTTTTCGCAATGGTCGAATTGCTGCGACACATCCCCATATCTGTATTTTTTGAATGCGTTATGAGTATAACTTCCGATCTCGTTACTAGCGCGGTAATTATTGTGTCATCTTACTACTTAATAGGTATATTTTTCATAGCAAACCATTAGCTTTATTTCAACTTTAAATTGTAACTTTGATTCGTTGGTTCAGCAAGGTATCTATATATTAATACGTGATGCAAAAACATTGGACCGCTATTCACGAAAATTGCGCGGACGTAGGAGCATAAAATTTGGTACACTTATAGTTTATGTGTAGGAGAAGTGCATAACGCTAATATTTTTCAAAAATAATGCTTATAAAGTACATTAAATCAATAAATAAAACATTACACACACATGCATAGTATCTGATCGTATTTGACAAAACGTCAAAATCGATAGACATTGCGATGATATTGACGTCTCATATGAATAGAGTTTTATAAAAGAGTTTGTTTGAGTTTGAGTTAAATAAAAATTATCCTTGAACGTATGTTAAGTGGTATTGTAAATTAAATCGTATATGGTTGAATTTCAACCACTAGGCGACCACTAGTTTACATGAAATTCTGCATTTATTAAAAACCAGGTTTAACATAATGAAAACATTACGAAAAATTTCCTCATTTTCTTTTTAACTGTGGATTCGTTGTCTACGCGCCTCCTCTCAGTTTCTGACTTTTATACAATAAACTAAATTACGCTCAGAACAACGGGGAGCGAGGCAACAATGATATTTCGGTAGTGATGAAAAAACAAGAGGGTCGTTTCAGGATTCCGGTGGGAATTCACATCCCGTTTTGTAGCCGAGCCGCGGAAACAACCCAAGCACCAGAGAAACACTCTGAAATTCACGGCGCTTTACATTATATGCTATTTATCTTGTCATAGTACCTACCTAAACAAAAGCTCATTAATTTTGTGTTATATATCCACTTGTCACCTTTTCATTTAGTAGGGAACTTAGTCTGATAATAATTGTACCTATATTATTATACTTTCCACAATAATTTTATAAATATCGTTTAGTGGGTGTTACTGTACTAACTGGCACACACATTATTCTTGAATACTGTATATATTTTTTGACTTTCAATGTATGCGATTTCGTTGTTTATATGACTTAATATAATATAAAAAATAAATATCAGACGTATCTTCTTATATTACTTATCGTCTTATCTTCCTTTGGGCACTTGTTCAGCAAGACTGCAGAAAGTTCGTTCCGGGGGTGTGAAAGACTATTTTTAAGCGTATGAAAGTATTTAATATATTATATGCACTTCTGTCTGCCTTCTGGGAAGTAACAAAACATTAAGTTATGAAATCCTTCTATTTCTAGTTGAGTATACTCAATTGTGACGTCAAATGCTAAAGATATTATCGTCACCTTCGCATAAACAATCCATTATTGTATCTATTGTAGTTTCATGAATGACCCATTTCGTCATTTCCTGCAGTGTCTTAGATACTTCGTACTTACTTCTTAGATACTTCTATGATATTATTATTATTACTAGTGGTCGCCTAGTGGTCGAAATTCGACCATTTACGATTTCATCGTAAACGTCTTTTCATATGAGACGTGAAAATATCATCGCAATGTCTGTCAATTTTGACGTTTTGTCAAATACGATCAGATACTATGCATGTGTGTGTAATGTTTTATTTATTGATTTAATGTACTTTATAAGCATTATTATTGAAAAATATTAGCGTTCTGTACTTCTCCTACACATAAACTATATGTGTACCAAATTTTATGCTCCTACGTCCGCGCAACTTTCGTAAAAAGGTATATGAAGTTTTTGCATCACGTATTAATATATAGATAACTTTTGGTAAATACGCTATATTATTTTTAGTTCGGACATACTAAAAGTAGCTAAGTGTACTGTTTAGTGCAAACGTAAATCAATTATTAATAGATCGCGATTATTTTCGTCTTTATCTACGTACGGTCAGGGTCAGAAATTCAGTAAGAGTGCAATTGCAGTACAGCTTAACGTTTTTAAAATACTCGTCATCGTGTTTTAGTACACATGAATACATACTAGTGTATCGTCTATTTCTTTAAAAACATCAAGCTATCACACGGAGTAATTAAATAACACCTGTCATCTACATCATCATCAGCCTAAAGACGTTCACCGAACAGGGTCTTCAACGGGATCACTTACCAAAACAAATTAATACAGTTTCAACTAAAATATCGAAAATAAAGTATGATCAACCTATACATACGATATTATTACGTTCTATTTCTAAAAAAAGAACACAAACACAAAGCTTTAGTAATTCACTCTGAAATACTTGTTTAATATAACTTTTACATCTTAAATCCGATGAAAGTTCTAGTATTCCTAATAAGAAAATTAGTTCATTTCGCGCGAAATCATCGATCAGCATCGGCCCTTAGTCTAAGTAGCTATTATAGTGTCATGGGACAAGATGAATAACCGACCGACAGACAGGTGAAGGAACTTTGTGACGTCACGACCCATCGCAGGTGTGCCCTTCTGTTTCAAAACATGAGCAGGTAACACTCATCGACGACTCGTATTACTCTCTGCAAAGTACAAAACCTTTTCCAACTTTCATAATTCATGATCGTCTTTTGGTTGTATTTAAAAGACCATTATTATAATGTCCCTAATGGGATCCAGCTTTTCTTTGCTGGCACTAATGCGAGTTGTGAACAGTTCTTTTGTCCAGACAAAGGGAAAAGCTATTTGCATATTCTCGCCTGTTTAAAACTCCAGCCTTACACGCTTAACGGTGCAATCAAGTTTGTTAATTAAAGTAAAAATCTTGTATTTGTAAAGTACATTAGGTATTTTGTGTTTGTCTAAAACTATTTAGTACTCATTAATTAAAATTGAAACACTGGACCTCCGGGCATGCCCGTTAAAGGGTCATCGGGAAACCTACATATCATCCGGTTAATTGTTGTTGCACGAGTGCTGGTGAAAGTTGGCCAAGACTTCAAAAATGACTCATATTTGAACGAACAATAATTCACATGTAAATTAGGACGAAACCATAATTTTAACTTAACACTTGGTTTCTCTTCTAAATGAATGAACGATCGTCAAAAACGTTTTCAAATGAAGTGCACGTGTCACTATTATACAAGATAAGTTGTACCAAGTTAGACTTTTCACCGGTACCGTGGGCGTGGGTTATTACTTTTTCAAATTTAAAATTTAACTTTTTCATTTGATGTTTACTCAAATTCAAACCCACAACAATAACCTGTGGATCACATAAAAAATGTTCCGAGACGATTCCTAACCCGTGTCGCGACGCGTTGTTCAGCTACTGCACGGTGCAGTTAAATGATCACCGATTGCATTGGCCGTGCATTGCAGACTTCGTATTTAAAGTAACAGCTGTTTTATGTGATTCATATATCTATATATCTATATTTTCTTTATATATATATATGTGAATTCCTGTTCGATAGTCTCGCTAAAGTTCGAGAACGACCGTACGGATTTTTGTCTTGAATTATCTACTATGGTGAAAGTCCGGGGTAGTTTAACAGCCAGTAGATAAGTATGATAAAAAAGTACTATGAATCTAAAAATATCTATTGAGATAGTATGTAGTCTATAGGGTCAGCACTAGTTACATAACTTATTTACTACACAAGTAAAGTAAGTGATTTCGTAATTTTAAGTGTAGTGTCTACAATAAGGGGCGTATTTTTTCTTTCACCACTGTTTTATTAACCCACTAATATTTTGTTTGCAAATTAAAAGTAGGTAATGGTGTTTAACATTTGATTGGACATTTCATTTAATTGCATTTATAGTGCAATATAGTGGTTTCTGTCGAATTGGTTTAAAAGGGACTAAGTCCTGGCGGGCGACAGGGTCCCCAGCTTAGGAGAGTGGTTGTCCCCCGTCAGTGGCCTGTAGGTACCTATACCTGCGCATACGCCGCGATGCGCACCTCCGCTTCACCGCGCCGCGGAAACGGCAGGTAACTCGCGGCAACCGAACGTGGTTCAGTGCGCGCGTTCTCTCGCCGCCGCTGGTAGTGTTTGTGGTGCGCGGACGCTTTCGTGCCGTTCGCAACTATGGTTTCTACATGTCGTTGGTGAAGTGATTTAAGAAGTGAACCTGTGAATAAACGAAATGTCCTGTGACAGGAGAACAAGGGCCGCGCGTTTCCTCGAGCTGCGGTGAGTTCGCAATGTCGTACCACGCTTCCCGTCACGACCGATCCACCGATCCTTTGTTGAAGTTGAATCCTCCGAGTGACGTGTGTCCGTCTCTTTTCAACGCGTTCTACCTGTCGAGTCGGATGGTTTTTATAAGTGTTTGTGTTTTATCTCAGGTGTTTTTCTTCCTATAAGAACGGCATGCCATTCACAAAGCCAAGTTCAGTGTTGTAACATTTAAAGCGAAATCGTTGCTGAAATGTATGAAATTGGTGCCATTGGGATTTTTTGCCATTATATTTTTGCAATAAAACATGGTAACGCCAAAATTTCAAGTACAAAGTCATTAGTGTTGTGATGTGACCTTGACTACTACGCTGCGAAACCAGTGACCCGGCGGCGATGTTTCAGAAATTGGCGGTCACGATTTTCTTCCGTAACCAAGACTCCTATGTTTTGACAGTTTTCTTATCAGCTAACATTAACCAAAAAAGGTAAACGTTCTACGTTACATGATTATGTGTTGCTTAAGCGTATTCTATCTATGTGAAAGTTATTAAGAAACCTTTATGGTTTACAGACCTATTTTGAGCTATTGCACTAACGTCGCTTACAGTTCCAACATTACATTAGTGTCGGTTGCGAGAGCACCTCATTTCTGGTGGAATGCAAGCGGTAGGGCAAGAGTGGCTCGGCCCAGGCGCAGATGTGGGGCGCGGGCGCACTCCCCGCCTCGCCTCCCGGCCTTGAAAGGCTCTTGACCAGGCCAGCGCCGCCGATGTCGTATTTATTGCAACCTCCACGATCCGTACCGACGAGGTTATTGACGCCTCGCGGCGTGATGCCTTCACCTAACTACTATTCTTTATCATGGGAAAACTAGCAATGCTGATTAAAGACAACCTAGCGCTCGCCTTCTCCTTGTAGCGATTGTTCTCACGTCGATCTTATTATAATGAATAACTACAATAGTTATTACGTCATTTTCTAAGCGAGTTTCCGCCTTTAAAGTTTGGTAGTTAACGACATGAGTCACGCAACTGACACGCTTCATAATAAATCTGCAGCACACAATGTATTGTATGAGCAAACAAATACCTATAAGATTTAGGTGCATTGTCCTTCTCTTGGTCAAAGATATGTATACATCACAGTTCTTCATGTGGTACTCTGGACGCAAAAGAGTAAAGTGACTTGTATTGTCGTATAATATTTATAAATACTGGTTTGAGCAGTCACGGGGAACGATGTTCAGTAAGCCCTAAGTGAAGGACGCTTGCCTAGTCTTTTGCTCTTTGTGTGTGGTTGCGTCTCATTAACAAAGAGGTAAAATAAAATCACATATAACTGTGATTTTCATATTTTTTTATATTAAGGATATTGTCGAAAATGTTATTGGAATATTTATCTTGTGTACAACGAATTCGACGCATAATTTCACCTTAATAATATGCCAAAATATATTTTAATACTTAGCTCTAATGAGTTCAATCAGCTGCTCGCACCATATGGCGCCGAGATCCACACTTCATAAAGTGAATGAGGCCGACGCATATGTTGCCGCTTTCACTCCCAACATCACAATCGATATTACGTATAGCTTCGTGCGTAGTCGCGAAACAAACTGATGACAGATTTGTATTCTTTACTTCACTAAAACACCCGCAAAAAGTTCGCATTTGTGATATAAACCTACAAGAGGTCGATTTAGATTACTCCTCAATGCTACATTTGTTTTCATCTTCTGGAGGTTCAGCTTGCGATCATCATGTTAGCCAAGTAAAAGTGTATAACAAACGAGCTATTTTTTATCTAAATGAAAATACAGTATAATAATATACCTAAGCGTGTCACCAGAATGACGTAGTTTAATTAGTACAATAATAAAGCTTAGCGTACGGACGCGTGGCTGGCAAGGCAGGAGGGTAGTTTTTGCCGACAGCAGCTGGTAACCCCAGCAGTGACTCACGTCCTGTGTGCCCCACTGCGAGTCGGGGTGCGTGTCGTTGACCCCACTCGCAGCCCCATGCAACACACATACGCACGCCACACAATTTATCCATAGCCTTTTGTGCTCTCTATTATTTATAACGTTTTAGCTCATACTGTATATCCCTATGCTTTTTTAGTTTGCACGCTGCCGGTTTATCCATTTTGCATGGACAAGTGATTGTCATTCGATTTGGTACACACGTTCAATTCTATTCACTACAGTAGGAATTATACATACACATGTCCGGGATCAAACCCTTCTTTTTTCTATAAAAACAATGCAATTATTATTATTACTAGAAACATTTTCATTTTACATGTTGAGACATGTTGAGATTTGAAAACATTAAAATTTGTTGATTTTTATTACATTTCTTAGAGTGTATTTTTTATAAATATGTACAGCATAAATAATTTTTTTAGCGACTGAACTAAACTGCCTAAATTAACTTTACAACACAACTCAGATAATTATATTTGTTAACATACTGTACTTAAATAAGTGTTAACGTCACAAATAGATAAATCATACCTATTTTATTGTAAATAAATGTAGAAAATATACCCATTTAATGAGTGATATTGAGGTTGAAGTATTTATTTTTAATAATGTCACAATAATTGTGTACATTATTGGTAGCATTGAAGTAGAAATGTATTGGTACTGACATTGAAGTTATGGTCGATACCCGCGAGGCGTTTGATCCGGCCACCACCGCGCCTCATACCGGTTTCCAGCAAGCCGAGACGGCATTGTTGATCCTTCCACAGAAAAACAAAATGAAACAATCTGTTTTTTGTTCCACGTTCCGAGGTGCTCGCTTGCTATCTTCACTTGTGTTACCATTTACGCCGCGATGCGCACCTCCGCTTCACCGCGCCGCGGAAACGGCAGGTAACTTCGCGGCAACCGAATTGCGAGCGTTCTCTAAACGGATTTGGTTTATAATGTCGTTGGTGAAGTGATTTAAGAAGTGAATTACGAAATGTCCTGTGACAGGAGAACAAGGGCCGCGCGTTTCCTTGCGGTGTAGTTCGCAACGTAAGTCACGGATGCCACCGATTAGTGTTGAACGTGAACGTGTGTCCGTCTCTTTTCAACTACCTGTCGAGTCGGATGGTTTTTATAAGTGTTTGTGTTTTATCTCAATAAGAACGGCATGCCATCACAAAGCCAAGTTCAGGTTGTCATTTAAACGAAATCGTTGCTGAAATGTATGAAACATTGGGATTTTTTGCCATTTGCCAAAATTTAGTACAAATCATTAGTGTTGTGATTGACCTTGACTACTACGCTGCGAAACCAGTGACCCGGCGGCGATGTTTCAGAAATTAGCGGTCACGACTTAACCAAGACTCCTATGTTTAACATTAACCAAAAAAGGACGTTCTACGTTACATGATTACTTAAGCGTATTCTATCTATGTGAAAGTTGTACCTATTTTGAGCTATTGCATTCGCTTACAGTTCCAACATTACATTATGTCGGTTGCGAGAGCACCTATTGGTGGAATGCAAGCTTTTTTGGTAGGGCAAGTTAGTGGCTCGGCCCAGGCGCAGATGTGGGGCGCGGGCGCACTCCCCGCCTCGCGTTTGAAAGGCTCTTGACCAGGCCAGCGCCGCCGATGTCGTATTTATTGCAACCTCCACGATCCGTACCGACGAGGTTATGACGCCTCGCGGCGTGATGCCTTACCTAACTACTACTTTATCATGGGAAAACTAGCAATGCTGATTAAAACAGCCTAGCGCTCGCCTTCTCCTTGTAGCGATTGTTCTCACGTCGATCTTAATTGAATAACTACAATAGTTTTACATTTTCTAAGCGAGTTTCCGCCTTTAAAGTTTGGTAAAACAAAACTGACACGCTTCATAATAAATCTGCAGCACACAATGTATTGTATGAGCAAACAAATACCTATAAGATTTAATTGTCCTTCTCTGGTCAAAGATATTTACATCACAGTTCTTCATGTGGTTCTGGACAAAACGTAAAGTGACTTGTATTGTCGTATAATATTTATAAATACTGGTTTGAGCAGTGAACGATGTTCAGTCTAAGTGAAGGACTTGCTAGTCTTTTGCTCAGTTGCGTCTCATTAACGTAAAATCACTCTAACTGTGATAGTCATATTTTTTTATATTAAGGATATTGTCGAAAATGTTATTGGAATATTTATCTTGTGTACAACGAATTCGACGAAACCTTAAATATATTTTAATATAGCTCTAATGAGTTCAATCAGCTGCTCGCACCATATGGCGCCGAGATCCAACATAAAGTGAATGAGGCCGACGCATATGTTGCCGCTTTCACTCCCAACATTCGATATTACGTATAGCTTCGTGCGTTCGCGAAACAAACTGATGACAATTTGTATTCTTTACTTATGCAAAAAGTTCGCATTTGTGATATAAACCTACAAGAGGTCGATTTAGATTACTCCTCAAACATTTGTTTTCATCTTTGGAGGTTCATGCGATCATCATGTTTAGTGTATAACAAACCAGCTTTTTTTATCTAAATGAAAATACAGAAGTCACGAGAATGACGTAGTTTAATTAGTACCTTAGCGTACACGCGTGGCTGGCAAGGCAGGAGGGTAGTTTTTGCCGACAGCAGCTGGTAACCCCAGCAGTGACTCACGTCCTGTGTGCCCCACTGCGAGTCGGGGTGCGTGTCGTTGACCCCACTCGCAGCCCCATGCAACACACATACGCACGCCACACAATTTATCCATAGCCTTTTGTGCTCTCTATTATTTATAACGTTTTAGCTCATACTGTATATCCCTATGCTTTTTTAGTTTGCACGCTGCCGGTTTATCCATTTTGCATGGACAAGTGATTGTCATTCGATTTGGTACACACGTTCAATTCTATTCACTACAGTAGGAATTATACGTACACATGTCCGGGATCAAACCCTTCTTTTTTCTATAAAAACAATGCAATTATTATTATTACTAGAAACATTTTCATTTTACATGTTAAGATATGTTGAGATTTGAAAACATTAAAATTTGTTACTTTTTATTACATTTATTAGAGTGTAATTTTTATAAATTTGTACTGCATAAATATTTTTTAAGTAGGTGGATCCACAAATACACACGCTGAACTAAACTGCCTAAATTAACTTTACCACACAACTCAGATAATTATATTTGTTAACATACTGTACTTAAATATTAACGTCACAAATAGAAAAATCATACCTATTTTATTGTAAATAAATGTAGAAAATATACCCATTTAATGAGTGATATTGAGGTTGAAGTATTTATTTTTAATAATGTCACAATAATTGTGTACATTATTGGTAGCATTGAAGTAGAAATGTATTGGTACTGACATTGAAGTTATGGTCGATACCCGCGAGGCGTTTGATCCGGCCACCACCGCGCCTCATACCGGTTTCCAGCAAGCCGAGACGGCATTGTTGATCCTTCCACAGAAAAACAAAATGAAACAATCTGTTTTTTGTTCCACGTTCCGAGGTGCTCGCTTGCTATCTTCACTTGTGTTACCATTTCGTTCGAACTTTATTGCGAGTTAAACATTTTGCTTATAAGATTATGAATTTGTAGAACAAAGTTGGATGCCATTAGTGTTCACGGAAGCAACTGAATCCTCGTCATCAACTTGGGTCACGCTTCGTTGACGCGATTTGCTTAGCAAATAACGTTGTTTCCTGCTCACACCATATTTTAGTAGGAACTTCACGTGTTACTCCGACCTAGCAACAACCTCGGTGTAATCATATTCTTAGATCTATTTTATAATTTAAGTAGCTTTTTTGAAAAATGTTTTATTTAAGTATCTACTATTAAACAAAAAAAGTATCTATTACAAATCTAATTCTTACACTTTTTACAAAACCCTAATACAAAAGCGCTAACTCCCAAAAATAAAACTCTTCAATATTTAAACTGGCCACGTCGCTTTGAACATATCTAGACTTGCAACATTCCTCATAACGTACCTCTAAGTTAGTAACTTATATGGGAAAATATGACTTAGTTGAAATATGAAAATATAAAGTTAAATATCATAACAAAATTGTTAAATAATTACAATTGAAATGTATTATTATGAAACGTTACATGTAACCCGAAATCAACTTCATCCTTAATTATAAATAAAATATGATAGACGATAGATCCCGACATTTTCCAAAGAAGTTATTGCTAAGTCTCTCATTGGATTCCTCAGACACGGACTCATTCAGTGGTGCTAAAGGCATTTAAAAGCGGAGGGGTGCTTATCTGTGGAGGGCGGTCGCGTAGCGTAGGCGGGGTGTAGGGTGGCTTTGTTTCCGCGCCGGCCTTCCAGACCACTTAGAAGATTGCTCGGCTTTGTCTTCGCAAGATACTTCTTTATACTCCGGGTCTCGCCTTCAATTTGGGTTTTAGATTTATTTACACCAGCCCTTGTTTGGCTCGCACGATTGGACTGGAAATCGGAATCTTCTAGCGTTGTGATTTAACGTAATTGAGTGTTGCCATTCATTTTGCTCTCTGAGGGCAAGAAATTCTGAAGATTTAGAAAATATATAAAATATAGTTTCCACTTATTAGTGATATAATGCTCCTTATACTTACATAGGTGTAGTACATGCATAACTACGAGAAGACTATAAGTAATTTACATGACACGTTAGGGCCTACACATTTATAGAATGAAGGCCTAAGTTAAATTGTTTTTGCCTTCGTATTGTTAAACCATTGTGTTCTAACGTTGAGCTAATATCGAATGACCCAGATTCTCGTTTAATTATCCTCATGAACTAGCTTAATGTGGGGACTTTTAAAATACTTTTTATTTTCTTAATACTATCCCTTACTAAATGTGCGCTACTGAATTATTACCCAGATGAATTATTTGTTGACAAAACTTTAGATTGCACATTTATTTTAATTGCCTTATTAGGTTTTTTCTCCGTCATGTCTGTATAGGCCGGGTGCAGGTGTGGCAGCGAAAGCAGCGCTCCCTTGACACGCTACGGCGCGCGCGCATTGCAGTCAAGGCCCTCGACTGCTGCGCATGCGCTCGACCCGACAAAACGCACTCCCACTTAATGAACAAACAATATCAGCATCAATCACAACTCCCAATACCTAGATTTCAAAAGTCATTATAAACGCTATCAACCGCGTTGACAGAAAACAATTCGTATATTAACGATATTTTCTACTATATTCGGCAAATTTATGTATAACGGTGTGACGTATCTACAACTGGACTTCCCATATGCCCGTAGTATAACTATAATTAATTTACCTGTTTGTTATTGAGGTGACTAACACAAACGTCAATGGATAAAGCTATTGTTTAGGTTTGTGTTTCCTGTTGTTTCCGAAAAATATAAATTACAATAAAATAATAGACAGAATAATCTTTAGGTAATGTTTGACCATGGCACGATAGCTTCTTTGTAATATGGTGAAGCAAAGGCATCCTTGACACGAGGAGCGGCGCGGTGCACCGCAGCATGCACGCGTCGCGTCATATCGTTTCATTATGTAATCGTCACCCACCACTATCGTTATTCAACACCTCTTATATCATACAACTTGTCGACTAATGCACCGCGACGGCATATAAAGCCGGTCATACATAACCACACTCTTCATAGTGTAACGAAAACTTCGGCAGCAAAAGTACGCTCTAAAATACACATACAAAACTCCCTGAACTCGTACTATAGTTATAATTATTTATTTATTAACCCTCTAATATTATATTGACGCAAGTTCATGCATTGAAGATAAGTGCTGAAAATCAAAAATTTTTATATGGCCGACCCATAGACTGGCCGACCGGTAGACAAAATCGCTACATGACGAGTGCAATAAAACTATTCATTAAAGACAGACAGCATTATACAGGGCCTTTTAAATTCCTGTAAGCAGTTAATCTTCATCAACAGTGACACACACTAGGATTAAAGACTATCTAAAATTGTAGGATAAAAATAGACCAATGAAACTGTTTGAAAAAACTAGAATGAAAAAGTACTATTCGGGGCCAGGGAAACCGCTAAGTAGGTTTTTCCTTGACACAAGGCCCTGTTGCAACGTGGCAACCGATACAAGGTTGAAGCGACACGCCCTAGCAATTATTTAATTGTTATTTAAACCAGAGATAGTTTAGCAGATTAATGTCAAAACTAAAGACACGCAGACGAATAAACATAGAAAAAAAATCTAGATTTTAGGTTATCGCTAAAGTTTTTAGAGATGTCATTAAAATATTCAATCTCATAAAATTAGGGTCCCATAAAAGTATGTTATAAAAACAATTATTTTAATTATAGCAGAATATTCTTTGACTATTTCAACTGTTAATATCAATCCATGCATCCACACCGCAGTTACTTTTTGTAGATAAACGTTTCCAAGTCTTACTCAGCAACATCCGACAGCATTTTAGAAGGCCCATAAGTTACAGATAGTTACCTAATGTAACCGTGTTGCACTTTGTTGGTCCACAAAAGCAAACTGCTGTATGGATGTACGGATTGAGAAATAAACCAAAAGTAACATAATCGAAAAGTGCTCTTTACTGTTAAAATTAAAGTAATAAGCACATAAAGGCCAGGTTAAAAATTAAGCGCATACCTCCAGATGGCACGACATCGTTCGGTGACTCTTTCGTAAGATGACCCAAGAATCGAAATCGTCGCTTTCTACAACTGTCGAGAGAAATGTTAAAGTATGTTCACGCAGGCGAACCTTGATTTTTATTATAGAACACCTTTAAGGGGCAAGAAATAATTACATATTTAATTTTAAAATTCGCGATAAATGCGCTTCGCTGTAAAATACTAAGTGGGGTTGAAATACAATATCTTATTTACAATATCCTCTTCAATTCTCATTAAGCACTGTCTGGCATCGTATCGTTTTAAATTCGGTTAAATAATAAATGCACATGCTGTGATTCAATTAACAATTAATCCTCCCATTCCCGTTGGTTCTGAATTCAATTCAGTTTCGGAACAGCGTTTCAATTTCGCATGTAGATGACACTTTTGTTTGCGTTACAAATTAAAATGTCGGCAATCAGAGTTTTATTACACACTACTATCGATTGAATTTTGACTGAATTGCAAATAGTCGAATAACTACATAAAATGTAGTAGTAGTAGATATAAATAATGTATAAACTTGTGATTTTGTGATAAAATAGTTCTTTTAGTCAGGTTAGGTAGTAAAAAGACAAATCCGTAGATTGTCACACATAATTTATCAATTACATTAATCTTCATTTTCACACCACCTTTTCTGTAATTATAATTTAAACTTGAAAGATATTGTCACTTCTCCCAATACATTTAAATTTTTGCTACTATGCACTTTGCTATGTATGTAGTGATGGACAACCTCCAGTAGAACCTTCGCAATTATTATTATTCAAGCATGTACTTGTAAGGTTGTTGTAACTACATAATACCTTTTAATTACGTTTCGCTTCAATGATTTGTGTGCAGAGAATCCTTCGAACCTAACTGTTCGATAGTTAATGTCTAAAATAATAAAAATCGGCTTGTACAGTATGTTTATCCGAATCTACGTGCTTGATTTTGTTGAATAATGAACGTAGTTTTCCTAAGAAATAGCTGTACAAAATGTCGCTCTTTTTAAATTTTTAGTTACAAGTTTGTGATTATGCTCGGAATAAGGTTTAGGATTTCATATTTACATTAGTGACACAGCAGAGCGTACGTCACTCGGTTAGTTCATTGTTCGCGCACGTTGGCACACGCTAATGCTGTCGGCCTAGCAACGTTCTCTTCCAGTGTTCCATTCACCTCTCACCGAGCGTGAACGGTTTAGTTGCATGTGACCACCACACTCGACAGCGTCTATTTACGAACTTCAGAAATCTGAAGACTTGTAAATTTTGCCATAACTGTCATCCAGTACAGCGAGTTCCATTTTTCCCACGATAGCGACTGACATTCCAATTGTAGAGTGATATCACAGCTATTTCAGTAGTACATGATTTTATTTTCCGTGAGAATATGCATGGTCGCTAAATAATCTGTTCAATTTTTATTGCATTATCCTTATTTTTTGCAATTTAGATGTATGTAGTTTGTCAAAAATAGGTAATCGTTAACATTGGATTAGCAAACGCGTGGAGGAAGACGTCAGAGATCGGTTGATCACGTGTCCCCTCTGTTTGTTTACTGCCCGCCACGTGAACTCTCCAGATTATCTCGCTATCAGTCAAATATTAACAGATGCTACATTAAATACATACATACAAACATACGTAGCATTTGATTGATTTCAACAGCTGGTCACATTATGTTACAATAAGTTCTTCGTGATAATAATAACTGGGAAGGTAAAACGTTGTAATTTTGCAAGTCCAACCTAAGAGGTTACCGGGGCTCCGGCTCAAAGCAGTAGTAGGAACGGGGTGGTTTTTAGTCAGTAAGAGACTGACGCTCTTTCTCGCCTCACCCAGAGAGGGAGAGGGCACTGAATGATTTTCCCCCCTCAAAAAAAAAACTTCAATAATTAAAATAATTTGTGGGGTTCTTTCTTATAACTAATGGTTACTATAAATATCATTTCGTTTAAAAATATTTCTTGTCGTCATAATATAATATTTCAGTATTCTACCAACAGAGATTTTGGAACGTAGTAAAGAGGCGGTGCGACTGAGGGGACGCATTCACTGCCTTTCACTTCCCGCTTTTGTCAAGACACCGCTCTAAGCGACGGAAAGGCAGACGGCCTTGTAGCTTGCGTACCTTCTAGGCGTCCCTCTCATCCTACATAAATTGGACACTGAATCGCATGCCACGAGCCCTATAAAGAATGATCAATCAAACTACGGACAATCATATTTATAATAGAAGTTTACCGACGTTCCCTTAAAACTGAATAAAGAAATCACATAGGAAGCTAATGAATCTAAGCTATTGTTAAATAATTATGTAATATTGTTCTTAATACTTTTTAGTATCACTATTACATTAGGAGTGTCCTTCGATGATAGCACCCTTGATTATCAATGTATCACCCAATTTATTACAGGTGAATAGGCTTATCAAGCGCGCGTGACCATTTGCAATGTACCTAATAACATACCTAGCTAATATTTGGAAGTTATGTGCACATCGACAAACAAACTATGTGTATGTCAAGAAATAACTGAGCATGTAATTACATGACATCACGACAGAGGAAAAATAAACAGCAATTAAAATAAATCTATTAACAAGAAGCGATCATAGAACATTCGCATGTGTTGGAACGAGGTTCCATGGCCGTGTTAACCTTGGCTTTTGAGCGGTGACTTTCACGGTTAGACGGCCGGCGTTACATAAGATGCGCGGGTACTCCGCCGACGCCCGGCATCTGCTGTGACGACACCACCACTCACCGGTCACTTAGAAACCGGTTTCTTCGAACTTTGACAATACATTTGTATAGCCATCTATTATTGAACGTATCCGTCAGGAAGTGATTGTTGCGCAGCATATACAACAAGATTACCCTACAATATTCTTAGAGAGATCTTGTTCCATGCAAATGTCATTGCGTGCCTATTTGCATATTTTTAAATCTTATAATTGTTGCTTCAGGTACAAGAGCGGGGTGCGCTCAGTGAGGGGCGGGGGCGGGGGCGGCGGCGGCGCAGAGGAGGCGCGGCGCGGCGGCCTCAAGGCGCTGCCCAAGCGCGCCCGCACTCGCTGTAGGGGCATGAACATGGGGCAAAAGCTTTCCGGCGGAGTAAAGTCGGTGTCGCGCGAGTGCACGGCGCCCTTCAAGGTAGACTAATTTAATTCTTATATATTACTCTTCTACCAGTTATCCTTGCCTTAAATTTCTTTCAAATATCTGACCGATATCACCAGGCGCAGCTAAGCTTAATAATTATTCAACAGAACTTTACCGCCTACCCTTACTTAACTTAATATCTCATTTGTTATGTTGTCTAGGCGGTAGTTGCGCGCGAGCTGGCGCCCGAGCCGCCGCGACCCGCGCGTTTGGACGCGCTTCTCGACGCGCCGCCTGCGCACCCCGAGCTGCAGCTGAAACACGCGTGGAACCCAGACGACAGGTACGAATTCTATCACGGTATGAGCAAGTAAGGATTGACTACAATCCGCCGATGGAACTTATTGTATTTTGAAATTGATAATTTGACATTTTAAAACCAGTAAACCGCTTCTATTCTAACATCATCATTATTGTTTTTCAGATCACTAAATATATTTGTAAAAGAAGAGGATGCTTTAACGTTTCACCGACACCCAGTCGCCCAAAGTACGGACTGCATCAGAGGGCGGGTAGGTTACTCTCGGGGCTTGCACTGTTGGGAAGTAGTATGGCCGGCGCGGCAGCGAGGGACGCATGCGGTAGTAGGTGTGGCTACAGCGCATGCGCCATTACATTCTGTCGGCTACCAGAGTCTAGTAGGCGCTACGGACCAGAGTTGGGGCTGGGATTTGGGCAGAAATAAGGTATGTTGGTATAACCCATAGCCTATATGTTACGTTATGAAATGTCCAAGTAGACAGAAATGACAATGCCAGATCCATCTCTTAGGGTATTTAGTACAAACATTAAAATTGGTTTACGAGTATGTCGGTGCCAATTTGCTTTCTTGTGTTGCTTTATTAGTAATAACTAAAAATATAACTATTAACTAAATGTCTGAAACATTTTAATCATATTATAATCTTTATTATCGAGGATCGCGCGACGATCTCCAACCACCGTAAGTGCGGGTCTGCGGACGGTGAGCAAGGGTAGCTCACCGCCCGACTAGAACCCCATCCGCGCGCCTCAAAGAGCCATCAGACCACCACAGAAGGGGTCCAGTAGGGCTGATGCTTGATCCGGAGCTGCGGACTACCTAGCGGGTTTACCGAGGCTCCGGCTCGAAAAGCAGGAGTAGGAATGGATCATTGGATGATTTTCCCCCCCTCAAAAAAAAGCCGTTTTACCCACAGGTTACAATAAACTATTTCCGTCGGTCTTAAAAATTAGTTTCCACTAGTGCGGCTACGAGCCTTTAAATATAACTGTGGTGCTTTTAAGCGGCCACGTTTTACGGCAATTGTATTTTTAATCTAGGGCACGATCTGGCATTGTCATTTACGTTTAATCACCTTAATGATCATTGATTTTATAGCAACAATTCATTTGAATCTGTCATGTTTCAGATTTACCACAATGTAAAGGGCACGGTGGGTAGTGGTACGACGTATCCCGCGCTACTAAGGCCCGACGAGCAGTTCCTAGTCCCCGACAGACTGCTGGTAGTACTAGACATGGACGAGGGAACGTTGGCGTTCTGTGCAGACGGGCGATATCTAGGCGTCGCGGCGCGGGGGCTGCGTGGCAAGACGCTCTACCCCATCGTGTCCGCAGTGTGGGGACATGCTGAGATAACCATGAAGTACATCGGTGGACTAGATCGTGAGTGTACTATTACTTCGCCTCTTTATATCAAGGTCCCTAACGATAAACCAAGATGTTTTTAAATGTCTATCAACTATCTAAGTTCCTGACTAATAAAAATGAAAAAGATATGTGCATAAAAGAATTGACCTAATCTTAGATGTGGCCAGTTGGCCACAAACAAGTTTCTTCTTTCCAAAAATGGTTCTTAGACCGTCAAACACTGCGACTGTCGAGGACTGTTCTATCATGTCGCGGTGGAATTTGTTCCCTTAGCGTAGAACGCGTTAATAATAAGTGGTGACGTGTTACAGCGGAGCCGCTGCCGCTGATGGAGCTGTGCCGGCGCGTGATCCGGCAGCGCGTGGGGCGCGCGCGGCTGCGCGTGGTGGCGTCGCGGCTGGCGCTGCCGCCCGCGCTGACGGCCTACCTGCTGTACCGCGCGCCCTAGCCCCGCGCCCCGCCGCCCCCACCGTCGCCCGCCGCCCCCACCACACATTAGATTTTCCTTCTACGATGCTTCATGTACTTAACCCGACGACGTGGACTGCGACGGCGCCTCGAGTTCACACAGAGATCGCGACGTTTTACCGAGGGCAAGACGACATTATTGACGAGAGGAGATCGGCCGACTTTCCTATGAACTGTAGCACTAGGACGACGCCAGCAGGAACTGTGATTCGACCGATGTAGGAAGATTCCTAACCGATAGCTAGTCCTTGTCTGCCCGAGACCCGCCGCAGTAACTTTGTGACTTAATACTTTCTGGATGGCGGCAACTATGCCTTCCAAGCACACGAATACGAGGGGTCAATACAAACAAACATAGACAAAGATAACGTTGTAGCAAGTCAAGTCTGTAATTAAGAATAACCGATTTTGTCCGACATGAAGTGTAACACCATAAAAGCGATAAACCTTAGATGAACTCAGGAATCATTCTGACATATTAAAATTTAGTGACGTAGTGTCGCGGTGAGCGTCGAGTGTACAACAAACATTTCATACGTCTGTGCGGTTTGCGTTTATACAAGTAATCGTTTCTAACATAGAACTATTGAGTTCACGCAACTCGAGGCCGATCGCGATAGCGGCACTGAATACAAAAAATTATGTAATTTATCATAAGCACACAAAAAATCTGTAATGTTAGATTTAGTTAAAATTGTTTTGACACACCCTGCAGTTTTTTCAACACGAATACCCCTACTTTTATTTTAATGTTATCTGTGATAATTTTACTTTAATGACAAATTGAAATCAGCATACATTTCTCTGAATTCAATGCATTAATTATGCATTACTCTTTCACAAGTTGTATCCATTCGTTGTATGTGGACTTTGGAAACCTCAATTAGTAGTGGTGATGGGATGTGAGCTGTGACCCATTCTGTTCTGTGAAGTTTATGGTGAAAGACCATGGTACTATTCTGTTACCGACAAATATGGACAATTTATATACGATAGATATTTATAAGACAAATGTGGCATTAAATAATGCCAAAACCTGTGTTATTAACATTGTTCAACTCTTAATGCAAGCCACATGAATAAAGCCATATTGATCTCTTTTAAGTGCGTTCTCTGCCATGGATGGTGTAAATATTTGCTGTCCATAGCAGAGAATCGTATTTGACTTGTTATTAAATAATTTAGAATGAACAACTGCAAAATATAAAAGTAACTCACGAGCCTCGGCAATTACTAATAAACATGTTAGAGATGTCATTGTTGTCATAACAATAGCATTACTGCGGGCCGCAGTTCCACGCGGCCCGCGATAGGCCAGTGTATCGTTGGCAATCTATTTTATAGCTCATTAAGCGACTGGTTTACTTTAGTTTAATGTTTTAATTCCTATTGTAAAAAATGTGTGAGTGTGTATATATTATACGACGCATCGCAACCATAACTAATGTGTCAGATTTAGCTATAATATTTTGGAGCAATTTTATTTTATTTCATTTCTAGGTTATTTAGACTGCGTATATTGCGAATCGTGTCTCCACAATGTCTTCTTTTGCGACTATAGGACTTATAGATGTAATTCCATGAATTCAGGAAAATAGTATTTTTCAAAGCACTATTAACAAATTTGTCAGCCAATTTCGATCCAATTAGTTGTATTGTAACCTTTATAAAAGATGTGTAAGTACTTCCATTTTAATAAGAGTTTTTCATAAATGTAGATTGTATGGCAAGGTAGACATCCCAAGTGGAGCTCACTTGTAACAATGTTAATATTCACATTTTATCTCCCTAAATAATTATTGTACATTTTATGATAAAATTTATTCTTACGCAGCGTGTCAGTAAGCTGCACTTTAGTATTGATGGCAAGAGTTTTATGTGAATATTGACAAACTGAGAATGACTAAGATAAACTGCCAAATGCGAGGAGTGTGAATGAGCAAAGTTAGCAAAAAGATATGGAGTGCACCACGCCATATCGAACGCCAAATAATCAATTAGCAATTGCATCGAAAATCCAAATAAATATATCCAGATCGTTTATAATCGAATGGTTAATAAATCGAATGTTCTATATAATTGTAATTTATTCAAAATATCGAATGTTTGATCGATTGAGCGTTCAAATCAACGCAAGTTGATTTAAAGATATATAGATATTTAAAATAAATTTAATACATTTATGTAGAAATTTACTGATAAATCACAACTTAATCTTTTGTTGTTAATTATTGGATGTTTAAAAATGTTGTATCAATAGCAATTGCCTGGAGAAACTAATAAATCCATGTTATTATTATTATTTCTATCACTTTTCCCTTGCCTTTTAGTGGAGTATCAGTAAATTTGTATTGTTATATTTAAAGCATATTCGATAATGTTTCTCCAAAAACTTCTCCAGACACTTTTTTATATTTATTGTACAT
Organism: Spodoptera frugiperda; assembly: GCF_023101765.2. Taxonomy (NCBI): domain Eukaryota; kingdom Metazoa; phylum Arthropoda; class Insecta; order Lepidoptera; family Noctuidae; genus Spodoptera; species Spodoptera frugiperda. The sequence goes on from NC_064216.1 coordinate 7,606,169, forward strand.
AGTTCAGCCTTTTTGGCGTATATTATTTGCACATATTTGTTAGGTTTGCATTAAAAAAATAACTCTTTCTCTACTACGCATTAGTTATATCAATATAGAATATTGCATTATACACTCAACAGTAAAATATAATGTCTCATTTCATAACCATTCGATATTATAAATAATCTAGTTTTGAAAGTTCAATTTATAGTGTGACACTATCAATTAATCAATATTCCATTATGTGGCATTTGATATGGCATAGTACAACCGCAGAAATGAGAGCCAATGAGCGTGTCGTGTGGCGTGTTCGACGTGCTCGCGAATGTATAAGATACTTGCGTATGAGATATAATCATAATATAAATAAAATACACCAAGTTCGATGTATTGTTGACAGTCTTTTATAGTAAACCTCTCGAAAGGACCAACACTTTCCTATTTGAACACCCAATTTAATTGTTTTATGTGGATAATGTTATTGTTCTATCTCCCGCACTTCTGTCTACATCCTCAATATAAGGGGTTTACTGCAAAAGATGGTATGTATATTTACTAGCAACAAGTAACCACGTGAACTCTACGGATCGTCAAATTTAGTCCTGTATATATTAAAGATTATTATCATTTTGCGGTGTTTAATGACTTTATTGTAAGTGGAAATGCATTTTAGTTTTATAAGTTGTAGGCAATATTTTTAAAAGGTCATTTCTAATGGATAACTGCGATCTGCAGTCGAATCTCTTAGATACAATGATTAAAAAAAATAGGAAAAACGATTGGAATAATAAATATAGTTAAGAAAATAATAAATGATATAAATTAAACCTACTTTTTATTATTTCTTCATGCCCACTTCACCAAATATCACAATATTGAAACACATTGAAAGAGGTCGCAGAGGACGGACTGAATATAAATTATTTTTTCCGATAAATTCGTAAAATTATGACAACATCCGCTAGAAGAATTATATAATTCATTTGAAATTTCAGACATAACATAATTAAATTCCAAGTTTATATATTAAAAATATTACATACACCTAAAATACTGAGTAACATATTATCATATCTAATATCTAACTACATAAATTAAGACTTAATATTATGCATTTGCTGTGGATACATTCTCTTTACATGCTATGTCAAGACATTCTTAGTATTCTAAAGAACCCAATCGCTCTTGTAGGACTCAATACAGTAAATAACTGGTTGCTTAGGGTGCAGTACACCTTTGATATACAACTAGTACTAAGCACAATATGACTAATACTAATTGTACTACTGAATATTGAATACATCCACAGGAAATGCTATAAGAATGTTAAGTACCGGTTCAATCGCAGAGTGTGTGATGTTCAACAATAGTGTCGTCACTTATAATGATAGTGTTCTCCTCAGCGAAGTCCTGAGGCAGGTCTATTTGGGCGGTCAGTTCCTGCAGACCGCTTATCAATTCGTTTAGTGACGCCTAGAAAGAAGATGCAATAATTTTTAACACAATTATAATACATCTCCACTATATTTCGGAGATTTTATATTGATTAAGATGTCATAAATGGTATAGATAGGAGAGTATATAAAAAACGAAAATAAGTAACAATAAGATTTTCAATCTGAATATTAAATTACATGCCTCAGTTAAAAATAAACTATTGGAACTATTCAATACAATAAAATCCAAAAACACGCGTTCATTAATTAATTTGATGATATTCTTATAGTGGGCACAATCTGACGGTCAGACGTCAGTCTATGTACTGCTATAACCTATTATGAATATCCTGGAGTGTCTACGTAAAAAATGAAAATATCGAATTCACTTATTCGTTACTCATACACTACCATTAAGAATTGCATGCAATTTTATCTTCATATTATAGAAATGCATTTGAAATAGACGACTTATTTGGAGAATAGTATTCTAAAAGGCCGCCATTACAATTTAATTTCTTCAGGTTGGTTACCATGTGTTATCCGTTTTCAACACTACATATAGGGACTTAAATTTTTCAGATTTCCAGATTTACGAGTATTCATTTTGTACGAGATAACTTTATATCTTAGTATTTACGTCAAAAATATTTCTTGCAAAAGCAACAAATAGATAAACTTATGTTTAAATTTTGATTTTAATTAAAACATTTCCATACCTTTGTTTCCTTGAAATCCGCTATTTGATTGTCCATAGATGCATCTTCTCCCTCGAATGTTTCTGCTAACACCTTCAAGTGGTCGGGTAGCAGGGAAGTATCCAGCTCCCCATTTGATTCGTCACGGACGATCCTAAGGAAATAACGGAAATAGTTTTCAAATTGAAGTCAGCCGAATTAGAACACAGAGGGCTTGTTACGAGTTTGCTTTACGTTTAACGAGATCAAACCGAGAGTGCGTTCGGCGCCGAAATTGGCCGGTTGCAACAACCAATCAGAGCGCCGAACGCGCTCTCGCCTCGTACTAAGGGTACTGAACATTTACCCTATGTAAAGGGTTTTGGTGTCAAACGGTGTGGAGGATTAAGGGGAGGCCTTTGTCAAGTAGTGGACGTCTTCTGGCAGTCGATAACGACGATTCATGTATAAAATAAAATACTGACAGTCATCCAAGTATCCCATAAATCCAAACCTAATAAGGGGCTAGTAAAAATAAATAGTAGTAGTTAGTGGTATAGTTACTTGAGTATCCTACGGCGCGTGTACTCAGCGCCGGTGATGACGGTGACGGCGGCGAGCGAGGCGGCGGGCGCGGCGCGCGCGCGGCGCTCCAGGCGCGCCCACTGCAGCCGCAGGGACAGGACGTGTCGCGCGCGCCCGCCCACCACGCAGCGCGCCCCCGACAACTGCGAGCCCTCCGACACGCACTGGTATTGCACTGTCCGTGGGACATACATTCATTATTATGTTCTCAGACTAAAAACCATACACGTGCCAAGCTCGAGCCGCGTGTAAATCAAATAATTACATGATAAAGTTAAGAATTAAGAAAATAAAGTTAAGAATTTTTGGATGATTCAGCAAGTTATAAGACTTAAAACTTTTTATAGCACATAAAGTATGTGTCTCCTCAATCTCCTCCTTATTGGGAAGTCGATTAAAAAGTTAGTTTAGGGAACAAAGAGTAAAGATCGGAAAGGGTGGATCCTCCGACCAGGCGAGGTGATCGTGTCTGGCAGGCTTTCTGCCAACAGTTGCTAGTTGGGATTTTCTATCCATGTTCATATAACAAGTAAAGTTCACATGTGTGAAGTAGGATTTGTGTCGTCGATTGTCTATCATATGCGCATCATCTGACTTCTGTCATTTGTCATACGACACTAGAACAACTTCAAAGTGACACTTACAGTTGAAATGAATTCTGGCACACACGAAGGCGGGTGCAGTGGACTTGTTGAAGAGCTCCAAGTTGATGGGTTGTCGACTGACGGCCCGCACTAGTGCCGTGTCGCCGTACGTCACCAACCCCGACCAGCGCAACGCTTCACCACTCGCACACCCATACAGTTCGATCTGCAAAAATTAAAAAACCGTTAACGTAATTTGCGCACGCAATTTTAATAATGGTTTAACAGTAGAATAGCACACACATATATATATATATAGATAGTGAGACATATTTATAGATAGTGAGACATATTTATAGATAGTGAGACGTATTTTATAATTGTGTAACTTACTTAATTAAAAAAAAAATCGACTTTCAATACAATAAAATATTCAAATAATCTCACTTCATTCATAGGTTTGATGATCTAAATATTTTCGAATTATCGTTCTTGGTCTTTCGAAAAAAGTATTTGATTTAACTAGTAGGCAACTAGCCTATTCTTAATCTTATGACCAAAACAAATCACTTACTTTTCTGCAACATTCGCTATTTTTTTCGAACACTATGCGCAATGTTGCTTTCTGCGGTGCATTCGTTGTTGGAGAATAGACTATAGGCAATGGGCGACATTCACATGGCCCAAATGGTACACAGTATATTCCTCTAGATTCTCGTGGTAAATCTATCGCGAAACCTTCTCCCATGATTTGACATCGGATGTAGATTTTCTTATTTGTTGCATTCTTTAAGCTCAGTTCCTTCCTACCAGCGCGCACCCACGACATAGAACTGTAATTAGTCTTTATGGGAAATGTTTTCGGCTTCTCGAAGCCTCCACATATTTCTAGTGTAGTCTTATTCCCAGATGTTATCTCTTCAAATATGAGGGTCCTGTAAAAATATATGAGAAATACGTTATTGTTTATAGACCCAGGTAGTTAGGACTATCTGCAACCCACCAGAGAGACGGGCGGACTTTCCGGTGATCCAACTGCGGTCATTCTTTACATAATATGGTTATCTATGTTTTCAAAGTTGTCTGCTAAACAGCAGAATTATTGTAAACCTCCATCATGGAGGAAGACTACTGCTCCACAATGGAATTATCTTTTGGAGTTATAAATTATATATTTCTTACTTTTGAATTTCTCCTAACCTGAGTAAACTCATAATATTGCAGATAGATAAATGGATATACTTACGCTTCAACCGGATCACCAGAGCCAGTATATAACAAGCTCACAGACTTGGACGAATCAGGTCGAATCTCAAACTTAGTTGGTGCTATCTTAAACGGAAAGCTATCTGCCGTGGAATTCGTTTTGAATTTCACTATCCATATTCCTGATATTGAGCCATTGTTACACAACTCGATGTTAGTTGGTTCTGTAAAGAGTAAAAGTATATAACTAACTAAATTTTATCAATGATAACAATAAAGTCATACCATAAATCTCTCATCTAATAAAAAAGCTATAACATCGCATCAAAGTGACGCAACACGTGTAATACCTTAGTCAGTGGTGTGTTTGATTTTGTTCTGCTACCTACGCTGCTGCGACTAACCCGTTTCATGCGTCAATTTAAAGTTGTGGGGACCGCCCCATGTAGCACCGGCTAGACAGCGGATCTCAACAGCAAACAATGATGAGCCGAATGTGACCACCATTGCACATTTTTTTTTTTTTATGTTGTTTCTTAAACTCACCATTAGTTAGTTGCAACTTGCTGGTAGGAGGTTTGACCACCAGGTTCACGGTACCAACGACACCCACAAGGTCGACCTTTCTCAGCACACTGTTCACTCCAATCAAGTTCACATTCATCATCCCATTGAATGTCACTATTGAATCTGCTGGAAATATAAATTATAGTCTGTTAGTTTAATTACAATCATAATCAGGCACAAAGTATATTCTGTTGAATAATGGCCTCCCATTTAATAAGGAATTTGTCATAATGCCTCTGTCGTCTTTTAATGACATACAAATGTGGCCCCGGTTTCTAGTATTTGAAATTTTGGGTACATTTAGGTACATTTCTTTTTTTTATTTAGTTCTTAGACATTTAAAGAAATAAATGAGTATACCTACCTATTTCTATGTCGGCCAATTTGGGCGCATTGAATTTGACTGTAACTCTAATAGCGTTACCACTCGTCAGCCTACAAAGCTGCTTGTTAGTTGCTTTACCCTTACTCTTCCCAGTCTGCTGCCCTTCATCAGTCGACCCCTGACGGTCCATCAGAATCTTATTCACATCACTCTTCTTTATTTCTTGAACGTTTTTGATCGCGAATATACTGTCGCCCTCTACTACGGATAATTCTAACTGCAAGTCGGTAGGGCAGTCACTTATAAGTACAAAGGACTTTACGAGCGAACTATTCTCTTGTATCGTTGGGAACGTGACTTTGTTGACGCCATCACAAGACATAGCTTGTATAACAGGCATCTTTATATTAACTTGGATGTCGCCTTTTTGTTCCACGTCGCCGTCAATAGACGCGTCTTTGAGCAACATAGTGAAATGCAATGTTGTGTTCATTTCCACATTAGATGTTATATGTAATGTGATTTTCTCAGATTTGCCTGGAGACAGCAACAGAGGCATACGCGGAAGCTCGATCGTGAGGTCCCTGCCCTCGTTTGGCAAATCGTTAAACAGTAATTTAGCAGTCAGCCAACTGTCTGATAACGTCGTCACTGTTATGGTTACAGGACAACTGACACCTGAAAATAATAATTTAACAGTTAGTATATTACCCATTTTTATGCGTAACGACAGTAATTTACATTTAGTCGTTACTTACCAACATATCCATCGGCGACCGTGGTTCCAATTTCGACCCATTGCTCTAAAACGAAAATAAATAATTAATAGTTTAAAAGGCTTTATTAGATTCCACAGCAATATTATAGATAAAAACATGTTTATAAAATTCACAAAACTTAGCAATTAGCATACTGATGATTTTGTTTTCAAATATACATTGAGAATAGGTAAATGAACTACAAGATTTTGAATACAATGTTACCTACTGATGTTGTAAAGAAAACTTGTAGTTTGTTTAGTGGTTACTGGTGCAAAAAGAATAACAAATAAGAATGATGCAATGTTGCAGACAGATTAGTAGATTAATCACTTTCTAGCCAGAGAACTGAAACCTGAGGACACTCAATCATTTTAGGATTGGTTCTCAGTACAACCAAATGAGATCAGAATTTTAGTAAGATGATGTGTTAGATTCCCACACAATGGTGAATGAAGCGAGGCCCACAAACCTTTAACCAAGCCCTCCTGTTTCAAATGTTTCTGTTGCATTACTTCGTGCCAATCTACAGACTTATCTAACTCTTTATATACTGTATTTGGGGAAGCAACATGTGACGTATTGGCCTCGCCTGAAATATCAACTAGATTGTTACTACAACCAATCATACCCTGTTATATACATACAATACATAGTTTTCTTTATAAGTTTTGTGCTATAAAATATTTTGAGAGATATAGACTTGCATAGTTAGGTATGCAACTATACCCTATCAGAGAATACATAATATTGCTAGAAGTCTATATCTCCTTTCAATATCTTATTATATACCTTTGCTGGAATGTAATGGACTGTCACCAGACTTAAAACTCGTAAAGTTTTCTTGAACAGTGCTGAGAGTGGATTGACTTTTACTCGATGGTGACTTGGAACGGCCACTTTTCTTGGACTTTGAATCATCAATTTCGATCAACTGGTCTGTATTGAGAGAATGACGAGTTACTATGACCGCTGGGATCTCTTGCTCCTCATTGGTTCTATAATTGTTCTGGCTTATAACAGTGGTGGCAGTTCCTGAGGAACTGGCTGCCTCAGTCCTCCGAGTATCCTTTAAATAGGTGACCGGCAGCTCCTGGTTATTCTTCTTGGATTCTGGTATGTTCATGTGTAACTCCGTGAGTGGTTGCTTCTTGTTCAAGTGTTTCTTCTTGTTGTTTAAAAGCAACATGTCTGTTACACTTACATTGGATTGTTTACCTGAAAGACAACATATAAAATTATAAAATGGTACTAATTTATTACAAGTGAGACACATTAAACACCCGGATTTTAAGTGTATACCTATAAAAAATAGTATTGTTATTTACCAAGATAATCAGCAATCCTGGAAATGCTCAAAGAATTTTCCGCTGATCCCTCTGTATCTTCACTCACTAATCTCAGGGAAGCTTGCAAATTCTTTAGCAACAAGTCAGTTTCCCTTGTAGGTACAGGGATATTCTTTTGTGGTGAGACAGAATTTAATGACATTTGGACATATTTCGGTTTATCAGGCACTTGGCTCATGAAGAATGGATTTTGTTTTGGTTTTACTTCTGGAATGTTGCTAGTTGATGGTTCAGCTTGCTTCTCAACTTTTGGCATTGTGAATGTACTCTCCGCTGGAGGTGGAACATTGCTTTGTTTCTCTGGAAAACTGTCCATGATGTTACGAGGTTGTCTCACTGGTATGCAGTCTAAAGTCTGGTCTATTTTCAGTAAATTCTTGTCAGATCTCAATGAGTCTGAGTGTGAGCCAGACACTGAAATGGAATTCCGAAATTATTAATACAGAATACAAAAATTTTAATTGATTGAGATTATTCATATCAATTTAGGGAAAATTGATAGAGATTATTATTCTCCGTGTAGACTCCACATGACCAAAATGTCAGGTGCATTTTCAGCATTTACTTTCATACTATAAACTTGTAATACAAAATCAAAAACATTCAAAACCCCATTGTTATAATACTTTTTCTCAGCTTTTTCATACTTTGATTACTGCAGAAAAATGTTCTGTTAACATTTTTCAAAATCCTGTAAGTGGATTTTAACACGTTAAACGCCATGGGGGACACCAGGTGACCGACGTTAGCGGAGGATTTGCCTTCAACAGTTTTCTATTGGCAGTTAAAGACTTAAGAAAAATATATCTGAATAATGTCTTATACCTTCAGTAATGCTGGGCATATAGGATCTGTCTGGACTATCAGTCTTGCCCAGCAATTTGCCAAACTCTGGACATCTATTCTTGAAGTATGCACCCACAGATAGATTTGAGTTATTCATCCTGAAAATCAACAATATGAGAGACCATTCTTCATTTCAATTAAGGCACAAGAAGATCTAAAACTGCAATACTTAATATCACCGTTTCATAATATAACCATCATTTTAGTATGATCCATACATGACTTGTAACACTGCCTATGTGGTGAAAACAATGAAAAAATTATGTATTGCAAATTAACTTACGAAATACTATCGGCAAAGTTTGTGTGTGTGCTGCTTGGAACAGGTAACGGAGCTTCCCTTACAATCAAAGATGCTTCATCAGCTGTAAGATCTCTCTGTAATAACAAATAGGGATGTTGACAGAGAATAAAAGGACACAATATTTTATTTACGAATTAATATTTTGCCCAAACTAAAGATATTAATAAAAAATACTTTCATGTGTACCTTGGAATGAAACGAATAATTAGTAGCAATGGAATGTCTCATAATATCTTGAATTTCTGAAGTCTGTTTATCCATCTGGCTGGTTAGGCTTTCCAAAGCTATGGAGTGACGACCCAGTGGCATTGCTTTGAAATCGTCAGCTCCTGTCGATCTACCAGTCATTTCACCTGGATTGAATGCTGTCTGTAAATTAAAATTTTTGTCTTTATTTAGAAACAATTATAACTGTATTCAGCTGCAATTCGTACTGATTTATCAATATTCAACTTAATTGGCCTGCTGAGCAGCTGAGCCTAATATGAACAAGTCACTGTCAAGACATTAGCAGAGTCCTAGAGAGCCATTGGATGCAAGTTCGGAGTGGTTGTTCAACACAGAACACTAAGAGGCGGCCTTTGTCCAGCAGTGGACGTATTATGGGTGGGTTGACGTTAGAAAAAGAAGAACAAGCAGAAGTTAACTTGTGCCTTATAAACATGCATGAAAAAAGAATCATTAATGAATTTACTTGTTATTAATAATTGAATTATATAATAATACATATTCGTATTCTACATCGTCAAGTTTTATAATGTTTATAAAATTGTAAGCCATAACAAACTTCAATGTTAAAACTAATGGATAAGTCATACTTACAGATTTACTAAGAGACAAGTCTCCCATCCCAGACTCTCCAAAGCCTAAAACACAACACTCTCATTCAATATACAGAATTCACTAGGTACTTTTAAATATTTTGATAAACTGATCTGTATTTGAGAACTTATAAGTTTAAGATTACCTTCAACTCTTTCCAAGTCCAATATGCCAGAAGACGACTCACAGTTATTGATATTGGATCTATTCATTGATGCTTGAGATGAGGCCAAGCTATAGTAAAAAATAAACATTTATAACAAAGAAATATGTAAACAAAATCAACATAAATCGACAGTTTCATCATTGTGATGCGTCTACGTACCGTTTCAAGTCTTCGTCCGTAAGCAGTAAACGTCTCGGCACGTTGAAAGATTTGTCCTCCGCTAAATGCATGAGTCTCTGTATTTTATTAGGAGTTAACGGATTATCCATTTTTATACAATACTTATTTAACTTTCCAATTGTATTTTTCACCTGATCGGTTCACGAAGTACTTTCGTTACTTTTCAAATGTTTTGGATGACATTATTTTTAAACGCTTCAATCAAACTTATTCGACCTCTAGTCTTTTAAGTTAGATTGGAATACACTTTTTTTCCATTGGTATTTTTCGTGAGATAAAAAAACATTAATTAATTGAACAACTTAAATATTTTAATGATGATTTTTAAATTCTTCTTTATTCATCAATCAAAACTGCTAAATAATAGATAGCTTGTGATTGTGCTGCAAATGTTTACTCAGTATTTATCCGAAAAATAGCTTATTTCTAATGATTGCAGATCGCCGGACATTTTATTAATGTTAATGTTGGTCGCAGACTAGGACATAGTCGGGTTGAGACTGATTAAACTTAAATGTTGCTTTAGGCAAACGCCATATAGGCGCCTCTAATTTTTCAAAAACATAATTCTCAGTGTTACACATTGAAATTGTGCTCCCATGTCTCGGAAAACACATAAAGCAGCAGCAGTCTTGTGCCATTTACCAGATACTTATGCACTAAGTATATTTCCTGCGTAGTGTGCCTGACTAGTCTAGACTGGCCAGCATGATCGAAATCGGTCGACAGGTGTCTTTTATGTGTATGTGTAGAAACCATACCATTACTAGATAACCACTTACTCTATCGAGGTTCAGGTTCCATATGAAAAATGTAAGTGAAATATTAGTAAATCTACACTATCAAGGTAATAGTGGCGCCACACGTAAGACATTTGAATGAAACTAACTAAGGGACACACAATGTCTGGAAAGCTGCTATGTCCCAGAAAAATTAGAATTAAGATCGTAATTTGTTTGAACTATCTGTCAAATAAGTTTATCGGGTATATGAAGGTGGTGAAACAGGCGCTAACTTCATATTTTCATAATCCAGAGAACCTAGCAGGCCAGCCATAATGACATGAATTACTTCAGTTTATGGCTCCTAAACTTTGATAGAGTCCAAAGATTGTTCCAAGTAATTTAGGTCACATTTAATTACCTACTCATATTATTTATAAGGATTGTTCAAATATGTGCAGAAATAAATACACAAGTTATAAATATTAATGTTATTTATTTCTAAATAATAGGTACCTATAACATTCTTAAACTAGCCCATGGAATACTTAACTAGAACATTATTTAGCTTGAATTTGGACCTGTTAAAGGCAAAGCATTAATTTCTTTATTTAGCCTGATCTGTTCATTTATAGCTCTCCAAGCATCCTCTTTTTCCTTCTTAGTAATAGGCCTCTTCTTCTGCTTTGCAGCCACCATTTTCTTATAAATATCAATACACTCCATATCAACTTGATCAAGTTGCTTCTTCAGATTCAGTCTAATCATTTCTTGTTTACATAGCCCAATCAGATGTTTGAGGTTACGACAATTGTCTTTCTTTACTGCGGTCAATTCTGTCTGGCACTTTTTTATTTCTGCCAGTATCTCGTCATCAGCGGGGTTTGTCAGAGGTGGCAAATCTTCAGGATCCAATATGCCTTGTTCTACCAATTCTTTTCTTAGACATTTTTCTAACGTTAGGGAATTCTTATAGCTACTCTTAGTGTTTGTAGTCTGTTTAACTTTAATATCAGGCACTTCGTAGTTCATCAGATTTTCTTCCATAAGTGCTGACACCAATCTTTGAGTCAATGGACCAGTTATCATGTTTTCGTTTGATTTTTCAAGTTTCTTACGAATATTAGAAGCTTCAGGAGACATTGATGATTTTTGTTTATTTGGATTGGAAGCATTCTGGTCTTCAGCAAGATGTTCATCAGCCCATACTTCAGAGTAGTGACGGCCCAGTGGTGGTATTGGTGGCAGTGTAGTGTTGCTGCTCTGAGCCAATAAAGACTCCAAAAATTTTATATCATCTAATGTAACAGGAGCACAGTAAGGATCAACAGAGCTCCAGAATTTATATGGAATATTATTCTTTGGCAGTGCAAATTGTGATAGTTCCAGTTTTACTGAATTGTCTGAATTAGCCACATCATTAGTGTAATTGTGAGATCCGCCCGAAGAGGCATTGGACATATTTTTGAACTTAGGCACTTTGGGCTGGTTCGACAACTTAGTGCTATTGGTTTTCACTAATTTATCATCTGGAAACTTTCTTTTAACAGGATATTGTAGTTGTTTGCCAGCAGCCTTACCTTTCTTTTCTCTCTTGGACTCATTTGTGTCAATACTCTCAATTTCAGACTGGAAATACCTTATACGAAGAGCTGTATTGCCTAACAGAGACTCAAGCTCTAGTTGTAAAGAATCCAACTCGTCCATACCGATAGGTTCGTCTGCAGATCTTGCTGCGATGGCTGTGAAGCGAGGTAGATGTACAGCATTGTCTTGTATCTTTATGTAAGGGATTGGACACAATTCTACTTTAGTTTTCCCAGCAGATACAGCACCTGGTATTTTAGCTGGCTTGTTGTAAGGTGAAATACCTGGGCTTGAAGGTTTTCCATTATCGTGACCTTTGCTTGCTAGTCTGCCTTTGCTATTATGGTTCATTCTCTTTCCTAACATGTTGTTTTAATCAAATTTACCCGCGAAAACAGTTGCACATAAACATAACAAGCGTCAACGTCTTTACAGTTTTACACGTACAACAATTGTCCAATGTTATTTATACTACATACAGGCACAATTCGGTATTGAGGTTACACTTGAAGTATTTAATTTACACCGTAAAGAAATAATTAACACGAATAAATAAAAATCGCTACGATTAAAAAATCACCACGACAAAATGGCGAACATAGTCAATAAAGTTGCCATAACAAAGTAGACAAAATTAAATGTCCAAGACCAACATGGAGTTTATAACACAAAATGACTGATAAACTGATTTCTTATGCTAATTTAAGTAATAATTATGTTACAATGAAACAAGTGTTTGCTAAATATAATACATTTATTATTTACAAAGAACTCAAGATGTATTGATTACGTTTTTTTTGCGACTTGCAATAATTATTTCGGTCATTTACAAAGTCAGCTGCGGTTAATGAATTATTTCCATTCCAGTTTATTATTTGGAAATAAAATTAATTACATTTTTTATTTAAATGATGCGTATACTAACTTTTTATAAAAAAATAAAATATATCATTAAAAATGCATTTAATTTTATGAGTTTCTGAACGTTCTAAACTTCGTCAACACATTAGTAATGTCACTTTTGACAAAAATGGTGCGTTGTGCGTTTGGTGCTTTCTTCACGTTTAACAAATTAGTGTGAAGTTCTTCTGATTAAATGTGGTTTTGTGTTGAGAATTTAGATACAAACTGAATGTAGCACTTTTATGAGATTGAATGAAAGTGATATGTTTATTGTTTACCAAATAAAGGATTGTTTGTTATCAGCAATGATAGGCGTCTGGATGCTATAAAGGGCGTTAAACTAATATATTATTAGAATAATAATGGAAGGCCAGCCACTAAAATGTCCCCTCTGTTGCAATACTACATTTAATTCTAAACAGTCTTTGGTAGAACATTTATCAAATTCTTTGAAAATCATAAGCTGTCCTCTCTGTGACTATAAAAGTCCCTCACTGCCACACCTTATTGAACATTTGTCGCAAGAAAGCTGCCAGTCCGAAAGTAATATACTAAATAAAATAAATGTACAAAGCATAATATTTGAGCACAGGACTGAGGGCAATATTGAGAATTCTGCAGATATAGAAAGCTCTGATATTAAAGTATATCAAAATGGTAAGGGTGTGTCTGTCTTTACATAATATCTCAGAAGCAAGGTGCAAAGGCATTGACTCTAATAAACAGTTGCAGTATATACATATCCTACTATACTGTGGGTTTAAATCAAATCCTTCATCTTAAAATGAATGTTAGCTTCATGTTTTGGATCTACATTCTACAAATATTACAGCAATCTCTTGCAATGTCCATTGTATCTGTTGTCTTGTGATATTATTTATTAAAACTTTGATGTAGACTATAACAAAAATATGATCTATTCGTAAGAAATATATCATAAAGATTTACAAGCAGTAAAGGATACCTACTGACCTTTATGTTTAATATTCTATATTTGCCAGAAATGTTATGGCACCACAAGATGAATTACATTCATTAAATTGTGAAATGTGATAACAATTAAATTCTGAGTATAGAATAATAGTTATTTAATTGCATACAGTTCAATTCTGTTTTTGCTTACAATTCAATTAGTAAAATTTTTATTAACTAATAGCATTTATAGCCAAGTCAGTAATAGCAGGGAGTCTAAAATTGTTGAGTTTTATTTGAGCTGCTCAGTGAAAAATGAATGTTGCATTAAGTAATATAGGAACCTGAATAACGAACATGAGATATGATATTACAATGTTATGTTGTATTTTTAGAAATTAGCACCAACTCAGAACATCAATTGGATGCAAATGAAGATAAAAAAATGTATATGGAATTGTTCACAAAACAGCTGAAGCCATGTTTACAAACAAGAGAGCTGAAATTAATAAAGGAGAATGGAGAAAACCGTTACATGATCATAACACAAGATGATGCAGACCTGAGTGCAGGAAACACTATTGTTACTAAAAATACTGATGGCACTATATCTTTGACCACTGTAAAAGGTATTTATAATTATAAAAGATATTTAAGTTTTGCTTTTGCATAACCAATAAATAAATACAACATAATTATAGCCACCAGTCTGATTCCATCTGATCCAACATGATGAATAGGATCACCAGGAACAGGATCAACTAGATGTTAGATGTTACTGAGATCTGGAGGATCCTGTTCTATATTTTATTCATCCTGAAAGACACAAGCTGTAACACAGCCAAATAATAAATTGATTGATTATTAATATATCAGTCTGACATGAGCCATGAAACTATAACAAATAATAACAAAACATCTTTACTTTCAGATATGGAGATGGAGACAGAAGCAATGATGGCCACCGACCCTATACCAGATGAAACTCAAGAGGAGATCTACAGCTGCAACACTTGCAAAGTGTCCTTCACTTCTGTCATAGAACATATACAGAACTACCACAATGACCAGGAAGTTGTTGTTGAGGTAAGGTCCTTATATAATATCTGATTTTTCCTTTTAGTTTTAATTTTGATTATCATCATCCTCTGATTTTAAAGATTGCTCATTAGCAATCTATGGGTGCATTCACCTACCACATGTTGTCAGTCTGTACCTATAGTGTATGTAAGAAAAAACTTTTACTAGAATTTTCTCCCATGCTTTTATCTAACCAAAAATTGCAATCCTAATAAAATAGATAGTCTGAATATTTGCAGGAGCCTATCGAACAGATCGAGAATCAAACTGAGGGCACGCCTTTAGACTATGAGCCAATGGACAGCGAAGACCCGTTGGTGACTCCCGACAAACAGACTCCTCGACGCGTCATCACCGACACTGGTGACATAGTCGAAGAGCCGATGCTGTTTAAAACTGATGCTCAAATTGTCACAGGTACTCTGGATTTAGGTAATATTGTTTATACCTATTTTATAATTTATAATATCGTTTGTAAAGCTATATGCGACTCATTATTACTAAAAATCGGATCCCTGATTTAGAGGATACCTCTGCACATTTTTCGATCGCGGTGCTAGGCGTAGTCAAGTAGAAGTAAGCAATCTTCCTACTACCTATTTGAAGGAGATCTCTTTCCATGAAATAAAATCTAGTAGAAATCTTGTAATGTTTTTGCAGAAGTGGATGACGAAACAATCAAGCCGGAGCATACGGAACAAGTTAGTGTTCTAACAAAACGATACATACAAGTCAACACGATGTCGGGTGGAGTCATCAAAGATATCGGCCAAGTGAATGAGAATGGTAATATACACACAACTTCACGCCTTTTATCCCCGAAAGGGTAGGCAGAGGTGCACATTATGGCAGTAATGCCGCTATACAATGTACACCCACTTTTCACCATTTATGTTATAAGTCCCATGTAATAAGGGGTGAGCCTATTGCTATATCCTGGACACAATTCCAGACTCCGTGCTACTACTGAGAAATTTTCAAAAATCCGAAAAATGCCCAGTAATATTTTGCCCGACCCGGGAATCGAACCCGAGACCCCTTGTTCGGCAGTCGCATTTGCGACCACTCGACCAACGAGGCAGTCAGAATGGTAATATTTTATTTGAAAAGTTATCTTATGTACTTATACTAAAGTTAGAAGGTCTGTGCGGAGTCTGAAGGGGTTAGTTAGTACCTTAAATTAGAGCTCTTCTACTAAAATATACATACACTCAGAAAGTTTAATTTCCTGTGTTAATGTACAGTGGTGTAATAAAAAAAGTACTGTGTATCTAATGTCATAATGTAAGTAATTCATTCAATCCTTAGACACTTACCAAGTTGTTCAATAATGTGCTTTATGACCTAACATAGAAGTTTCCAATTTGCAGAAGATGACAAAGACTCCACCATAACAGAACATAAGGATATTGTTGTCACAAGGCGCTATATACCAGTCGATAAAGGCGCCTTAAAAGATACCATACAGACTGATGCGAAAGGTAAATTCCACTATATCTTCCTAACAAACAAAAAACAACCATATACTTGTTGTAATAGAGTTCATTTTACAGTAGTTTAAGTTATTAGAAGGACTTAACAACTTGAGTAATAAGCCAGTATTTTAGTTAGTTTCAAGTTATTAAAAGTAACATTATGCAATGTAAATGATAAATATTTTTAACTTTCATGCAGGCAATGCAATAGACATAGGTAAGTAAATAAGTATGTTTAGTATGCAATAGAAACTAGAAACTATTTCGTAGAATTTATATGAAAACCTTGTTTAGACTGCCTCGTTGGTCGATTGTTTGCTGGTCTCTGGTTTGATTCAGTAAAGCGTTATTGGATTTTCTCGATTTGGAAATATTACGGTGTTTGGTAATGGGCTCGCTCCATATTACAGTAGGACTTAAACATGATATATATTATATAACTATACACATCCGGTGTATAGTTTTGTACTTTTTCTTCAATTTTGTGCTACAACTCAGTTGAGGGCAATTACCGCCGGTATGATATTATGCTAGTGAGGAGGGTACAAAGAACATCACCTACAGTTTAGAGCCATTTACTACACAAGCGCCTCTACCGGCGATTTTAGATTAGAAAAACTCTTTTTGTTTAAGAAAACAATATTACTTTTAAAAGTGATGTAACATATCGCCTTAAAAACAATATCTTCTGGTACATGATAGCTGTATATTTTCTGATACAGATAAAATAGGTCAGTTCCACAAGGTGGTTGTGAAAGAAGTGCCAACTGACTGCGGGTTCGCGGTCAAAACGTATCAGTGCTTAGCTTGCGACATATCCGTCACTAATTTGGATGAATTTAAAGTCCATCCGTGTAAAATATGTGAGTATTAATTATATTTTCTATGCCTCAGCGCTATTTATTCACGACCAACTAACATTTACCCATGACTTCGCTCCCAATGATTTATTTTCCTAAATAACATCACCGAGCTCCCGTTTATTTCCCTAACAAATCTTTTTATATCCCGAATAAATTCCATCATACTTGGTTCAGCGGTTATATGTATAATGGCATAACTAACAACTTTACCAATTATTTCTAGTCTCTGGACTTTTCAGAATTACAAATCTAAAAATTATGCTTACTCCTGTAAAAATACTTTTCTTTTTTTATTCTGGCTAAAAGAAACTGGCGATAAAACATTTCAAATATATTTTGTTTTGTTTTTATAAACTTTTTTATTTTTTTAGTAAAATACCCGTGTCCCTATTGTCCCGTGGCGTATGAAAACTACAAATCTCTCTGTGCTCATATGAAAGCACATAAAGTTAAAAAAGGTAGGTACGCATTTTTTTATTTCCTGTGAGGGTAGGCAGATATGTATCAATTCACAACGTTTTGCGTGAGGCGGCGTATTACCATACACCAAGTATTTTAAGTTTAATTATAACTTTCGTGAGACATTATAAATTAATTATTATGTTATCGACTTACTCACGTAAGGCAGTTGTCCCACCGGCAACGATGAACGAGTAACGAGTAGAGCTAGAACTAGAAACGAGTGAAAACAAAAACAAACAAGTGAAGCGAGCACTCGCCGGCAGTGTGAACAGTCAGCGATCAACTATTTGTATATGCATCTCTTTTGTTTACACGGAAAGTATATCTATTGTACGTTTCTTGAGCGAGAAAATAGCCGATAGTTAGTCGTTCACTCGCCGTTGGTGGGACAACTGCCTAACGGTTTGACAAGGAAATCGTATAGTTTCAACTATTATTCTCTATAGATTAATGCTAATGCTAATGAAAGCTAATGCTAAACAACACAAAGTCTTTGTATTGTTTTCAAAACTTGAAAAACCTCATAATATCTTTTCCAACTCGAAAATCGAACCCGAGACCTACGAGGTTGGGCTTACGACCAGTTTGGTGATCACATCACATATTTTATAAAGACAAGTTTGAGCAATTGACCAATAGATGGCGCTTAGCACACTTAGCGCTTGAGTATACCTTCATAGACAGTATACAGACAGTAGACCGACAGGCATTACCTAGCCTAATGGGAGAATCCTCATACCTCTGAAAAAATAGAGAACAAAATTAAATGTTTCCTAAAATGGAGGCCCTGGTGCCCTGAAGTAAACAAACGCAAATAAGTTGTGCTGCTAAACTTCGAGTTCAAGTTTTAAACTCGAGACAATACATTATTGTATTTCGAAATGTCATATTAATTTATATTGTTGTCTGTATAGAGCAACATGCATTGCCTGTATCATACGAATGTGGCATATGCAGCACTGTGTTCCCGAGCAACAAGTCTCTGAAACTACACAAACGGATGCACGATCCTATCAAGTAAGTGCTCACGCTTTCAATTAATAATATTCAGTTTGGAATAAGACTAACAAATGATGTTAATATTGGAAGTTATGTAAAAGGAAAAATGGCATGAATAGTGAGTGTTTTGGATTATCAGTTTTATATACGCGCCCGTAAAGTTCCAAACAACTGATCATGCAGAAGCACGTTGTTTTTGTTATTGTAATAAAAATAAAACTAATGAGTATACAAAAATAGTTTCTTTGGGAAAGTTGTTTATAATCATGAGTACAATCACGTGTTTAAATATCGGTCACTAATTAACAGTCACCCTATTTAGGCTACAGTGCATAATATCAAGGAAACGTTTTTCAATTCAACCCTTCATTATTTCCAAAACAGGACTCGAGCCATAGAGCCTCCAGTAGAGAACACGGACGGTACGAAAGTGAGTAAAGCAACGTACCGTTGTACCATCTGCAACAAAATGATCCCGTGCGACTACAAGGCCATACACCAGAACTCACACAACACTTTAGAGAAGATGAACTGCGGCATCTGCAATAAGAAGTTCACGTCTCTAGAGTATTTAGAGATGCATACCAGTGTACATAATGTTGATAAAGTGAGTATGTTTTTTTTTAATTATATTGTTGTTGGAAAATGTACCTTTTACGGTAGTGAATAAAGTTCAATTTTGTGTGTGAACACCCTGTACATGTTTTAGTGGTTTTGTTACAATAGTTTGTTTCTCAAAGAAGAGTTGGATGTTATATATTGGTTTGAAGTGATATCATGCTTGGTATTTCTCGTAAAGGTAAACAGAGGTGTCGCCTGAGCTCCCATTTATGAGTCATATGTCATGAAGCCTCTCCTACTTCCAGCCTCTGTTATTATCCAGACTTCCGAAAAGCATAATAATATTTTGTCCAACCCAAGTACTCTTAATGTCAGTCATATTTGTGACTAACGAAACAGTTTCAATCATGTAATAATAGTAATAAATACGTCCGCAAGGCAGCTTGTGGCGAGCTTTTGGGCAGTGGCGACCCCACGGACCTGACTCCCGGGAGAGGCCCTACTTTTTAACTCCGGTTGGTACTCGTGACTATCCGGAGTGGCCTCTTCTACCTCACTCTTGCCTTAATCGGCTGGTTTGAGTGGAGATTCGCAAGAGTGGAGTTGCCTTCAGCTCCACTTGGGGGAAGGACGTATCCCAGTAAGATGCTGGTAGGGGTCTTGACCGTACTTCCGGGATTGCTCTGATAGCCGTGGGATGCCTCCCCTTCCTCAAGCAGCTCAACGGATGTTGCTTCCTTTGTCGCTACATGCTAGCGGCCGTTTCCGGGGGCCCACTGTTGAGTTTGCGAGTCACCCCCTGCCTGTTTATCCGTATTTTTCAATATTGGTCAGGGGCAGGGGCCATAGTCCCCATAGTTAACCGGTTAACTATTCCACAGCCACTGTCCTTTGGTGTACTTCCATAGTGCATACAGGGATAATCGCCGGCTGATGTCCCCTTACATTTAGATTAAAATTGTTCAACGGGCCTCTGCGAGTTGGCTTCGGCCCCTCGTACGCCTTCCAAAGGTCCGGGACCCTGTGGTCCCGTGATTATGTAAAGAACATACGTAATAAATACTCAATATTTTATCTGTACTGAAGAATCTATAGAAGTATATATTTTCAGACTCCAATAAACAACCCGGATCTGAACCTGCCCTACAACTGTTTGTATTGCAGCAGAAGATTCGCCAGGCCACACGAGAAAGTCAAACATGAGAGGATACATACAGGTAAATTCAACATTACAATTATCATAGGTTTATGGGTTCTCAGCACTACCTATTGTCCATTTAACCGGGTATGAAAACATAATATGCAATTTATTCTCCAAAGGTGCATATAACACCTAGAGTTTGCCAGTTAGTTGTCGTTTTAAGGGATGAGACGTGAGCCATACATCCAGCACGAATGTAAGGTACAGAGTACAGTCTATAACAAATAAGTAAATAAATTAGTAATAAACATCTTGTATTTGAATAGTTATCGATTTAAAAATGTCCTATTGTTTCCTAGGAGAGAAGCCCCACTCGTGTGAGATCTGCGGCAAGTCGTTCCGCGTGTCGTACTGCCTCACTCTACACATGCGCACCCACACCGGCGCACGGCCCTACGCCTGCCCGCACTGCGGGAAGAGGTAACATACATATGTACTTATATCTTATGCGTGTTTCTTTAAACTACTCAGTACTTCATCATCACTGTCATTGTCATAATATACAAGACGGTCATTGCGGAACTTAGGCTCCACTGACTTCCAAATTAGCCCGTTGGAATTGGAAGCAATCGGCTTTCCTATTGTTTTCAATAACAACTTTAATACAAAGAATCGAGTTCAAAATCTATTATTTTTGCTAAATGGTGTAAATATACTAGAGGCTGTGTCTGTAAAATATTTTTAACGTATTTCATCGTTACCCAGGTTCAAGGCGCACAGTGTATACAACCACCACTTGCTAACTCACTCTGAGGTGCGCGCCTACAAGTGTCCGTTCTGCCCGAAGGCCTTCAAGACCTCCGTGCAACTAGCTGGACACAAGAACTCTCACACTAAACCCTTCCAATGCCAGCATTGTAACAGGTGAGGATATTAAACTAAATAATAACGAAAAAAAAATCTATATAAAGTGACGCGACTAATGGCGCCATCTATTGGAAAGCTTGCGTATTAACCTGTTCAATGACTCTTTAAGTTGTGCATGAAAGTAGCTGTACATACATTGATTCGACTTTGCTACAAATTCTTTTTACATTTTGTAAAACTTGTGTGAAACAACTGAATAAGTTTCTATTATTGAAAATGCGAGCGGAATTCGGTACTGAAATGAAATAATTTGCATACAATTTCCACAGTATGGCGATAGATGGCATTGTGAATAATTCTTTAACGTGTTGTAACAAGACCGAGCCCGTTTGTCTCAATAAAACTGTTCTTTTAACGCTTTTTAACATTTTATTACACCACAAGACTTATAACTTTGGCAATGTCCTTGTTAAATATATATAAATATGTCCCTTAAATTGAGCACAATATATTACGCAGCAGCGTCCGGAATCTAACTAATAACTAACTGTTTTTAATGCAATAATTTCTGTGCACTGGGTAAAAGTGCAAGATCAGTACGTTTATCATGGAAAAATGTTGGCCAATGCTGATTGGTGATTTAGGCTCTATTGCCTTGAGTAATAAGGATTACATCAGTGTCATAAAATTTTCAAAAACGACATTCAGGAATATCGTTGTCTTTCAATCGCCAATTAATGGTAAAATGTAGTTTTAACACAACTGAACACCTAAAAATCTTTCTATATTCATTTCAATAACATATCAATGAACACGTTAATCGCCAAGTAGATGTGGTGAAAGTAAGCAAGAACTTTAGGATTTGCCTGCAACTGTTTTCTGTCGGCAGTCAAAGGCTTAAACATGTTTTCTTCACCAGGCCATTTGCATCGCTCTACGCAGTCCGAGTCCACACCGAGACGCATTCGCGACAGAACAACTTGAAATTTGTATGTGACATGTGTGGAGCGAGTTACGCTCGAGCCTTCGCCCTCAAGGACCATATCAAGCAGGCGCACAACCAGGATCAGGAATCTGAGGCGTCACCATCACGTAGCGTGAGTTTTATTCTTTCATAATAATAATAATAACATGGGAAAGCTATGCTTCGGCTCGAACGGAGAGATATTACGGCCTCACGGAAAACGAGCGTGATACAACGCTTTTTTAAATTACTTCTCCCGCCTTGGGTGAGGCGAGAGGAAGTATCAGAGCCGTAAGAGCCTGACACAAACAACTCATTAGCGACTGCGTGATACAACGCTTGCTTTGTGTTTCAACGTATGAATAAGGTTACCAGAGGTCCAATCTGCACGTCCGAAGGTCGGCAATCACTGTCTTCCAGTGTTGTGTTCATAGTTAGCACTGATTGCTAGAATTCAAGTGATCTGTATGCTCGTTTGCCGTCATATTCCATAAAAAAGGAGAAAAAAACAATTACTCGCTACATTACATACCCAAACAAAGTAATAATAATATTATGATGTCACGCGTTTCAGTACCCGAAGGGGCAAAGGTTTCAATTCGTATTAAAGAACAAAATACAAACATTAGCCATTTTTGTTCAAAAATCGATTTTCCCGATCTACGTCCGCAATTCTTTTTGTTTCTGCACCACTAAAAAGATATTAAAATGTCCTTTTTATAGTACATACAAAATACACGTACATTTGTATTTCGTATATACTATCATATGGATTAGCATTTTCTATACATCCGACTGCGAACGTGAACTTATTCACTAATATAGTACATTCTCTGTTCTCTCACTCCCTTATTATTACCCGATGGCATGCCAATGCCGTGGCGCGCCAGAGAGAGGTCAAGTTCAGCCAACGCTTTCGCGCCAAATTGGGATGTTTCTTATAAATTAAATCTTTTTCGTAATGGAATTTTCAATATTAGAAAATTATTATATTTCAAATGTTTATTTTATTTTTTTGTCAATATCTATTTCAACCAATCAGTAATGGTTATGACGTCACATTACACTACGTTTTTGTTTGCTTATTTTTATTTTGGAGACATTAGAATTGGTGATACCATTTACAGATACCAGCTGATGAAGATTGGATGATAAAACCCAACCCAGATTCCCTCAACAAAGATTTGACACATGAAGTAAGTTATTTTTTATTTCATTCTAAATTACGTCAGAACAACATGGAAATTGGCTCTTTTATTTTATTTTTCTAAGTCATGCCCAGTCATGGAAGTGTCGGAAAGTTTATTGATTGATTCTAAACTTTATTACAATAGTGTAAGGTTAAAAATAAATTATTGAAGTGGAGATAATCGGTAAACAGTAACTTATAGCTTTATCCTCATAAAGTACCAAGAACCGCCACCAAGAACACCAAAGAACCACCTTATAAAGCACCACGCAGTAACTTTCACACAAAACATACTGATTTTAAATAATAATAGTAATAATTTAGTTGATAGTGTTACGAAATTCTTTGTTCGAGCAATTCTTCTTTGCTATTATTAGAAGCATTTTGAACTGAGCTTTAACCATATGGAATTTATAATTGGTGAAATGTGTATATTACATTAAATATGAAACCTTTTTTAACTATTACCTTTCGATGAAAAAGGCGTTAGTTTTAATCTGAAATAATTTATTTGGAGAAGATGATAATGTAAATAATGACTGTGTTATTTGACTGTAAAAAGTGTTTAAGTTTTTTTTAACTTTAATTGTATATTTTATGTAAACAATCTCTTGTTTCAGATAGACCTGGGAATAAGTGGTATGAGTAGCAACGAACTAATAGTTCCTTAAAGCAACAATAATTTTATAATTTGTTATTTCTTAGGTGATAATAAATCTACTTTTATAATACAATATTATAGACATGGTGTTATTGTGATTCCACAAAGTACACTAAAAAGACCTAAAGAGAATTTACATTCACTGTTGAGTGAGAGGATCCCCTCTTAGTATTTCTCCTCAAAAAGCTAGGCGACGTTTGTAGGTATGCTCCCGTCATCAATAGAAATGGTAGGGTACAGTAAAGGTGATCAATATAGTTATTCGTGTTATTTTTCAAGCTTGGATCTTATGCTTTTAATCGACCACTTAAAGTTCACAATGAATTACCCACAACAGGTAGGGGCCACAAAGTTAGTCATTCTATTATAGTTACGGTAATTATTACTGGGTTCACCTCGCTCAAATCCTATGACTCATTTGGCAATAATAGCTAATCTGGGAGCCATTTACACCATAAAGAACTTACTCGAAGCTTTTGTTCTCCAGCTAAACGCTGTTTACCGGGTAATATGGATTCTGCCTCTTATCAGTTTAACTTTCTCCGGATTTGTGTAAATACTAACATATTCACTATAGTTATCCAATTTAAGTCGCTAATAAAACGGAACAAAATAAATGTCTTTAATACTTATTGTAGAATCACAATAATACTAATTTAATAATTTTGAAACTAGTGATATAGGTGTAGAAACTCATAGATCACGTAGGTCGTATTTGAACGCAATAGAGTTCAATTTGATTCTATATATAATGTCCCTATTGGTTACTCCAAAGTGATATGTATAAGGGAATTTACGGTGAGTCAGAGCAACTAATAAATATATATGTACTGAACTAATTTGTAGATATAGAGATATATTAGACATTTTAGAACTGCATACTACACATTTGTGAGTGTATGCAAGCACATGGGAATTATGTATTATGCATTTTTACTACATTTTGCCTAAGTGGCACTGATAGTGATATAAAAAAACCTGTCCAGTCTTATAGTAAAAGGTACTGGGGAAATTCAGCGTTAATTCTCATGTATTTGCATAGTATCATAATATGAAAACAATACAAAAGCAATATTAAGAGCTTACCTACGTTTTTGTTTTCGAAATTATATGGGATTTACCTTGAATATAAATGTTTGTATATTTATTACTCTGTTACGCCGAAACTGTTGAATGGATTTAGATGCAATTTGCCATGTTAATAGACCATAACATCGTTTTGTCCTGATAAAGCGAGTCACGAGCGTGGCGCATTTTTATTTATAGAAAATACCACGCATACCAGTATGTTATTTAAAATTATTATTATTATGAAAGATATTTTTTCTAATATGATAAAGTTACACACCAATTTTATTAAACAAAACTGTATTTTTCATCAGCACTAAGTAATAGCCAACTATGGAAATTGTTTCTGAATAATAATAATATTTTTTTAATAAAATCACACGCTCTTTAATGGGACTGCCTGCCAGATACCATTGCCAAAAATGTATTTCCGTATATGATATTTTAATTCTAATTTTCGATAGTTACATACAGGGGCGTGACATGATCTTTATCCACAATGCAGGCTGTGTGGGGTCTTTTCTTTTTACTTATTACGCGCATTACATTGCCTTACGTGGTAAGGCATGGTAAGGACGAGCATGTGCTGAAGTAAATGAAATAACTAATTTGTCTTTGTTAATAGTCTACGATACAGCACATTTACAAGTGAACATTTAAAAAAATCTAGATGAGCCCGGTATTTCCTAACAGAATACTCTAAGAAAAATAAAGAAACACACTTAGCGCTCGGAGATGTATTAGTTTCCTTAGGACCTTTCACATGCCGGGGTCACGGATGGATAGTCACAAAACAACGAGGTTCCGGCATGAAGTAGAAACAGGGTAGTTTTTAGTCAGTAAGACACTCCGTCAAGCTTGACCCATAGCGGGAGGAGCCATTTGATTACTTTTCATCCAAAACGAGCATACACGCATCTTTTGTAGGATACCCGGTGCTGAGTTTCGCATCATATCTAGCAGCTAGGTTTTGCACATATGAACAATACATAATATTATGTACTTACAGGAAAATTAATATGATAGTAGAAAGGAATGCACGTACCAACAATGAAGAGGCTATCTCAGTCTAGTTTCGAGTGTGATGTTAATTGATAAATAGAATCTCAAATTAAATACTTAGTAAATTAGTATTTAGGCTAACTTTATAAAGTGTAGCTAAATGAAGTCAAAATAACTATTATGTACTTTTGTAAGTTACAACGAAGGTGTTTATTTAACCTTAGAACAACAATTTTGTTCATTGTATTGTATATTCTATCTATAAAATAATATGAATTAAACATACTAGTGATATGTTAAGGGATATTGGACCTTAGTTTTCTAGAAATTGTGCACAGCATAAAACAATAGTGAATGAGCTGTAATAATTAACTCATTAACGATTGGGTCACTAATGAAATACTGTTTTTCTTTTTAAATTAAGAACTTATCTTCTCTTTCCCTTAAAAAAAGATTTAAAATAGTAACTATTACATATCTAGATGCTTAAAGTAGTATTAAACTTAAAATACTTGCTACAGTTTTTTAAATAGCTATGTAAATTTTAAAACTATCTAAAAATTTAATTAGTAATGTATTCTCTTCTATTTTTAACGTTCTTGACATTTGTATATTTCAGAGAATATAAATAAATGCTATGCAGTTATTATTTTTACTGATTTATTCAGCTGATTGTTCATTTTGTTTTTGTAAATATGTATGTATGTGTTCAATTGTATGTTATTGTAAATAATTGTAATATGAGACAATACTGTGTGTGATGTCTACGCACATTAGTGAAAATGTTATTGCGTTTATAAGCTTGTTGTGTATTTTATAAAATACCAATTAAACCGACCATGTTTATATTTTAATTTTAAGACCACAATCAAATGTCAGTATCATGGTAATTAGCGTGCTGTTGATGTTCTAATACAGCGTAAGAAATGAAAAGGCGCATATAATTTTATATGAAATAATTTTTATTGGAAGTTTAATCAAATATCCTAGAAATGGCACATTGTTACTCAAGTTTTTGGTATACAGCTGTATGTATTGTTGCCACTACAATTTTAATCAAATAAATCATTAATTCTAAATATCGTCTTTGTTTCACACTTAATATAAATTATCAACAGTTAATGCCAGCTTAAGTCCCTAATCCACTTAATTAACTATCACATATTCAATTTACTAATACTAATTAAGAACTAATTTGTTCACCATTTACACATCACTTGCCACAGAATCAATAATACCTACAATGGAATAATATAAGCGTCTTTTCAGTTTCACTAGGAGTACACGGTAACTAGTGTATCACGTTTGACCGTGTGTCCACTCTCCCTCCATCCTCCACACGGAGAAGGCGTAACTGAGTTTGTCCTGCGCGAGGTACTTGCCGTGCTCACTGCCCGCGTCGCTGTTACTGTCGCTGCTGCCCGCCGACTCACTGTTCGACAGTATCTGATACAGGAACTCTATGTACTGCGTCGCCAGCTGCAGAGTCTGTATCTTGGACAACTTATCACTCGGCAGCGAAGGGATGATCTGCCGCAGGCTCGCGAACGCCTCGTTCAAGCTCTGCGTGCGCTGCCGCTCCCTCACGTTAGCCATCACTCGCTGTATCTGCATCTCCTCAAACGATTGCGTCTTCTTCCGCGAAGCTTTAGATCTTTTCCTCGATCTCCTTTGTTCCTCCGTCTCCTCTCTCCTGTCGTCTGCACCTCTGTAGACTTCTCCCATTTTCGGAACATCACCCGACTCATAGTAACTTCGTACTCGGTCTTGAGAATTGGAATCATCAAAGTAGTAGCTTCTTGGGACCTGTCTTTGTCGTTGATCGATGAATTGTTGCTCGAAGGATGTGTAAGATGGTTGTTGGTAGTCGCGATCCTCTCCGTCGAACACGACACTTGAGGGCCAAGGATGTTGTTGTGTGGGTCGCTCGGACCCGTTGCTGAGGTCCATCAGGTGTGTGGGCGAGGAAGGCGCGAATCCCGCCGGCTCAGCGTGCCTCTCAACCTCCACCGGCGCGTATCCATAGTAATGCTCGTCATCCTCCGGGTATTCCAGATCCTCCTCGAGCTTTATTGGCATTGGTCGAGTATCACGAGTTTCGTAATTCATAATGCGTCACTTTAAGAAACAGAACACGCGTCTCGGACCAACATGCGCGAATGATAAGCGCAGCAAGACTGCAGCCACGACACTGAGTCCTGCGCCCGCGCCGGTCCGCCCCTGCCCGTCCCTTCATTGACAAGATACAAAAAAATAACCATCTCCACCGCGGTGCGACTCCATTGGGCCTCCCAGCGCGCCGCCTCCTGGCTGCGCCGTGCGGGGGAAAGAGACAGCGATACCAAGATGTGTTGATCGCTTTCTGTTTATCTTGTCCATCATCTCAGAATTGTATTTACTGCATACATAGGTATATGTATGGTGTTCGGACGCCATTACCGATCGCATCGGTGATCGCGCATCCTGTGAGGGCTGTTTCAGTCAGCTAGTGTCCTCATATTGATACTATACTCATATTGATGGTTTTATAGTCTGTACTATGACAGTTTAATAATTTTACAGAATCAAACGATAAAAGCTATCTTTATTTTCGCAAAAAAAAAAAACTAACACACAGATCGATCTAAATAAACATAACAATTTTAAACCCACACAAAACCGTTAAGCTTACAAAATGTGTTAATTAAGCCAGTTTTAAAGAACACTGTAGCACTAATCCCACCTATAACTTGATATATGGCGCCACCCTTCCTTGTAAGATTTTTTGTGACGCGTCGTCCCGCCGCTACTAAAAATATCCATGACGCAATGCTCCCAGGATCGGTCCCACGGCCGTGCCTGGCAATGCCTTCACTATATCATAAATATTTAATTTATTTATCTTACTAACTCCGATAGGTAGTGAGGGAGCCTGTACAATGTTAGGTGTAGCCGTGTAGCTGACACTTTGTGTTGTTCTTTATCAAACACCGAAACACGAGATAGACAATATCCATATTTTGGTTGGTTTTTATATCCATATTTTGGTTCTGTTTCATAAGCCAGGTCAGTGTATCAATCTTCTTAGGTTTACAGTCCTTCCCTAACTCATAAGATACGGTTACACAGTTATGCTAAAAAAAGTAGGTACTTACTTAGGACCTAGGTGACAAATAGATGAACTTATTAGTGGCTATGTGTTCCGAAATTCGTAGTGTCAAGACTGTCAAGCATGTAGATAGGTAGCCGACTAATAAAAACTTAAGTATGTGTTGGTGAGAAGGATACAACCATTTTTCCTTGCTTATCTTACTTTAGTTTTTTGAATGAGCAACATTTTTAATATTACTTACCCAATTATAAATATGTAGGTACTTATATAAGTTTCTAAATCTTCAGTAAAACTATTTTGATCATTTCAATTATAATAACCAGTATAATCCAAGATGCCAATTCATAAATAACCGTCATTTCTAATTATATCTGTCTATCCTGTGATGAAATAAATAACCGATCTCAATCCGAAATCTTTAGGTCGAGATCGATTTTAACTTTATTTGTATGAGGATTTAATTTCGAATAAGTTTTTAATTTCGGATAAGTTTTTGATATTACCTACCACAGTTTAAAACGAACGGACTTTATCTACAAACTTTTATAAACTGTGTCGTTAGTTACCGGTTAAATTCAAATTACTGGTTTTATTAGTTATTTATCTATTGCTGTTTAAAAAAATATATCCGGCGTAGTTACTTAGGTAGGTAGATTACCTACTCATGTGGGTTTCCTAGGTCGTAACTGTTTTCCTGGCTCCTTTTAATCTGCGACGGTACCTATTAGATATCAGTGACTAGCTTTTGAAAAATAGCTACGTTCTCTGAACATGTCTTAGAATATATTACAAAGAAAAAATAATGCCAATTTCAGAGAATACTCTACCAAATAAACCATTGTGTAGGTAAATCGCAGCGTTTTAATTTTGTTGTGAACTGAAAACTTTATTACAGCGATGAAAAATTGCGTGTCAGTAAGCGGATGTCCTATGAGTCACCTCATCATCTGCCGTATTTCCTCAAGCTTACAATGAAAATCAATCATCAATGTGGAATTTTCTAGCGTCACAATATTATAATTATCATTTCATCTTAAACAAATAAAGGTTTTTTCCCCTAACCTGGTGTACCACACCTACACTTTTTGATAATTTTATAGGTACTATGTATACCTATTATTATGTCCTCTCCAACACACATTCTAAAGAATTTATTGAATTTGTTCATCTAAAGATACTAGTTCAGTAATCGAATTGTATCTAACATTTGAATTTGAACCGTTAAAAGGACGAAAAGGGGGGAAGAGTCGCGATGCGTTGACGGAGTTTTAATATATTTCGGGAATAGTTACCACACTGGTGACGTACTCAGCCGACAAAATATTAATAGCTTCATTATCCAAACTCTAAATATAACGAGTTATTACAAAGATAAATGCATTCTACTCTGTAGATTGATACCTATAGACTTGTAGCTATTTACGCCATGCGACGCCTCGTACCGCTTGTACCTTATTCAAAATTATTTTGTAAATAGTTCTTATTAGGTAGGTTTTATTAATCAACCCATTACATAATGTGTTCTTATAAAGAGTAAGAAAAAAATGGGATCTTT
The DNA here is from genome assembly GCF_023101765.2 of Spodoptera frugiperda. Lineage (NCBI taxonomy): Eukaryota > Metazoa > Arthropoda > Insecta > Lepidoptera > Noctuidae > Spodoptera > Spodoptera frugiperda. The sequence continues at coordinate 7,637,058 of NC_064216.1, forward strand.
CTGTTGAAGTGCTTTTTCAGTTGAGCTTGGTGGCGAAAATCTACCATCTTATCTTTTGAAGTGTGCATGTGTGGATACTTAAGTAGGTATGTGGGTTGCTGGTACGGTGGCTAAACTAATTTTGGTGTCATTGGTAGGTGTGATATTTTACTCAAATCGAAAGGAGTTTGCAACAATCTCCGAATACTGTAAGTTTTGCTTTGGCTGCCAAATTATTAGTTTTATGGGAAACTAATAAAACATGTGCACTGCAATTGTAATAGGAGAACACAAACAATGGATGAGTTACCTAAACCATTTTTGTTTGAATAATAAAAAAATATTACCAAAACTATCGCTGGGTGCTTTCTCAGGACTTGGAAGTTCAACATCTGGCGTGAGCCCGTGGGATTTCCTAACTAGTAATTAAGATTCATTCATAAAACGAAGTAAGGACCTAGTCGTACCGTTATCGCAAGTTTCTCACGTAAAGATAACAGCCGATATAGTAAGGAGAAAAAGGGGACTGTTTTATGAATGAAACTAAAAATCTCACAGCTTCCCCACTTTAGGTAGGCTGTTATAGATAGTGCTTAGGTACTATGTTCATATTGACAAGTTTTAATTCAATCATGATACTGAAAATCTGAAAGCCTACCTACCATAATATGTGCTTACCTACATGTCCAAAGGGTTAAGAATAAACACACGTTTTTAAACAGTAAAAAATATTTTAATAATTATGGTATTTATTTTATGTATGTACTTACACGGGGTAAGACAAGTATTATATAAACCTAATGAGATACGACATAACGATAGTACCTAGGTACTTAGTACCTAATAAGTAGGTAGTACCTTCTCAGACACAAACGCAGTTCATACTGTGCTGAAAATAAGTTGTAAGTACTATATTCTCTTACCCATAACCCCTGAAGGTTGAATCTTAACTTATTTATCACCTCTTAATGCATAGCAATGATAAAACATCATCCCCTAACCCACTACAGATGTTTGTAACTGAAGCAGATTAACGCGTCCGCGAGTTTATTTAGCTAACAGTTTTACGAGGCAGCGGTTTATTTTGAAACTTTTTTCTCTGTAAGTGACACCTGCTTTAGATAAGTAACGAGTACCTACTTGAGAGGCCGACACTTGTGGGAAATTCGAAAGATTGTGATTGTCACGTGCGTAGGTAAGTACGGTGCGTATGCGCAGGTTGCGTGAAAAGTTCTGTCGTTGTATTTACGGGATATAGCAAGGCCTACTTATGATATGTGTAAACACTGGACTCTTTAGCATTGTTTCCTTAATTTTTTTCAGGATGTTATTTACCTAGCATTCAGCAGCTAGTTATTTAAATGGAATTTCATTAAGTAATTTAGATTTTTTATTTTATTCTAATATTGTTAAGTTAAACTTCTTATGTTACTGCTAAGTTAAAGTTCTTGTAATTAGATGTAAACTATATAATTATGTAACGTTTATATAACTACTAGCTAGCTAGCTAGAACTAACTTAAAAAATAGAAGCGAAGTTTAGTTAGGTATCCATTACGCTTCAAGAATCAAAGCGTTTCTAAAGTTAGCACTTACTGAAATTAATAAAAAAATAAGAATCAAAATCAAATAAAATACCCCATCTTGTGAATTACCTACCACAAAATTGAAGTAGGTACTTAATTTTTTTAATCTCGATCATTGACGGGACCGTTTATTATAAGGTATCTAGTACTTTATGGTTTACCTGGGGTGGTGACAAACAAAATGTTTTATCCCAGTTTCTTCCGTACCTAACCGACGTTTAATTAGAACGGTGAAAATAATTCTTTCCCACGCAAACTTACCCCATCTGGCGACCGTATGCCAAAAATAGTACTGGCCAGTGATGACCATTGTTTCTCTGGATAATAAAAGCGAAGATTAGGCTCTAAACGGCAATATCGTAATAAATAATAAAGCGTCTTGGAAATGTTCAGCGCCATAAAACATCTGCGGAGGCCTCCACAGCTGCGCTTAGAAGAAAATACGTCACACGTGTGCCGAATCCATAGTCTGGGAATGTCTGGTACCAACTACCTGCATTCATTTTTAAAAACCACGCTGTTAGTCAGTACAAAATTCGCTTAATATCTCTTTTTAGTCTTTATCATCGTTGCACACCTGCGTCAGATAAACCTATTCTTTTGTCTTAATTGGTTTTTGTTTCCCGGTAACTATAGGTAGGCGTCGACAGGCATCCAGACTGTCCATTATGTTTCTTTTCTAATCTACTGATAACATACAAATAAATGCGAACACCTGGTCTTGAAACTTTACATGCAGTATTTGTGTAATAACAGGTTGTGACTTGTTACAGTCCATACTGTGGTGTTTTTTCCTAAGACACTTTTTACCTATCTAAATTAATTTTATATCATATAAGGTAAGGTATCTAGGCACAGCCACATTTGTTTATAATTGGTTTTTATCAATACAGGAAACAAATATTTTGAATAATTTGAATAAACAAACATTCCATCAAAATTGCAATAAAATATTTCTTAATTAATTTGTAAACTAATATTTTCTGGAAGTAATCAATTGGCGACGCGAGCCGCTTGCCAGACTATAGCTTCGGCTGGAAGGGTACACCTCCAGCGCGCACAGATGCGGCCCATGTGTGGGGATCTCTTCGCGCGACCGACGCGACGGTAACGACGCCCAAACTCATGCGCATTCAGGACAATTCCAACGAATAATAAAGCTACATTACATTCTAGTGCTTTGTTTACGAAACTCTACCTAATCGCATTCAACTATCTTCTAGCGATTCCTGAAATATACTGAATACAGCTCTGTAAAGTGTAGGATTTTTTTTAGGAAGCAGGAAGTAACTGCTGAAATATTACAAAAGCTGAAGTTTTATTTTTCTAGACCAGTTAATCGAATGCATTTTCTTATCATTTCATCATTATCAATGTTTTATTAATGGATTTGAGTCGTTTCGAAAGAACCGTTATTCAAATGTTATCCGTAAAAACACAGCAACGTGTGGCCAACACGATGTCACCCCGCGCCCCGGCATTGTCCGGCATTCACACGAATTGTTTTGTTTCAGCATAATGTATGCGTGTAACGCAACCCCGGGCATTCCTACCTACTCGGAGCCCTGCCAACTAATTACACACGAACAAATCTAAACATCGCATTTTTGTTTTACTATCATAAATAAACATTTCATTTGTGTTGTAGAATCGAGAGTGTCTTACGAAGCCAGAATTTGTTTTTTCAGTAATACTAATAATTTATTGCTTTGTAAATAGATATGTCTAGCGTATACACGCATTAATGTTTTGGTTGTACTAACTACCAACCTCACTAAACGGTTTTATTTTTAAAATATTCGGTTCAATATTTTTATGTGATAAAATTATTATAAAGATTTATCAATGTTACTAGGGAGTTCAAATTAATAAACCCACATTAGGGTCTTAGGTAATTAATTTTAATGCTAAAAGTTCTCCATAAAATTATTCAGATTTCCATAGCCCATGTAGTGTTACAATAATAATAAACACATGCATTAGCTAAAACAATTTTCGCAATACAGTTCCGTTTACGACGCGACCGTTTGTTGGCTGACGGCAGACGGCGGGGACATTGCTAATTCTGGGTTATATGCGCGCGCGCATGTTTCCTGTATCGATTCCTTGTGCATGTCATGTCATGCTGTCATCCACCGACAGACTAAAAGCTGTGTATGAAATTTAATGTCTATTTTATAACCGATGTGAATTGAGGGTATGCGTAGGCATTATGTGTAGTGGTTGGCATATTCTCGTTTATTTTATTACGTTCCAATATTTTAGAACAATATAAATATGTAGATATTACGGTTAGGGTGGGTTACCGGGGCTCCGGCACAGGCTCCGGCTCGAAGCAGGAGTGGGTGTACCGTAACAGGCGTTGCACCTTGGGCCTCCAGAGCAGGTTTAATTATGGACCTTCAGAGGTGCTGCGGGTGGTCACCGGGGTGGTTTTAGAGAGGTAAAAATCCCACACTCCCTAGTCTTTCTCCCCAAAAAGCTAGGCGCCTTTTGAAAGTTTCCCTCCGTAATAAAGAAAAGGAGCAGGAACGAGGTGGTTTTTAGGCAGTAAGGGTACGGTAATAAAAGAGCTTGAAGTATCAAATCCTACACAGACTTAGGCTTAGGCGTCATTCTATGAGCATCACGTGCAGTTTCAGACCGTAACATTTTAATTATTGTAATAACAAATAGACCATAAAACTATTTTATTGACATTTTATGACTTATTAAAAGAAACCCGTCACCTTATGACTAATAAAATCGACGCATAGGTTTATGAGCGCCATGTCGGGAACGAACTACTTCGAGGAAATTTTAATCAGATTTCCCATTTTAAAATTGTCATATTCGATGCGGCTTTACATATTTCTATCAGCGTTATAAGTATATTTTCAAACGATTGCGAAAATAATCGTATTTACTTTGAAAGCAAATGGCGTTGATACGTTTAGTGGCGGCTTCCGTTGGCATTAAAGCATCGCCACTGTTTCAGTGTTCAGTACCCCGCAATATCCACGCATCATTTTATTTTGATACCTCCGTCCTCATACCTACCTACTTAAAGTAGGTATAATTGCAAAACGCGACACATCCTAAATTACCAGCCACTTTTAAACCAGTAACTTGGAGAAGCAACACAGTAGGTACATTACTGCGAATAATTTGTTTAACTGCTCCGTAAGATGAGGAACGTCTTAATATTTTCAGTAAAACGAAAACCTAGTTGTTGTGCCAAAGCGTTGTGTCTGAATGTTGAGCCTTGCTCGTTGCGATATAAGATCGATTTGCGCAAAACTCTGGAACGTTGAGTGCAGTGAAACTACAAAGAGATTGACTGATGACCTCATATCGTTTGGCATCGAGCAATGGTTAATGTCACAGTAGGCTTTTGAAATATAGCATGTGTAATGAAATTCACTTGTCGGGCCGTCGGACGAGGCGGGCGTCTGCTTGTACGGTTGCGTCATATCGGGATGGGCTGATTTCTGCACAGCGAGCCTCAGAATTCATAATATGGTCTTGTTTTATAAGAGGATCATGTTACCTTTGCACTGGTATATATCATATTTTGTCTTGGACATAATGAGTTGTTTATTATTGTCAGTAAAGGCATACGTATCTATCTACACATGTTTAGGTACATTAATTTAAAGTAATTTACCTAGTAGAGCACCATCTAATAAATTATCTCTACAGGGGATTTTTTAATGGGGCTATTAACCAATGTAGGCTAAGGGCCTTCACCTAGGGCGACTTTTTGTAAAGAATGCCGTCGATGGCTCCTGGATCGCTACAAAAAGTCACCATAGGTGAAGGCCCTTAACCCTAAAATATTTTGATAATGCGGGTAATAGATTCTCATTATAACAAATGTAAATTAATTATAATTAAGACTTTGAATGTCATGTTTTTTATATTTTATCGTCTAATGGAACTTTATATATCAACCTTTTTTATTTGAAATAAAACACTGGACACACGTCGTGAAAAAATTGAAAAATGCCATTAGATTTTATATTTATTTTAACGTTTAAATGGCGGTCAATATTTTTTTGAGCTCGTCCAGCCAGATGTTTGCAATGTAAAAAGTATCTGTTTTAATTATGACAGTTTATATAATTATTTTGGTAATTTTTTCGTTGTTTCTTATAAATAAAACAAAAATTAAATATTTTTATGTAATAGCCTTATTCATGCAAGTGAAGCCGTGGAACCTTATTACTCCATTGAAGTCAAGCGTCCCATTTGTGCCAGCTAGACCCCGGTAACAAAATTATAATTTCCAATTTTATACTCAATTGACTGATTAACTAATGAGTACCTATTCTAATGAATGACTTTACATAAAAATAATTCTGTTGGGCAATTAAACGTCTGTACCGTACCACTTTCATGGCGCCAAAACCCTTATTCATTTTTAAGTTAATGAAAGAAATATATATAAATATTTGTACTGTTATCAATGACAATATTTTAATGGTTAACAAACTATCAAAAATACAAGTATGTAAAAATTACACATTTTTTCATTAGAGACAAAAGCCCAGGTGCTAAAGAAAGGTCAACGACATGCGACGTTTGAAGTTTGAACTTTTGCGTCAGCCGCCATTGTAGTGTCATTCTGTCAGTTATTTTATAAACTTTGCGCGCTTTTGTATCAACTTTTATCTAAATAATATTATTTATGAATTAAAAGTATATCTCCTTGTGAAAATGGAGGGAGGAGATTCATTTTTATCATGTGCCGTAACTTTAGAATGGATGAATCAAGGATCTATTACAAGAAAAGTAAATTACAAGACTGCTTCGCTCCGGTTAATACGAAACGAATTTCGAGAGATGTTTATGGAGATTACAAGTGAGAAACATGCTGCTATTAGGTTTGCTTTGAAGAGTGTAAATGTTTTTAAGAAGTTTATGGTCGAAGGTAAGGCTAGCATAAAGTTTCAAGAAGCTGGTTGCACTTTGTTTATATCCAATGCGCCGCCTACTAACCTCGTGGGGTTTTTGAGAACAATATTCGTTAAAATGACTGGAGACAAAGATAAAGGCGGTAACACAACACCTGCAAAGCAGACAATGCGGTCCAAATTATTGAGTAACAAAGCTCAAGCGTTTGAGGAAATAAGTCCAGTTACTGTGGCGGATATTCATAATGCTAAGAAGAACATTCCTAAATCTACGTTGACTACTCCTTCGCCGCCGGCAAAGAAACGGAAAAATGACGACAGTGTGAAAGGCCCTGCTCCAAAGAAGTTATATTCTCCGTCACCATTGACAAACACTTGTTCACTGAACCCTGAGCAGCAGAGAGTATTAGAGGCCTGTCTCGGAGGGAAGAACATATTCTTTACTGGCTCTGCTGGGACCGGTAAGAGCTTTCTATTGAAGAGAATTGTGGCTGCCTTGCCACCAGATGTCACTGTTGCTACTGCTTCCACTGGTGTCGCAGCTTGCCATGTTGGTGAGTATCCTAAATGTTTTGTATTCTAACAAAGAACTCTAATGTAGCACCTAATGAACTCATTATTAATAACTAATTAACTATTTCTTTCCTTCATTTCAGGTGGGACAACTCTTCATGCATTTGCTGGTATTGGAGATGGTAGTGGAACCGTGGAACATCTTTGTGAAAGAGCCATGAAACTGCCGCTGGTGGCACAGAAGTGGAGAAAATGTAAACACCTCATTATTGATGAAATATCCATGGTTGATGGCGGTTTCTTTGAGGTAATGTAAATGACTAATTAGTGATAAACAAAATATCTTAATTGTTATAATTTTGTACTAAATAATTATTATAATTCTTTTATTTACCTCATCAAGTGCCCTTTGCGCCACTGTCTATTACAAAATGTTTGAAACTCTAATAAGTATGATACAACCAGTAAGGCCTAAAGAGCTGGCCTGGTGCATTCCAAACCTGTGTTAAATAGCCATATGATCTGATGCCGTGTCTCTTGTTAGGTCCCACCTATGATATAAGTTAATTTTTAAAATAATAAATAACATTTTTTTCCAGAAATTGGAGGCTGTGGCAAGACATGTAAGAAAAAATGACAAACCTTTTGGTGGAATCCAGCTTATCCTATGTGGTGATTTCCTGCAGTTACCACCAGTAGTGGATAAAGGCAAAAATGGGAAGAGATTCTGCTTTCAGTCACCTTGCTGGGATAAATGTATTCAACTATGTTATGAACTCAAACAAGTTCATAGGCAGAAAGACTCAGAATTTATTTCTATTCTTAACAGCATTAGGATTGGTAGAGTTACTAAAGAAATTAGTGACCGTCTTGTTGGGACATCTCGACAAAAGATTGAGAGTGATGGCATTCTAGCTACAAGATTGTGCTCCCATACAAATGACTCCAAAATGATCAATGATTCAAAGCTTAGTGACTTGGATGGTGAAGAGAAAATATTTACTTCCCAAGACAGTGATAATGCTACTAAACTACTTGACATGCAAACTATTGCTCCCTCAAAATTGTTACTTAAAGTGGGGGCTCAGGTGATGCTTTTGAAAAATGTGAATGTAAATGCTGGTCTAGTGAATGGCGCTAGAGGTGTTGTTGTAAGATTTGACGAAGGATTCCCTGTTGTGAGATTTAAAAATAAGAAGGAATACACAGCAAGAACTGAGCGTTGGTATGTTAAAAATTCGAATGGATCATTGCTGTGTCGACGACAAGTCCCTTTGAATCTCGCGTGGGCATTTTCCATACATAAATCTCAAGGTTTGACTCTAGATTGTGTGGAAATGTCCTTATCTAAAATATTTGAGGCTGGTCAGGCATATGTAGCCTTAAGTAGAGCACAAAGTCTAGATACTCTGAGGGTTCTAGATTTCGATTCGCGCCATGTTTGGGCTGATCCTAACGTTCTAGAATTCTACCAAAGGTTCAGGCGACGTGTGCAACAAATGGAAATTATTCCTCTTGGTAGACCTTTGTCTGACAAAACAAATAAGAAATTAAAATTGAGAGAAATATTAGAAAAACAGATGAAACAGAGATAGTGATTTCTATCATTTATTTAAAAGTAGAAGTAATTTATTTATTGTAATTTTATTTTATTATAATCATGAATCTTAACTGTGAGACTGAATGTGTTCAGGGGTATGCCTCAAAATGCACCAATGCTTATTATTCTTCCTGTAAGCTTTAATAAATAATTAAGAATCCTTTATGCTCTTCTTTATTTTTCACCATTAGTATGTTTCCAAGTATATTTTTAGTGTGTTTTGAGGAATATCCCCAATAATAAACATTTACTATATTTATAATGGTAGCTAATATAAGAAATTAAAGAAATATAATTTATTAAATGACATGTTTTATTTAACTTGGTCATTGAAAGTTGTATAAAACTGAAAATCCTATTTCTTAAAATAAACTGTGTTTTCAACAACATTATAATACTCCTATCTAGATTCTACAGAAGTGAGTATCTCTATCTGTTCCTCAAGTGTGGCATGCTTCTCTTGGAGACATTTCACAACATATCTTAGAGACTCAATAGTATGTTCATTTTCTCTTTTAGCAACTTTTGCTTCTTCAGAATTATTCTGGAGTATTTCCACATGTTTCTTTGTTTGGACGACCAAATCCATTAGTCTATTGTTCAAATGTTCTTGTTTTTTAACCATGAGCCATAATACAGCCTCTTTTGGGGCATCTGGAGTGCACTTTAGGTCATCAGTAACAAATGCATCAAGGTCAGCTGGTTCCTTCAGTTTGCTCATACTGTTTTTAATATTGGCTGTCAGTTCAGCCTGCGTAAGTTTGTTAAGTAACCTGTCTATCCTGGTTCTTGGTGGGTCCTGAAACATTTACCAACACAATATAGTTACAATTATAATGATTTGATATTATGGAGAAACTAAATTACAGAATAAACACACAAAGTTCTACAATGTAAAGATCTGACTAAAGAAATGCAACCTGCTTTATACTATTACATAGGCTACTGTTAGATGTACTATTTTTAAGTTAGGTTTAGGAGATATTAAAACAAAACAATTAATGGAACTTCTTTTATGGTATAAATTATAAGAATAAACTACAGAAGTACATATATTCACACATAAGAGCAGTCTTGACTTACACAGTGCGATTCATTTTCATAAGACTTGGTAACCAAACCCTTTTTATTGAGTGTAAGCTTGGGAGGATTTTTAGCAACAAGTTTGTTTTGCGGCAATTGTAATGTGTCTAGCTTCATGTGTTTATTCTGTGGCTAAACATAGCAATGTTATAATAGATCTAAGATACAGGAATATATAAAAATTATAAGCATAGAAATTAATTTCAAGGCAGTTATTGCAAATACAAAAGGCACTGGGTAGGTCAGAACATAGACATACAGTATCGCAGTAGATGGAGACAGAACTGAAAGACGGGAAATTGGGAATGTTAGGATAATATGTAAAGTACAAATGAATTACCTTCACAGATTTTCCGACAGCAAGTTTAGGTAGAGTAGGTGCAAAGATAGTTGGCACTGCATTTTCCTTCAGTCTTCTTTGAGAATCAAAGAATTTGGGCTCAAAATGTTTCGAACAGATTTGGCTTTTGTACCAATCTAACATGGTACATTTATTTTTTAACAATCTCAACCATCGTTTACGCATTTCATTTGTTGTTGGACATCTGTAAACAGAAGAAGTTACTGTATAAATTAATAAGTTTGTGGTTAAGTGGAACATTACAAAAACGAAGGTAACTAAAAACGCTGATGTAAAAGTCTCAGTAAGATGCTGGATGCTGATTGCTCCCAATAGAAGTCATTGGGATAGTTCAAAATTTGATGTTTTGCAACTGCTGATATTTGGTGACGATGATGATGAATGTAATAGATATAAAGTTCAGAAGACCAAAGTATTTGGAGAGTGAATACTAAATATACAGTTGGTGTTAACTTACGGATGAAACGAAACTCCCGGCGGCTTGTTCAATATAGTTGTTCGGCAGTTTTCAATGGCACAGTGAGTAGCCGACATTGAAGACATTGTAGGGACGGGCTAATTAAGGTAAGGTATTTTTTACTGCTTGAATGTTTTAAAAATTGGCTCAATTAACACTGATGTTTCCGACGACAGAAACCAAACAATGCGTTTATTATCATTCCATCACATAGTATTATGAATAACATATGTTAAGCATGTAAATATACCATATAAAATTATGATACATCTTTTCCTTGCAAAAGAAAGAGACAAAAATGTTTAATGCTCAAGAATAAACTTCCATGGAATGCCTGCCTGTCAAATGATGACAGTGACAGCAAAATACAAATTTTTAATACGTTCCGTTTCAAGTAATTACTTTTTTATTGAGTTTAGTTGAAGTTTATTTCAAGGTACATAATAATATTTATTTTCTTTTCTTGTTATTCAAAATCATGTAAATAAATATAACGCTTTTTAGTGTGACGGAATATGGTTAAGATTTTATATAAATGGGCCTATCCTAGCTTCTGACCAAGGCCCTCTTCCACTCTGTCCTTCCATCAGCAAATATTTTGTTACGGGGGTCTAAGTTTAGAGGATTATGAAAATTTCGTGTTTTCTTTTTCGACTATAGTACCAAAAGAAGAATTCACAATTACGATTTCCATATTGAAATAAAAGACTCAATTGAATAATATAAACTTTATATACTTTTTTCAGACATAAATGAAATCTTTTTAAATAATACAGTCATAAATATGTAAATAATTTAATAATTTTGGTGTCAGCTGTACGCAAACGCTAGAAGTTGACTTGTCGGTGTCATTATAATCGTTTGCGAACAACAACGTTCATGTCCTTTTGCACACGGAGGGTATCGTAAGCGTATTATCAGAAACTTATGATGTACTTTATGGTTTGTCACAAAGTTTTATATAGAGAAGACCCATACTCCAGCATTGGTCGATCGAGATGATACTTTGTGTACTTAAGCGCGTCATACGATATACTCCAAGTGCAAAACGAGCATTAAATAATTCTAGTTTAATCAGTAACGCTTATAGCTACAGGGGGTATAAACCGCCAAATGTGACTGACTTCTCCGGCGCAAGGCTGTATAATGGATGGGTGTTCAGTTTCCTTGATGAGCGGAACTTCGTCAAGTATCGGTTCAGTAGTGGAGCACTGGATGTCAATTTTATATTCGCCTGGCGTCAGGAACACAACGGTGCACTCGTGATATGCTTTAGCTGACTCTGGTAATGTTGTGAGTACCACTCTGAAAGGAAAAATTAAGACGATTATAGTACTTCAAAGGTGGCATTTTAGGAGTGATTTTTAGAGAAAGAAAATATTCAATAAGTATGCTTTAGGCATGTGATGGACCATGTGAGTAAAAATGTTTAATACAAGTTTATTTACTTTAGTTTGTGTTGAAGATACAAATGGTAACTCTTAATGGTCTGGAATACTTTTAAATAAGATTGTATGTGCTTACTTATTATTCCCAGCGGTAGCAACTCTGTTATCAAGCTTGTAGCTGAGTACTCCGTTGTTGTAGTCCTGGTAGAACTGTACGGACAGACACAGTTTGTGGAGAGGTCTACTGAGGTGGTTCCACACTGCCACTCCTAGGGACAGGCACTCTCCTGCCGTGCAGTTGTATTCTTCTTGTGGCTTTATACACTGGCTGTTGACACTCACTTCTGTAGAGGGAGAAATAAAAACAAATGAGTGGTATTTATCTTCTTGTAAATATTTGTTATTCATGTTGCGAAATATTTAGTTATTTAATATGTTATTTACATTCGTTGGCGATCCTTAAATATAATATAAATAGTGAAACTGCTATTGCTACCGTTCATCTGTGCAGCCAAGGCAAAAAATAATCTTGTTTCTTGCTTTATCACTCTAACAATTCCTTGCTAACAATCTATCAGAATAATAAATGAACTTGTTGCAGATTCTGGTTTAATAATGGTTAGACCATAAGCTGATTATAATTTGATAAATACAGACTTAGGACATGTTCAGCAACTGACAGTCACTAACTTTGCCAATGCTAGTAAAGTTATAAGTAAGTATAAGTAAAGTTTATAGTTCAACTTACCCCAATTTAACGGCGACATTCTAACAATATCCATCATGGCCTGTGATAGCGTGATGCCCTTGACGGAGGCTCGGCCCGTGATATCAGACTGCATCAGATGCCAGCGCAAAGATATATTGTTTGTGATGTGCTCCGAACACATCAGCTCCAAACTGTTTGTCGACGAGCCCGTGTTTATCGACTTTGATTCTACGAGATCTGTGAATGAATGATCATTATAAATACACGTTTTAACTTAACCAAAACATCTTCTAATCTCCACACTCGACAAGCCAGTTAGTGAGCGTAGTCTAAAAGGTTTACATTTATTTAAAGGTACAGTTGCCCGATTTTTGTTTAGTTATATAGTCCCTTAGTCAGTTCTTATAACACCCCTAGAAGAGAAAGGGTGACGGCAAAATTCCACTCTTCCGTTATCATACTCGTTTTATAAATCATCAGAATTGATTGCTCAAAAAAGTTTCACTTTACTGCAGATAAAATGTAACCGGTTTCATATAACAGATGTCGCTAGTATACCTTCATCAGCGGGTTTGCTGGCTGTAGCATTGAAGGGGCACCGGTCCAGCGGCACGGGCACTCGACACGACTCCTTGCTCTCGATCAGGATGTGTTTGCTCGGGGCGTAGTGGAAGTCCATCTCTTCTGATGTAAGATTTGTCACGTCCAGTACTAGGTATAGTTGAGAAGGACTGGAAAAGTAAGATAATATATTATTCATTAGAAAATGTATCTAAACTCTTCATTTTTGTTTAAGAAAATAGTTAATGCAAATTATTATTATCATTTCAGCTTTGAATCGCCTAATGCTAAATGCCTTTTTCTTAGAGGATTATCGTGAGTTCGCTAAAATCTGATAGTTTTAAAACGATTAAGGCAAACGCATTGCCAATGAATAGATATTCATTCAGCTAAAATAAAATAGATAGCTATTTGGCAATTAGGAGTATTGAACTAAGAAACCAAATGTGTAGTAAAGCGTGTGTAAAACTTTTACTTGAAGTAAGATATCGCTTTTTTGTAAACACTTAAAATGACCAATCATAATTTTCAAATACTCTTACATTTCTGCCGGCAGGACATCCCAGTGTGTTATAGACACGCTCGGTAAGAGTTCCAAGTTGATTTGAAGAGTCGATTGGCGGCAGTGTGTCTCTTTGCCTTCGCCACCCGAATATCTGATTATCAACTGTAATAAAGACATAGAGAACAATCAATCAATTGAATAAGGTTTAATTTTATTTCAATGTAACAAATGGAAAGTTTAAATAATAAACATTGTACACAAAAAATATGGGATAGGTAAAGTAAGTATTGTTGGACTTACCTGTGTTTCTACTTGTCGCCCCCTAGATGGCGACATCACGGAAATTGGGGCCGACCAACTTGTTGTGTGGGAGTTTGTAGACCTAAAATACGCAAACGAATTATATTAAATACTAAACACTTTTAATGACAGTCCCCTGGGTAAATTACACTTCCAGAAAAAGTATAACTATTATGCATTACATTTACATTGCAAGCATAAATATAATAACAAAATATAAATGAGTTGAATAACAATACTGGTACCTGAAGCTGCCGGAAGTCCTATTAGGTATAAGTCCACTACTCAAAGAAGTTTGCGGATTCGAGCTCTGAGTAGGAAGCGAGGTTTGTGCATTGGGTACTGGAGACCCGACTCTTGACGGGTAATTGGAGTTCAGACTATTGGGGAACAAGTTTTCACCCCCAACACCGCCCAGGTCTAAGAAATCTGCTTCTCCATACAATTTGATGGTGATGGTCGCAGTCTCATTCGGTGGGATCGGTAGGAGAGATTGTATGTCTTCGTTCGAATACTGGAACACTTTTGATTGGAGCTGGCTGTCCATGTTTGACTGGAAGTAATTGATAAACATTTATTCAGCAAGTAATTTAAAATTAAAGTATCTGTCATTTCGTTTAAAAAATAGAAAATAAAAATTTAATCTCACCTGTATAGCCAGCTCAAGATGTTCAATGCTAACATTACTAGTATTAGTGATCCTTATAGAACAATCAGTACTCTCTCCATTAAACAGCGAGATATTCGTGGTACTACCGACATTTTCTACGCTAGACAGGTGCGCATTTCCAGAGGGCGCTACTATCGTCTCGATTGTAATGGTGGGCAAACTTGGTATCACTTCGATGGTGTAGGAGGCGGGGAATTTGTGGGGCGTCGGCATGTTCTTTAGGCGGCAATTGGACTTAACGCCTAATGTATGTGTTGAATACCCTAGTATCTGCAACTCCCCTACTTCTTTCGGTGTCCCATGCAGATTAACTGTTGTCGGAGAGTCCGGTGCGAGGATTATCGTCTCCGGTATAGATTCGAATACAACGCCTGATGTTAAAAGTCTCATGTTTGACACCTTCAGCTCGAATGGGAGTGGGTTTGTGAGCTTCATTTGCACTTCGCATATGTCGTCTTCTACCCAGAGGTATTCTGAAGTAAAACAAATAAGAATTAGCGAAGACAGTTTGTTTAATTCACTAGGAAAGACTTGGTGATATTTTAACTAACTTTATTTCTATGCAACAAAGATTCATTGACAAAAAAATATATTATTGCTATAGTTAATCAAGCTACTGTAATCCTTCCTTTAATGTTTTGTTACAAACTCGAAAATCTTTCGACGTCCGGAGTAATTTGGTGCGGCAGTACTAAAAGTAGCTCTTACCCATTTTCCCTTCATCCTTTTTAGCATTTCTCTCCAAACTGCCGAAGTGTATAGGTGTGAATATGAACGGTCCATGCGTAGGTTTGGCCTGCCTTAGATGCGGCGCCCGCGCAGGTGGGAGGGGACGAGTGTTGAACCACGAACAGTGAGGCACGTGGGTCAAGTTTGCAGGGGGGATCACTTCACCTGTTTCTAATACTAGCGGAACTGGCCCACCCTCACATTGCGCTGATAAAGCCTGAAAAATTATAATAAGTGATTAAGAATAAGTGATTTTGACCAAAGAAGTGCAATGGGAGATATAAAAAAATCAGTCCAGTTACTAACTCTTCCATTAATTTGCTTTATAAAACGCCAGGAAGAAAGACTTATCAGCATTATATTTAGCAGTGAGCGGAATCGATGAAAAAGCTAAGAATCATTTCCTCTACAGTCTATTATACCTATTCACTCTGATCCTTACCTGAAGTTGTATGGCTAGTTCTCGATGTTCCTGCCTCGAGAGATGTGGCCACATGGTCTGCAGCAGGAAGGTCATGTGTCGGGTGGCCAGCGCCGGGTGTCCCATGCGACGGGAGGCCACTACCAGCTCTTGTAGTAACTGGATTTGAAGTGCCGGCCAACCTGAGTTAAATTGATGTTTCATTACTTTTGAGGTAAAGGTATGATCGTGTGTCTATTGTGATGTATTTAATTTTCTTACTACTTCAATAATTGTTTGATATAAACTGCTTTACAATTAAAGAGTTTTTGGATTTGATGAACTATGTGTTTTTTGAGGAAACATAAATATTATAACAATTAGAAAAGTAGATTTTAGACAAGCAGATAGAACTTAACAACAAACAAAATATAATATAAAAATATTAGGAACATACCAACTTGATGCTGTATGACGTAGTTGGGATCCAAGCTGAGCTTGTACCCTGGGAAGCTGTGCAGCATCAGGTAGTAACATTTCAGCCAGTCTGGGCTCGGGTTGTTGGGGCTCACTTGTCGAGTGGCGGCCAGGCGCTGACAGAAACCCGCCTTGCGATGGAAACCTGGAAAATGAAAAAGGTTACATAGTGATATTTAAGCTAAAAAGAAGAGCACAGTAACGTGGTATGGTTTTACGACTAGTATTGTCATCAAACATAAACTTACCGATTTCCTTATAAAGTTCGGCCAAAGTTTCGAACCGCTGGATCTTCTCCTGTTCACTCAAAGTCAAGTTGATAAAAATAACATTTTGTAAGAAACTGGAGGCATGCAAGCTGTTACACTGTTCCACTGCAATCCTAGCTGCTTTGAAGCAAGCCTCGGTTTCGATCACACCAGCATTCTTATACTTGCTATAGTCCATTATGGCTTCGCGATATTTCTCTGCGATTTCTTCCCCGTTCAGTAGAAACTGATTGGTGATTTGAGAAGGTGGTTGTCGAGGAATAGATGGGAGGTCGGGACCTAGGTAAGACTTGTGGCTTTGGTACTCAATATCGCTTGAGGAAGCAAGAGATTCGGAGTCAGCGTTGTCAGTTTCCGATTGCCTAGAGGAGGTTTCAACACTATCTGAAGATGTGGGGGTCAGTTCACTCGGTGGATTGACGGGACTAGAAGTTTTTGAAGTCCTTAAGGGAGAGGAATTAAGCTTCAATTTCCTTAAGGAGTCAGAATTGGGCTGGAATAGAGAGAGCTGTTTCGCTTTGTTGGGGGAGTTTTCTTGAAGACTAGCATTTCGATGTAGAGGGGTGGGATTCCGAAGGTTCGGGTAGAGAAGTATTGCTGATGCTGTGCAGAGGCCTGTGAACAATATCTTTATTTTAGGTACATATCCAAAAAATATTTTTTATTGCTAATTCAAGGTTGTTTTGGAAAATAGATTAACTAACTAAAACGAGACCTAGTAAGGCCCATTTCTCTTACCCTCTTTAGCTGCAGCCAACCACAGCCAGTCAGTCTTGAGTAGTTCAGTGGAGGAGTTGTACAGACTCAAACTGTCTGCGACCAGACCAGCTTGCAGTGTCAGATCCGCCAGGTTCTTCGTCACACGGCCCATACAACGCTTCTTGTTGTTACGGGACTCCATGTCTAGACCTAAAAGTAAAATATTTTGCAGTTCTTATTAGTACGAACCGTACGGAAACGACAAAAGCATTGTACATTTATTATCGCCTCTACTCTCCGCGTAAAATTAACTATAACAGAGGTTCGGCAAACAGCGATCTTTGATAAACTTAAACCTGTACTGCGATCTTCAACTCGCCTGTTAAGGGTAGAAAATTATAAGAAACACTCTTACTTAACCTAAAATAGATGCTTTAAAAATTGGTACGACAGAATCTTTGACATAAGAAGTTTTAATATGAATACAGTACTATGTATGTACTTTAGTCAGCTGCCGTAAATAACTACACAGTGTGTGTGAATTACAGACCACAAAAAAGTATTCTTATACCAACTCACCAACAAAATCCTTCTTCTCGAAAGGTGCCAGTAGGAGAGAAACTTTATCCAATTTCTCCTTGGATCTCTCCAAACGCTTGGACTCGACCACCCAGAACAGGGAGTTGATGAGGTCTGCCACATTTTGCTCCAGATCTGGCACTGGATCATTCTCTCCATAGAACATGGCATGTGTCTTGAAGTTGGATGGAGTAGTGAAGTGCTCCTCTTGTAGTGGGTATGAGGAGTTTGAAGATGTAGACTGAGGGAAGCTATCTAAAGAGGTCAGACTGTCTGCTTGATCACTTGGTAAAGATGCTCTGTAAGAAAATAATTCGTAGTTAACTCGATTAATTCAACCCCAAAACCATTCATGACATACAACCCCAGCTCGAGATATAGAGACTATTAGGTACAGCCCATTCAATGAAGAAAGGTTAGGCTTTGTTAAAAACGCGTTGCGTAATTATGTTTTTAAAAAATAATATTTAATATTAGGAAAGGAGACCTACACTCGGCGTCACAAAAATCGCACCTCTTGGAAAATTGTAAGTTTAAAACATGTCCCGCCAGAAACGAATACATTACACCTTATTAATATTGGTATCAATTGAAAGTACGTTTAACGACCTTTAAATTAGCAACAGTTAGAATTCCTAAACACAACAGATCTCATCAGCACGTAACGTTAAAAAAATGTTGTCAAAATATTCAGAATGGGATAACATTCCTCAAGAGACTGTTGTCATATTAATTCGTCCATGAGAGAAAGCATGGAAGCAGTCATCAGGGCTAGGGAGGGTAACACTAGGTTTTAAGTTGTTTTAAGGACTTATTTGCTGATAAAATAAAATGTAACTTCTTAATCATTTGCATTTGCTTGCTTTTTTTATTCCCTGGTAAACAAAAAACCAAATCCATTGATTTATTCTTAAACTTAAATGAATTGCCTTTCCAATGATACCTTACAGTCATATGTCTGCCATTGATTAATAGGGTTAAAATGACTATGAAGGGAACTTTTAAAGAGGTGCGATTTTTGTGACGCCGAGTGTATATTATACATGGTATTGAGTAAAGACTCAATAATTATATTACAGTCAATACATACTTATCACTGGTCCCATCTTTCAAAGGCTTGTCCTCCTCATAATAGCTGTAAGTCTCAGGTTCCTGTTCCGGTTTCTTCATGTTACTGACCGGTCCGAACATGAAGGCGCGCGAGTCGTACAGGGTGTTTGAATACTTCACCTTCAATGACTCATGGACTCTGCACACTTCATTTAGTTCCACCTGGTTTGTGAACTTGCTCAGAGTTATTAGACCTAGTAATCGCCTGTGAAAGGGAAATTAAAGTCTTTTTAGTGTAAGTAGAAAGTCAAAGTCGAAATTAATGAGATTAATTCCAGTGGTACCTACTTATATTATTCGTAAAAAAATGTGGGTTTATTTTTTATTTCCTTATTATATTTGTATAGTAAAACATAGCTTAGCTTAGCCAGGAAGTATATTCTACATTAAATAATATTACACAATACTAATAAAGTAAAGCATTTAATTTTATTACCAAACCATTTAACACCTGGTCTTTAAAATAATAGATTGTAAAAAGTAATAGACAGTGCAGCCAATGCATTTTGCAACATTATACTTCCTGATTGCAACAATTCAATCAGTTCTGTACATATTGGGAGCTAGCACTACCAATCAATTACATATTGAAACATTTTGACACCATTTCAAGGAAGTAAGTCTTCCTATTGAATTACATTTTCAGTTAGAATGTATGCAGTTTTAGCTCATAGGAAAATACACTCTATGATTAAGATGATAAGTTTTATTATTGATTACATCATGATACAGTGTTATGTACTGAGTTAAATTAAAACTCATATTCAATACCTAGTGTTTGTTTTGAGTTCTAATTAAAAAGAGCTAAGGTAGTTTCTATCGCTAGTTAGTAGTAGTTCACTGCCTTAATAAGTAAGATATAACATAAGAACAGAGGAATAAAAGGTATGAAGATATTTATTTCAAGTATTCCCACTATTACTGTTACTTGATACATTTTGTAAACTAGTTAGTTAAGGCCAACAAGAACATTATTCATAAATTCAAAGTAATCATGTGCAATTAGCAAACATTTGTGAAACTGCCCACCCGATGCAATCAAACTGTCAGCTATGTAATCACCAATTTATTTATGTGTAGACTGTGTAGGTGGGATAATTAAGTGGCAACATTGTAGGCTAATTTTGAAAGCTATATTCAATTTACTAGAATAAGTCTACCAATTATTTTTATTAAACTATGAGGTAATTTGGTTGCAAATATGATTGGTTAGCTATATGGTTACCCCTATAAAATATATTCCTTCATACATGTAATATAAGATAAATGGTATTGTCAATAACATTTTCAAAACAAAGTTGTTTTTTTCTCCTATGTCATAATTGGTGAGAAATGTAATTGGCCTGATTTACATTTTAAATCCATTATAGTTGAAATAAATCTGTTTCTTAATAAGTTGTAATTTATTTAAATCTTAGATGTTTGATGTATTACCTGTGAGTTTGGAAGTCACCCCAATCATTGTTCTCCACAGGATAATCTCGGACATATCTCACCCATATGTCTCTTACTTGGCCAGTTGAATCTACAAGTAAGATACAAGCATTATACACTTACATAATATCACCATACATCATGAACGAATTAATGAGTTCAAATGACTAGTTACATTTTGTGAATAATGCAAATGTATTACAGACATTACAATTCTTGCATTCATTGCATGTTATGTTTACACTCCACTTATATTACGACCCACTGACATGATCTAGTTTCTGAACTAATGAGAAACGAAGGTGTTAATTGCGCTCACCAGTAACTTTAATATTGTTGACCCTCTGTATCCTCTCCCAGAGCTTGTTAAAGTTCTTGAGCATCCCGCCGATGCCCTTGACGAGCACCAGCAGGCACGCATGGTGCTGGGCATGCTGCGAGTAGTCAGGGTGCGACATCACCGACTCTCCTGGCGCGTGAGACAGAATGTAGCTCACCGAAGAGCGCATTGATATCTCATTTGATTATCAATCGCGATATTTAACTCGTTTCACAGCAAATTCACTATCCATTGCCAATATGTTCAATTCTCAACAATGCCTTAGTGTTTCTTATGAAAAAATATTGAATATAGTGTATATTTATTGATATTTGTTTACGTCGCGACTTTTCCCTAACGTAACGGGGCGTATTTGACGTCTAGTAGACTTTGACTTTTGTTTTTTTGATAGTTGACGGCTGTCACAGCTGTGAGACTAATTATTGACATTACTTTTATCGTACTGAAATTTGTAATTTCATATTTGAGAAAGTATTCCACATAAATTATGTAAATTTTTCCAACTGGTTATTTATGTTATTTTCGTTAGTTTGTAGTTAATTTTAACTTTATTTAACTAAAAACAATGATTTGTTCTGAAGAAATTATGTAGTTAAGAATATTGCCAAAACTTCTTTAATTTCTGAACAAATAGATGTCAATAGGGATGTAAGCAAGTGAGTAATAAGAACTGAGTACCAAAATCGAAAGATATCCATGATTATTTTAAAAAAACATTTCTAAATTAGTAATCTTTAAATTGAAGTCTGTTCACTTCAGATTTTACACTTCTATCTCATATCATTGGTTTGATAAATGATGTAGCGGGATTTTTCAAGTGAACAATTTGCAAAGAGCATACAAATAGCTAGGGGTGTTATAAATAATAATATATATTTGACATACTTTTGCTGATACAATTCAATATTCTAAAATATATTTTAAAATTTCTTTTTCTAATTATCTAATTATTCAAGAAATATCGATACTTTGACATATCGATATTTTTTTTGGTCAAGCCTAATGTCAAAAATATCAATTGAATGAACGACGAAGGAAAGTAACCTCAAAATTGTATTGGTTGCTGGTCGCTCGCATTGTTTTGAGACGCCGAAAACTTATAAGATCGTGTTATTTTAACTAAATTCAGTAAATATTCCATAAAATGGCTTCTAAAGAAGGCGGTGATAAAGGAAAGGTAACTAAATCATTACAAATACCTGTAATTATAGCACTGTAGTTGTTTTAATAAATCTGAAACTTGATGTTTATCTAATTTTCGGATTTTAATATCTAGTCTTCTCAGGGTGCTGGAGATAATAAAGAAAAGAGAAGGAAGGAGTCTATTCTTGACCTTAGCAAATATTTAGAGAAGAGCATCCGTGTCAAATTCGCCGGTGGGCGAGAAGCGGCGGGAATTCTAAAGGGATACGATCCTCTTCTAAACTTGGTTTTGGATAACACCACTGAATTTCTGAGAGGTAAACTTTCATATATTTTAGCTTAACACGTTCGTGGACAGTAACGACCACAGGCGTCTCGATAGCTAAGCTAGCGAAGTGATACAACAGTACGCCTGTTGACATATCAGTTTTTGATGACCACCGATTTTTCATACTACCTATCATAAAGAACGGCATTTTGTACTATCACCACAGGTATAATTACGTCTTGCAACCTGTGAGAAAGCACTGTCCACAAATGTGTTATGTATAACTCTGTAGTAAGTGCTACAAACTTGAAACTATAACAATATCCTTACATTTGACTTAGGAACATAAATCTTAGTTTGTATACTAAATGCTTATTGCTTGTCTTATGCACTGTATGAGAAAAAGGTTAAGAAATGTGGAGATTCATTAATAATTGTGAAGGTAACTACAATAAATTGTTTGAAGAACACATTCAGTATGTGAGGTACGGCTAATTATAAACAAACCTCACAGCATTCTTGAGATAAGTATTCATGAATGTATATTATATTCTAATAATCTTTGGTAATGTAAAGTTTGGTTTTGAGTCCAATTTACAGTTAATTACATTTCTTGAATTTTTATACTAGGTAGAATGTTAAGATAGGATAAATTATTTGGCCAAGCCAATGTATTTTCATTAACAATAGTTAATTTAATGGCATATTAAAAACATCCAATTACATTTTAATTTACAGATCCTGATGATCCATACAAACTGCTAGATGACACAAGAGCACTTGGTCTGGTTGTATGCAGAGGCACCTCCGTGGTTCTAATATGTCCAATGGATGGCATGGAAGCTATTCCAAACCCTTTCATAACTCAGGAAGGATAATCATATACTTATTTAAGTGCCCCTTACTTTAAGCTGTAATTATAAATTAAATTAAGTAAATAATAAAAAAATACTAAAACATTTAATGGTATTTTATTAAAACAGACACAACTTCTAAATTATTCTACTTAATAAATTATTGCACACATACAACTAAGATGTCTTTCTTGTAGTTTTTTTTAAATACTGTGAGAATAGGTAAAAACATCACTAAAATTGGAGCAAACTTATTTTATGTAGTCATATTACAGATATTCTGGTATCCATACAACATTAAAATTAAGAAAACAATAAAAGGTAAAAACAAATTCAGGTCCCCTATCAAATTATTCTAGATTAAAGTTGGTAACTGGTTTATTTTTAATAAATTAAATAATAAATTACAAATTAATCAAATCCAAATTCGTTTCTTATCCAAGGATAGCTCTTGGGACATTCAGTGCAGGTGATCATATATTTGTCATGTTGCAACACTTTAGACGGTAATTTACATGTGTTAGGCTTGCCACACGCGATTTCTGATTCTTCGAAATGACGCTCTTTGCACTGCCATGGCTGGAATTTCTTCAGCTGCAGAGCTGGTGTGGGTCTCTTGATCCAGTCGATCAGTTCTTTGTAAGTTACAAAGTAGACATCTGGTACTCTCGCCAATTCTGATATGAATTTCTGAAAAACAAAAGTAATTTTTATTTAAGAGAAGTACCTAATATCACTGTGTTTGCGTTTGGTAATACCTAATAGGCTTGCAAGTAAAATACCGATATTCCCAAAATAATTTGGGAATATCTTGTTTGGGAATTTGGGAGTAGATAACTACATTTAGATCTATTTTTGGAGACATAATATAAATTACTAAATTAAAAGGTACCTTGAAAGCCTGCAAATATTCGTTATTTTTAAACCAGGTAGAGTTCAAGTGAATGCCGAATGGCGCTCTGTTCTTCAGGTAATGTCTCTTGAAGTTGTTCACCAGAATGTTGTACACGTCTTCACCAGACAGGGTCGATGGGCAGTACTCCAGCGTGGCACATGTATGGTCACCATTCGAAAGAGGATTGATCACCATCTCCCAAATTCCTGCGTAGCTTCGTGTTGGGCAATATTGGTTGTTGCCTGAAAAATAGTTGTGTATTAGAGTATCAGATTTTATTGATTTGCAGTCTTTCAAACCTGCTTCCCTAATAATTATCTAGTCGGGGCAAAAACACTTGCGATGTCTTTGACTTTAGCTTAATTAGAACTAGGTAATTAAAAGAGGTGCGTGTGACACACAATAAGGCCTGAGACTTCCTATTCTTCATTCTTGTCAATATATTCACCCCGTAGAGATAATATCTGTCGCAATACAACTGCAAATAGTGTAGTGTTCACTAGAGTGTGTAGTGCGGTGCATTTCGCCGTCTTACTAGTGCACAACACTATAAACAAATATCGTAAACGCCATACCATGACGAGTTTCTAACTTAGGTAAGTATATAGGTAGGTGGATGCTAGAAGGTAAAAGTAAAGGTAGGTAACACCTATAAGTAGGTACAATCATATATTAGACCTAAATAGGTTTTAGAAGTGCCAGGTACTGTAGCTACCTAAGTTCCACTTCCTACGTAATTACTAAACCAGCGATCTCTGTAAAAAACGTTGCTCCGCAAACTGCACTCGGATGCCATCACACACACTCCTTCAGACTGAAAAAGTTGTTTCGTGCGGGAAGCTAACCCACGACACGTTGAACAGCTGCCGGTTGTCGGGTCATTGCGTTAACCGTACTTTCAATTTCAAGTAGCATAATGTAACCATAGAACTGGTCTGATCAGCAAATTGATTTACATGGAACATTATTTCCACCTATAAAGTATTTAAGGTACAAAAGAGAAAGGGTATTGTGTTTTACTTTATTTCGAGTTGCCTAAACATTAGCCTACTTGTAAATATTACAATAACGATGTTAAATTTGATTGAAACGTGATTCCAAAGCGCTGCAATTCCGCATTCCAGGTAGTTATGCGTAATATCAGAGACAATAGGCGCGTAGAACGCAATCTCTCTTCGGCAGATGCGCGTGCGCCGCATCGTCATCGACAATCACTGCTCATAACATCTTACTTAACCACTCACACGCTCTATTTATTACGATACATCGAGATAATCAATACCGTTTACCAGTGCAAAGTTGTAAATCGTATTGATTTATCTCGTGACTTCTTTTAGTTAAACTGCTTTACCTAACGTAACTTTAAAAAATGAGGGTTAGGTATACCTACATAAAATATTTAAGCGCTGCCCTCGTCTTTAAATGCCTTTGGTTACATTTCGATACTTACTCCTAATCATCATAAAAAAACAAAAGAAAAGAGAACAACACGGTTTAATTAAGAATACCGTTACAATGGTTTAAAAAAAACATCTTACCAGTACATTGATGTGGCATCTTATAGTCCAGGGTGTAAGGCCACAATGGAGGATCAGACAGTGGCGCTACCACAGTAGCATCGTACACAAACCCGAACTCCTGCATCATCAGGAATTGTCGGTTCCAACCCACTGACAGGAACGGTACACGCATTCCTCTGTGGAACAAAGATCAAGGTGATTAAACTGTAACTAAGTAGTAGTAGGTAGGTAGTACTACAAAAACAAAAAACGGTCGTCTGGTAGAAATCACTATCAGTGATAAGATCGCCTTTGAGCCCATTATTTTAATTATTGTTTTTTATTTCTATATGGTGTGTAATAAAGTTTAAACTATGTCTATTTATCTAGGTCTAATTAGAGGACCTAGTGCCCTTTACGTGTGCTGATGATGGCCGCTAGGGTGGTCTTAGTGAGGTAAGAATATCACGGTTTATCTATTGTCTTTCAAATGCAAACCGATAAACTTATAGGATTTGCCCTGGCAGATTAAACTCATCATATATGACCTGTGACAATCATAACCATCCTTTTATTTCGTCGTAGTTGGGTAAAACTGAATGTCTACTTTTTACTTGTCAGATCAAAATATTTATTTTCGCATTTATCATGATTACGATTATAAACTTCATACTTTTATACTTAATGCACATATTGCAAATGAATGATACTAATCCCTTAACTTTTAAATCCTTTTCCTACTAAACGAATTGATGATACTATTTATCTCACCCAAAAGGCACAAGTTCGTATCATATTATTGAACACTTCAATTTATTTTTACTAAAATCACATACCTGAAGTCCTCCATGTGGACCCTGGCGAATCTGTTCATCAAATTCGCTTCACCAACCATTTCGTCAAACCAATCTTCCACGGTAGCATTCTTAGACCACCAATCTTCTGGACCCCGGCGACTGCAAAATTCAGAACAATGTATAAACCTTGTAGGTATACGAAGGGACTTACAGATGCTAACACATCAAGCTATCCCACTGGATTTCTATATCTAACCTGATATACTAATTTTTTTTTTCAAAATACATTCAAAAATTTGCAGTGAGGGTAGTTGATGAGACTGAAGCTTTAAATTTGACGCCTTGCCGTAACTAGTACGATGGTAAACTAGTTCTAGGGACTAGCTGCCCAACTATCTTATAGCACCAACCGTGTATTAAGTTTGCTTGGTACAAAGATACTCAAGAAATTCTTATATTAGGTACATTGTTAATCCTCTAATAGTGATCAGTTTCCTTTAATTAATTTCCATGACATCACTATAATTCTACTGTAAAGTCTTCTACTTGTTCTTATACAATATGTAATGAACAAGCAGTATCTAGTCTATTCACATCTTCTTAATCTGTTTTCTGTTACTTCATCACTTTGCTAACGATTTCTATTGACATAAGTAGGTGTACATAACTTACGTTATTGAGTTAACTGCTATCTCATGTCCGTCATTCCACAACTTTTGTACGTGTCTGTAATTCGTGTATGGGTGTGAAACGAAGAATGTCGCCTTAATCGGACAGCCGTTAGGGTTCTTTCTCTCCGGAGTGAACAGATGCTTCGTGTAGGCATCCCAATTTTCATGGTTTATCGGACCATCGAATGTTAGGGTGATCATTTGTGGAGTCTGAAAATGGGAAAGGTGTTAAAGGCTACATTTTTACGCAGTTTTAACTATAATTTTATTAATTAATTGTCAGTTGGTTACCTGACTGGGAACAAGTTTTCCAGGGATTTCATCGCCATGCTTTGAGCAGAAACAATCCGGTAGCATGCACATATTAGGGTCACATGGTTCCGCTGCATTCGGATCGTAATTCACATCGCACCAGCCCTACGGCATGAAAAGAGAATTGTACCTACCAATCTAGATGAATGACATCGCAAAAAAATTACCGTGAAAGTGAGGTGACTATTAGAAACTAAATGATACAGATTAGTGTTAATAAAGAATTTGCAAGTCATAATGAAGCGAGAACTCGTGAAATTGTTTGTGAACTTTTTTCAGATGATGGTAAAGAGAATTTACTTCGTCAGATGAATCCATGCAGTCTATGGATCCGTCACAGAAATATTCGGCGGGAATGCAGTCACCGTTTGCACACCCGATGTGGGTATCATTGGCACAATCAGCAGCATCTAGAAGAGGCTTTGGGATCCGCGTCTCTGAAATTAATGTAAGGTTTGCGAAATAGATCGAAAGGATCATTAGGAATCAGCAATCATAACGTGGTGCTCATACTCGTTGTGGACTCCACGTACTACAGGACCACTACTATCCCTGGTTGATGGTAGATTTTTTGTTGGTTGCGAGGCAAGAAAAAATATCTTGCTATAAAAATACAAAAAATGTCGTTAAAGCTGTTTAAAGCCAGCCAGCAAGTAACACTTGTGTAACTTGTATTTATTTATAAATGTTGACTTTACGTACCCGTAGTGAGATCGCAGTTGTGCACATTAGATTGCATGTCACATAGCTGTCTGTTGACATCGAACATCAGGCCGGGCGAGCAATGGAACTCGAAGACATCGCCGTCCAAACACAGATAGTATTTTGCACACTCATTGAGTGTCCACATTTTGTCTTCTGCTCGATCTGGATTCCTGGATTGAAGGAGTATTTTGAGATACCTACTTTCAATTTCCTACCGGACTGCGTGTTATGAATATCTTGATAACTACCTCGTATATCAAAGAGTCTAGACCTCAATGTTTGGACTGCTCAACTGCCCAGTCTGTATCTACGTAACTCTTAGATAATGGACTTGCACTATACAAATAGGAAACAAAGAACTCCTCGCAATTATAATATCGACAAAGCAATTATAATATAAATGCATTTTACACAGATTAAATGCATAGCGAAAGTGAATTTCTCAAGACGTTGTAGGAAATGGTAATGCTGATACGAGCAGCGCCTGAGTCAAGGTTGCGGCGAAAGTCGGGGGGTCGTCGGCCTCGCTACGAAAATGGCGGAAAAATCATCCTTCTGTAGTCAACACGCAGCTCACACACTGTTTTTGCTCGTGTAGCTAACTAGTTATATATTCCACGTTTGGTTACGGAAGAAAGATAAACCAGTGCACAGTGCACTTCATGTAATTTTCTTTAGGAACTGATGAAAGGTGCATGTTTCCGATTTCCCGTTTGCATTTTACCGATAAACCTAATTACATGGTCGTTAGTTAGATGGTAAATAGGTTAGCGTTACGTACATGCTTAGATGATAGAGATGATACATAATCAACGTTTATATTGACAACATCTCGTTACATTCAGGTATATTAGGTACGTAAATTGCTAGGAATCAAATGTGTAGAGTTATTTAATTGTCTGCTATTTTAGTATTTCGTAAAAAAATATACTATCGAATAAATTAACTCAAACATCATAGACAGTTTTTGTCTAGACATTCACATAAAAGCAAAATGTAATTAACTAGTTGTAGGTGTTTAAATAATTATCTAATTACTGAATGATATTAACATACCGACGAGATTTTTGGCTTATGTAATAATTTGACACACATTTTTCTCGTCATATCAGTAATTATAGGTAGTGTTACTATATTCATATTTAATTAGTTATCGATGTAAGACGAAATTAATGGTCACAGAGTAAAATTACCATAAAAAATATTTTGAAAGTGATGCCTTAATTATCTTTCGCTGTTGTTTTATGATATAACAAAAATATCGGTGAGGTCGGTACTGACATAACATGTTGGCAACAGGTTTATAGGAACAACGCATGCGTGGTCGATAATTTTAGCTTAGACATTAAAGTAGGTAGCCATTATGCTAATCGGAAGATAGGTATCATCGGACTATCAGAATATGAGAAAAGATTTAAGTGTGCGACAAGGACTATCTGTAAAACACGAAGACTGTAAAAACTCGAAGCAAATAACAGGAAGAGATGAATTTTGCTGATGATAATGTTAACAAAATTTAATGAAGATGAAGTTATGTTAAGAAAATTGCGATAGTTATGGTGTGATGATGATGAACTAGTATACTAAATCTTTATCTAACAGAAGAGATACTGAATTGACCGATGGCATCAAAACGCAAGAAGCTAAAATACCTGGAGTAACTGGTGAAACAAAACTAATACAGTTCTATGGTATACAAATAGAAATTGACCATCGAACTCAGCAGCAGTAGGTAAAACATAACTCTGTTCTCTCTATACTCAGATTACACTGCTACACCTACAGCTGCAAATATGATGGGAATTGCCTCTTATCTAAAATAATGTTTTAGGAGAAAACAACAGGAACTTTTAGGTAATACAAACGAAAGCACCTGGCGTAGACAAATCATTGGGCACTTCAAGCGAAAAATATTAAATTTCCAGACATTTTTGGTAATGTTGACTGTTATGATAGTGACAATGGCTGTATGGAATTGTGTGTTTTTTCCTAAATATTGTAGTTATGTCATTCTCCACTAGGCTCGAGCCGTCACAGCAGTCTATTGTGATGTGAACAACATGTTCAAATCCTCGTTTGTCGACTTTCGTGAGAAACCTTTTGTTTTTATAATTGGTATGCTGCTCAAAGATAGTGAAGATGTTTGAAATTGAACGTAAGAAAAAGTTCTTCTATCTAACATGTTAGATAGGTAGATACTATTTGTTTTATTTCGGTGCACATAACTCAGTCTATTGCCTTTTGTAGATTGTTGATGTTCGTGATAACCAAACAATATATCATGTATCAATCATTGGTATTACAGCGGAATGTTAAGTACCTAAATGATCTGCATTTGCCTAAACTATAAAAAAAACATCCTAAGTATTTGATAATTATGTTCTAGTCTATTTTTGTTTTACGGTAGTTAGATAAGTGTGTGTCGAATGTTTCGTTGGTTTCAAAAAGCTAAAGTTGACCTCCTGTATATTTCCTTAAATCCTGTTTTCTGATAGGATAATAACAATCCATGATTTAAAAGATTTAGAAAACGCTTTCGCTTCACTTGGTGCATCGAATACCTATACAGGGTGGTTACCGAATTCATATTTTTAGGATACAAAGTAGTAGATAGTTTAGTTGATACGTGGGTAGTTGCGGTCAGCAGGTTCTAATGTAGGTACATACCTGTAAAACCTCCCATTTTCGAGACACTTTACATCCGTTAAACTTCGTTTGCTCCTATGTTTTCCTTGTACCCCTGCAAAATGAATTCCAAAGTGAAACTTGACCACACAAAAGTTGAAAACAAACGCGCGAAGGAAAGTCCACTGTACCTATTATTAAATAAGTTATTACGAAAGTTATGAGTAACCGTGAAAGCTGTGGAGCCATGTTGTGGGCCCGATGTCTGCGACACAACTGAGTTATCAACAAACTCATACATCGTCAAACGCGAACATTACTTTCTTTTACTAAGTAGACGAAGAAGCGGTGTTGTACGAAAAGAAAGGAAAATAAAAATGTTGTTTTATGTCCGTTTGTGTTGGTATTGCTTATAAGGTTCAACTTTGTTACGCACGGAATACCCACGACTATCAATGTTCTTTTGTTCGCTGTGTAGGTATAAGCTATTCTACCAACCTCGCCTTTTTAAATTTAAAAGCAGTAGTAGTAGATAACTTACTTATAGGTCGGTGATTTTGCGTGTGACTTTACAACAAGTAATTTGTTAGTAATGTACAAGGACTGAATAAATTAATTAGGTATATTCCTAGCTAGTACCCAAGTACTTGAATTAATTAATGTCGGTATATCAGGTACCTAAGTACCTACTCGCAATCCATGTTAGTTATTTACTTGAATTTATCTGTTTAGAAATGTCTAAATATTATAACTACACGGTTGGCATAGTAGAATAACCTGCGTTTGGCACGCAGGAATACGGTGGTCGGTCACCTTTCGTACCTAAAACCAAGAATTATACAATACCTAGCATAATCTTAAACCGTCACATCGTTCACATAGGTACTTTAAGGGTAATATGCCTCCAATGGTTGCCTATGGCCGCACGAAAGGGGCGTCCATGACTGCGGACAAGCACATATTAATTTCTGGATGGTATTTATATTTTTTTAAATACTTAAACACAATATATTCGTGCCAAATCTAACTTGATTATCATTGATGAGTATACAAAATCGTAGTTCACACCGAAATTTAAACTCGAATCGTTGTATTCAGAGTACGCAGTGCTATGCCATTTTACCATGGGACAACTTGCTATGTACATATTGTTAGGGGTCGAGTACCTACTGGTAATATTTGGAGGTTTGAGGCAACAATTTTTTTTCTTGGCGTTTCTCTATTATTATTCAAATCAATTTCTTTATTTATTTATATTGAAACCACATGAAAATGGCAAACTGTCTGAATGCCAGTAGCTCATTGCATCTTAGAAATACCCAATAATTTTTATTGGTATTGTGATAATGAAGTTTTAAAAATGTTATATTAGATTATAAATTATAGGAAATATATTTCTAGGTGTAATAAAATGATGTAGGACGAATTTGTATCGAAATAAACAGTTCGGTTACTTGTTTTGTATAATCTGTGTGAAACACGTAAGAATCGGCGTTATCTGTGGTTACTAGGGAGGTTCGTCTTGCTTGAAACGTCAGTTTTTTATCGACATCAGTTGACGCGAACATCGATATATCAATTCCACTATTATTATTGTACTGAATAGACTTGCATGTTTTCTACTCAAATACTTAATTTAATGGCCAATTTACGTAGGTTGTATCATCTGTATTTTGTATCGATAAACAATGTGAAACAATAAATCTAAATTATGTTGTCAGAAATGTCAAATAGAAAATCGATAACAATATTATTGATGTTTTTGACATCTCTACGCTGTACCCGGCGAAATTGTTGACTATTGTTGAAGTGCTTAGAATAACTCTCTTATTCTGATTTTCAGTGAACTGTGTGTGAAAAATAGTGTTGTTGTAAAGTAATAATTTACAATGAAATGTATTAAAACAATCTTGCAGATAATTTTTCTTTTAAATGTGTGTTTCGCTACGTTATCGCCACCCTCCGATAAGAAGGGGCAGAAGGGTGTAAAACCACAAGAGGGACCGAGGAAAAATAATGTTCTAGATCGCAAGCTAGTCAATGAATCGCCTTTAGTGAAAGATATTATAAAATATCATGCCACA
Organism: Spodoptera frugiperda; assembly: GCF_023101765.2. Classification (NCBI taxonomy): domain Eukaryota; kingdom Metazoa; phylum Arthropoda; class Insecta; order Lepidoptera; family Noctuidae; genus Spodoptera; species Spodoptera frugiperda. Next base: position 7,669,554 of record NC_064216.1, read on the forward strand.
TACCACCAGGATGTGACAACACGCAACTTCAAGAATGCTGTTTTGGGTTACGTTACGCCCGTGAGTATTTCAAAGAAATCTCGTAGTATTTACATTTTTTAATACTTGGTGTGTAGAAAAGTTCCAGATCCTTGTCTTACAAGCCACAAAATAACGTAGTAAATCTTTTTTACAGTGGAACAACAAAGGCTATGATGTGGCGAAAACATGGGCTCCTAAGTTCAACTACGTGTCCCCAGTTTGGCTGCAAATCAAGCGCCAATCGCCCAACATCTACATTATATCTGGGCTGCATGATGTTGACCATGCCTGGATGAAGTCAGTCAAGCAAAAAGGTTCTACCACCAACCTCAAATGTAAGATTTATAACTTTAAAACATGACTGATAGATTATATTGTTATATGTTAATCAACTCTCATCTGTGTAAATACAATGAGCTGTGGAATGGTTGCTGTTCTTTGCAATAATTAATATTTATTAACTGTTCAGCTATTGAATGAAATGAATTAAATTATAGAAAATAATGTTAACTACAATATTGTATCAAAAGTGAAGAATGTTGTGTGAAATTATAATACAATCTTAATCCTTTGATGATAAATTATATTTTATTTAATAAAATAGAACATAATAAAACTATTACATAAAAAACTAGATGACTTCAGCATTTAGTCTAGATAATTACATTTTTGGGTTTGACATCGACATAACAATAACCCCTGCTATTTTTTTTTATTTTTATTTTCAATGTACAGACAACACTTTTCTACAATTTTATTATATGTATAGATGACATTTGTTTTTAATATTTTATCTACAACAAAATATCTGAATATGTTGCAGTGTTGCCAAGGATACTCTTCGAGAGCTGGCAGCCATCAGACTTGAAGGCATTCTTCATGGAGCCAACGTCCCACACTGAACAGAAAGCTCTGATAGAAGAGATAAAGAAAGCCTGTAAACAATGGAAGTTTGACGGGGTAGTACTAGAAGTACTATCACAGATTGGCAAATATGTTGACAAATCTGTCAAGTTTATACAGCAATTTGGTAAGAAATCTGTAATATGTTTACTAAAACTGGTAGTTTAAGTGTACACATAATTTTTTTTTACCTATTTGTTGTTAGTCAAATTGTATTAGAGAAAAGGCCTGTTGCCATAACAAGCCCCAGTTTTGGATATTTTGAGAATTTTGAGTTTGAAAATCGATGAATCACCGATGAAATCTTGATAATCTGTGAGTTAGGAAGGTGTTAAGTCCCTTGAAGATTGATGAGACAAAATATAATACCATCATTTGTATTGGTTTCAGGTTTGGAGATGAGTGAAGATGATCTAAGTCTTATTCTAGTCTATCCACCCTTCCGAGGGTACCCTACTGATGAGTTCTTCATCCAAGCATTTAATGATATCTACCCATATGTAGAGGCTGTCTCAGTCATGACTTATGACTTTTCTAATCCACAAAAGCCAGGTAAGTAGGACAAAAATATGTTCTGAATCCTCTTTAATATTTTTTATGCCACTTTAGTACCAAAATGGTCTCTTCTATTCTATCCATGGTGATCTCCAACCATATTTTGTTAGTTGAAACTAACTGTGTATTTAAAGTATTATTTAACTTATTTCAGGGCCTAACGCACCTCTATACTGGGTTAGATTATGTGTTGAAAAACTCATAGACAATGATGAGAACCCATCAAAGAGGTCGAAGATCTTACTAGGTCTCAATTTCTATGGGAACTCTTACACTGCAAATGGTGGTGGTCCCATTGTGGGAACGGAATACATAGAGTTACTTAAAAATGCTAAGAGCAATCAAGCTTTGTCGTATAATAATAATACGGCTGAGAATTATGTGGAGATAAGGTATGTTAATATTTAATTTAGTATGAGTTAAAACATTCACACTGTTTAGAATTTTTTTCTTCCAATGAATTTATGACGATGTTGCATACAATGATTATCATGAAATACAGATGTTCATACACATCAAAGCAAAACCACTGGGTCATTAACGTCTGAATTTATTTATTTAATAATTCCGAATTTATTACTTTGGATTCTAAATAAATACTTCTATTCATACAAACACGCTGAGTAAAATTACTGTGTAGTGCACCAAACGTTTATCAGTATCGATCGAAACAAAGTGCGTATTTCCTTTTAATTAGTACTTACTGTTATCAACATTTGATCCTTTAATTATGCTGCTAAGGCTTATCGTAAAGATTTTCTTCCTGCTTTGGTAGGATACGATAGTTTTTACCGTGTGATTAGGATTTTACTCTTTACATTATAATCAAAATGATGACGTAACATTTCTTTTTTGTTCGGTAAAATTACGTTGGAAATTCTAGATGCCTATTTCGAAATAATCTTATAATTTTATTAGACGAAGAATTTACTGTTTGGTAACGTTTTGCATAAAAATAATACTTAAATCTCTACGGCAAAACCAAGAATTCTCGAAAGTGGCATCTCGACTATTCGACCAGACGTCGCAGGCCGTGTAACTGCCAAAACCTATGAATTCTAAATATCGCTCCTTTTTGTTACAGAACATCTCAGGGTACGAAGAAGATATTCTACCCCACTTTATATTCAATACAAAAACGTCTCGAGTTGGCCAAGGAGTATGGTACGGGAGTAGCAATATGGGAGCTGGGGCAAGGCCTCGATTTCTTCTACGACTTATTCTGATTGTGTGTGATAGTAAATCTAAGTCTACCAAGATATTTATGTTTGTGATATTCGTAATTGCGGAATATTTTTAAGAAATAAAAAAGACACAAAATTATATCCAATCTTTAATTACTTATTAAAAACTTAACCTAAAATGCTACTGAAAACACGTTCAGTCTTCTGTATAATCTCCAGTTGTATCGATCTCCATGATCGAATAATTTAAAATTTTATAGTGTGCCTTATTTACAAAGTAAATTGTGCGACTATAAACTAAAGGTCTAACTAGCTACGGCCTTTGGCTTTCCTTTGAACTCCATCATGGATTGGGGCCCCTTCATCACTCTGTGCATTAGGTCCCAGCACATTTTCGCTGGCAGCAGGCTGTAAAACACGAGAATAACTTTAAATATCGCTTGGGAAAAGCAATCGTTACTACCAGTCTAATGTGTCGCGTATAACAATAGTTTATAAAATTATAAAACTTACCAAAAATCCCTTACAAAGACTGCTAGATTTCAAATCAAATAAAAAATTAACACAAGAGCTCTTACCACTTGAGAGGTAGAAGGTATCTGACAGACCCGGGCATGATGCAGTTGACCTCGTTCTTCCTGATGGAGTCGATCATGGTCTCGGCCACGTAGTCGGGCTCCAGCATGGGCATCAGACGAGGGGTGACGCCGTCAAACATGCCTGTGTTTATGTAGTACGGGCAGACCAGTGTCGCGTGGATTGTGGTGTGGCCGTGAGCCTGAGGGTTTCAAAGGACCTATTAGTTTTACCACGCTTATCTAAGTACTTTACACCCACGACGTATTGCATAAAAACCAGTTGCCCCTCATACTTTTAGTTTTAACATATTATTGTAACAGGAATACCAATCATACTATCATGTAGCGTTCATATAGGACACGGTAACCACTTACTATCAGAAGGGTCGTGTGCTTTTTGCCACCGTCGTTTTTTATAAAAAAGTTTAGGTATAAACCGATACTATCATATACATACATTTATAATTCAGTTGAATCGTACATACCCTCAACTCCGTGAACAAGCTCTCATGGAAGCCGACGGTGGCGAACTTGGTGGCGCTGTAGTCTGTGCAGCGGTAGGTGCCGAGCAGACCCGCTACCGAGCCCACCGTCACTATGTGGCCCTTGCCCGAGCTGATCATTTCTGGCAGGAACGCTTTTACGGTCTGGAATAAAAACAATGAAGTTGGTTTCGTTAGAAATGAATCGCATTAGCCGAACCGAGTGATGACAGCAGAGCAATTTGTCCGCTGCCTACTCGTGCTGCGGGTGTCTTAAGAACCTATTTAGAGCAACAGTTACAGACAAGACAGCAAACTGAGCACTTTGATAAACTAAAACCTTTTGAACTGCGATCTCCAACCACCTGCTAAGCGTGGAGATTATGTTCCTATGTCACAGTCTCTTATATTCCTATAAGACGTCACGGTGTTGTTACCTTACTTACTACTTAATTAAACATTAAACAAGACTTACCCAATAATGTGAGAGGATGTTGACTTTGTACGTGGTTTCTATAGCAGAGTCTGACAGATCCAGCAGTGTCTCACCGAACACCGTGCCTGCGTTGTTGATCAACACGTCCACTTTGCCGACCTGGAATAGTAAAGTCAATCATCATCTATTTAATCCATGATTCGATATTAGTTTACTATTGATATTCTCTACCTACCTAAGTACCTACTTGCTTATAATTTACCTGCCTTCCTTTTCAACCATCAAGAATGTAAAAAGAATACTGTTTAGTACTAGGAGTTCCAAAGATTAGCAAGGTCGAACCTACGCTACACTCGAACTACGAACGGTGCTTACGTTGGCTACGTTCTTACGTGGTAGGTATCTACGTAGCTACTCATTATAAGTAAGTGAAATAAGTTCACTATTGTAAATAAATTAAAACATTAAAAATAATGGAACAAAATTTACCTCTTTTTTGACTTTCTCAGCTGCTGCGTAGACAGCGCTACGGTCCGCAAGGTCTACGATGTAGCTCGCGATTTCGTAGCCTTCATCCATCACCGCTGCGCACGTCTTTTGTAAACCTGGAAAAGGATTAATTTATTATTTCGTTTTTTTTCTTAATGGATATTGCCTTCTCATAGGTCCCATATAAAGAGACGGGTTAGTATCGAGTCGATTAAAAATATAGGTATGTACGGTCTACAAAAATGTGAATAATAGATAAGTACTCCATAAATATAAATTGCGATGTTTGCTGGATTCATTTATGCAATTGTGTGATTTAGTAATAGTATAATTCAGTACACAGTACATTAAACACATAAGCATTCCAACTACTTAAGTCTTTTTAAATTTATAACTACATAATTTAATAGAGCATAATTTACTTCACACACGTACTAAATAATGTTTGTACACAATATTAGTGTACTCAAGTTTTATAACTTGCAACCAACAGCCGCATAAACTTGCCTATAAGGAAACCAGTCTAAGGTAGTCCCCGACCTACTTGTACACCTAAAAAGGGAAACTAAATTGATCACACTACTATACAAAATTTCGCAACAGAGTAACTGCATTTACTTTCTGTCTAGTTAAACATTACTGATAACGAATATAATCACCAAAAGTCAGGAGACTTTTGGTGATTATATATATGATTATATATATATATAAAAAAACCTGACGTGTAGGAACACGTCAGGTTTTTTTTTTTTTATATAAATGTAAACGTATCGTATACGCATAAATTAAATACGATTCGAACCATTTTAGTTTCTTATTGAGGGTAGATACTAAAATAAATGTCCATAATCGTTTATTACGATTGTCACTTGTCATTTAACTCTTTTCCGTGAGCTGTTCTCGATGAATTCGAGTAGCTTTTTACTTTTTTTTAGTTCAAAATGGCTAAAATCGCTAAACGTACTTATGTTAATTCTGCAGATTCATTTTGTTTTATATGTGGCTCGTTTACAACTTCTACACAAAGAAGAGTAATCAGTGAAAATGTTAAGATGTTATACGAGAGTTATTTTGGTTTTACTATCGGTCACCAAGACAAAGAATGGGCACCTCACCGATGTTGTGTTACGTGTATTGCAAATTTAAGTAACTGGATGAATGGAAAGCGTTCTTCAATGCCATTTGCTGTCCCAATGATCTGGCATGAGCCTACTAGCCATGATGTGGACTGTTACCTCTGCTTAACAAATGTCGTGGGCTTCTCAAGAAAAAAATCATTAAAAATCCATTTCCTGCATTCTCATTTGGATTTTTTCCCGCAAAACTTAGGAGCTGTGAGTGATGAACAGGGGGAAAGGTTCCATCAGGACATCATTACTATGGAACAACGATACCAAGGTCGATGGGATCCAGGGATGTTGGGAGATCATTGTTGGTTCCTCATGAGAGAAACTGACCTTGATTATAAAAGAAAATCGCCATAAAATCCACCTGATTCTTTGGTTTTGGCTTTTTACTATAGATTTGGTCAGGTTTATTGTAATTAAATAAAAATTATTTGTAATTAATAATTTTTTTTAAATTTTTACATTACCAAACCACAAAATAACCCTGAAAATAGTAAAAAAAATAATGTACATTAACAGAAAATCCTGACGTGATGGAAAAATTTGGGCATCAGATTTGGCTTTAGCGATATCGGTTTAACCAGAATTTAGTACTCAGCTTTATGTTGCGCTCCATACCCATTTTTTTGTAGAGTAGTGTCATAGAACCAACCTTCTTTGCTGATGTCCCAAACTACGACCTTGGCTCCAAGTCTGGCCAATTTAACGGCGAGTTGGCGACCAACACCGCCACCGCCTCCAGTCACCAGCACCACATCGCCCTTGAGGCTCTTCATAGGCCTTATTGCGTTAGGCACTAAGGTCCAGAATAGTGATTCCAGGATGTAATAGCAGGATAGCACTAGGAACAGCACTGTGTCCTTGGCGATGTCGAACACGCTCGCCATTTGTGATGGAGAGTTGATCTTCGTTCCCTCCAACATTTTTGGTTCCTGTAACAAGTTGAAGATGGAATGAGTATTCACTACAGCTGATGTATACTCGTACTACAAAAAATAACGATTGAATAAAGGCTAATAAATAAATATAAACCAGTCTATGTCAATGTCTTAAAAGATGAAAGCAAAAAAACGTAAGTAAATAAATTCGTCATAAATTCTACGCAGTCAGAACAGACAATCAAATTACCGAATTGATACAACAATTTCATTAGGACAGACAATTAATTCTCTTTTTAAGGATATCTTTTTCAGCTGTGAAAGACTTCAAAAGGAATTAAAGATCACCTCATCTAGTTTCTTAATCTTTAAGGATTTTTTTTATTAGTCAAAAGTTCCTCGTTTTCGCAATATTGTTTTTGGATAATTGTATCATTTACTGCCGAATTACAAAATAGGCAATGTTGATGGGTTACGGCCTTACGGAGCCAATTTAACTCTATTTATATTCACCACAAATATTCGTAGTAAGGTCCCTCGTGTTGCTATTGTGCTGCAATATAGGTAGTTAGGTACGTATAACGTATATATCTTGAATATTAAATTGATTATAAGTATATTATGTACCCACTCACATTCGTTATCCTGTTTTGCCAGGAGGTGTATAAAATAAATATCTGTTATTTACAAGTATTAGACATCGAAGGATCCATCAGCAAAATTTGCGTTTTTGATGAAAAAATCAATTTCCCCCAATTGCTCAACCTGCAACAAAATTGAAGATGTTCAGCATTTGCTGATGGAATGTGTCCGTAATAAGAATGAACGCGACTCGTTGCTGAATGAACTGAAATTAAATAGACTGGATGTAGGTTTGATTCAAAGCATTTTAGCAAACCCTAAATCAAAAGCTGCAAAAAAATTGTGTAGATTAATGTTAATTGTTCAGCAGTGAGGAGTAGATTTATAGTTTTATTTATAATTCAGTTAAGTTTTTTTTTATAACAAATGAATTTATTATTGTTATAAGGTATGATGGGGTTGACATATCCTTGTTGGACAAAAACCCCAAAAAATTAAATAAAATAAAGATTTAAAAAAAAAAAAAAGACATCGAAGGATATATTCTGTAATACGTGAAAATATACGTTCGACCAAGTTAATATTTTTGAATTAAATCGTCTTAAAATTAATCATTACATTAAGTTACAGACGAGTTAGGTCAACTTAATAGATTCTTTAAAGAAATAACCCCTAAACTGAAATAGAAAATGTGAAATAACTTGTAAAACTACTTCTTTTAAATGTTGTACACAGCTATAATCTGGCCTCATCATGACACCGTCCATTATTACAGCCAAGAACGCACGCTACCGCAGATAGAGTTTCTTCAAAGTTTCGCAAAACTAATTTACAATGATTACAGTGTATGGTGAGCGGATACAAGCCGAGTTGTGGCTTGTGGACACTTTGTTTTAATGACAGGCGGTTTCTATTCCATCCACTGGGGATTATAACGTTCTTAGGGGAAATTGCATTGTTACACACCTTGCGCAATAGGTACATGAGTTGATTGTCATCAACATAATATTGGAGTGTGTAGAGTTATGTTTTTAACTGTATTTAGTTGGGTAAATTGTCTGATTAGATGATATTGGAGTCATGGCCTGTAGGTAGGTGTTATTCACAAATAGTTATAACAATAAAGTTATAGTAAGTGAGTGTTAGTTATCTCTATATATAAAAATTTATTGCCGTTCGTTAGTCTCACTAATAACTCGAAAACGGTTGGACCGATTTGGCTAATTTTGGTATTGAATTATTTGTGGAAGTCTTTGAAAGGAAAGGAAAAGCGGTACTTACGAAGTTAGCCGGGTCAGCTAGTTAAAAAATAAATATATAATTAAAAAATTATTATTAAGATTTACGTAGTTACGTATCAAGATAGCATTCGTTTTGTCTTTTTAATGAGGCACATTTCAGGTCTGTGCTATAGGTAATCGAGAATTAAAAATAAAAAGTCTAGCAACCAACTTTATTCGACGCTCTATCAAACCCGGAATCTAAACCCAGAAGACTATTAAAATTTTAGCAAGGCTACCGCACACTTTTTTGGCAGAACACTTCGATAACTGGTTTGAAACGTTGTAGCTAAAAAAAATCATACGTAACAGGTTTCCTGGTCTTGATTGCAAACAACAAAGTGAGTGGACCAAGGATTATTAAAAAAGTATTATATTATTTAAAATTTTGCTAATATAATTATACAAATAAGTATTGTTTTGATACCAGTATGTAGGTACCTAAATAAACTGAGACAGTTTGACTCTTGGCAAAAGCCTAGGCATTACCTAACTACCTATATACTTCACCTAACTTAGGAGTTAGTCTATTAGGATTTTATGAATAAAGGAGCTGATGGTAATCAATGGGGTCGTTTTAGTAAAAAGTGAAGGTTTTTGTCAGTAAGAGTCTGACACTCCCTCTCGCCTCGCCCAAGGCGGGAGAAGACCATGAGTAATTGGCCACCGTAAAAAAATGGCATATTATACTTCTATTAAGCTTTTGTTGTTTAGTCAGAAGAATAAAACTGTGTTCTACCTATGTGCGGTTTGTAGCTATTTAAGTAATACCTAACGTTAAACAGGCCGTGAAGTATGTATCTTGGCAAATGAGATGCGGTTACAGTATCGGATAGAATAACAACAACGTACCTAGATTAATAAACATATACCTAGGTGTTGAAAGTAAGTAAAGGTTTGTTTTGCAGATTTGATTAACTGGATCAGCTGTGTACCTACCTACTGGTGCAGGAATTTAGTTTCGTATCCGTTTTATTAATATTAAAATCTAGGGTAAATTAAACGTAAAAATGCAATAAAATACACTATTTAATTATAAGGTGGATGTACCGTTATTGACTTTAATTTGCTCGTAAAAAAATATTTATGGTTTTTAATTTCGAGCACAATGGTCAACATTCTGTATTATAACCTAAATACATATGTAGTATTTTAAAAACTTTCAAAAAAGAGAAACAGTTTATACTGCTAAACTGTTGTCTTCACATCTACATAAGATGGTTTATCATACGAATCACCTGATGGTGAGCAATCGCCGCCGCCCATAGACAACCGAAATACCAGAGGCGTTACAAGTGGGAATTAGGATTTTAAGGGTTGTTGCGGAATCCGGGATTGGTTCCGGTAATCTCGTCCACACAACGAAACACAACGCAAGCGTTGTTTCACGTCGGTTTTCTGTCAGGTCGTAACACTCCAGTCGGGCCATGGCTTTCCCACTCTTGTACAAGTAGGTTAATAAAAAAATAAGGAACCAAAACAACCCAATAACAAATAAAACAAGATGACTTTAAATAAACCGCAAAAAACACAGGAGAAAATCCTAGTGTGGGGCAAAGTTTTTTTTTAAACAAGTTTGAGAAAGTAGATTTTTATGAAAGTTGTTTTACAAATACATAGGTACCTATCTATAAGCATTGTGTTTACAATTTCTAAATCGCCATGGATGTGTGAAATTATTTTACTTATCTATCCGCCGTACTCAGAGTTGTTCAATGGTTACTTAACCCAGTCTTTAGTAATGAAATGTTTCATTCTACTTTTATTGGGAAAGAAAATATCAACATACTTTGTTTTATGGCAATGTAACTTATTCATACCTAATAGTTTATGTATAGTGCTTAGTGCACACAATCGATGACAAGACTACGAACTTATACATACACAAGGAATGATGAAAGTACCTATGTAAATGAAAGGGTGTAAGAAGACGAGAGGAGAACCACTGATAGGTTACGTCTACCTATACATATAAGACGCATAAATAAAACAGTACTTACAGGTAAAAAAGCTTATATTATCTATCTAATATTATTTAAGTACCTCAAAAATACTTAAAATGTTAAAAGAATTTCCTAATTGTTTTTGGTTGAACACGGAGGGACCGGAGGGACATTAACTAAGGGCATTGAACACATGATCATTGACCTTATAAATATTAGTGCCCACCTGATATTTTAATAAAAACATTTTTTGGGTTTAAAGAGGTTCACATCATTACATATTTATATGTAATAAAAAAATTTAGGCACTCTGTACAATAATTAAAGGAACATAATTAAATACCTTCAAAACAAACAAACAATGAAAAAACAATTGTAAACAAAAAAATGTCATAAAATGTAACTCTACAATTATTACACACATACCTTGTTTTTTATTAGAATCCACTGAACATAAAACAGAATCGAACAAAAATAAACAATTAATCACTATGTCCCCGCGCAGTGCGTATAGTATGCGCGTGCGCCGGCCACTGAGTGCGCTGCTCTACTCTCCGGCTTTCTCCGATAACGGTAAATCCGACGCTTTTCCCGTACCTTGCCGTGTGGCGATGGAATAAGTGCATACCTGTTTCTAGGTTATGGACCGAAGACCTCAAACATTGACAATCAAATATGTTGAGGATCAATGTTTAACATTCTTTTTATTACCGCTCCTACGTAGTCGCCAAGAGAGCCAACCCACTAGCGTGGATATCATTTCGATATTCGTAATGCCAGATGAATCTCAGAATGAAGGAATTTGATCTTAATGATTTGCATAAGTTTTAAAAGAGAATCCTCGAGTTCGAAGCAATATGTAGTAAATGAAAAAATAGGAATAAGAGATAATGATTACCGTACTGAGATCTTGATTCTAGAAATTAAATCTAATATTAAATCTGAAATAACTTTGAAATCTGTGGTGGTAGCATAGTTTACTAATATCTAATCTTCAGATTCCATGCAGACAAATTAATAACTAGTTATTTACATCTGACCTAGACAAGACACACAGCCATTTTTGAAATAAGAGAAAGAGGCGAGTTTACTAAATAAAGTGAAAGTTGAATGCCCCACACATGAAAGTTATGACTGGTGTGACTATGACCGATAACTAGAGGATTTCTCGGTCAAGGTTCCTATAGATTGAATTTTTGTTTTATTTGTTTATGTTTAGACGGCGGTGAAGCAATTTTATAGTACATACAACCGCGTATTTAGATATTGCGGCAACAGCAAATTGAATTTGTCCTATACACGTTGTAGCCAGCAAAATTGGTAGACCATTCACATTCACCAGATTGATGTGTGTACAAGGATTTACTCTTCTTTTTTTTGCTCAATTTGTTTTATTTTGAAGGTTATCCTTTCAATTTTTTTGCGTATGGTCTTCAATTTTTTACCCGTTACTTTAAGACCGCAATTGCAACCTCGACTGTCGAGCATTAGATGTCAGGTGTAGGCCAAATTAGACATTTTTGATTTTAGAAATTCTCATTTATGGTACTGAGTTTGGAATATGCAATGCTCACCGGTGTATGTCAGTATAGGTAGATAGGTTTGTTCTTTATGAGGCTCAAAAAACTACAAACTAGAGGATCTCATCCTACGGTCGTCATAAGAGCTGTCTAAGCGGCTTCACATTTGACCAATAGCAATAAAATTTGGCTTTTTATAAACCTGAACCTTTCTGCGATCTCCAATCCGCCTTAGATTATGGCAAAACCCGGCTCTTATTCTGGAGGAGATCCATAACTCCCATTTACTGAAATGTGTTTAAGTGACGAGATTTCACCTTAGATAAAATATATGAAATCATAGATCGGATATAGTTGACTACGGGATATTACTTTGGCTGTAATTACTCCGCTACTGATAAATCACTTGCGTTATTACCACCATCCTCTGCCCTTCGTACGTAGAGCTATAACCGATGATTTTTATCCGCTTAGAAAGATTTGGAGATCTTCGTTTGTTTTGCATGATATTATATTATATTCTAATTAAACGGGTGGAAGGGGTGGTTTCGGTTATATGGAGTGGGTAAATTTTAAATTAATTATTTTACATGGCACAACTTCGACCTGCCGCCTACAAAAGAGAGATTATCAGATTTTCTTAGTTAGACTTTCTTACGATCTAAAAAGCTAATCAGCTTTAACGAATGTTATTCATTTGATTGTTTATCATGACCGTAGGTATACTAACAGAATGATAGCCAATTTCGAATATCGCTTAGGATTAGGTTAGACAAAAAACGTAACAAACAGGAAACACTTACATCGGTCACCATCACCATTTTGTGTCAAATAAACCACAGGAGCACGTGTGGAGAATCCGTGTCAAGTTTCACTCTCGATTATTATCTACATAAAAACACAATTACTTGTATGTGTATTGCGCACAGGTCTGGTCCTGCCAAACTATCCTCTAGATTGCGTCTGCGCAAACATAATACTAATGGCAATCGTCCCCCAAGTAACAACTGTAGTGGGACAATAGGTTTAGATGATGATTTAGTTTGGGTTTTCATACAAAAGTAATAAACATTCGATTAAGTTGCTAATATGTAAGTACCATATTTCAGTTGAGAAGCCTCTGAAAAAAGAGTGAAGATTAACAAAGCGTCGGGTATAGTGAAAATCCGTGTAACTAGCATTGGATAATTCCGCGTATCTGACAAATGTAGCCAAAGGCTGTTTAGAGCAATTAAGAGGTGTCTAAACTTCTCAAGATATTGGAAAAATAAATGATCTCACTGAAATTGAAGCGCAAACTCCAGTTGGATACAATCTGTGTACAATCATTATCCTGTTTAAATTAATTGGCATTTTTTTCTTCGTTTCAAAAATATTTAATTATTAGCTACTTTCGTATGAAGCAGCAACAATACAAATATCACCTTATAACACCTGCTTTGTATTCAAGAGCGACCAAACTCTCATTATCTGAGGCCGCACGCGCCGTTGTAATGCCTGCAAGCTGGCACTGCGCAGGCGTCGTCGGTCTGTCTCATGCATATTGGAAATACTTATATTTAACTAGGTATAGTAGTGTAGTAGTAGCCGTCTGCCAAGTGTGGAGATTATGGCTAACTTCTCTTATTTAGATGAGATTGGAAGTCCAACAGTCCCTATTATAATAGAATTTTTACTCTTTGGTTCTAATTATTAAGTTCTTATTAGATTGGGTAATCAGGCTTTGGTAACATCAATTTATTTATTTACCTTTTTCTTGAGGGGGGAAAATCTGAAATCCCCTTTCGCCTCGCCCAAGGCGGGGGACTCTTACTAACTAAAAACCACCCCGTTCCTACCCCGAGCTTTTCGAGATGGAGTTCGTAGCTCCGGGCAGGTAGTTACCTAACGCTTTTCTCTCTATAGATGTGAAGATCAATTGTCGACAAGCAGTTTACTTGAATTACCTACCTACCATAAAATCGTATGGGAGCCTTGTAAACATGTTAGACACGGGTATTTTGTCACAGCGAGCATGAAACATGGTGTTGCGTAAATAACAATAGTAAACAATGAATGGGTTTTGTAAATAGTACCTACTTAAATGTTTAAGAAAATGTTGCTGAAACTTGCAGAAACTCATGAGTTTTCATGGTTAGACAATTTGTTGGTGTGAAATAGGTTGCACTTAAATAATTTCATAAAGCATCGAAGAAGTAATTGCTTTCAGATTATTCATTTTAATAGTTTTTACCTACATTAATATTGTGGTAATTAAAAAGGACTTAAAATCGTAGGTAAGAGAATGCAGTTTTGAAAGTAGAGCGGATTGGACTAAGTTTGTACCTTTCAAGGTTCTAAGGTTGCTTAGAACAGTATCCGAGTACGTACGTAATTTCTACCATGGGCAAGTCCACGGTTTCTACGATGTGAAAAAGTAAAAATAAATATAGCTTATATTAAAATGTTTATTTTTTGTTATCGTGTATGTGAACTTTTTAACTTGACCTTTTTTTTAAATTTCGAAACTGGCCACATTTCGTCAAAAAATAATTGTAAAATGCCATTAGATTTTATTTCTTTTAATTGTTAATTGGCGGCCAAGTTAACTCAGCCAGATATTTGCAATGCAAAAGTATCTGTTTTAATAATGAAACCTCTTTGCAAAAATAATTCATGATGCTTTGCTGTAAGTTCTGAGTGATTAATAAAATAAGGATAGAATAGTTTTTTACTGAAATAGGTCGACAAACCAACACATGAATCACCTGATGGTAATCAAAATAGGTACAGTCCATTGACACCCGCAACACCAGACGAGTTACAAGTACGTTACCGGCATTCACCCATTATTTATGTTATAATAGCAGCAATCAATTTACTTACGAGGCGCCCTCTATCGAAGAAACTTCGTAATACATAATATACATAGAACAACTTGCCGAACAAGACTAATTCAGTCGATGTAGACTTGTTACTAACTTAAGTTGCCAAGTTCGAGTTGTATAGCGTAGATGGCGGTAGTGTTGACAAAAGACTATGATTATTGTAATCTTGTTCAATGGTTAAGTATATCTAATTAATATCAACTGAAATGTGTTTTGGATTTGATTTTCAGGATAAGTAATTGTAAAATAACTTTTTCAGGTTTAGTAAAGTAATACGTAGATACGGTTACATCCTTAGTTTACATTCAGATTATTTGAACTTTCAAGATGAAAATAGAAAGTATACTTATAGGACTACCGTGACACTATCTATTTTTTTATGTGCAAAGTTCTCTAACCTGGCGTATTTCTATAACCAGATGCATTACTTTACCTTACCTTACTATGTACCTAAGCTCGGTTCGTAGTAAGTAGATGGCGCTGTGTAGTTTCTATCTTTGAGGCAAAGGCATAAAGTAAATGTGTTTATGTATGGAATCGTAAATATAAATAAATAAGATATATATTGAGTACCCAGGTACTTAATATTATTATTGTAGGTATACATTTTTTTACATTTGATGAGCCGGTATCTCGCCTGATGGTACCTAAGTAATGATGCAGCCTGCGACGGAGCACGTCTGCCCATAAACAAGCTATTCATTTATATCTTATTTAATTAACCAATACCCAGGTATGGGTTTGTAAATTGTGATTTCCTTTAGCTGTAAATTAATCTTTTACGAGTACTTAGGTGCAGCTTAATAATGTCTCCTATTTTAAGGATTTCCTGTATTAATATGGAGGTTAGATATTGGAACTAAAATGCAGATGTATCTAGGAATGTAAATAATAAATATGAAAGGAATAAGAATTTGGTTAGTTGTAGGTACTGAGTATTAAATTATGTAGTATATAAATGATATTTATTTTAGCAAATAGGTTACAATGTACCTAACTCTTTTACACGTCAATCTTTCAAATAACTAGATGAGGCCGGCATTTCCTATCGGACTACTCTGAGAAGAAATGCCGAAACAAACTCAGAGGTGAATGAATGTATATACTTTTTTGTACCTCTTAGTGCAATTTTATTTAAAAACTTTATGAATTTATTCCAAGGCATTTTCACGCTTGTAACTAATGTAATAATTTGTAGAAGAACAAAAAGAAATTTAACAAAATTATGGTAATTTTTGGAACAAAGATATGTATTATGATTTTGTTAATGTGTTTATATTTTTTGCGATTATGTTGTACCTGGGAATTAACGCTTTTTTGGTTTTGTATAGAACATGAAAATATTTAAAATATATTTTCAGTAATATGAATACCTAGACAAGTAGACAGAGTCATTAAACCACCGGTTTTTTGTAATCAAAATACTAAGTTAAAATAAAATTACACGTAGTTAAATTATTTCTTCACTCGTTAATTACGTTTTTATGCATCTAGGTACTCAAAATAATACAAATACTAGAATATAATTGTACATACATACCTATTAAAAAAATAATGATTACTAAAATGTATACAATAAAAACAGCAAAATACTTTATTATAAGTTTTTAAACTGACATGGTCACTAACACTAACATTAGAATTTAAAACGGGATATTTACCATGTTTATTTATGTCTATGAGTTTCCGACATTTCGGCACTTTTGCAAGCGCCATGATCACGGACGAACTGATTATGGCCCTCGATTTTTTTTTGAGTTAGGGGAAAATCATCCAATGCCTTCTCTCGCCTTAGGCGAAGCGAGAGGGAGTGTCAGACTCTTGCTGACTAAAAACCACCCCGTTCCTACTCCTGCTTTTCGAACCGGAGCCCCGGTAATCCCGCTAGGTAGTCCGCAACTCCGGATCAGGCATCAGCCCTACTAGGCCCCATCTGTGTCTGGGCCCCATCTGTGAATGCAATTAAAATTTCGAATTATCAAAATAATAACAGAATATTATTGACATAAAATAAATAAATACACTTATACGCTTAGAATTTTAAATTGTTAATTACAAAACACCGCTTGTACCATTTAATTTGTCTCTGAATGCACATTACGTCAATGACCGAAATGAAATGTAATTTAAAATGTTTATTTTTTTTTTTTATTATCTTAGTGAACTTTTTACATCGACCTTTTTTATCATTCTAAAACTGGCCACAATTTGTCGAAAAATTGTAAAATGCCATTAGATTTTATTTTTATTTTATTTCTTTTAATTTTTAATTGGCGGCCACCTTTATTTTTAAGCTAATTCAACCAGATATATCCAATATAAAAGTTTAAATAACGAAACCTCCTTGGAAAATTAATTCATAATTATTTGCTGTAAGTTATGATTAATAAAATAAAAACAGAATATTTTCGACATAAAATAAATAAATACATTTATCCTTTTTTATAAAGCTTTGAATTTCAAATTGTTAATTATAAAACAACGGTTGTAGCATTTAATTTGTCCATGACTGCACATTATGCCAATGACCGAAATGAAATGTAATTTGAATAATATGCTACCTACAAGTTATTTATTTATTTTTATTATAACTACCGTATTTAGAAGATTAATATTTTGGCATTTCAGTTAATGGCAATCTGTCTGAATAAATTATAATATATCTTACAAATCTGGAGCTGTTGTTATTATTTCTATAAAATCTGTTGATGTACTGATTTTGCAATAAATGTTGGTTAGTTCTAAAATATAATTAATAATATTGTGAAACCTAAAGAAATATTTTATTTTCTTTACATAACGTCACACTTTTTAATCACCGATTGCTCATATTATACAGATATTTATATTATTATGTTTTATACACTATGTAACACTCGCTTTTCATTACCTAGTTAGTTACATACATAAGTCCCATGTAATAAGAGTGAGCCCAAATAATACCGGACTTGGAAATTGAACTACATACATACCTACATAACCTCACGCCTGTCTCCCATGGACTCCCATGGGAGAGACAATAGAACGCTAATAGCTACGAATCTTATATACTTCTTTCCCTTCATCAACAGCCATCGGTCTTTTCATGCATATTCGTCGGTTAAGGATACTTTTATTTTCGCGGTTCTTTAATATGTAATATGCCAATCTAGTCAATATGTTTCTGCCCTCTACGGACGGTCCCATTCATATACGCTCTATATACTTCTTTCATAAATCTGCTTCGGATAAAAACGGATGGGTATCCGCAATTAAACTAAAACCACTTATTCAGGTGTCGTGAGCTCTCACGACACCAATTGGCAAAATAAGGGACTATACATTTAACACAGACGCGTTGTACGAGTGTACGCGCTCTTTGGTAAATCTATAACCTTTTAAGTTACTGTTTGCAACTTGCCCGACAAGCGGGAGGATTTTGTCAAACCCTCTAGATCTATATCTTACGTAGAGGAGGCTCATAGTCCAACTGTTGACGATAACAATGATGTTTCTAGTTAAGGAAAAAATATATTCAAAACGTATTTAAACTTTGTACTCAAGAAAAACATTTGTAACTGGTTGTATCTATGCTATTTTTCTGTAATTAATCACATCTAGGTAGGTTATGTATCTACAACGATTTTTTTTGAGATGTCGTAAACTTACTTAATAATTATTAATTAATTTTGTCGAGTCAACATTTTTGTGTTAATTATAGAGATTATACGTAACAACAATAAAATTTATGTGTGAGCACCATTTATTTAAACTAACATTCGGTTAATAATTTCCGGGCCAACATTTTATCTATTTATTACGTAACGGAATATAATTGGAATAGGTAACTACTCATATTAAAAGGTATGGTATAAAAAAACTTTAAGTACCTAGTACCTAAGTTAGTCAATCTCTGGGTATAGGAACTAACGAAGAGTAATCGCGCACATCGAGATATGCGTAAGCGCATCGAGGATTACCAACACTGGGCACTAGTCTCCGTAGTCAGAATCAGAAGCTAATTATTTGCTCGTTTCATAGTGTAGAGTCCTATGGACGAGAAAGAACACCTATAGTTATGGGAACTAGTTTCATATTCACAATCATTTGGTTTTGGTTCCAAAACAGGCAACGGATGCAGGTCTCATGGCCGATGGCTTTGGCTACATTAGTAGGTACATTTTAAAAAGTGAGAAAATTGACGGCGAGTGGTACTAATTTATGAAAGAAAGCCTTTAGAACGTTTACGTTTTATTTATATATTTTATATGCCAATGCTCAAATGAAAATAATTATGGTAGTGTTCTTAATAAATAAATAAATAATACATAATATCTATTTTTTTATCCAGCCTTGAAAACAACTCCGGATATTTATTTTAACCAGTAACACCTACTACATCAACTTCTTTGGTAGGAATTAGAAATATTCTTGTCAATGTGTTAATTGGTCATTTAGCAATTGGCGTAGTGTGTAGTAAGCAATGGTGGCCCAGTGGTATGGTGTCCTCAATTACTGGACATTTCATCACTACCTCTCATGTCATGGAAATGGAAAATATGAGATAAGTTTATAGACAATCAAGCTTAAGAGTCTCCCATCTCACTTTAAATATACTTGGACTTCATAGAGACTTAAAAGAAAATACTTCTACCTGTATTAGTTTGTAACAGTACCTATCTCATATTTAAATCGAATACACGACTACCAAACAATACCAGTTTATCTAAACCACCCTTGGGATATAAAAAAAAATTGGCTTATTTATTGAAGTCAAACATAAGATGCAAGTAAACGTAAGTTATTATATTTTGTAACAATTTTCTGAAGCCCTCTAAGCGGTTTTTTTTTAAATGTTTCTTTCAGCCATGCTTCTTTCTCCCCGCTGAAAATTGACATGCCCCAATGTCATCAACCTGCAACGAGCAGGCTTTCTCTCACTAAAATAAGGAATGTATATACATAAGCTTGTGAAATTAACTACAAGGGGATATTTCGCCATAAACAGTTCCCTTCACGGTCCTTTCACATTCTAAAGAAGGTGTTGTTGTACCAGATTTGTTTAAACTGTAACAAGTTTTAATTTCGACAGCGTTGATATGTGACCGGTCCCGCGCCGTAGGTGGCGCGGATGGCGTCGCTATATTGTCGGTTAAGCCGGCAAGGTGCTCAATTGGTTCACATGCTTTTGAATCAAAGAACGAACGGTATCTCTATTGATTGGTAAGTTCATTTACCTATCCGGAGCTGCGGACTACCTAGCGGGATTACCGGGGCTCCGGCTCAAAGGGCAGAAGTAGAAACGGGGTGGTGTTTAGTCAGTTAGAGTCTGACACCCCTCTCTCCTTGTTTTACATACATTGTAATTAAAGTTAAATGATAAAAGAAAGCGTCCAAAAGAAGGTTTTTGATCATATCTTCAAGAACACTGTGAGAACAATTTAAGGGCTTCGACCAAAAATATAAAACTCGAAATGATAGAACCGGATTTGTAATGTTACAACGTATAAGAAGAAACGCAAAAACTACAACTAATAAATTAGACGTCCATAGAATATTCGCGAATGCTTCGATGAATTTGTATTCGTGAATACATAGAATGAAAAGAAGTATCATTGCTAATTGAAAAATACTTAAATTGCTTAAATGAATAAGAAATAGTTAGGTATTAATTAAAATTAAATTATTTAGGTATTAATATTTAAATTTCAGTAGATACACACAATGCATTGAATATTAAAAATATCCTGTAGTGAACAGGAACATTTAGATTCTGATAGGGATAATAAATTATTTCCTCATATTGCCGAAATGCAAGAAGATTTGAAGCCGATCAAACATACATTGATAACTTAATTAAATGTAGGCTGCATGACAGATAAATATCAGACATGGCTCTGGCTTATGGCATTATCAATCGAAATTAATAAGCACGTAGGTACTCATCTGACAAATACCAATCTTAATCCAATATCTGGACCCATCGAAATTATTCAGAAACTCTACAGACATAATGGTCGGTTTACGGTCAAAATCGATTCATTTTAAACCAAAAATAGAAATGAATTCCGTTATTATTAGTATAGGTAATTTCAGTTGTCAATCTGTCTAATCTCCAATGCATTTTATATGTGCATAAAGCTTTAAACAAATAAATTAGCATAGCGTGTCATAAAAGTAGTTTACAGTTAGGAAGGCACGGTACCCGATGTTCACCCACACAATAACACCCGCCTAGCCGTACATTAATATTTACTATGGTTTGCCAATTAACACAATTAGCGCGTATGTTCTGATGAGAAAGGCATTTTTTTATCTCTGTCATATGATTTTTGTTTGTTTGTGCCACTAAATCCTTGTCCACAGTTCAGTGGGACAGGAATGACATCAAATATTTAATTGATATTTATAATTTGCTGTTGGTAGTATAGATAATTTCTTTAGGTTAAAAGTTTTCAAAATGTACGCATAGGTTTACGAAAAGAATTCACAAATTATCAGATAAGTGTAAAATTTTTAAATTTAAGGAAATAATTAGATATTTGAAGTAACAACAGAATAATTTACAAAATATATAACAATATTGTATTTACAATATTGTTTTTGTCACATCACATAACCTTTAGTTCAAAAACCGGAAAATGCGGAAAATTGATGTCACGTCAATCTCGAAATCGCAAGAAAAACTCTTTGCCAACAAAAAATAAGTCAAAGCTTCACGGAACGACAATAGGAGCCGAGTAAAAACAGTTTGTTTACTGTGTGGATGGGAAGTCACCCCATGGCGCGGTGTGAAGGTCGTCTGCAGGGTTTGAGGGTCGGCGTGCGCGCGCAGCCAGCCGCCAGTCGCACTCAGTCAGTCGATCAGCAGCGTCGCGCGCCGCCACTGGCCGACGCCGACGGCACACCAAAACATTACAGCCGCCGCGGCCGTTACTCCGACACAACCTAACCACCTGTTCATATTCCACACAACCATTCCTAAACACAGTTCTACAGTGCTAGTGTATGTGATCAGCTGATCAGGTGTCACTCTACTCACCTGGGCTCCGGTAAGTTTTGTTGTCATTTAGGGTTAATTAAATGTTGATTCTATTAGGTAAACGTTTTCGCATAGTTCACGTGGTTCGAAAGTATTTCAAGGCGATCCTGCCTCTATGTGGTCTCGTGTAGACATGATTTCATCAAACCTATCTCTTAGATCTGGTTTATGAAATAAAGGTTAGGTTAACGACTGACAAAATAGTGTTTTGCAGACCTAATCCAAGGATTATTCCTCTAAAATTCAGTTTAAGGAACCTGGTCAAACTTTTAGCATTTGATTGCCAATCAAATTATCTTAAACAAATTCACAAAAAAATAAACTCTACAAGAAAATCCGATATATCTGTTGCGGTTTTATTCCAAAGTAACACTTAATAGGAGACGTGCATTATCTCAAAAAAACGGTCAATAAAAAGTTAAATGGCAGAATGCATAAAAATAATATAAAAAGAAATCACATAAAAGGTTTATAACATAATCAATTAAGCGAAACACATCTGCACAATGAAATCGAATCCATCATTCGAAGTTAACAGTATTTCTCTATTACCGAAGCCAATGACTTGGGGAATAAAAATACCACAATCATATTTTTAAACTAGGTAGGTACTGTCATTTTTTGGAGTACAGTCATCGAAGATGAATCCAAAACTTTGGCTTTTTAAACATCCAACGTCCTTATCAATTGCAAACAATAGTCCGTCATTATGAGTCAAATTACTTGGGAGATAATTGGGTCTGGTTGATGGTGAATTATAAAGACAATTGCATTTATCTCTCAATACCGAGTAATGAGGTAACCGTCACCCATTGTTTACAAATACCACGGCGCGTGACCTATTTAGACTTTACCAGTCTCAGTATTTTTTTAGAAATGGTATTATTTCATAAAACAACAAAACAATCTTCGATCGAAACAGTTAAGAAATTCCTTAGACAAGCAGTATTTGTCATTGAATTCAAACCACTCTCTCTTAGAAGCTGAATCGACAAAAAGCAAAACGATTGGATTGCATATTTCAGAAAGACGCTTACTCAGATTATATCAAATTTCGAGCAGAGAATGCATGTGAACAGTGAACTAATTACCTAATTTCTAAAAGATTTTGTGTGTCGGCCGGCAACGAAGATACAAGTGTTGCATAATAAAGTTACACTCATGTGAACATTGGAATCAACGAAGGTAACTGTTTTGTTGATACAGCGAACATACTGACGCTGTCAGAACACGTAATGATTGATGTTTTTGTAACAAAAAGTGGTTTTTAATTATTTAATCGTGATTTTACTTTTACATTTGAATTGATTGGCGATGCGGATGCATAAATTGAAATAGATAATGGAAGGGAAATAGTTAATGGGTGAAAAAATTTTATGAGACTTTTGTAACTGTTATTAGCCGTAGCTCTATAGCACTTAACGCGTAAGTATGGTGTAAGGTAGTACGTCCTTCCGCTGGGCACGTCAACGCGTGCGCTTGTGGTTGGGAAACATTCCCGAGAAGGCCGCCCGGTCTCAGATACTCCACGGACCACGATCGATCTGCGATGATCTTGCAAGGAATTGCGATACCGACTTAGTATCGAAATACTTTATAACTTCGGCTTGAGAAATGTTTTGACATTTTTAGACGAAACGAAATGAAACTTGATTTGAATGCGAGTCGTTTCGTTTGAAGTTTAAATACTGTCTCTGTATAGAGCTGCAAATATTACACTTGTCTTTTTGACGTAGAAGATGAAAGTTGCAAGGTAATAAACTTTATAATCCATGAGTGTTCAAGAAAGAAGAGGAAATGCTGTAAAAAAGAGAAAATGTTCGAACCATTCATTTAATGTAAGAATTAACGTGTGTATGATGTATCAATGAATGTTCTTCTAGTGGATTTTTCTAAACGAGAAGATATCTATCATGATCATTTTTATATGTCTCTGTAAATCGTAGCAAAATTAATAAATAATGTTACGATACAACGGTTTCAATGCAATAAAATGTTATAATCGGACGACGTTCTCATTACATTTCTCGCCACATTTTACGGTATTAAAAATAGCATCTAGCTAGAAGTCTGTCATTTATTACGACGGCAACGTTTATATTCACATCAATAAGAATTACAATCTTTTTGAACCGTTATCACTGCACAATCACGAGAGATCAAAAACGCAAAAACCGTGGGTGAACATGTACATATAACATTGAATAATAACCAAAAT
This sequence comes from Spodoptera frugiperda, assembly GCF_023101765.2. Classification (NCBI taxonomy): domain Eukaryota; kingdom Metazoa; phylum Arthropoda; class Insecta; order Lepidoptera; family Noctuidae; genus Spodoptera; species Spodoptera frugiperda. The sequence goes on from NC_064216.1 coordinate 7,693,638, forward strand.
GACGATCCATTGGTCGTCATGGTGAAAGCATGAGAGAAAGCGGTCGCAAAAAAATACATCGCCGGCACCGAAACTATCGGACAACGGTCTTAACAAACTGGAAATGTAGATTCACCTTTAACATAACACGAAAAATGCCGGATGACGTCTCGCTATGATTATAAATATTAATAGTGCCGTCTAGCAACCAACAAAAGGAGGACAACAAATAAATAAATTTAACGAAAAATCAAATCGCCATTCAATTTTATGATTGGTAGGTAATAATATCACAAAATTGTGTTCCGTGTAGGTACCTACTAAAAATAAACAGTTGTTGACATTTACAGAAAAAACGAATGTAATTTTGGAAAAATTCTACAAAGGTTACAAATTGATATATTATTTGCAGTTTATTTACTGTCGATCACAATTCAAATTCTTTAGATTGAATTTCATTTTTGATAATAATTCTATGAGTATGGGTTCTGTCAAAAATGAAGCTCGATCCAAATATTCTGGAAGATGATCGGTTATTGAAATCGGTAGTTAATGAATCAATGCACTGTAATAAAACAAAATTAAGCCAAAAAAGAAACATAAGCAGCACATCTATTATGGAAGTGCAACAAACTGCCAAAATGGATGCCAATACAAGAACTCCCGTTACCGGATTAGTCCCAAACCAGGTTAGGAAGAAATCACAGCAACGTGCAATCTTTGCTCTGCACATTGATTCAGCGTGTACAATTTTCGCGATACTTGCATTATTACGACGCGATCGCAAACGATTGACTACAAACATCCTACTTGCTACTTCTGTCTAGTTGGATCCTAAATCAGCTGAGTCATGTAACCGTGAATTATTATTAGCATTACATGTAACGTTATTTTTACTTCACACAATTTATCTAGCACATTGTGTTTGTTACGTATAACGTTAACTGGTGCATTCGTGTGTTTTAACCTTAGACGTGAAGTTTGCTCGGCCTTCTATTCTTTGTGCTTTGGTTGAAACTAATTACAATGTGCTGATTAAGGATTATTTGGCTATAAGTACTAGTTAATAAATATGTAGATAGAATTAATGAACAGTCAAGAGTATACAGTAATACAAATCCCTTTATTGAACTGATAGTTCGCAATACTTATAGAGATTCGTTTATTTTTAGAAGAATGATTAAGGAGAACCTATAGGATTATCAGAATTATAAATATTGTAATCTACTTAGAAGCAAATAACAGCAGTGTCGATCAAAAACATACATTAAGATAAAACTTGTCTAGCCAAAAATCGTGTTTCAAGTCTTGCAATTTCTAATAGGTATGTTTATAATATTGTTTGGTGGGTGCGGCCATTGACGGTTCACTAATACACAATTTATTTAAGCAACCAAATTCCTTTGATGATTGCGACGTGTTTATAAAGAAACCGCCATTTTTATCGAACTTGGTTTGCATACGGAATAGAACAGTTACTTCGTGTTTGTGTGTTAATTCAGTTTCAGCGGCAATGCGCCAAGTTTGTTGAGGGAGGTCAAGGTTACTGTTATTTGGAACGAAATACTAACTCCAAAAATTTGATAATAATACAGGTGGGGTACGTATAGGCTATTGACTAAATAGGACTAGTGTTTAGCTTATCCCTGATATAGAACATTTTACATTTGATACTAATTAAGAAACTAAATCTTTCAACTCAAGTATCGATTAACTATCTCTATGATGAAGTTTATCAATCCCCCAAGGTTTTCCGATTAAGCTTTTACCATCAGTGTCATCATCAGACATTAAATTAACTAAGTCACGTTTATGAATCAATTAATTTATTTCTCTAACGTTGACTACCGTGAACAATTATTTAATATGCCTTAAGCGGTAAACATTTCCAAACAAGGTCTTTATCAATAGTTTAACATGTCGAAAATATGGCAAAACAGTTTTATGATAAAACATAAGTATTTTGTAAGAAACTAGTGACATCAGACACGAGGACCTTGTTCGTTACAACACTACTGAAGTTATAGAGTCTAGCTGTAACTTATTTGTTCAGGCGGTTAGGATTGCAGCTACCACTGCTTAGGTAGATTTTGTAAACCGACGTAACTTTATTGGGAGCGGTTCCCTGCGACCTTCATCAGGTAGTTTGATCATTGGTGGAGGCTCATGTTTAGCAGTAGTGTTATGGTTATGGCTGATAAGACGTTGATGATGATGTCTAAATTTTTTTTTGTTTTCAACATTTAATCAATAATTTCTCGAAAAATCTCATGTTTATTTCCGTGTACAATAAACTTTGCGTCATTGTAGACTAAAAATAACCCATCGATACGTGTAGGGCCGTTTGATAGACAATATTTTCTGTCACGGTGTATGACTCTGGGCCGCCAATTAGTCGTCACGCTGCACCATAGCCATGGAACGGACTACGTGCTTATTTCTCAACACGGTTTCTTTACTTTCTAACTATTTTACAATTAAATACAAATTCTGTGTTTTTCCATTGGTTTTGAATTGTTCTTCTAATCCAAAAGAGAAAGGATCTGATGTGTTAATTGCATCAAACTGTGGGAGTTGAGGACCGGTTTTTGGAACAGAGTTTAGAAGAATACAATGTTTAACTGTTAATATTCATCGTCATATAAGAAATGGTGGATGAATACATTAGACTACTTAGTCTTGTTTCAACTTTACGCAGCCTACAAAACGTCCATTTTCTAAATTCATATAAACTCTATGTGTTTCTCCCATAATATGCGTGGTCATGCGGTTGATATTAAACTAAATGAAGTTCGCGTGATAGCCAGGTTTCATATAAAATGAGCGTGTCATGGAATTATGCACCATGATTGCCATCACTTGCTATCATTACGGCTGTGGTAATCAAAATAAAAATACCGTACGATGATAGTCACGTCGAGTAGTTGCCGACCTTGCGTTTCGTAACTTTGGAATAAAGAATTTAATACGTAATGATATGTAACCAACCGATTTATGGTTTCGAAAATATTTGCGGAAAATTCCAACTTGGATCTGGATTAATAACTTTCAAATGTGTCAACTGTATGTTTACTTGTTTACAAACAGTATTATAATAAGTTTTTACCGCAACGAAGCACAGGGGATTTTTTTATTACTATACCTACTTGTTTGTAAATAATAATTTAATAAGATTTTTCCTTAGGTAATAAAACATGCCTATAACGTATAATGTCACAAAAAAGGTTTTGATCGTAATTTAGCGTGCGTCGTTGTTTCTATTGTGGGAATTTTGTTTTTATTGTTATTGTTCTGATATGGCGTTAGTCTACACTAATGATAAACTTCCTCATTAAATCCGATCTCATATATACCTAGTTTAATCTAGGCAAATTAAAAATCTCTTTAGCCTGAATGGAATGGATAAAACAACAAATGTAACATACAAACAATAGTTCTCTAAACCGCGTTCAATATTTGTGGTCAAATGTCGAATTAGTCCTTGAATTGTTCAATGGAGTATCGAATGTGACATTGAATGCATCGCCCAAAGATTAACTGCGCTCGTTGTATTCGGATCACGAATGCGTGGACGATAAACGATAGTGCGTGCGTCATCGTCAAGTTACTAGGCGGCTGAGTCGCGTCATGAATGGAACTGTATCATAATAATGGCTTTTGCACCGATCTAGGATTAGCATGAGATTATGGAAGATCGTTCCATCGAATAGAGCAATGATGGAAGTATGGAACAGTTATGTATGGAGATGACGCAGATGTTAGTCGATGAATCTTAAATCTTTATGTGTGTGGTGTTTTATTGTCTTCAATTGCAAATGGTAACAATTTGTTTGGTGTCGGGATTTGATCCGATAACGTAGAGAAAATAGTTATAATTATCAACAGCCTGTGATAGTCTACTGAACCTCTATTACACTCATGTATGTATAAGAGGGTTTGCCATAATCTCCACGCTTAGCTGTTTGGTTAGTTACAGAGCGTAATTTGCGGGAGAAAACATAATTTCGGTACAAATAATACACTTTCATAATTAAAACAATTTCTTATTAACAAACTGACTTTCTTTCGTTATCATCTAAACGTGATTTTGTTGCAAACAAGTGTAATTACAATAGATATGTATCGCGGTATCTAGCGAGAATATAATCATAGTTTGTGTAATTTAGTGCTATATAATGTAATCAAATTGCACCTGTTCTGTTCAACAACCTTCGAAGGTTAGTTAGCCTTTGATAAGCTATTTATTAGGGTTTAGTTTCTATGTTAGACTTTACTGATTTCAAATTCTAACAATAACTAACCTAACAGAACTGACTAAAAATTGGAGTGCTTAAAAAGATGATTTATTACTATTTTGTCAATATTGGACAATTCATGTAGTTATGCGTATGGTGTTTTTACGTAAAGATGATTTTATCTGATGGTAAATAAAGGAATTATATACACATATAGGTACCTTTTATATCTATTCTATAGTATACCTGCTCAATATTAAAATTTTAATCGTGCATTTAAAATAAATTTGTAATAATGAGCAGTCATTAGATATCTATACTAATCGACGCTTGTATAAGTATATAAGTCGGTATCACTACACATATATACTATACAGTCATTCAAGAGGTTTAAAAGTTTTAACACGTGTCCTTGTCACCTTTGCAGTTTAGTTTATTATTAACTATCATCATAAACCTATTACTAAAGGTACGTATTTATAATTTTAAACACACTTACTTATCTATTATGTTCGTCACGAAATTATTTTAATTTAAACTAAAAGTTTTAAATTTTATTACTTATAAGAAACAACCTTAAAATTAATTAATTTAATTATTTAAATAATTTAGATGTGAATTGAATTATGTAAAGTAGTTTCTTTTTATTTCTTCACTAAAATAAGTTTATATTTATGAGTGCGATCAACTTAGTGCGAATATAAAAAACAATGTAGGCTTAGTTTTATAACTAAAAATAAAATTTAAAATAAAATAAATTTAAAATAAATAAACTATAGCCACGATATTATTAAATTATTTTACGTATATCCACGATATTATCATCTTATTATTTTATTCATTTCTGTTTCGAACTATAATTTCTAATCCTTTGAAATAATTTTCGTAAGCAGTTACATTTCCTTCGTTCTCCATTGAAGGATTCGTGACGATGATTAATAATTTTATAAACGTAACACAACTCTACATTTCTTTCGAGGCAGAAACATAGTAACTAGATAGTTGCACAATTTCTGAAAAACTACTTATTTAACCAAAGTCAGTAGTTATTATAGCTAGGTATGTATAGGTACAATATTTATACATCTGATAGTTGCAACCCATAGGTAGATAAATAAAATTCTAAATGCATTCATCACGGTATTTACCTATTATAATATGTTTTGTAAAAATATACTAAGAGTTGTCAAGGATATAAATCTTGACTGGAATCGACAAGTGCTCATTTATCAAAATAGTGAATAATGTTTTTTTTTGATGGCATAAGTACTGAATGTGCGTACTTTCACTGCACTGTGGTAAAAATCACACTAGCGGAGAGAAAAAATATGTATAAATCTTATGACATCAACGATTTCTAAAATTGTTAACGAGTCAGTACACCGTGCGTTTTGCGTTTATATCCGTGCGTAATTGAGTTTGGCTAAATTGTGTTTAAAAAGTTGTCTTACCAAGAGTTTCACATAACAACTATCTGCATATCTCCCGTACATACACTCCATAGAACATACCTACGAATAATGATATGATTTACCTCTGTATTTTAAAACACTCTTTGTTGTATTAACTCAAAAACCAAGTATCGATGACAAATCGACTTTCAACGTAGGTATCACTTGTTTGATCCCGGAAAACATAAGAGATCTCCAAATATGTACATGATACCTGTATTTATAAACTTACACACGTCACAAAGGAGGAAATTTCAAGCTGCACTTAAAAAAGCAAACATACGCAAAAAGGTTCGTTGACGTCGCGTTGCTTGGTAAAAGTAAGTTATTCACAAATGACTTGACCATGACAATTATTGTGTATATAAAATCTGCCCAAGAGTAAATTGAAGCCATTGATAGTATTATGGGCGACCTTCACACGAACAGTGTGCGGTGCGCCGGAGTAGTTTGTGCAATGGTTGCATTCACCGGCTGCGCTTGCGACATCCGCCAATGTGTGAGACCAGCGCCATCTACTCCCATAATATTTCAAAAACATCTCGGATAACGTATAAAGTAATTATAATTATTTTGACAAACCGTACTTAAATAAGTAATTATAGTCGTTAAGAAAATTGTGGCGAAATTCCGACTCTTTTGCACTTAAGCAATTTATTGTATAAATCTGAACTTTATTGTTATGATCTTTGTGACGTTTTGGGGATTATATCTTTTAGCATTCAAAGGGACTCACTATGTCAGCTGGTATTGTTAGGGCTCTCATATCATATACGTAAGGATGTGTGTAGATAGCTATCACTATTATAAAATTCATCAGCTTCACGTATGAAAAGTCATCATAAAAGAGTGTCAATATTTCGTTTACTACAAACAATTACTGGTATTTTCAAAATATTAGAATGACAACTAACACTAATTTGTCCATATTAATTTAGAACTTCTGTATATTTAAGAAACGAAGGTTAATATTTGGGTACATAAATATGAACTCTAGGTGGACAACGTAGACAAATTATTAGATTTTAAATGATTATCTCTAGTTTATGTAGAGACAATAAAAGATACAGTATTTTAAAAATAAATATTGTAGGTAACATTTGCCACATAAGTTACAAAGCTAGCGGTGACGTTCATTTATTTTTTTAACCAAGTATTCGGTAGGTATCGGATGACAAACTTGATTAATTATACCTACATAATAATAAATACCTATATTATTTGTCGGCTTAAAATAAGTATTAGGCTATACATATCGTAAGATTTTTTTTCAATAAGGAATTTATTATGTAAAATAAAACCAACAAAATGGAAAATTACCTAGTAGCGTTAAATTAAAAATGTATAGGTAAGATTTTTTATTAAAAAACAAGTTTTAAGCTACTAGCTTAGGTATTAGTTTCATTCACTACTCAGCGAATATTGTACGGAGCACTGCATGTACATAAATACGTTTAAAATATTCGCTCGTAAACGCTACAGACACTACAGAATCAGTTTCGATTCAGATTTAATGAATTGTAGCCAAGTTTCATACTG